>NC_082686.1:127569420-128178650 GCF_949987515.2 Delphinus delphis
AGTTTCTAGAAGTTGAGTGCATTACCAATTTGAGGTCACATAAAGTTAAAATTTTGACATGAATTTGTTCAGATCATATAAGTAGTATGAATTCTAACTCCAAATTGATATAAGGTTAGGCTTGTCGTTATAATATTTTAGAGGCAGACCTATTTGTTTTTTCTTTTTTCAATGCTGAGATTCAAGATAATCCATTTGTCTTGAAGTTGAGGGAAGGAGGTTTGTTGGGTATGTCTCCTTTCAGACACCTCCACTCGATGAAGATGCCCAGAGATTAGTTTCCGGTCCCTGATGCCCTCGAGGCTATGGAAAGCAAAGTTCAGTTTTTCCACTTCTTCAAAAGTCACCTGTGGTAATTAACTCTCAAGATTCCTGCCTTCAGATGGATTTTGGGTTGAGTATTTCTTACTTTCCTGTAAGTATATATCCATATTTTAAAATGTTTGTTTTAATTTATCTGGTATTCTGGTTGTTTTCATTGAGTCTATCTGAGGAACTAAGTCACCATATAATTGGAAATGGAACTTTCTACATGTTCTTTTTTTTTTTTTCTGCTGTACGCGGGCCTCTCACTGCTGTGGCCTCTCCCGTTGCGGAGCACAGGCTCCGGACGCGCAGGCTCAGTGGCCATGGCTCACGGGCCCAGCCGCTCCGCGGCATGTGGATCTTCCCGGACCGGGGCACGAACCCGTGTCCCCTGCATCGGCAGGCGCACTCTCAACCACTGCGCCACCAGGGAAGCCCTACATGTTCGTTTTAATGGTGATCTCTTTTCATATTTCTGGAATAAATATTCAGTTGGTTATATTTGTGCATCTAAATGGTAAAGAACTTTTTTTACTTTTAAAAATTTTCTTGCCTAGTTACACTCAAGGAAAACAATTTTGACAGTATTGCTTTCCTTGTATTTTTTTTAATCCTAATACACAAATGTTATCCTAGTGTCTAACTTAGAATTCTATTATTTTAAAACTGCTATAACTTATAAAACTAAGCATACTCTTACCATATGATCCATCATTCGAACTCCTTGGTATTTACCCAAGGGAGGTGAAAACTTATATCTACACAAATGGCTGTTTATAGGAGCTTATTTCATAATTGCTAAAACTTGGAAACAGCCAAGATATCCTTCAGTAAATGAATGGATAAATAAACTGGTGTATCCAGATAATGGGATATTATTTAGCATTACAAAGAAATGAGTTATCAAGTCATGAAAAGATATGGAGGAACCTTGAATGCATATTACTAAGTGAAAGAAGCCAATCTGAAAAGGCTTCATATTGAATGATTCCAACTATATGAAATTCTGGAAAAGGCAACATGATACAGACAGTAAAAAATTTAATAGTTGCCAGGGGTTAGGTGAGAGGGAAGGATGAATAGGCAGAGCACAGAATATTTTTAAGGCAGTGAAACGACTCTGTATGATACTATAACGGTGGGTACATGTCATTATGCATTTATCCAAACCCATAGAATATAAAAACGTGAAGAGTGAGACGTAATGTAAATTATGGACTTTAGGTGATAATGATGTATCAGTTTAGGTTGACCAGTTGTAACAAACGTACCACTCTGTAGGGGATGTCGATAAGGGCAAGGCTATGCATGTGTGGGGGCAGGAGGTATATGGAAAAACTCTATCTTCCACTCAGTTTTGCTGTGAACCTAAAAGTGCTCTAAAAAATAAAGTCTATTAAAAATGAAAAAAAACACATACACAGAAAAATCTGTTACAACCACACTATGTCAGATGCTATCCTCAACCAATTGTTGAATAAGAAAGCACAAGTCATTTACCATATCAGTATCTTTAAACCTAATGTTAGATGTCAAGAACAAAGTTTGAAAGAAAAAATCTTGCTTATCTTACTGTATAATAATTCACTCCATCAAGAAGTATAGCCTATGCTCCAATTAGTAGCTAGAGACTATATAGATTGAGTTATTGTTTCTCAGATTAAATTATAAGCTCATATTATTTGTAGAATTGCAGAAGAGTACAGAACAAACTTGTTTTCCGTTTTATGCTAAGTACCTGATACTTCTTATGATAGGAATTATTAATTTTTCATAGCTCTGTAAAGCTACTATTTCAGCTATAAAGCTGTTGTAAATAAAAGGATGTCTTTTTTAGACTCTATTTTCTTAGATTTATTTGTAACCTATTAGTTTTCATTATGTGTTCTTTCCATTTTAAATTCCTTGGTTATTAATAGAAAATTATTTCTTAGTAATTAGGAAAGACTAAAGAGGGAGTTTCTGACTTAAAATATACAGAAAACTCCAATCAGTTTTAATATACGACATGCTTATGAATAGTTTATTAGAATTTTCAACATATTGGCACTCTCCCTGTTCACTTATATTTTGTTTCTATTACTCATTAAAAATCTCCTAATTTTGATAACTTGAAGGCACTTAACAGTGGAAATGCCTGAAAAATCTAGAGGTGTAAGCTATCCTATAAAACATGACTTGTACTGATTGAACATATATGTATAATAAAATAAAATATAAAGTAGCAACATTTCTCAAATTATATATGTGTATTATATATAATCTATATTTTATATATTTTTATATTATATATCTCATAAATATACCATAATTTGATAGAAATTATTCAATTAAAATTATAATTAAATGTAAATATTATGCCCTAACATATTATAAATGTAACAATATATTAACATTTAACTACCAGTAGATTTAAAAGCTAAAGGGATGTTGAAAGCTGATTAATTTATTGAAACTTTAGTTTGGAAAAGCTAATGAGGTTAAGATTTCAGTCCCATTTTTGTGATAGAAGGACTTACAATTTTAGTGACACATATTAGTTTATTACCATAGAAGTTATACCATATTAACAATTGCAAGTTATGAATTATGATTATTATAATGTTGAATAACTAGTAAGGTTATTTTGAGTTTATTAAGGACAATTATTTGTAATATATTATTGTCTTTTCTTACTATATAATACTATCAATCTTATTTCTGAACTACTTTAAGCTAAATATGGAAATTTGAGAGTAAGCTAATAAGACACAAGCCCTAGAGGTCTAACATTTTAAGCATATATAATTAAGAAAAGGTAGCACAACCTCAGAGTTTAGGGATTTAGTAATGTATGTCATTTTTTTGACCTTACTATGAAAAGTGACTTTAAACTCACAGAGGGTTTTGGTCGAAAGCACTAGAGTTTGACCTAATGAGTGTTAAAATGATTCCTTTACTTAACTGCACCACTTATTCCAAAAGTGGTACAAGTATTAAAGAAAAAAGAAAGGACTTACGTTTTAGTTAATGACTGTGAATTCAGTCTTTGCCAAGAAAAATAAAATGCTTGTGAAAGATTGAGGAGAATGTATGGGAAGTGAGAAACTTTTCCATAGTGTTGTCATAATTAGCTTATATCTAATTGCCTAGACACTTTCTAAATTTCTTCTTTGTTAAAAGAATCAAATTTCATCTAGGATAATATGCCCTTGGTAATATGTTTAATTTTTATCATAAAAATCAGAAAGTAGAGTTTATATACTCAAACTTAATTTGAGTGTGAAGCACAATGTATCTGCTTTGAGAGTGCAGAACATTATACCAGATGTTTGAGAGATTTTTTTGGTAATAGAAAAAGTGTTATTCATTTACAGTATTTTCTCCATTTTCAGTAATTTGATCTCTGAAAAATGTCTTATGGGCCAGTTGAAGCACAAATTGAACCAAGGACTCATCTAATAGGTTTTTAATCTTTGGATTTTCAAACAATAAAAAGAGAAAATGGGTTTGATAATCTTTGCAAGTGTCTCCCTTGTCATGGTGAAATGCTGTAGTAGTAAATGAATCCCATCTGCCTATCTTAGAACATGTTTTGCAATTACTGTCTGAATCAGCTGCATATGTATAAGCAGCTTTTCTTATCCGAGGGAGGGGGCTTCTCTCTACCTAACATAAGCAGAAACATTTAAGTAAATGTGTATTTCATTCATACCATATATTGTGTACGCTGCAGAGAAATTTTTAAAATTTCAAGCTATAGAGAATTGCTACATCTTAACTGTATACTATAATCTGAATATTATAAACTATAAATTATAAGGTAGTAACATTTATATTTATCAATTTGATCTGCTTCATTTTCTATTTTTTTTCCATTTAAGTTATCATATACATTTGTAATATGGTGCCCAAATCACCAAACAGCTTTTTTTTAAACCTGTTTTCATTTTTCTTCATTGAAAATTTTGCTCCATCAAGAGATTGTAAATGATCCCTTCATTGTTCAGGATGTTAATTCACTGCATCAGTTTATAATCCAAAATCTTCTGAAGATTCAGACAGGTGGATCTTTATCAGTTTTCTTCCAACAGAAGTTGTTTTCAATATGACTAAGCATTTGCATCCTGAGAGTTAGTTTGCTGTTCAGCCTCATTTTTGTTTATTTTACATAAAATCATCCCTTTTATCTCCTTTAACTATTATCACCTCATCAAATATTATCCTCACAGATGCAGTAACGGAACTAAATGTCTTTTATCTCTACTTCTAGGAAGTTCCTCTAGGTCCTAAGAGATTTCTTCAGGCCAATTAAGAAAAGTTTCAGTTTCTATCCTGCCTCTTCTGGAGCAGTATTTTTTCCTACATGATTCCTTCTGAATCCCTTATGGAATTGCCTTCCAAGTATCTCCCCCCAACTTTTGTTTCTTTTTTGCTTCCTGGAATTTAATTACTAAAATTGAACTGTAAAAGATATAAAGGTTAGGGAGAATATGAAGTGAACACAAAATGTGTTTCTCCTCCTAGCAGATACTCCTAAATTGTACAAATTTTTCTCACTCTCTGACTTATAAGCTTGCTGCATTTATCCCAGAGTTCCACATCTTTGACTCCTCACCCTCTCTAGAGCACTTGATATTTCCTTCATTTGAATGAAAAGAGTTGAGGACTTTTTCAACTCCCTTTCCCTAGGCCTTGTCTCATGGCCTACAGGAGCCTCCACTTCCAAATCAGCATTGTCCTTGTCAGGTCCCTTTTTACTCTGCTCCTGGTGCACAACCTGGTTGGTTATAAAAGGCACAAGTTAGACTGAACTGACTTAACTTGGTAAAACCACAGATTCAAACCCCAGCATTTCCAGTTACCTGTTTGACCCCTGAACGAAGTGACCTCGACTTGTAGCAGGAGGAACATCAGTAAAGTCTATGTTAGGCTGTCTTTTACCTCCAGGCCCTGTCAAGCACCAGAGATGATTTCCTGTTTGAGCACAGTTTGGAATCACTTTCACTACTCAGAATTCTTTTTCCCCACCTTTTTCTGGTAAAGACTTTCCATTGACAGGAGTTGAAGAATTCATTCTCTTTTTCTTGCTCTCCTTTCTATAACTATAATTTTATATAAACTTATTATATGAGATAATAGGGCCAGACATGGTCTAAGAAAGGGCATCCACAGCCATATCAACCTCTGTGTTCACTACACGAAGCCCTGGACATACGGGAACTCCTCTGATGGTGATGAAGTTACGTGAGAGAGTAGAGGGAAAAACCCAGTACTGAACTACTGGTGAGAAGGAGAGAATAACAAAACGCATCAGTCTGAGGGAGCTCCATTTATGGGCTTTATTTTTTACTATCTGTAACCAAATTGAGTTATATAGATGGAACACAACATTTTAACAGGGATTTTTGTCTATGTTAATATTTATATATTTGGTAGATCAAGTTAGAAAATAGGAGACATTAAAGTTTGGATTGACTGAGTGTAAGTAATATGTATTTATTGGCTGGCCAAAGCATCCCTGGTTGTAGAGTAAAGCACATTACCCTAACCTAGAGTTTAAACTAGTGAGTTTATTTTCCTCTTTTTAAACAAAATTTGGTGGGTGAGAAAAGGACCTGGACATCCCTGAGTAAAATCTTTCCTAGAAGGTTAGTACATTGGGCTGCCCTGAGAAAAGAGAGTGCCATCTTAAGATTGGTCAGTTACCAGAGACTAAGGGAGAGATGGGATATGGATTTATGAATGAGCAAAATTTTGAACAATAACCAAGAGCTCCAGAAGCACGCTTGCCCTAGGAAACAGCGTTGCACAAGAAAGGAGACTTAGGTTGCTTCCATGTCCTGGCTATTATAAATAGAGCTGCAATGAACATTTTGGTACGTGACTCTTTTTGAATTATGGTTTGCTCAGGGTATATGCCCAGTAGTGGGATTGCTGGGTCATATGGTAGTTCTATTTGTAGTTTTTTAAGGAGCCTCCATACTGTTCTCCATAGTGGCTGTATCAATTTACATTCCCACCAATAGTGCAAGAGGGGTGGTTCCCTTTTCTCCACACCCTCTCCAGCATTTGTTGGTTGTAGCTTTTTTGATGATGGCCATTCTGACTGGTGTGAAGTGATACCTCATTGTAGTTTTGATTTGCATTTCTCTAATGATTAATGATGTTGAGCATCCTTTCATGTGTTTGTTGGCAATCTGTATATCTTCTTTGGAGAAATGTCTGTTTAGGTCTTCTGCCCATTTTTGGATTGGGTTGTTTGTTTTTTTGTTATTGAGCTGCATGAGCTGCTTGTAAATTTTGGAGATTAATCCTTTGTCAGTTGCTTCATTTGCAAATATTTTCTCCCATTCTGAGGGTCATCGTTTAGTCTTGTTTATGGTTTCCTTTGCTTTGCAAAAGCTTTTAAGTTTCATTAGGTCCCATTTGTTTATTTTTGTTTTTATTTCCATTTCTTTAGGAGGTGAATCAAAAAGGATCTTGCTGTGATTTATGTTATAGAGTGTTCTGCCTCTGTTTTCCTCTAAGAGTTTGATAGTGTCTGGCCTTACATTTAGGTCTTTAATCCATTTTGAGTTTATTTTTGTGTATGGTGTTAGGGAGTGTCCTAAGTGTCCATCATCAGATGAGTGGATAAAGAAGATGTGGCACATATATACAATGGAATATTACTCAGCCATAAAAAGAAATGAAATTGAGATATTTGTAGTGAGGTGGATGGACCTAGAGTCTGTCATACAGAGTGAAGTAAGTCAGAGAGAGAAAAACAAATACCATATGCTAACACATATATATGGAATCTAAGGAAAAAAAAAAAAAGGTCATGAAGAACCTAGGGGTAAGACGGGAATAAAGACACAGACCTACTAGAGAATGGACTTGAGGATATGGGGAGGGGGAAGGGTAAGCTGTGACAAAGCGAGAGAGAGGCATGGACATATATACACTACCAAACATAAGGCAGATAGTTAGTGGGAAGCAGCTGCATAGCACAGGGAGATCAGCTAGGTGCTTTGTGACCACCTGGAGGGGTGGGCTAGGGAGGGTGGGAGGGAGGGAGATGCAAGAGGGAAGAGATATGGGCACATATGTATAACTGATTCACTTTGTTATAAAGCAGAAACTAACGCACCATTGTAAAGCAATTATACCAAAATAAAGATGTTTAAAAAAAAAAAAAAGAGAGCAGATTGCTGAGAGCTGCATTGCCTTCTACTCAGATCAGTAAGATGCTGGAGAAGCCTATTCCCCAAAAGAACTGCTGACAAAGGCTTTGCTTCTGTGCTCATAAAATCTGCCAAAGTAAGGATTCCATGTTGGCCATTGCTCCAGCTGTATCAAAGAACCTAAATGTAAAACACCAAAACTTCAACCATTTTGAAGAAAATATGGCAAACTGTCTTCATGATCTTGGCCTAAGGAAGAATTTTGTTAAGACTCTAAAGGAATATCTATTCAAGGAAGGATTGACAAACTATATGATGCTCATATTAAGAAATTTTGCTCCTCAAAAGACCCCACAAGGAAAGTGAAAAGATAACTGGGAGAAGTTATTTAAAATGTGTATATTCCACAAAAATTATTATGCAGAATATATAGTGAACTCCTACTAATCAGGAAAATGCACCCAGAATCAAACCAAAGGGAAAATGGACAAAGGGTATGAAAAGGAAATTCATAAACTAGGAAAACCAACTGGCCAATAAACATAGCGTAAAGGATGTTCAAACTCATTGAAATGCAGGAAAATGCAGATTAAAATCACAACTAGAAACTATTTCACACCAATAAGATCAGTAAACACTAGGGAGTCTCGCAATACCGAATTAATGGGAGTGCAGATTAATGGGAATTCTCATTACTGGTGGTAGGACTATAATCTGGGACATCTACATTGGAGCACAATTTGATGAAATCTAGTAAAGCTGAATGTATAAACATGTCTCATAAACCAGCAATTTCACTCTTTGGTATATATCCCAAATGACTTCTTACATATGCGAGCAAGGAGATTTGTACAAGAAAATTTATAGCAGCATTGTTTGCAATTACGAAAACTTGGGGAAAAACCCCTAAATATCCGAAATGAAAAATTGTTTTTTCAACAACAGAATACTATTCATCAGCAACAATGAAAAAAACCCATAGGTATAAATCTCACAAATACAGTGTTGAAGCAAGATGTTGCAGAAGACTAGATATTATATTCCCATTCATAAGAAGTTTAAAATATAAAAATTATTAATATATTGTTCAGGGATGCATCCGTACAAATAGTCCATAAAAATATAAAGAAAAGTTGAACAAAAATATAAACAAAGGAGAGGGTGGGATTTTGAGGAGCATGCTATCAGAACAAATTCTATAAAAAGGTTTCAACTCTATCAACAATATTTAATATTTTCAGATTGAGGGTGGAAAACAAGTGTGGCTTTTTTCTTTTCAACTTTTTCTCTCTTATGGATGATATAAGTGAATATAAAAATTTTTCCAAGCTGATAATCTCTGCCTTTTAATAGGTAAACTTGCTGTTTTTTCCTTTTTGTTCTTGTTTCTTGTTTTTCTTCTGCAATTAGGGCTTCTTTGGAGTGACAAAGTTTTCTAAAGACAGCCTTGTTTGGTTTTCCTTTGCTCATTTGGAATTGGTAGATTCCATTCTTAAATTCTTAGACAACGTATTAACTACATATTTTTCTAACCAAACCTTTTAATTCAATATTTCAGTCTTTCTCCTGAAGATGAAAAGGACCCTATCATATTTTAACTTACCAATTAATAAGCCCCTTATTATTCTATTATAAAGTAATTCAGCTATTTATTCATTTATTTTTGTAAACAAATACTACAAAGTAGTTTTTTAATAACAAAAGATTTGGTTTACCAGTATAATATATCAATGTCTTTGCTGACTTTTTTTCCTGTATTCCACAACTTTCTTCTGGGTTCATTTTTCTTCTTGTTAAGTGTTTCAGACTCTCTTTATTACATACCCAAGAGCCATTTCCCCTTTCCTTAAATGCAAACATAGCCTGAGAAGGCAGAGGGAAGAACGCTAGGCACATTTCCATCTTCAGATTACAAATCATGATTGATTTAAGCCAGTTGGGATAATTGCGTTCTCTTTGGCTGCTGAATAATGTAAAATTGGGCATTTGCATTAGTTGTGGAGAGAGAAGTATATCAGGATAATATTTAAGGAGGCTTTCCCTTTCTGGTTAAAATGGAAAGTCTCATGAGGAAAGCCTGTTATCTCTTCCTGCCTACTTCTTGCATTCAACGTGGAAATGATTCTAGAAATGCAGCAGCCATTTTGTGGCAATGAGGTGGTATATATGAGAGGGGAATCTATCTGTCTATCTATCTATCTATCTATCATCTACCAAGCATGATGTTACAGACCTTGGGTCCTATCAACATCATTACATATCCAAATACAGTATATTCCTATCTGACATTTGCATCAGCATTTTCATTATACTTACTTTAGACTTTATTGGATGCTTAAATATTTTATCTAGAATAACAGTATTATTCTATTTAATTTTGTTTGCGATTTTTTTCTTTCTTTTTTATCATGGCAAAATGTACAAAATATTTACCATTTTAACTATTTTTAAGTGTACAGTTCAGTGGAATTAAGTACATTTACATTGTTGTGCAACTGTCACTACTGTTCATCTTCGGAACTTGGTTTTTTCTTCCCCAACTAAAACTCTGTAGTCATAAAATACTAACTCCTTATTCCCCCTTTCCTCCAGCCCCTGGCAACCACCATTCTACTTTCTGTCTCTAAATTTACTAGCCTAGTACCTCATATAAATGTAATTATACAGTATTTGTACTTTTATGACCGGCTTATTTCACTTAGCATAATGTCCTCAAGTTTCATCCATGTTGTAGTACATGTCAGAATTTCTTTCCCTTTGAAAGCTGAATAAAGTTCTATTGTGTATATATGCTACATTTTGTTTATCCATTTAAATGTCGATGGGCACTTGGATTGCTTCCACTCTTGGGTGTTGTGAATAATACTGCTATGAACATGGGTGTACAAATATCTGTTTGAATCCCTAATTTCAATTATTTTCTGTATATATATCCAGAAGTGGATATATATCCAGAAGTGGAAGTGCTGGATCATATAGTAATTCTAGTTTTAATTTTTTGAGGGACTGCCATACTGTTTTCCAAAGTGGTTGCACTATTTTATGTTGCCAACAGCAATGCACAAGTGTCCCATTCTCTCCTAACCATTCTCTCTTTGCTAACAACTGTTATTTTCTGGGGTTTGTTTTTGGATAATATAGCCATCGTAATTGGCGCGAATGCTGTGGTATGAT
Organism: Delphinus delphis; assembly: GCF_949987515.2. Classification (NCBI taxonomy): domain Eukaryota; kingdom Metazoa; phylum Chordata; class Mammalia; order Artiodactyla; family Delphinidae; genus Delphinus; species Delphinus delphis. The sequence continues at coordinate 127,580,049 of NC_082686.1, forward strand.
TAGATTTCTGGTTGTGTTTTGTAATATTCACTTGGCCCATTTTGTGTGGAAAGTTATTTGAGTATTTGGGGTTTATTTTTATATTCCATCCCCATCCCTCTGCATACCTGCTCCTGGCTAGCAGATTTGTGGTGGCACAGATCCAAGGTTTCTCAATCCAGAGTCAGCTCTTAAAATGATGACTCAGGGCACTGTCCCTGGCTGAATTATCCCTCACTCTTTGTTCAGTTACTGATCATAAGGGTGAGTCAGAGTGATTTCACCTCCTCAGGTCCTTAGCCCTCTTATAAGACAGAGCTCCAAATGTACCTTCTTTTCCTTCTCCTTTTATGAGTGAGAGATCTCTACCATACCACCCTCCATCTCCTAACTTTCACACTGACCTTGACTCCAGTTTGCCATCTCTCATGATGAATTGAGTTACGATTATCCTATAGGAGTTTCTGACCCAGGTATATTACCTGTTTTATGTTCCTAGGATAAGCCAGGCCCATCTTTATCCCTGCTCACTTCTTTCCTTTCTATTTTTAAAGTTCTCAAAGTTTTAATTTTATCTGTAGCTTAGTGGTGATATTTTGGCTGCCTATAATTATTATCTATTTTTACTACATGTTTGATGTGGTGTATGTTTGAGGGCAACTATTCAATTGTGAATTTTCTGAACTGCCTTAATGTGAAGTCTTAAGATTTTAAAAATGAAATGATTCCTTTGCTCTTATTTAAGGCTACTTTGAGGTCACTTAAACAAATTTATCTTTCTAATTAGAGCACCCACTCACCTATATGTTCAGAGTTGGCTCTGTCTTAGAAGAGCTTAAAAAGTGAGGCCAGAACATTGTTATTAAATGTAAGGGCATCTTGATATTTGAGCATTAAATTTGCGGTATTTGCTGCTTCGCCCTACTCTTTTTGTTTCTATGGATTATTTAATACTTGTTAGAACTTTGTCCAACTTCTTTACTTTGTTTCCCCTCGCAGTTTTTTTTTTTTTAATGCCTTTCTGCTTTCTAAATCACTGCTTACTCTAAGCATTAATATTCATGTATGACCTGATTTATTCTTTACCTTCTGGTTTGACTTATGATCGGTTTTTCATACTTTTTAAAAATGTTTATTCTTTCTTTATTTAATTTTCTTATAAGTCATCCATTTTATACACATCAGTGTATATATGTCAATCCCAATCTCCCAATTCATCACACCACAACCTCCCCGTACCCCCCCTTTCCCCTTTGGTGTCCATACATTTTTTCTCTACATCTGTGTCTCAATTTCTGCTCTGCAAACTGGTTCATCTATACCATTTTCTTTTCTTTTTTTTTTTTTTTGGTACGCGGTCCTCTCACTGTTGTAGCCTCTCCCGCCGTGGAGCACAGGCTCCGGATGCGCAGGCTCAGCGGCCATGGCTCATGAGCCTAGCCGTGGCATGTGGGACCTTCCTGGACCGGGGCACGAACCCGTGTCCTCTGCATCGGCAGACGGACTCTCAACCACTGCGCCACCAGGGAAGCCCTGTACCATTTTCTAGATTCCACATATATATGTTAATATACGATATTTGATTTTCTCTTTCTGATTTACTTCACTGTGTATGACAGTCTATATGCATCCATGTCTCTACAAATGACTCAATTTCATTCCTTTTTATGGCTGAGTAATATTCCATTGTATATATATACCACATCTTCTTTATCTATTCATCTGTTGATGGGCATTTAGGTTGTTTCCATGACCTAGCTATTGTAAATAGTGCTGCAATGAACACTGAGGTGAATGTGTATTTTTGAATTATGGTTTTCTCTGGGTATATGCCCAGTAGTGGGATTGCTGGGTCATATGGTAATTCTATTTTTAGTTCTTTAAGGAACCTCCATACTGTTCTCCATAGTGGCTGTATCAATTTACATTCCCACCAACAGTGCAAGAGTGTTCCCTTTTCTCCACACTCTCTCCAGCATTTGTTGTTTATAGATTTTCTGATGATGCCCATTCTAACTGGTGTGAGGTGATACCTCATTGTAGTTTTGATTTGCATTTCTCTAATAATTAGTGATGTTGAGCAGCTTTTCATGTGCTTCATGGCCATCTGTATATCGTCTTTGGAGAAATGTCTATTTAGGTCTTCTGCCAATTTTTGGATTGGGTTTTTGTTTTTTTAATATTGAGTTGCATGAGCTGTTTATATATTTTGGAGATTAATCCTTTGTCCGATGATTCATTTGCAAACATTTTCTCCCATTCTGAGGTTTGGCTTTTTGTCTTGTTTATGGTTTCCTTTGCTGTGCAAAAACTTTTAAGTTTCATTAGGTCCCATTTGTTTATTTTTGTTTTTATTTCCCTTACTCTGAGGTGGATCAGAAAAGATCTTGCTGTGATTTATGTGAAAGAGTATTCTTCCTATGTTTTCCTCTAAGAGTTTTATACTGCCCGGTCTTACATTCAGGTTTCTAATCCATTTTGAGTTTATTTTTGTGTATGGTGTTAGTGTTCTAATTTCATTCTTTTACATGTAGATGTCCAGTTTTCCCAGCACCACTTGTTGAAGAGACTGTCTTTTCTCCATTGTATATCCTTGCCTCCTTTGTCATAGATTAGTTGACCGTAGGTGCGTGGGTTTATCTCTGGGCTTTCTATCCTTTTCCACTGATCTATAGTTCTGTTTTTGTGCGAGTACCATATTGTCTTCTTTTTCCTTTTTCTTAATTTTATTTTAACATCTTTATTGGAGTATAATTGCTTTACAACGGTGTGTTAGTTTCTGCTTTATAACAAAGTGAATCAGTTGTACATATACATATTTCCCCATATCTCTTCCTTCTTGCATCTCTCTCCCTCCCACCCTCCCTGTCCCACCCCTCTAGGTGGTCACAAAACCCTGAGCTGATCTCCATGTGCTATGCTACTGCTTCCCACTAGCTATTTTACATTTGGTAGTGTATACGTGTCCATGCTATTCTCTCGCTTTGTCCCAGCTTACCTTTCCCCCTCCCTGTATCCTCAAGTCCATTCTCTAGTAGGTCTGCATCTTTATTCCTGTCTTGCCCCTAGGTTCTTCTGACCTTTTCTTTTTCTTTAGATTCCATATATATGTGTTAGCATACGGTATTTGTTTTTCTCTTTCTGACTTACTTCACTCTGTGTGACAGTCTCTGGGTCCATCCACCTCACTACAAATAACTCAGATTCATTCCTTTTTATGGCTGAGTAATATTCCATTGTATATATGTGCCACATCTTCTTTATCCGTTCATCTGTTGATGGACATTTAGGTTGCTTCCATATCCTGGCTATTGTAAATAGAGCTGCAATGAGCATTTTGGTACATGACTCTTTCTGAATTATGCTTTTCTCAGGGTATATGCCCAGTAGTGGGATTGTGGGGTCATATGGTAGTTTTATTTTTAGTTTTTTAAGGAACCTCCATACTGTTCTCCATAGTGGCTGTATTAATTTACATTCCCACCAACAGTGCAAGAGGGTTCCCTTTTCTCCACACCCTCTCCAGCATTTGTTGGTTGTAGATTTTTTGATGATGGCCATTCTGACCGGTGTGAGATGATATCTTATTGTAGTTTTGATTTGCATTTCTCTAATGATTAATGATGTTGAGCATTCTTTTATGTGTTTATTGGCAATCTGTGTATCTTCTTTGGAGAAATATCTATTTAGGTCTTCTGTCCATCTTTGGATGGGGTTGTTTGTTTTTTTGATATTGAGCTGCATGAGTTGCTTGTATGTTTGGAGATTAATCCTTTGTCAGTTGCTTTATTTGCAAATATTTTCTCCCTTTCTGAGGGTTGTCTTTTTGTCTTGTTTATGGTTTCCTTTGCTGTGCAAAAGCTTTTAAGTTTCATTAGGTCCTATTTGTTTATTTTTGTTTTTATTTCCATTTCTCTAGTAGGTGGGTCAAAAAGGATCTTGCTGTGATTTATGTCATAGAGTGTTCTGCCTATGCTTTCCCCTGCGAGTTTGATGGTATCTGGCCTTACATTTAGTTGTCTAATCCATTTTGAGTTTATTTTTGTGTACGCTGTTAGGGAGTGTTCTAATTTCTTTCTTTTACATGTAGCTGTCCAGTTTTCCCAGCACCACTTATTGAAGAGGCTGTCTTTTCTCCACTTTATATTCTTGCCTCCTTTATCAAAGATAAGGTGACCATATGTGCGTGGGTTTATCTCTGGGCTTTCTATCCTGTTCCGTTGATCTATATTTCTGTTTTTGTGCCAGTACCATACTGTCTTGATTACTGTAGCATTGTAGTATAGTCTGAAGTTGGGTAGTCTGATTCCTCTAGCTCCGTTTTTTTCCGTCAAAACTGCTTTGGCTATTTGGGGTCTTTTGTGTCTCCATACAAATTTTAAGATTTTTTGTTCTAGTTCTGTAAAAAATGCCATTGGTAATTTCATAGGGATTGCACTGAATCTGTACATTGCTTTGGATAATATAGTCATTTTCACAATATTGATTCTTCCAATCCAAGAACATGGTATATCTCTCCATCTGTTGGTATCATCTTTAATTTCTTTCATCAGTGTCTTACAGTTTTCTGCATACAGGTCTTTGTCTCCCTATGTAGGTTTATTCCTAGATATTTTTTTCTTTTTGTTGCAATGGTAAATGGGAGTGTTTCCTTAATTTCTCTTTCAGATTTTTCATCATTAGTGTTTAGGAATGCAAGAGATTTCTGTGCATTAATTTTGTATCCTGCAACTTTACCAAATTCATTGATTAGCTCTCATAGTTTTCTGGTGGCATCTTTAGGATTTTCTATGTATAGTACCATGTCATCTGCAAACAGTGACAGTTTTACTTCTTCTTTTCCCATATGTATTACTTTTATTTCTTTTTCTTCTCTGATTGCTGTGGCTAGGACTTCCAAAACTATGTTGAATAATAGTGGTGAGGGTGGATATCCTTGTCTTGTTCTTGATCTTAGAGGAAATGCTTTCAGTTTTTCACCATTGAGAATGATGTTTGCTCTGGGTTTGTTGTATATGTCCTTTTTTATGTTGAAGTTGGTTCCCTCTATGCCCACTTTCTGGAGAGGTTTTATCAAGAATGGGTGTTGAATTTTGTCAGAAGCATTTTCTGCATCTATTGAGATGATCATATGGTTTTTATTCTTCAGTTTGTTAATATGGTGTATTACACTGATTGATATGTGTATATTGAAGAATTCTTGCATCTCTGGGGTAAATCCCACTTGATCATGGTGTATGATCCTTTTAATATGCTGTTGGATTATTTTTGCTAGTATTTTGTTGAGGATTTTTACATCTATATTCATCAGTGATATTGGTCTGTAATTTTCTTTTTTTGTAGTATCTTTGTCTGGTTTTGGTATCAGGGTGATGGTGGCCTCATAGAATGAGGAGTTTTGGGAGTTTTCCTTCCTCTGCAATTCTTTGGAAGAATTTGAGAAGGATGGGTGTTAGCTCTTCTGTAAATGTTTGATAGAATTCACCTGTGAAGCCATCTGGTCCTGGACTTTTCTTTGTTGGAAGATTTTAAATCACAGTTTCAATTTCATTACTTGAGATTGGTCTGTTCATATTTTCTGTTTCTTTCTGGTTCAGTCTTGGATGGTTATATCTTTCTAAGAATTTGTGCATTTCTTCCAGGTTTTCCATTTTATTGGCATAGAGTTGATTGTAGCAGTCTCTCAGGATGCTTTGTATTTCTGCTGTGTCTGTTGTAACTTTTCCTTTTTCATTTCTAATTTTATTGCTTTGAGTCCTCTCCCTCTTTTTCTTGATGAGTCTGGCTAATGGTTTATTGATTTTGTTTATCTTCTCAAAGAACCACCTTTTACTTTTATTGATCTTTGCTACTGTTCTTTGTTTCTATTTCATTCATTTCTGTTCTGATCTGTATGATTTCTTTCCTTCTGCTAACTTTGGGTTTTGTTTGTACTTCTTTCTCTAGTTACTTTAGGTGTAATGTTAGATTCTTTATTTGAGATTTTTCTGGTTTCTTGAGGTATGCTTGTATAGCTATAAACTTCCCTCTTATAACTGCATTTGCTGCATCCCATAGGTTTTGGATCGTCGTGTTTTCAATGTCCTTTGTCTGTAGGTATTTTTTGATTTCCTCTTTGATTTCTTCAGTGATCTCATGGTTATTTACTAACGTATTGTTTAGCCTCCATGTGTTTGTGTTTCTTACGTTTTTTTTTTCCTGTAATTGATTTCTAATCTCATAACGTTGTGGTCAGAAAAGATGCTTAATATGATTTCAGTTTTCTTAAATTTACTGAGGCTTGATTTGTGACCCACGATGTGTTCCATCCTGGAGAATGTTCTGTGCGTACTTGAGAAGAAAGTATAATCTTCTGTTTTTGTATGGAATGTCCTATAAATATCAATTAAATCTGTCTGGTCTATTGTGTCATTTAAAGCTATATTTCCTTCTTAATTTTCTGTTTGGATGATCTGTCCATTGGTGTAAGTGAGTTGTTAAAGTCCCCCACTATTATTGTGTTACTGTCGATTTCCTCTTTTAGAGCTGTTAGCAGTTGCCTTATGTAATGAGTTGCTCCTATGTTGGGTGCATATATATTTATAATTGTTATATCTTCTTCTTGGATTGATCCCTTGATCATTATGTCGTGTCCTTCCTTGTCTCTTGTAGCATTCTTTATTTTAAAGTCTATTTTGTTTGATATGATATTGCTACTCCAGCTTTCTTTTGATTTCCATTTGCATGGATATGTTTTTGCATCCCCTCACTTTCAGTCTGTATGTGTCCCTCGGTCTGAAATGGGTCTCTTGTAGACAGCATATATATGGATCTTGTTTTTGTATCCATTCAGCCAGCTGGTGTCTTTTGTTTGGAGCATTTAATCCATTCACGTTTAAGGTAATTATCGATATGTATGTTCCTGTGACCATTTTCTTTATTATTTTGGGTTTGTTTTTGTAGGTCCTTTTCTTACTTAGAGAAGGTACTTCTCTTACTTAGAGAAGTTCCTTTAGCATTTGTTGTAGATCTGGTTTGGTGGTGCTGAATTCTCTTAGCTTTTGCTTGTCTGTAAAGCTTTTGATTTCTCCATCAAATCTGAATGAGATCCTTGCTGGGTAGAATATTCTTGGTTGTAGGTTCTTCCCTTTCACCACTTTAAGTATATCATGCCACTCCCTTCTGGCTTGTAGAGTTTCTGCTGAGAAATCAGCTGTTAACCTTATGGGAGTTCCCTCGTATTTTATTTGTTGGTTTTCCCGTGCTGCTTTCAATAATTTTTCTTTGCCTTTAATTTTTACGAATTTGATTACTGTGTGTCTCGGCATGTTTCCCCTTGGGTTATTCTGTATGGGACTCTCTGCGCTTCCTGGACTTGTGTGGCCATTTACTTTCCCATTTTAGGGAAGTTTTCGACTATAATCTCTTCAAATATTTTCTCAGGTCTTTTCTCTCTCTCTTCTCCTTCTGGGACCTGTATAATGTGAATGCTATTGTGTTTAATGTTGTCCCAGAGGTCTCTTAGGCTGTCTTCATTTCTTTTCATTCTTTTTTCTTTATTCTGTTCTGCAGCAGTGAATTCCACCATTCTGTCTTCCAGGTCACTTATCCGTTCTTCTGCCTCAGTTTTTCTGCTATTGATTCCTTCTAGTGTATTTTTCATTTCAGTTATTGTATTGTTCATCTCTCTTTGTTTGTTCTTTAGTTCTTCTAGATGTTTGTTAAACATTTCTTGCATCTTCTCAATCTTTGCCTCCATTCTTTTTCCCAGGTCCTGGTACATCTTCACTATCATTATTCTGAATTCTTTTTCTGGAAGATTGCCTATCTCCATTTATTTAGTTGTTTTTCTGGTGTTTTATCTTGTTCCTTCATCTGGTACATAGCCCTCTGCCTTTTCATCTTGTCTGTCTTTCTGTGAATGTGGTTTTTGTTCCACAGGCTGCAGGATTGTATCATTTTTCATACTTTTTACTCTAGCATTTTAGTTGTATTTTTGTCTAGAATTTCATTTCCTTGCCTTCTTATGGGTTTCCTTATAAGCCTCAGTCCTCTCAGGTCTCTCACTTAGTATTATGGGAAGGATCCTATATAGCAGGATCGATGACAGTTCAACTGCCTTTCAAGAATAGCCATAATTTAAAAATATTTGATTTAAACAATTTTATAAAATATTCAGTCATTTTTGTTTCAACTTTCATGTATATCTTTTGTTAATCATAGTTTAACTATTTTTGATGTGTACTTTTGAAAATAATGAGTTATGTCTGTAGTACACATAGTTACAAGTATACTGTAAACCTGGCTAGAAAACAGTATTTCTACAAAAACGTGCAATCTAAAAAACAAACAAACAAAACAGCAAGCCCATAGATACAGAGAACAGACTGGTGGTTGCAAGAGGTGGGGGTGGGGGAGATGTGGGAGAATGGAACTATTTTTTAAGTTTTAGTTTAAATAAATTGAATAAAAATAAAGAAATCTGTCAATACACTGCCTGACTGAGATAACACTGAGATAATGGAAAAGAGATTTCAGTGACCACATGCATCAAAGAATATAGTCTTTGTAAAAACAGTTTGAAAAGTCACTTAAAAAATGGATGATTTATAGCTCACAGAATGCCACAATGGCAAAACCTGGGGAGGGGGTAGAATCTAATTTTCACAATTACCACATTATAATATGCAAAGTGTCCAGGTTCCAATACAAAAGTGTAATTGATATGAAGAAACTGGGAAATGCAATCCATTCATGTGAAATAAAGAAATTGGTGGAAATTGTCCCTGAGGAAGTCCAAAAATTGGACTTACGAGACAAAGACTTTAAAAACAGCTGTCTTAATATGTGCTCAAAGGGCTAAAGGAAACCAGGGGCAAAGAACAAAAGAAAATAAAGAGAATAATATCTCAATATACAGAGAATATCAATAAAGATATAAAAATTGCAAACAGAAAAAAAGGGATTATGGTAAATGCATGTGAGAATCCTGGGGCATTTATTCATTTATTAATGTATATATTTAATGAGCACCCATTCCTCATGCACTGTAAATACAAATATGAATAAAACATAGGCTCAGGCTTCAAGAAGCTCCCTGTCTAGCACAATGACAGATACACAAGCAGGTAATTCCACTTGTAATGTGATAAATGCATAATAGTAGGGGGCATGGCAGAGACAGCTGTTAAACTTGCCCAGAAGAGCCTGGTAAAACGTCACAGAAAAATACTTTTTTCAGCTGTATCTCATAAGGTGAGTAAACCTTGCCATGTATGCAATGTGAGGAAAGGCTTTCTAAGGAGAAAGGGTCAGCATGTACAAACATTAAAGATTTATTTTGTGTTCAGAAGGTGACCATGAGGATGAAGTGTCAAGAGCATGGTATAAACTTTAAGAAATTACACAGTAAATAGAGGTTTGGGCAAGGGTTTAAAAGGCCCTCTGTGCCTTACTGAGGGGCTCAAATTTTATCCTGAATACATTGGAGAACTAGGGTATCCATTATAGAATGGCTGCTTGAGGGCAATATGGTCTTTCATGTAAGAGTGGGGCTTGGGAAGACACAGAGTAGAGGAGGAGCTTATTTAAACCACCTGGTAATTAATGAAAAAAAAATGGCAGAATGGATCTGGGATCCATGGCTGAGGTTGGACTGTTGAACTTTTGACTGTAGTGATTGTGGGGGAGAAGTAGGATAGTGTCCTTTTAGAGTATTCAAGTATTAAAGGAAAAGCATCTTAAAGAGGAAGAAAAATCTAAGGCTGAGAGGAAATACGGAAGAGGGGACTAGAGAAAGCATTAAAACATGGGGACAACATTAAGATTCTGTCTCCATTGCACAATTTGGTGTCGTTCCCTTAAAGTCTATGAGAGTGAAGCCCTCTGTAATTCTTGTGTACAACCTGCATGGTTAGATGCAGTCAAGAGTAGAGCAACCCAGTAAAAGAATGAAATTAGAACACTCTCTCACCATATACAAAAATAAACTCAAAATGGAATAACAACCTAAGTGTAAGACCAGATACTATAAAAGTCCTAGAGGAAAACATAGATAGAACACTCTTTGACATAAATCGCAGAATATTTTTTTGGATCCCCTCCTTGAGTAATGGAAACAAAAGAAAAATAAACAAATGGGGCCTCTTTAAACTTAAAAGCTTTTGCACAGCAAAGAAACCCATAACCAAAGCGAAAAGACAACCTCTGGAATGGAAGAAAATATTTGCAAACTATGAAACCGACAACACACAGGGGTCAAGCTTAAAGGTCAGAAATGGACCATTGGTGGCTCTGAGGTCTGAATAAATCCAGTGTCTAATATAGGTGAGGTCACCCCAAATCAGCATGTCAGCAACATTCTAGTATACCAGTCTTGCATAATCCCGTGAAAGAAATACTTCACCAGCCAATGGGAAGAATTCGCCCATCAGGACACCCTCCTGGCCTATAGGCACAATTCGCAGAGTTCCTTAGAGTGTCTGATCAACCCCATATCTGAGGTAGAGGGCCAAGGAATGTCCCAAAAGGAAGAAATAGGAAGCAGTTCTAGGCTTGGGACACCTAACCCAGACTGCACTGCAGGCCTTAGACAGTCCAAGCCACTGAATAGGGACTTAGAAAATTTCGAGTTTGGTACCTCTGACAGCCAGGCTCATGTACCATCAGGTCTGGGCTCAGGGAACCCTACCCAGCTGCCACTGCCAATCATAGCTGACCCCAAGCATAATAGAGGGAGACTCAAAAAATACTTGAGGAAAGCATTCAAGAGCATGGGGCACTCTGAGGCATGGGTTCTAGTGTAGCACCCTACCTGCTCACATCTTATGGTGGTTCTGATCCTTGGTATTGATTCAGAATATCTGTAGCCATGGGTAGGAGTCTCCTTTAGAATTTTTTTTTTGCACTGTAGTTAAAAGCTAACAGCCATTAAGCATTTTGGATGTGCCAAGCATTTTGCTAACAATCTCTAACGTACACTCTTCAAATTCACTAACAGTCTCATGTGGTAGTGGTTATTGTTAACTCTCGCACATGGGAGGGAAGTGACTTTAAGAAATTGAGTAACCTATAAATATCATATAAACAATGAGTATTGGAGCCAGGAATTGAATCTGAGTCTATGTAACATCAAAACCCATGCTCTTGAGGGTGACTCTAAACTTCCTATTCTCTGAGGTAGGAGGTAAAAGGCATGAGTAACCCTCACTAGCCTGACTCCAGTCCTGTATCCTTTTCGAATCAAGCTCTCTCTGGTATCAAAGTGTAGGCTGTTTGATACAATCCAAAGTACTCACAGAGACAGGGCAGATGCAATCCCAACAGATCACTCAAGTGATATAATCAGGGTGCTGTTTGAAAAAAAAAGGGGGTAAATAGGTACCGAGATAGAAATATTTTCTGTTTGTAGTGTTATGAAGAATCACCTTATTTTGTGTTTTTGTTTTTTCTTATCCATGTGAGCAGGGGATAGGAGTTTAAAATAATGTAAGAAGGCAACATACATAAAACAGTTTTTCCAAGGCTCCATTAAAAGCCAGATCTTAGACATTCATTTTGGAAGTAAATCTTTTTCCATGCATTTAGAATAGCACAGCATCTGGCCTTGATTAAGTAAGCCAGTTGTCTGGGGACAAAGTGGAGAGACAGGAAGAGTCGGGAGTGAAGGAAAAGAAAAAAGACAGCTCCCAGCAATAATCAAAGACCCCTCCTTTTCCCACTTGTTCTGTTGTTCCAGATTTTGGCTTTTGTGGATTTGACTTTTTCAAGTGGTAGGTAGTGTTTATGCATCTGCTATAATCTCCTCCTTGGCAGTTTTATCAAATTTTTTTTTTTGACTAAATTTCCTTTCGAGACGCTAGACCCTCATCCCTAAAGTGACTGAGTCCACTGCCACTGTACCCTTGTCTGGGCACTATTCCTCAATTTATCTACTAACTGGGAAAGGGAGTACCAAGAAGCTCCTAAGTGGGTCATGCAGGTGTCAAAAGCATTTCCTCCGCTCCCACTCTTACAGCAGCTCTGCACCTATCTGGTGATCAGGGTCAGTTACCCCTGCCAAAGGTTGACTCTTCCTCTTGCTGCTTGGCACATGGAGCTGCGAAGTGGGTCCATGAAGTTCTTTATGCTGTTCAGCTGGAAGTAGGACTCCCAGCATGTGCTTTTAACCATCTTAAACTCTTGCAAATCCCGGAGCTTACTTTGCTGTCACTCCAGCCTTGCTGTTCATGGTGATAATTGTACTCACCGGTATTCTGACAGTTACACCTTGCCACACAGCCTCTGTTGTTTCCAGTTGTTATCCGCATTGCAATCAGTGACCCCAGTTCTGTGAAAGCTTCTCCCACTGTCAACCTTGAGTCTGAAAGGAGAGCCTCTACGGAACTTCATGGCTGCTAAGGCCCACCCATCGGCATGTTCCTGTGGGCCAGTGTGTGGAAGAGTCCTCTGGGGGGGTTTGTAGACTCACAAAATATATCTACTCTAAAATGCTTACATTTCTGGGCCTTTAAACCCCTTCTTTCATCATTTATCAAGGCAGTTCTGGATTTCTATCTTATTTAACGTGAGCCATCACTTTTTCCATGCTTCTGAAAGCTATCTGGATATGTATACCATCTCCCAATATCCTTTCTAGGGTATAAAATTCTGTATTCCAGAAAAGTATATGTTTCCAATTTATTCCATCATAATCCAGACCCATGATTAATCTCCCAGCTCCTGCTGATACATAATGGCTAGTTTCTGAAGTTCTTCCATCCTTTCCTTCCTTAGCTGACTCAGAATATCTATAGCCAGGTTATATTGGGACATAATTCTAATTATTGGCCTAGCAGCCAGGAAGGGAGGCTGAGGAAGATCCTGAGGCAAGGTGGGGAGAGGGAAGTGGAATGCTGTTTTTCAAGGGAGAGACCCCTGAAGCAACTTCAAGGGAGGGGGAAATGATAGCCCTTATTAGTGAGCCACATCTGAAGGCTCAGTGAGTCCAGGGGAATCTAGGGAATCAAGATTTTCATGTGCATCCACACAGATGTGCACATTCTACGTACAGGCTTCCATTCTCTCCCAAACAGGACTCTGAACCTTAGCTGTGACTTTAACCTTTTTTGGAACTTGACGACTCTGAGAATTAAGGCCTGGGCCTCAGCATTTTCTGCTTTCTCAGTACAGGATATGTGAGCCTCTTTGTAGGCTGCCACAAAGATGCTCCAGCTTCCACACTTAGATTTTAATTGCTGATTAATCACTCTTGGCTTTTTGTTACCTTTCCCGACTTCAGCAGTTTAATAATGGCTACTTAAAGCCATTGTCTTCACAGTTAGTACTTTCCCCGTATCTATAAAACCACACCAGCTAATGTATTTTCCATTGATAGAGGATCCCAGTTCACCAGTGGGGAACAGCTGTACTGCTAGCTCGTCCCAGGGGCTATCTGTACTCCTTGAATAAACAATAATGGAGTGCCTATTGCCCTCTAGGCTGTAGGTGACCCACCTCCAAAATCCCATAATAGCATTTGTTTTCTTGTACCTAAATGTGGACCATCCCCTCTCCTAGGCTGTTTTCTAGGAGGCAGACACTGAGATGGATATTAGCATGTAACACATTAATTAAGGAGTACTCTTAGTATCAACACCTGTATAAGGGAGAGGATGAAAGCAGGATTGGGCAGAGGGAGAAGCTGAACTCTGGTGAAGTCCCATCAAAGGCCTCAGCCAACTGCCTGGTCAGCCCTCAAGCCAGGATGGCCCTTGCGAATCATCCTGAGTTGTAGGGAGGGGGCCGAGCATTTATATTTCTGCATTGATGAGTCACTATAATAGGCTTTCCTGGAAGGAGGTGTTGCCTTGGATGAGGGCATTTTCTTTGGCCAAGGGAGTTCTCAAGGAGGGTAGACCATAGGGGCCATCTTCTAGTAGTACTCTCAGGTTTTGGGGGACTAAGTGCTTCATTTTTTTTTTTTTTTTTTTTTTTTGTGGTACGCAGGCCTCTCACTGCTGTGGCCTCTCCCGTTGCGGAGCACAGGCTCCGGATGCGCAGGCTCAGCAGCCATGGCTCACGGGCCCAGCCGCTCCGCAGCATGTGGGATCCTCCCGGATTGGGGCAGGAACCCGTGTCCCCTGCATCGGCAGGCGGACTCTCAACCACTGCGCCACCAGGGAAGCCCAGTGCTTCATTCTTGAAGAACAATTTTGATCATGCATCACAGTGTGCACCTCAAAATACAAATAAAATGTAAATGAACATTGAGCTAGGTGCATGGTCTTTCCACTTATGTCCTGGGCTGTTGACATTCGGGAATAGGTAATGTAGCACTTCTTAGTCTTTGGAACAAGAAATTGTATAAATCTAGAAGATTTCAGCAAGACTCTTCATGTCTTTTTTTTTTTTTTTTTTTTTACTTCCTGTAAGTGAGGAACACATAGTCCAGTGAATCTTTGTCTCTGTGAAGCATTAGGACTATTCAGCATTATTCAGACTATAAAAGATACCATATTTTTGTCTCAGAAAAAATAACCATAGGAGTATGCTTAACTGACCATGTCTTTTTTTCCCCCTAAATAATTAAAGATCAATTCACATTAGAAAAATTTAAGGAGGAATTCATTCTATTTAAGTACTATAATATGGTCTTATTTGCTATGTTAACAAATTTAAAAATTGATATGAAAAATTTAAATAGTTTAGCAATATAGTTTTGGTCTCATTTTTATAATTACAGCAAAAATACGAAAAAATTAAAATACTATACCAATTTCTTTGTATTTTTCACATTTGCATCAAGTAGCTCTATAGCTATTGCTCCATGACCTCTTGGTATTTAAACTTCTGACTTTACAGTCATTTCTTTAATAATTTAGGTGATAATTTAAAATAAATATTAATACTAAAAGAAAACAAAGAGATCATGTAGTTAAAAAAAATCACTTGTCTTTAAGATTAAAAAAACACAGCCATTTAGGCTATCTAAGTTACTGTAGTAAACATAAAAATTTAGAGGCAGAACTTGGACTTAGAAGGGGAAGGAGAGAGAGTGATAGATTTACCTCTGCAAATATTAACAGATATTCCTTTTCAATACAGTGTTTCATATGTTCTTTTCTGCTTATGTGCTAATATTGTCAAAAATTAAAAATGAACTTTTGAAAGATGGTAGGCTTTTTTTTTTTTGCCAATTGCCTAAACAAAGAAATGAAAGTTATAAAGTAAAAATTTTAACAAATTTGTAAAGATCCATATTTGATCATATTTAGTGACTGCTTTAATAAAGTATGCTCAACAGTGATAAATTTGAAGTAGGACTCAGACTTGTCCTAAAAGAGTTAACTTTTCTTCTTTTCGCCCGTCTACTTCCTTGCCCTTTCCCTTTTAATAATGTACAAGAATATCCATTTCAGATGAAAATAGGGTCAGGGAGCTCAGAAGACAACTTTCAAGATATTCATACAACCATGTCAGGTAAAAGCAAACATAACTCTGTTACATTTGTGAATTCCTTGATGGAAAATATTTTAAGAGGGAAAGAAAATTCCTGTATCAAAGGTAGAGTTATTCTCTACATCTAAAAAAGTGAGATCCAAACACTTCAGACATCCATTTAACAAGAAATGTTGTTTATAATATCCCCAGAGGTGCCAGTGTCTTTTAGAAATGAACATTGCTTAATTATTCAAAGGCTATAAAATTCTGTTGAGGAGTATAGTACAAAGAGCAAAATGAACTTCCAAGTTAATAAACCACCCAGTAATCCCTACAAACGAATATTTTGCACCTGTTTTAATATCTAATCTCCAGAGTACGTGGGAACAGGAGGAAATACTATAAGGCACAGGTTGTTATCCTCTTATCCACTTTCCTTTCTATAGAAGCAGCCTCCACCATGATTTCTTCTCCCCCTTCCAGCCCCCCCCCAACCCCCCACCCCCACCCCCAGCTCCTCAGCCCTGCCCAGCCTGGTCAGATCAGTTCCTGCCCATTCTCTAAGGCCTGTTCTAAGTGTAATCAATTTCTTGGTTCTGACTTTCCTCTGACCCTACTTAAAGTTTATGCTTTATCTCTTTTCACTTGCACTTTTTCAGTCTTCTTCACATTTTTGGGAACCCCATCTATAATAATTTAGTCTCAACTACACTGTAAATTACTTCAAGGTTGTGACTATACTTTAGGCCTTTCTTGGATCTCTAATGATACCTTCCGTGGCCTCACATTCCGCCTGCAAGATGAGAGAACATTTACATTTCCTTTTTGGTGATAACCTTGTCTATAGCTAAAAGAAGAAAGTCAATCTGGAAGAAGAGTGTTCTCGAGAGTAAATAACACCTAGGCCACCTACAGAACAAGAGCCTATGGGAAAGGCACCCAGCATTTTAAAATTTGAATAAAAGGATATTGAGGAAAAGAAATTAAATTTATTCTAGCAAAGCATATATTCCTATGATCTTGGGCATTTCATTTCACCTCGTTCTGTTTCATTTGCCTTTAAATAATAAAACTCTTGTTTCCTTTCTACTGGTGTAATTTTCCCTTATTATTTACAGAGAATGATTGCATATTTACTCTAGAGGAGAAAGAAAATATGTATTGAAAGACCTTTGCCATTGAACCAGCTATGAAGCTTTAATCTATTAAGAATAGCCTTTTAGTGCCATGAATGCTTTTTATCTTTGTGTGAATTACCCTTTGGCATGCCAAGAGCAGACATCAGAAGGACCCCAAAGCTCCCCAACAGTTAAGTGGCCAAGCCTCTTTGGGGTTTTCTGGTAATTAGTTGATAAGAGGTCTGTCCAAAGCCAGGAGTTGAGACTGTCGCAATGATAGGAAACACCTTGCACTTTGGATGCCTTCTTAGAAAACAGTCCCCTCATATCCCAAAGATTGCTACTCCACAATCTCAAACAATCATCAACATCTTTATTATTATTATTTGTTTCGTTTTGTTCTTTCTGTCAAAATCCTCTGAGCAATAATAAGTGGGGGCTGGAAGGATTTATGTTCACAGGTTCTGTTACCTAATCTGTATTGTTTCTTCTGAACATGTCAGACAAGGAAGATTTTCCCGTAATGATCTATGCCTCTCCATGTGTACCTCCTCTTACCCATTCTTTAGTACACTTGCCTCATGTCTATTGCTTCATAATCAAACCACTGGAGTCCACTCTGTTATTAAAAATCATCATCAAGGCAGTTCCAGCGAATCAACTCCAATATTAACTTCATTCATAATAGCTATGAACTGGAAGTAGTCCAGGATCTAACAACAGGAGAATGAATAACAAACTCTAGTATTGTCATATAATGTAATACTGCTTGGCAATAAAAAAGAATGTCACTGATACATAAAAATATGGATGAATCTCAAAACCATTATGCTGAGTGAATGCAGCCTTATCCAAAAGAGTACATACTGCCTCATTACATTGATATAAAATTCTAGTCAAAACTAATCTATAGCATAAAGAAATATACTTCTCTCAGGGAACGGAGGTAAAGATTGACTGGAAAGGGACATGTGGGGTGATGGTAATAGAGATATGGGTTATACAAGTGTAACATTGCCATAAATGAATAAATTTACAACTAAGATTTGCCCATTTTATTGTGTGAAAGTGTTATATAAAAAGAAAATATGAATATTTAATCCTGATTAACAATGTATGCTGTAATATGTAGAGAGAAATATGACATTCGTTTGAAATGTATCAAAAAGTAAGATTTGTTGGACTGATGGATTTTAGAAGGATGGCTAGCTAGATGGATAGGTGATAAGTAAAATAAAATGTTAATGGCAAGTATAAATGTAGGTATATAGGTTTTCACTGTAAAATAATTTCAACTTTGTGGTGTGTTTAAAATTTTTCATAATATAATGATGAAGGAAAGGAGAGCACTAGCTAACTGTTCTTGGTAGTTTATTCCTAGTAAATCTTATTAAATTTCCTAGAATTTGAGTGCACATACTTTTTTTTTTAACATCTTTATTGGAGTATAATTGCTTTACAATGGTGTGTTAGTTTCTGCTTTATAACAAAGTGAATCAGTTATACATATACATATGTTCCCATATCTCTTCCCTCTTGCATCTCCCTCCCTCCCACCCTCACTATCCCACCCCTCTAGGTGGTCACAAACCACCGAGCTCATCGCCCTATCCTATGCGGCTGCTTCCCACTAGCTGTCTATTTTACATTTGGTAGTGTATATATGTCCATGCCACTCTCTCACTTTGTCACAGCTTACCCTTCCCCCTCCCCATATGCTCAAATCCATTCTCTAGTAGGTCTGTGTCTTTATTCCTGTCTTACCCCTAGGTTCCTCATGACCTTTTTTTTTTTCTTTCTTAGGTTCCATATATATGTGTTAGCATATGGTATTTGTTTTTCTCTTTCTGACTTCACTCTGTATGACAAACTCTAGGTCCATCCACCTCACTACAAATAACTCAATTTTGTTTCTTTTTATGGCTGAGTAATATTCCATTGTATATATGTGCCACATCTTCTTTATCCATTCATCTGTCGATGGACACTTAGGTTGCTTCCATGTCCTGGCTATTGTAAATAGAGCTGCAATGAACATATTGGTGCATGACTCTTTTTGAATTATGGTTTTCTCAGGGTATATGCCCAGTAGTGGGATTGCTGGGTCGTATGGTAGTTCTATTTGTAATTTTTTAAGGAACCTCCTTACTGTTCTCCATAGCGGCTGTATCAATTTATATTCCCACCAACAGTGCAAGAGGGTTCCCTTTTCTCCACACACTCTCCAGCATTTATTGTTTCTAGATTTTTTGATGATGGCCATTCTGACCAGTGTGAGATGATATCTCATTGTAGTTTTGATTTGCATTTCTCTAATGATTAATGATATTGAGCATTCTTTCATGTGTTTGTTGGCAATCTGTATATCTTCTTTGGAGAAGTGTCTATTTCGGTCAGACCCCGAATAGCCAAAGCAATCTTGAGAACGAAAAATGGAGATGGAGGAATCAGGCTCCCTTACTTCAGACTATACTACAAAGCTACAGTAATCAAGACAGTATGGTACTGGCACAAAAACAGAAATATAGATCAATGGAACAGGATGGAAAGCCCAGAGATAAACCCACGCATATATGGTCACCTTACCTTTGGTAAAGGAGGCAAGAATATACAGTGGAGAAAAGACAGCATCTTCAATAAGTGGTGCTGGGAAAACTGGACAGGTACATGTAAAAATATGAGATTAGAACATTCCCTAACACCATACACAAAAATAAGCTCAAAATGGATTAAAGACCTAAATGTAAGGCCGGAAACTATCAAACTCTTAGAGGAAAGCATAGGCAGAACACTCTATGACATAAATCATAGCAAGATCCTTTTTGACCCACCTCCCAGAGAAATGGAAATGCACATACTATTTTTTGTCTCTCTCAGGAAAACAAGGACACTGGGTATAAGAATAGTAGTTCTATTTGAACTTTTATGACTATTAAGACTACTTCATTTTGTGTTGAGTGAAAAATTCAAACTTGCCTATTAAATAAATCTAAATCAAATGATCTATTAATTAAATCTAATTTTCTTTATGGGTTAAAATTTACTAAATAAAATGACTAGGTGGTTAAATAGGTTTTTAAGACTATTAAAAATATAAGCCTTTAAAAAAAAATAGTCTTAACCCCTAATGTTGAAGGTCCTGCACCTTCTGGACTCAGAACCAAGCTCTACCCTAAACAGAGGGTAGAGTTAACATACAGATTATTTTCTCTTTAGCCATAATTTCCTTTAATCTGTTTACAGTCTCATCAAAACCTCCCAAAAACTTTATGATGGACCTATTGTCAACAACATTCAACATATCTTTTTTTAAATTCATTATCTGAAATGGAAAATCTGGTTATTTTTTAAAAATTTGAAAAATATAGAAAAGAATGTAAAAATTATTTCATATTTTGCCGAACAAAGCAAACCTTCAGGACACATTTTAAATATTTTCTCTTTATAAGCATCTATTTTTACATATTGGAGCTTACTTTTGTGTTCAGTTTTCTACCACTGTTTGATTTTATTTCTCTAAATGTTAATATTTTCAACATGATTACTCTTACCATTATGGTTATTTTTATTGTTACATAGTATTTCTTCAAATAAATGTACTGTCATCATTCTTCTAGAATTCACTTATTTAGTCATTCATTCAAAAAATTTATTGAATGCTTTCATGTGCTACATATTATGCAAGGTGCTGAGAAAAGATGGGCCAGCCAAATAGTGATGATTCTTGTCCTATTGGAACTTACATCCTAAAAAGGGTAATAGATATTTGTAAAAGACATACAAGTCAACAAATAAGCACAAATTTGTGTTAAGCACTATAAAGGGGAAGAACTTTATAAAATTGTTTGAGAAAGTATCCTGGAGGCTCTAATATTTATTTGAATTTTAGGAGACATTACAACAAACTCAGTATCATCTGGATTTTATTTTCTATTTGTTTATCTCTCTTATCTGTCAACAGAAATATAAACTGGGGTGGTGGAGATTTTTAGTTCATCATATTTATATTTCCATGTGATGGTGAAGATAGTACCTTGAACACAGAACACTCAATATATATGTATTTAGTAAATTAATTATCTTCTATATGTGTTTTGGTTTCCCCTTGGGGGTCTCATTTTTTTGGTGATATCTGTTTTATTTATCTCTTTATCTCTTTTATCACATAAAATTCATGGTAAACTCAAATCTGAGTGCAACGTATAAAGATAAATATAAAGAAAACAAAATGGGAAACCCAATAGATATTGCTAAAGTCTAATTCCTTATACTTGATTTACACATTTCATATTTATTTAATTTTTTAAAGTTGAAACAAAATTGACCTTCATTGATGATAGCATCATGGTCTGTGGTCTCATTATTTTCATTCAGTGTATATATGAGTGGTGTTTAAACTATGTCTGTCTTCTTAAATTAAAAAATATTCTCTAAATCTCAAATTAATTTCAATAGGAAGTCAAACTTGTGAGAAATTAGATGCCTATACTTTCTGACATGCATCAATGTTTTGTATTTTCCTTTACTTTAGGGGACAATAGACACATTCCTCAGTAGCAATAAGGTTTTCAAGGGCTTTCAAGGAATTTATAAGGTAAAGAAAAAAATTAGTAATAATCAGATGACAAATGTGACTGTCTTCCAATGAAATGTCACTATTCGAACTATGTGGGCTCTATAGGGCACTTCCAAAGATGTGGTCTTCTTTGAGAATAAAATTGGAATTACATTGACAATGGACTCCTCTTGAGTCTTTTCCTTCTCTAAAGACAATGCTTCAGTTTGAATGGTTTTCATGGCCTTAAAGGTAATTCACAGTACAAAATGGTGTGGGATAAATGAGAAATATTAATAACATATTTCAGCAATGTTGGTTCACAAAGATATTCTAGATTTCATTTCTTTATTAATCCTCTGAAATATAAGGCAGTTTGATTTATAGATATAATTTTTAAGCATAAAGCAAAAGTTCTAAAAATAAAAGAATGTCTAAATTTATTTCTCAATATAGTTTAATGCTGAAAGTTCAATAATATATTTAGAACTGTTAGAAAAAAATTTGTAGGTTAGCAACAGATTAAAATCTCAATTTATCTGTATCATAGGAGAATAAATCCTATCAGATATAAACTCTTAAAAAAAGATAGTGCTTTAAATTTATTTGCATCAATACTCAGAACCTCTCACACAGAAGATACATAGTAACAGTGAGTGGGTGGATGAATGAATGAATGAGTGGATGAGTGCAAAATAACCTCCCTCATCACACTGAATGTCCTGAGGCAGTACCACCTCATATAGTCTCCACAGTACTAGTTTTGGTTTTGTTTCTTAAATAACACTCCTAGGTTTTGAGCAGAAGACCATAATATCATAACTTTAAAATGAAATCATAATGGCTTTTACAACAGTGGTCTTAAATGACACAATATACCAGTTGTTCTTAATAGATATCTACACGAAATTCCATCCAGAAACAGCAGAAAGCACATTCTTTTCAAGTGCTCTTGGAACATTCTTCAGGATAGATGACATGCTAGGCCACAAAATAAGTCTCAACAAATTTAAGAGGATAGAAATCATAAGAAGCATTTTTTCTGACCCCAACCATATGAAATTAGAAATGAATTACAGAAAGAAAAATGGGAGAAGCACAAACACATGGAGACTAAATAACATGTTGCTAAACAACCAATGGGTCAATAAAGAAATCAAAAAGGAAGTCAGAAAACACGTAAAGAGAAATTAAAATGGAAACACAACTTTCCAAAATCTATGAAATGAAACAAAAATAGTTTTAAGAGGGAAATTTATAGTGATAGAGACCTTTCTCAAGAAACAAGAAAAATCTCAAACAACCTAATTTGCCATCTAAAGGAGATAGGAAAAGAAGGACAAACAAAGCCCAAGGTCAGCAGAAGGAAGGAAATAATAAATATCAAAGAGGAAGTAGGGCTTCCCTGGTCACGCAGTGATTGAGAGTCCGTCTGCCGATGCAGGGGACGTGGGTTCGTGCCCGGGTCTGGGAAGATCCCACATGCCATGGAGTGGCTGGACGCATGAACCATGGCCGCTGAGCCTGCGCGTCCAGAGCCTCTGCTCCGCAACAGGAGAGGCCACAACAGTGAGAGGCCCATGTACTGCAAAAAAAAAAAAAAAAAAAGAAGAAGTAAATAAGAGACCAAAAAACAATAGAAAAGATCAATGACACTAAAAGCTGTTTTTTTTGAAAGGACAAACGAAATTCATAAACCTCTAGCCAGACTCACCAAGAAGAAAAGAGAGGACCCCAAAAAAACAAAATAAGAAATGAAAGAGGAGAAATAACAATTGATAACACAGAGATACAAAAAAATCATGAGAATACTACAAAGAGTTACATGCCAACAAATTGGGCAACCTGGAAGAAATGGACAAATTTCTAGAAACATACAACCTGCCAAGACTGAATCAAGAAGAAACAGACAATCTGAACAGATTGATCGTGTGTAGTGAAATTGAATCTGTTAAAAAAAAAAAAAAAAAAGCCTCCCAGCAAACAAAAGTCCAGGACTAGACAGCTTCACAGGGGAATGCTACCAAACATTTAGAGAAGAGCTAACACCCATCCTTCTCAAACTCTTCCAAAAAATTGCAGAGGGAGAAACACTCCCAAATTCATTCTACGAAGCCACCATCACCCTGATACCAAAACAAGAAAAAGATATCACAAAAAAAGAAAATTATAGACCAATATCACTGATGAACATAGATGCAAAAATCCTGAACAAAATACAAGAAAACAGAATCCAGCACATTAAAAGGATCATACACCATGATCAAGTGGGATTTATCCCAGGGATGCAAGGATTCTTCAATATATGCAAATCAAACAATGTGATACACCATATTAACAAATTAAGCATTAAAAAGCATGGGATCATCTCAATAGATGCAGAAAAAACTTTTGACAAAATTCAACAACCAATTATGATAAAAACTCTGCAGAAAATGGTCATAGAAGGAACCGACCTTAACATAATAAAGGCCATATATGACAAACCCACAACAAGCATCATATTCAATGGTGAAAACTGAAAGCATTTCCACTAAGATCAGGAACAAGACAAGGATGTACACTCTCACCACTATTATTCAACATAGTTTTGTAAGTCCTAGCCATGGCAGTTAGAGAAGAAAAAGAAAGAAAAGGGATTCAAACTGGAAAAGAAGTAAAACTGTCACTGTTTGCAGATGACATGATATTATGCATAGAAAATCCTAAAGATGCCACCAGAAAACTACTAGAACTAATCAATGAATTTGGTAAGATTGCAGGATACACAATTAATTGACAGACATCTCTGGTATTCCTATACACCAACAATGAAAAATCAGAAAGAGAAATTAAGGAAACACTCCCATTTACCACTGCAACAAAAAGAATAAAATACCTAGGAATAAACCTACCTAGGGAGACAAAAGACCTGTATGCAGAAAACTATAAGACAGTGATGAAAGAAATTAAAGATGATACCAACAGATGGAGAGATATACCATGTTCTTGGATTGGAAGAATCAACATTGTGAAAATGACTATACTACCCAAAGCAATCTACAGATTCAATGCAATCCCTATCAAATTACCAATGGCATTTTTTACAGAACTAGAACAAAATATCTTCAAATTTGTATGGAGACACAAAAGACCCCAAATAGCCAAAGCAGTCTTGAGGGGAATAAATGGAGCTGGAGGAATCAGACTTCCTGACTTCAGACTATACTACAAAGCTACAGTAATCAAGACAATATGGTACTGGCACAAAAACAGAGATATAGATCTGTGGAAAAGGATAGAAAGCCCAGAGATAAACCCACGCACCTACGGTCAACTAATCTATGACAAAGGAGGCAAGGATATACAATGGATAAAAGACAGTCTTTTCAATAAGTGGTGCTGGGAAAACTGGACAACTACATGTAAAGAATGAAATTAGAACACTCCCTAACACCATACACAAAAATAAACTCAAAATGGATTAGAGACCTAAATGTAAGACTGGACACTATAAGAGGAAAACATAGGAAGAACCTCTTTGACGTAAGTCACAGCAAGATCTTTTTTGATCCACCTCCTAGAGTAATGGAAATAAAAACAAAAATAAACGAATGGGACCTAATGACACTTAAAAGCTTCTGCAAAGCAAAGGAAACTACAAACAAGACCAAAAGACAACCCTCAGAGTGGGAGAAAATATTTGCAAATGAAACAACAGACGAATTAATTTCCAAAATATATGAACAGCCCATGGAGCTCAATATCAAAACAACAAACAATCCAATTAAAAAATGGGCAGAAGACCTAAATAGACATTTCACCAAGGAAGACATGCAGATGGCCAAGAGGTACATGAAAACATGCTCAACATCACTAATCATTAGAGAAATGCAAATCAAAACTACAAGGAGAGGGCTTCCCTGGTGGCACAGTGGGTGAGAGTCCGCTTGCCGATGCAGGGGACGTGGGTTCATGCCTCAGTCCAGGAAGATCCCACATGCCACAGAGCGGCTGGGCCCGTGAGCCATGGCCGCTGAGCCTGCGCGTCCAGAGCCTGTGCCCGCAACGGGAGAGGCCACAGCAGTGAGAGGCCCGCGTACCGCAAAAAAAAAAAAAAAAAAAAAAAAAAACTACAAGGAGGTATCGCCTCACACCAATCAGAATGGCCATTATCAAAAAATCTAAACAATAAATGCTGGAAAGGGTGTAGTGAAAAGGGAACTCTCCTGTACTGTTGGTGGGAATGTAAATTGATACAACCAGTATGGAAAACAGTATGGAGGTTCCTTAAAAAAACTAAAAATAGCACTGCCATACGACCCAGCAATCCCATTACTGGGCATACACCCTGAGAAAACCATAATTCAAAAAGAGACATGTACCACGAAGTCCATTGCAACACTATTTACGATAGCCAGGACATGGTACCAACCTAAATGTCCATCGACCGATGAAAGGATAAAGAAAATGTGGCACATATATACAATGGAATATTACTCTGCCATAAAAAGAAACGAAATTGAGTTATTTGTAGTGAGGTGGATGGACTCTAGGTAAGACTCTGTCATACAGAGTGAAGTGAAGTCTGAAAGAGAAAAACAAATACCATACGCTAAAGCATGTATATGGAATCATAAAAAAATAGGTACTGATGAACCCAGTTGCAGGGCAGGAATAAAGATATAGACATAGAGAATGGATCTGAGGATGCGGGGTGGGAGGGGAAAGCTGGGGCAAAGTGAGAGGAGCATGGACATATATACACAACCAAATGTAAAATAGATAACTGGTGGGCAGCAGCAGCATAGCACAGGGAGATCAGCTTGGTGCTTTGCGATGACCTAGAGGGGTGGGATAGGGAGGGTGGGAGGGAGGCTCAAGAGGGAGGGGATATGGGAACATATGTATGCATATGGCTGGTTCAGTTTGCTGTAGAACAGAAACTAACAGAGTATTGTGCAGCAATTATACTCCAAAAAAATCTATTTAAAAAAAGGCAAAAAATAAAATATATAAGCAACAAGGATATACTGTGTATACACTCAGGGAATTATAGCAATTATTTTACAGTAACTTTTAAAGGAGTATAATCTATAAAAATACTGAATCACTATACTGTAGATCTAAAGCTAATAGAGTATTGTAAAGCAACTATACTTCAGTAAAATAAACGTTGACCTCTTCTATTTTAAAGTTATCAGAGACACTGCAAAAGAGTACAGATCATCTCCCAATCAAATAAAATGTTTTGTTTTTCTTCTTTAGCTGTTATGTTTTCACTTTATCCTTCTGCTGCTCGGTTGTTTTCCTCAGCTGACTTGGAGATTGTAGTGCCCAGAAAGATCTATTTTTACCAATCTGAATGAATTATAGCTTAAGCAGTTTCCTGGCTGAGGAAGGTAGCTATTAAAATACTCACCCACTGAGGTTGGAAAGTGAGTCTTCAGGAAAGTGAGCATATATGCTGTCAGAAAAAGGAACATTTTAATGCATTTCAATGAGGCCAGAGATGCCACTAGAGTTTGACTGGAAACCAATTGTGATTAGCATCGATGACTCAGGAAAACCTCAATTCAGTGTACTTTTCAGCTACCGCTGCTGTTCACTGACGTCCAAAACTGGTTGGGGAAGGTCACAGGTTTCTGTACAGCCCCAAGTCAGAATTGACCTCTTTTCATTTCAGTGACTTGCTCATTGCTGGAGGGCAGTCCCACTTCCATGAGTTTGACCACAGTCTGAAAAATGGGTAAGTTAGATTTAGTGATTGATAGGTTCCATTGCAAAGTGATAGCTGTAAAAATAAGGCTTTCTAAAAGAAAAGGGACTTTAGTAATATTTAAAATATCCCCATTGTCACACTGGAAGTCTTCACTGTGTCATTTAGAAGAATTCTCTCTCTGCACAGATCAAGGAAGTTTTGTGATGCCAGAGCTACACTGGGGATTCCCAAAGACCTCTTTTTTTTCTGTATGGTAGAAGCAGAACAGAAAGTCTCTAAGTTGCCTGCAAGCCAACTGACTTCCATTCTAATAATGGCTTCTGTGGGGACAGCGGGGCCATCACAATGTAAAAATATTTTATTTTCTTTATGGAAATCAGGTGCACAAAATTGAATTAATCATAAATGGACTAATATAAATAGTCCATTGGCAGACCATGTACGTATGTATGTGTGTAGGTAGTTACAGTTAGGAAAAAAGAAATTTATAAACATTCAGCCCAGGAACTACAATATTACCATTAACTTATATATTCATCTTTGTACTCCTGTCCTCACCTAGATCCGTACTTACCCACTCATCCTTCTATCAGAGCTTACCACCTTCTTGAGAGCTTTGTGTTTTCTATTTTCTTGTTTTATAAAAGTGAGCTATATCTCATATGTATACATGCCTGAAGAATATATTGTGCATTTTTTGTGTATACTGTTTTTAATCTCCTGGGATTCTTTTTTCCACTCAAACTTAGTATACTAAGATTTATACTTATTGCTGCATTTAACTATAGTTCGTCGAGTTTTCAGTTCTGTGTATATTCCATTCTGCGAATACAGCACAATTCATTTCCCTGTTCCTTTTTATCAAGAGAATTTGGGCTATTTCCAGATTGGTTATTTTCTTGTGGCAGAGAGTACTGCTATCAATATTCTTGTACAGGTATTCTCGCCTAGGGTTAAACTCTGAGTAGAATGGCTAAGTCATGGGGTATACAAATTTTGAACTTTATAGACAATGCCAAATTGTTTTTCAAAGAAGTTATTTCAAGCTAGACTTCCACCAGCAATGTAGAAAAGATTGTTTTGATCTCCATCCTCTCCAACTCTTAGCATTCTAAGACTTCTTAATTTTTGCAAATCACATATTGGATATATGCTGGATTTACATATTCTTGATGTTAATCTTTGGGTTATTTACATAGTAAATATCTTCCTCTAGTTTGTATCTTGTTTGTTTCACTTTCTTTTATCTTTAGATGAATACTTGATATTAATGTAAAATAATTTATGAGGTTTTTTTACTTTCCTGGTTAGCTCTTAGTATCTTGTTTAAGAATGCCTGCCCTATACAAGATCAGAAAGACTTTACAGAATAATTTCTTCCAAAAATCTAGCATTTTGCTTTTGACCTCAATACATGTGGATTTGATTTTCAGTTAAGTTGTATACCATGAATTAAATGCCATTTCCAGCTCCCTTTCTCTCCCCCGTAATATGGCTAACAAGTGTCAGCTCTATTTTTCAACAGTCCTTCCTTTTTCAGTTTATCTACTGTTACCTCTTTCATATATTAAAGTTTCATTTGTGCTTGGATCTTTTCTAAGTTCTACTGATCAATGTGTCTATCCCTGCCTCAATACTATATTATCTTAATTATTATAGCTTTAAGTATTTATATCTGCTAAAACAAGTCATCCTGTCTCATTTTTCTTCTTTAAAAGAATTTTGGAAATTCTTGGGCCTTTTTTCTTCCATATGAATTTTAGAGTCATATTGTCAACTTTCGAAAATATTCCTGATGGGGCTTCAACTGGAGTTGCATAGAATCTTTAGGTCAATTAGGAAAATCACCATTTTTATAATATTGTTTTCCTGTTCTAGAACATAGGATATTTTAACATAGGGTATTTAGATTTTCTGTAAAGTCTCATTAAAGCTTTACACTTTTCTGTGAATAATTCTTGCATATCTGTTTGATTATTCCTAGATACTACTGAAAATGATGTTTTTAGGTTATATCTTCTAATTATCGTGACCATACCTAATTGTACATTTGTTTTCAGTTTTAAAGCATATGGTTTTAAACCACGTATTCTATTTTAAGCTATAATAGTGAGAATTAATTCAGCTG
The DNA here is from genome assembly GCF_949987515.2 of Delphinus delphis. Taxonomy (NCBI): domain Eukaryota; kingdom Metazoa; phylum Chordata; class Mammalia; order Artiodactyla; family Delphinidae; genus Delphinus; species Delphinus delphis. Next base: position 127,608,929 of record NC_082686.1, read on the forward strand.
TATCCAAATGAATAAATTAAGCTTTCCCAATCCCATAAACTTCTCTTTTTCCACCATTCTATTATCCTTCTCTAATAAAACAAAGTCTTTGCTGCTCAGCAGACAACTCTTAAATGCTAGTCATCACTTCACCATGCTAACATTCTCACATTTTTTCTAGGGTCAACCCCAAACAACAACATTTTCATTTAAAGAAGGAAGAGCCAACGCTTGCCTTTTCCACCTCTTTTGCAGGGAAAACCAATGTAAATATATTACCAGTTTCCTCATGGGCAATATGTCACATCCTTATACATTCCCATCCCAAATTTGACTGTGTCACAAAAGGTGTTTTAACAGTCCCAAGATGATTCAATCTAAAATAATAAGTGGTAGCGTGGTAAATTAAGGTTTAAAACTCCCATTTATTGTATTTTCTGCTTGGTGAGAAAAAGCAAAAATTATTGCATAGGAGATCTGAGAAGTTTAGTCATAAATAAATGTTTAACTTTGCTTATCCAATGTTTCCAAAACTTATTTAACAATAGAATGTTTTAACTATGTATTAACAATAAATCCAAGGGTAAGGAATGGTGAGTTTGTGTTGGGCAAAATGTCCAGTCTGTTTAATATGTATGAACATTAGGTCCTTATTATCAAGATATATTAACTCTATTCTATAATATGAGAAACACTAAATATGTTTTACATTAAAATAATAGAAAGTGAAATTCTCCTTTAGATGCAATTTTCACTGTGGGGGGGAATAACTTGCTTGCATTTTTTTCATTACCTCAAGAATATTAATGCCAGAGTATCCAAGCAACAAGATGGGAACACTTCTTATCTTATCATACTTGGGTTATTAGAGTTGCTGTCATATTATAAAAAGAGATATATTAATACCAAGAAACAGCTTTCTTATATCTAAATGGGAAAGACTATATAAAATGGCCTGTAACCAACTATTCGGTTTTGGAGCCATACAGAATGAAGAAGTGAAGTGATAAGGATCTGGTCTGACTAGATCTTCAAGGTTCTTCTTGAAGAAGTAAGATTTAGAAACAGGAAGGAGGCAGAGAGGTGGTTTCTGGAGAGAAACCAATGAAGAAATTTAAATCCATCTTAGCGTTTATAGGAAGAAGAGACGGTAACTAGCATTTCCTAAGTGCTGGCTATGTGCACAGGGCTCTGTGACTGTTTTTAAAATTTAACTTAATTTGTATTTATTTTAGTTATGGTAAAATACACATAACATAAAATGTACTATCTTAACCATTTTTAAGTGTATCATTCAGTGACGTTAAATACATTCACGTTGTTGTGCAACCATCATCACCATCCACAGAACTCTTTTCACTTTGCAAAAATGAAACACTACCTATTAAGTAATAATTCCACGTTTACCCCTCTACCCCAGCCCCTAGCAATCACCATTCCACTTTCTCTCTCTATGAATTTAACTATTTCAAGAAGCTCATATAAGTAGAAGCACACAATATTTGTCCTTTCGTGGCTGGCTTGTTTCATTTAGCGTACCATCCTCAGAGTTCATTCATGTTGTAGCATATGTCTTTTGATGCACAGAAGTTTTTAATTTTGATGTTGTCCAGTTTATCTAGTTTTCCTTTGTTGCCTATGCTTTGGGTGTAATATCCAAGAAATTATTGCCAAATCTAATGTCATGAAATTTCCCCCTATATTTTATGCTAAGCCTTTTATTATAGTTTTAAGTCTGCAGTGGGTTGAAGTGTGCCCCCTCCTCCCAATTTATATGTTGAAGCCCTAATCCCCATTACCTCAGAATGTAACCATATTTGGAAATAAAGTCTCCAAATAGGTAATTAAGTTAAAATGAGATCTCTAGGGTGAGCCCAATCCAATATGACTGATGTCCTTATAAGAAGAGGGAACTTGGACACAGACATGGGCACACACACACACAGAAAAAAGACCATATGAGGATACAGCAAGAAGGCAGCCATCTGAAAGCCAATGAGAGAGGCCTCAGAAGAAACCCAAACTATCAACAACTTGATCTTAGACTTCTAGCCTCCAGAACTATGAGAAAATAAACTCCTGTTGTTTTTTTGTGGTACGCGGGCCTCTCACTGTTGTGGCCTCTCCCGTTGTGGAGCACAGGCTCCGGACGCGCAGGCTCAGCGGCCATGGCTCACAGGCCCAGCCGCTCCGCGGCATGTGGGATCTTCCCGGACTGGGGCACGAACCCGTGTCCCCTGCATCGGCAGGCGGACTCTCAACCACTGCACCACCAGGGAAGCCCATAAGCTCCTGTTGTTTAAGCCACTAAGTCTGTGGTATTTTATTATGGCAACCCTAGCAAACTGATACAAGGTCTATGGAGTTTTGTTTTAATTAAACTTTTCTTTTGAGATAAAGTAGATTTGCATGCAGTTGTGTATCCTTTACACTGTTTCCCCTAATGGTAACATCTTATAGAACTGAAGTACACTATCATAAGGAGGATCTTAACAGTGAAACAATCCAAAAGTCCTATATGTGGATTTACTCCCTTTTACTTTTACTTGTGTGTGTGTCTGTGTGTATATTTAGTCCTATACAATTTTATCACATGCCTCTGTGAACATATCAACCACCACACTCAAGATATTGAACAGTTCTATCACAAGGATCCCTCATGTTGTTCTTTTATAATCACAAATCCTTAACTCCTGGTAACCACAAATGTGTTCTCCATTTTTATAATTTTGTCATTTCAAGAATATTATATGAATGAAATCATACAATACACAATATTTGAGACTGATTTTTTTCACTCAGACTAATTCCTTTGAGATTCTGTTCAAGCTGTTGCTTGTATCAATAATTTATATCTTTTTACTGGTCTGTAGTATTCCATGGTATACATGTACCAGAGTTTAATTAACCGTTCACCTGTTGAAGGACATCTGAGCTGCTTCAAGATTTGGGGTATAAACTTAAGTCTGCCATTTTATTATTGTTTTCCTTCTGTTTCCTCTGTTTCTTTTCTTGCCATCCTGTGGGTTAATTGAACATTTTTTTAGGATTCCATTTTGATTTATTTTAGTATATTTCCTTAAAAATGTTTTTTATTGGGGTATACTTGATTTACAATCTTGTGTTACTTTCTGCTGTACAGCAAAGTGAATCAGTTATATATAAACATATATCCACTCTTTTTTGGATTCTTTTCCCATGTAGGTCATTTCACAGTATTGAGTAGAGTTCCCTGTGCTATACAGTAGGTCCTTATTAGTTATCTATTTTATATATAGTAGTGTGTATATGTTAATCCCAATCTCTCAATTTATCCCTCTCCCTCTTTCCCCTCTGGTAACCGTAAGATTTTTTCTACATCTGTAACTCTATTTGTTTTGTAAATAAGTTCATTAGTACCATTTTTTTAGATTCCTCATATAAGCGATATTATATGGTATTTGTCCTTTTCTGTCTGACTTACTTCACTCAGTATGACAATCTCTAGGTCTACTCATGTTGCTGCAAATGGTATTATTTCATTCTTTTTTATGGCTGAGTAATATTCCATTGTATATATGGACTACATCTTCTTTATTTATTCTTCTGTCAATGGACATTTAGGTTGCTTCCGTGTCCTGGCTATTGTAAGTAGAGCTGCAATAATCACTGGGGTACATGTTTCTTTTCACATTATGGTTTTCTCCTGGTATATGCCCAGGAGTGGGATTGCTGAATCATATGGTAGCTCTATTTTTAGTTTCTATGGAACCTCCATACTGTTCTCCATAGTAGCTGTACCAATTAACTAGTATACTTCTTTGTAGAGTTTTCTTTAGTAGTTGCTCTCTATAGAGTTTTAAAAATTAATTTTCTCAATTGCCCTTTAAAGTAAGTACTACTAGACCTACATCAGAGATAAGAAAACTGAGGCTCAGAAATAGTAGGTAGCTTGTCTGCATGTCTGCTTATAAGTACCAGAGCTGCAATCTGACCTAAATCTGTCTGACCCCAGAAGCTATGGTCTTGCTATCACTATATACAGCTTGCCACTGGCCTCAGGGCAATACGGGAAAGCCTCATCCATTATGAGTCATCTTTATCAGGAAGTGCACAAGATCTGGCTGTACTGAGGAAGAACCCAAAGTATCATATCTCAAGAATTTTGCTCTTATTCTTCTCTCTGTGATGCCTCTTCTTTAGCCCCTTTCAACCTATGGAAATCCAGTTTACGGAAAGGCAGCCACCTCCATGAATCTTTCCCTAATTGCCTTACCTCTCTGTGGTAGAAAGTATTTGTTTCCTTTGGCTTCTCCAGAGCAGTTTGTTTATACCTCTCTTCTGGCCTGGATTCTTGCTAGCTATTTATATATTTCTTACTTCCTGTCTTGACTGGAAACCTTTTGAGGAAATAAACTAAGACATAATTCATTTTTGTCATCTCTACAGCTAGAACGATGTCTAGCATATAGTAGTTGATCTAGCAAACATTTGTTGAGTTCGGTGGAACTGGGTTAGGCCTTAGAAGCTCTGAGTAAATCTGAGTTTTTTGGAAGGAGAATCAATATGGATCTTCCTGGATAATGATCATTTAGTTCCTTACTTGGTAGATTACATTTTTGAAGTGTATTAGAGAAAATTTTTAAGAGGCGTGGAATCAGTATAAAGCAGATCAGTTGGATTTATTAACAGGTGGGCAATTTTTCACTCCTACTTGGAACGTTTCTCAGGTCAGTGATTATGAAGTTCTCATATTTAAAATCATCTGATGTTCAAATTGCTGGTGCTCAAAGGAAGAAGGAGAGGATTTTTATTTTAATTACTATTGATCAAACACCAAAACATCTTTCAGAATTGTCTCTACATTCAGGACAAGGATAAGCTAGCAAGTGTTTGCTAAGCTCAGATATTTAAAACCTGCTCTAGGGGAAGAAAAGTCATTTAGTTGACATAATGACCCCTTTATACATTTAAGCAGTACTTAGCTTTATGAAGCCATAAAAATATATGTACAGTAATATACTCATTTGTCTTTCTAAAACAACCACTATAAACCATGATCTGTAAGATTTTTAAACATAACCGCTTTCCTAGGAGGACATGTATATGATATATATGGCTGTACTATTCCTTCCTAAGTGCTTCTCGAAGTCCATTTTCCTCGTGAGTTATGGCTTCTCAAATAGAATGGAAGTGCTACCGACGTTGTTAATGCAATTCTATTTTTAAAAGATAAATTAATTTTTTTAAAAAAATTATTTATTTATCTTGCCGTACGCGGGCCTCTCACTGTTGTGGCCTCTCCCATTGCGGAGCACAGGCTCTGGACGCGCAGGCTCAGTGGCCATGGCTCACGGGCCCAGCCGCTCTGCCACATGTGGGATCTTCCCGGACCGGGGCACAAACCCATGTCCCCTGGTCATATTTGAATATGACCAGTCAAAAAAGGGACAATTACATGAAACTTTATTTTTAATTTAACTAGGAATAAGTATATGCACAACAATGATTACCCATCTCTAAGCTTAAAAATCATAAATCTTTGAGTTAGAAGAGAAATTGACTATAGCTCAGTGCTTCCCAGCTGAAATGGTGTGCTATAAACTGCACAGAATTGCAAAACGACCTAAGATTCATAAGTAAAGTATGTACAATGCTTAACAGTTTACAAATTACATTTAAATAGTAACGATGGGAAAGCACAGATTTGGAGACCAACTTTAGGGAAGTTGTTTAATCTCTGGGCAGTTCCATTTTCTCCTTTCCAGCACCTCTTCTTCACGGCCCATTGCCTATAAATATCAGTACACTATTTTCCAGCATGCCTCCTCCTCTCCTGCCCCAGCAGCCTGCGTCTGCCCTTTCAATCCACCATGCACCTTGTACTACATGGCCCATTGGCCCATTTCCCAACTCATTCTGTTTTTCAAGACAAATTCACTTTGCCTCTTTCCATCATGTTAAAGCATCATCCTAAATGACAACCTGAGTCTCATGTCTTTTGTGAAATCTTCTAGACTACTCCAACAGTTAATAAGCTCTTGTTCTCATAATTGTCACGTATTCATTCAACAGATATTTGAGTTCATAGGCACTTTGCTGCCTATGATAAACTGTATTCTCTGTCCACAGCATTTTCAATGGTGGTTTTTAATTTTGCATGCATATATATACAGGGTTCTGCTGATTTTTTTTTTAGTCTGAAAAGCACTGTCTTAATGAATGAAATGGAAAATAAACAGATAATTGTAATTTGCTAAGTCATTATAGCCATGTGTACAGGGGGACAGCCTCTTATTTTTGGTTATCTTGCATACTTATTTCCCTCTGAGTTTTCTTGAAAACTCCTTATTAACAGGAATCATATCATATCCTCCACTAGAACCCTAGAGGGGAGGATGCGCTCTTTTGCTTCCTGCTATACCCAAAGTACCTAAAACAGGGCCTGGTCCAATATAGGCCCTGAATTATACTGGTTAGCTGCAGGAATCTTACCATTTATATGCCTCATTTTGTCTACCATGTGTAACATACTTGATAATGTTCATGACGTATTTGACAGATGAAAATTGAATTTTAAAAAGAAAGATATGTCTTAGTGCTAGATATTTCAATCTTGACTATTCTGCCCTTTCACATGAGGAGCAAGACATGGAAAGTAGGTTTTAACATGTGCAGAGAAGAGAAGGCAGTGCAAAGACAAAAACATAGGACTTGGATGGCTGTGCTCCTGTTAAATTCCTTATCTGAAAACAATTTTTGATATAAAAATGAAAGTTGAGAGCTTCCCTGGTGGTGCAGTGGTTGAGAGTCCGCCTGCAGATGCAGGGGACACGGGTTCGTGCCCCGGTCCGGGAGGATCCCACATGCCGTGGAGCGGCTGGGCCCGTGAGCCATGGCCGCTGAGCCTGCGCGTCCGGAGCCTGCGCTCTGCAATGGGAGAGGCCACAGCAGTGAGAGGCCCGTGTACTGAAAAATAAAAAAGAAAAAGAAAGGTGAATTTAACTCTTCTTTCATTAGTAATAATTTTTTAATTTTATGTACTCCTTTAGTTAAATTATTACTTAATCTTAGTTTGAAGATTTTTACTTCAAAAGATAATTTTGATAGGCAAAAATAAAAGCCAAATATTTTTTCAAAGATAATTTTCTTTATATCACCATGAGATTTAGGACCTTACTGTTAATCACATGATCTCAATGTCCATTTTTTCTAAGTGCCATGGGCATGAGTGACAAGGTACACCAGCAATAGGGGTCTGGCTGCAGTAGGAGGGTGGGTTGGCAATGAGAAAGGGCAGATACAGTAGAGTACATTGGACAATAGCAAGGGGGCAAGTTCAGCAAAAAGTAGTCAAGGCAAAGAAAAACTGGTCATTTCTATTAATATACAGTCAAGCATTGAACAACTCACGCTGTCATATATTATAAATTGATACCTGCCAAGTTGATTCCTATATTCCAGACTGATTTCCATACATCTGCTCATGAAGGAACATTTGAAACTGATACATGGCTTGCTGCTGCCAGCCAAAAATTCAGTTTTAGCAGCATCAACATCTTTGTCAGTAGAGCAGGGCAATGTTCATGCAATAATTTTGATGTAGTATTACAATGTCTTTCCAGTATAGTTTCTTTTAGCCCCAGAAGTTTTGCAAAGGTGTTGCTTGTTTAGGAAGGTGGGGTAAAGGGATAAAGATGATGGAAATAAGGCGTAGAGGTGACTTAGCATTAAGTATTTTATTTACATTTGGGACTTCATGTAAGATTTTGTTTGTAAGAAAGATGAGGACTTTGTTGGTAAAAGGAGTTTGAAAATTGTTGCTTTTTTATACAAGAATGAACATGGCAAAATATGTGTTGATATTGATGATGAAAATCACAAGTATCATACATTTAAAATTGATGCAAAGCTACGCAATAATAGTAACACATTTTTAGCCTGAATTGGATGCTCACTGCTCTTAAACTGGTTGACCACCTACAGCTTGGTGGAAGAAAGTGAAAAATAAAGAACATGAATAAAATGTCACAAATATGCTATGGCAGCATCTAACAAGGGAGATATGATGAGGGATTTTTTTTTTAACTTTTTTTTTTTAGCTTTTGGAAACACATAAAACATGTTGAAGCTTCATACACATTTTCAGGGGTACAGTATATGTTAAGGAAAGTGGCCTGCACTGTAAATCCATGCAGGCAGAAAGAGTTCTATTGAAGAGGCTTCAACGTCTCAGCACTGGGCAAGAAAGTGTGTCTTTGTAAACACGGTTTTGACCTAAGTCTGTTGTATGACTGTGTCTGGAACTTCAGGCTTTGATATACAGGGTTTCTCAACATTAGCACTATTTATATTTGGAGTAGGATATTTTCTTAGGATGAAGCAGTATACTGAGTATTGTAGGATGTTTAGTAGCAGATGCCAGTAGCACTGCCCCCCTCCTACCCCCACCCAAATGTAACAAACAAAAATATCTCTAGATAAAGCCAAAGGTAATCATGGTGCAAGGGTCAGGGGGAATCATCCCTGTTGAGAAATACTGATATCAGCTGTAAGACCAAGTCTGATAAATATCCAAAATATAAAAACAGCTCACACAACTCCATATCGAAAAAGCAAACAACGCAATCAAAAAATGTGCAAAAGACCTAAACAGACATTTTTCCAAAGAAGACATACAGATGGCCAACAGGCACATGAAAAGATGCTCAGCATTACTAATTAGAGATATGCAAATCAAAACCATAATCAAGTATCACTTCAGACTGGTAAGAATGGCTATCACCAAAATGTTTGCAAATAATAAATGCTGAAGAGGTTATGGAGAAATGGGAACCCTCCTACATTGTTGGTGGGAATGTAAATTGATGCAGCCACTATGGAAAACAGTATAGAGGTTCTTTTAAAAACTAAAAACAGAGCTACCATATGATCCAGCAATCCCACTCCTGGGTATAGATCTGGAAAAAAATGAAAATCCTAATTCAAAAAGATACATGCACCCCAGTGTTCATGGCGGCGCTATTTACAATAGCCACGACATAGAAACAACCCAAGTGTCCATCAACAGATGAATGGATAAAGAAGATGTGGTACATATATACAGTGGGATATTACTCAGCCATAAAAAAAGAGTGAAATATTGCCATTTGCAGCAACATGGATGGACCTAGAGAATACTGTACTTAGTGAAAGACAGATATACTATATGATATCCCTTACATGTGAAATCTAAAAATAATACTAATTAATCTATATACAAAACAGAAACAGACTTACAGACATAGAAAACAAACTTACGGTTACCAAAGGGGAGAGGGAGGGACAAATTAGGAGTATGGGATTAACAGATAAAAACTACTATATATAAAATAGATAAGCAACAAGAATTTACTGTATGGCACACGGAATTATATTCAGTACCTTGTAATAACCTATAATGGAATATGATCTGGAAAAAAGTAACTGAATTACTTTGCTGTACACCTGAAACTAACACAATATTATAAATCAACTATACTTTAATAATTAAAAAAAAGAACAAGTCTGATAGATAAACCATAACCTCACAGTGATGCTAGGATTATTTAAGATACTTTCTAGAATGTAGAAACTGAAAAGAAATAAGAATATTATTGATAAATTGTCTTTCAGCAAGTCACAATTCCCCCACTATTATACTTTAGGTCCTGTTTTCCAGTCACCATTCTTAAATAGACGAATTCAGCTGAGGCTGTTATATTAATATTATGAAATTTGTTGATTTCTAAAACATCATTCTTCTATTCTGTACTTCTATTCTGTGCTTTATGACCTATCAAATGGAAGGTCTAGGTGAGAGGTTTATACTTTCATGTGAGAATCTTTGAATGTTCTTTTATGTAAAGTAATGCTATAAAATGTGGCCTGATTTTTGCTGGGTTTTAACTAAGATTTGAGATAACTGGAAAACTCTTTTTAAATTTTTAATAAAGTTTCTAACCACATCAATTTAAAAATTGTGGTAACTTAATTTTTATTTTGTGAATAGTTTATAACACAAGAAAACCTAATCAATAACTGTATGACCTTTTCAACAGATACTAAGTAAGCACCCGCCAAATGCAAGGCACAGAGAGTGAAGTGATGAATGTGAATTCACCACATGCAGCCACTAATATTGCTCTGTCCAAGCCTAAAAGGCATAGATTTCTTCAGTTCACTCAATCTGTGCACTGTTAGAGAACGTAGTCATCTATTAAAAAAAAAAAAAAGGGTACAGAATCACAGATTTGTCCCCAACATAGTTACATCCTCTGTCCTTTCTCATTAGGGACTCTGGAGTATTCCCTGTAAGTGGAATTTTCAGCTAGTGTTTTGGGCAGAGTTGATACTTAGATTTTTGATATCATTACCTCTGCGGTTCTCTTACTGCCAAAATTATCCCTTTAAATTCATGGCCACTTTTTTGGCCCTGAATTCTTATCTCCAGGACCTTGACCTGATAAGGATGAGGTTTTCTACTGCCTATTCTGCTGCTATAGCCATGGAGATGGGAGTGTACTCTGGCCAGAATCCTACATTCTCATAATTCTCACTCCTTCCAGTTCCAGATTTCCAAGTGTAAACTCTCATATGTCGTCTTTTTGCTTTTGGACTCTTTTAAGTTTCTTTAAATGCTTGTTTTATAATATTTTATTCAATTTTTATAATTGTTATTTCTGGGAGGTTTCATGTGACCCCTTACTCCTACCATCATTACCTATCTTTAATTATGAATTTTGTTTCAAAACAGTATTGCTAGATTGCAAAGAAACACCTCTTATTTTGGAAAATACTAAAATATTACCAAAAAGAAAATCAGAATTCCCACAACTGAGATATACTTTCGCTAATGAAAAAAATGTGTTTGCCATCATCTTTTTACAGATTGTTGAATTTCTCTAAAATATTTTAAGTTCTTCATTAAATCTCCATATATATTACTTTATATTTTCATTACGTACAAATACATTTATATTTGGGCTTTTTTGAAACTAATCATTTTAAACATAAATCAGATAAAACTTGAGTATCTTTTAAGTCCTGGTGATTTACTAAATGACGTATCTATTCTATATCAATAATATTACATTTAGAAATTCTTGCTATAAAGCTATGATTTACAATAGCACAAGAGTTATTTCAGGGATCAAATTAACATAAAAATTATAGTAGATCAATAACTATAATCACTTTTAAAGACAGAATGTGAAGCCATTAACTAACCTTTACAATTTTCCCATTATTATTTTAACTTTAATCAAGAAGAGACCTTATACATTTTTTGTGTGTGTGTGTGTGGTACGTGGGCCTCTCACTGTTGTGGCCTCTCCCGTTGCGGAGCACAGGCTCTGGACGCGCAGGCTCAACGGCCATGGCTCACGGGCCCAGCAGCTCCACGGCATGTGGGATCTTCCCGGACCGGGGCACGAACCCGTGTCCCCTGCATTGGCAGGTGGACTCTCAACCACTGTGCCACCAGGGAAGCCCGACCTTATACATTTTAATAATACTTGTCTTTAATACTTAGTGTTTATGAAATAAGAAAAAAATGTCATTGATGGCCTGGAAGTATTATATAAAAAAATCCATTGGGCAGGACGTCTATAATTTGGGTTCACTCTCATTGGTCATCACTCTTTTATTGGTCAAGTTACAAAACTTTTTTGAATTAGAGTTTCATGTACTCAATAATGAGGTAAAGGTCTGTCAATATTTGTACAGGATAGGCTATGTTTCATCTCAATCCTCCTTTCAGGATCTAGGCATTTATTTTTCCACCTACCAAGAGTGCTGGCTGCTGCTGGCCCACAAAATGGCCTTCAGCCAAAAAGAATTGTCCTACTCATAATTATTTGCTACCCTGTTTCAATCCACATCCATTGGATTTCAATCCACATCCATTCACCTCCAGAGCTCCTCCATGGAGTGGGCTGAGGCCTCTGTTGCAATGGAATCACAATTCAAACTCTCTCTCCCTAGTCGTGCTTCTCACACACCCTTATGGATGTTGTTTCCAAGAGAACTTCCCTAATCTTTATCTTGGAGTCTGTTTCCAGGGAATGGAGTCTAAGATAATAATAATAAAAGGGATTTGAAGCCTGACCCTACCATTTAGTATTGAATCTATTTATTTAATTCTTTGGGCAACTTATGTAACTTCTTTGGACTTTACATGGATTTTATGATGATTTAGTGAGGAAATAAATGTGTAAGTAATATTATATACAGCAGTGTCTTCAGAAATAAGCCTTATTTAAGAAAAAAAGTTCATAAAGGTGTTACTTACCTGATATTTTCTATGCTGACAAACTAAAACTCTTTAAAAACAAAAACTTTTCAACTTAAGGTAAAAATTATACACTAAGGTGAATGAAATGCAAAAATCATAAGTATACAACTCAATGAATTTTTACATATAAGCATACTTCTGTAACTACCACCCACATTAAGCTATAAAACATTTTCTGTACCCATGTCCTCCCTTTTCAATACTGCCATTAGAGACAATTATTCTGACTTTTATGACCATATGTTAGTTTTTCCTGTTCTCAAACACATATAAATGGAATCATACTTTTTGTGTCTGGCTTTCTCTACTCAGTATAATTTGGTTCATCTATGCTATTTTGGAAATCACTAGTTTGTTCTTTTTCTAATCACTGTGTAGTTGTCTATTGTAAGAATATACTACAATTTGCTTACCTATTTTGCTCTTGATGATTACTTAAGTTGATTAAAGTGTTTGCCTATTATAATAAAGTCACTAGGAACATTTTTGTACATGCCTTTTAGTGGACATATATACTCATTTATCTTAAGTAGATACGGAGGAGTAGAATTATGGAGTTATAGATTAGGTGCACTGGACAAATGAATCTTGATAAAATCTGACCAGTATTAGCTAATACCTAAAAAGTTCTTTTCCTGAAGGTTTAAATAAATTCACCATATTGAATAAAAATTGGATATCACTACTAGTTAACTTAAAATGAAAATAACACATTATGAAGATTATGAATAAAACCTGTGAATACTCAGCAAAGCTGATAGAAGCAGAGGAAATGTCACCTAAAACATGAATGAAAAACACAATGAGTTCATTTATCTTCTTCAGTGTAGCTACACAAACACTGGGGAATCAGTTTAACTACAGTTCCATCCTGTAGTTCTACCACAGAACTGCATACCTGCTTTTAATTTACAGACAATATATAAAAACGACATATTGAGTATGTCTTCTCAGGTTGGCATAAAGGTTGGATAAAATGGATGAGAGCCCCCTCACTGTTTTGCCTACAGTGGGCTAGGTAGTAATGATACCGCAAAAAGAGTAGTAAAAGTATGAGAGAATTAGGAGCTTCACTGATTAGGAGCTACCCAGTGGCTATACTGTGAAAAGAAATATCCTTTCTTGCGAGATCTGATTTTTAAATGATATGGAATATATGAGATTTTATGGGTGTACCAGACAAGAGACCAGCAGGAAACAGCATGTTCAAGCAGTATTGTTGGGGAAAGCTTAATGAAGATGTTTACAAAAGTAGAAGCAGAGTTAAGGGAAACCAACAAACAAATGCAGGTAGACTTAGGACTAAGGGAGCCTTAAGACTGCAGTCAGCAAGCATAGTGGTGTTACCTGAATCTGGAGAAGTCAGCTCAATAAAGATTGTGTCGTTAAGTGGATGAAATCAGCTAACTGGTGGCACTGTGGCAAGGAGAGAATTGGGGAAGTAAGCATTCTAATCTCATTCTCTTCCTGACTTCTGAACTGTTGGAGACTGTCACTGGCAACTTGCTTTGGTCAATTCTAAATTGTTACCACAGGAAATTCTCTTGAAGCTAGCATTAATGGGTCACAGGGTATGAAATTTCAAAAATCTTAATATGTTGTCAAACAATCTTAAGGGATGTTTACACTAATGTATATACACAAGAGGATATTATGAGAGTAATATTGGTAACAGCTAGACAGGTAGAACATTTTCTTTTATACTTCAGTTGGCCATTTATTTTTCTCCTGTGAATATTTCCTCTGTGTTCTCTAATTGGTAGAGTGCTAATGTTTCCCCTATTAATTTTTTAGGACTCTTGATCTATTAAGAATATATAATATTATATACATATAAAATTTCATTTTTAGGCAAATCTGCTGCTCAGACGGTGTTTTCCTTCAGACTTTTTTCTATTGCTTTAGTGTTTGGGGAGTTGTTCCTCTTCCTGAAATCATTTTTAAATTACATATTTCCTAGTTTACTATGTTTGGGGTTTTTTTTACTCAAAACTCTTTACATCTTTACTCTGACATCTTTCAACTATTTATATGACAGTTGTACCATTTAGAAACAAAGTTTGTCTCTCCATTCATTTCTTATGTCTGCTTCCTTCCTCCCTCTCTCTCTCTCTTCTTTCCTTTCTTCCTTCCTTCCTTCTTTCTCTCATTTTATATAGAGTCCATTTTTATAGAATAATTCCTAGCTTTTGTTTTTTGTTGTGATATAGAAAATGCGATGCATAAATTCAGTAAACAAGATATATAGGAAACTAGAATTTTAATTTTTTTAGAGTTGCCCACTTCACAGAATTTTTTTAATTCTAAGAATTCTTGTTAATTCTATTTAGTTTAATGGTTTTATAGACAAAATGTATTCAAAAATAATACTTTTCTTATTTCTTTCTGGTAATGATAACTCCTTTTTTAGGGTAAAAACCATTTTTTTAAAAATTGAGACAGCCAAAATATTTAGAATAGTGTAAGTGATAATGAAATTAGAATGCATATTTTTAATTTATTTTTTTGTTATGGGTTACCTGATAATTAAAATTGTTTTATTGCATATGAACAAACATGTAACTGGATATAAAATTGGGAGGGTTCTCAGTTCTTCTCTCTCAAAACTTTGTCCTAATATTTTTTCCTTGTATCTTTGCCATTCAAATGTTTGCTAGGATTTGTCTAGCTATAATATTCTTAATTAGTTTTGGCACTTAGATTCTACTTATTTGGAAAGCCAGATATTTTTCATCTACAGAAAATTTTCTTCTGAATATATTTTGCTTTGTTTTTTTAATCTCTGTTTTTTTCTTCAGGTTGGTTTTTTGGGGGTTTTTGTTGTTGTTGTTGTTGTTTTGTGTGTTTCTTTGTTTTTTTTTTTTTTACTGTAATGGGTTTTCATGTTTTTGTTATTTTTCTGTGTCAGTTCTCTTCTTTACTGCTGACAATGCAGGTTTCAATTCCACTATAAAGTTTTAATTTCTTTGAAAGAGTTCTATTTGTTTTCTTTTTATCTTGAGATGTTTTCTTTTTTTAAAATATGTGTGCCTTATTCCATCCTAATAAAACTATATAAAGTAACTTTCTGAAATGTATTCTTATACCCACAGTAAATAAAAAGTCTGAGTGGCACCTTTTACTTCTGAATGTCAATTATGATTTTTGTTTACTTTGCTCTATAATTTCTTTTCCCTTAATAAGAATATTGGTAATTTTTTTCTTCTTACTGCTCAAAGAACAGAGACATATCAAGGCCCAGTACTTGCCCAAAGCAGTTCTTAAATAGTGATAAAAACAACTTCCCAGAATTGTAGTTGGACAGAAGACCCTATTTTCAGAGTCTAATAAGTATACATAGATTGCAAGTAAACAGGCATAAATTTTATCTCTTAATTCTCCATTTTCCAACACTTTAAATAAAACATAGTAAGTGCAAAACCACAACCCCCAGTGTGCAAGTCAACTAGTAAGCTTCCTGTTGCCACTGTCTGCCCTCCCTCACTATTCCACTGGTTTTCTGACAGCTCTGTTTTGGAAGGTTGAGGTGGTTTTGCTAATGCAGTGAACAAAGGTTTTATTGATCAAAAATTGTTATTTCTTAGTTTAGTGTTATGAATCTTTCAGAAGAAGATTGCCTCCAAGACTTCCTTTTTCAGAGTTGATGCATTACTCTTGTGTGTGTGTGTGTGTGTGTGTGTGTGTGTGTGTGTGTGTGTGTGATTATTTAAAGGAAGAGTGTGAAGGGCAACAACAAGGAGACTAGTTGAATATCACTTAAGCCACAATTAATTGGTTCTTACAGGAATTTCCTAGTCAGAGAAAGGAAAGGGGAGACATCTTCATGGAGAGAAATACATGTTCAAAGATAGAACTGTGTGACATAGTGATATGTTTGGCAGACCCAACAATTTCAGTGCAGGTTAAGAGCCAAATGTGTGGGTAGTGGGAATCTTGTTGGAGGAAGAAATGTGAAAAGCTAGCTGGCTCTAGATTGTATAAAGCTGTACGTGTTTATGGATGGGTTCTGTGGTTAGTGGGGGAAGCCCATGAATTGATCAGAGCACTGATGTGACTATTTTATGATTTGAGATAGGTGGTGACTGTGTGAAAGACAGAAAAACAGGAAAAAGAGGTACCAGAGTGACCAATTAAGAATCTATTACAAGAGTCACAGTGTCTTAATGAAGTGTCTTAAAGCAAGACCAGTGGAGTTTGTGAGATATTTTATTCACAGAATTAGAAAGACAAATTTATGAAAGGGATATATTTTCAGAAGTGTGGGGAGGGCTTCAGGTATGAAAAAGAGAAATTAAGGTATAATGGGATTATTGGAAAAATAAAAAACTATGGCAGAATAAATTGGTCTAAGTCTTATGGAGGTCAATTAGAAGAAGATATATATATACATCTTTTGATGTCATAAACCCATTTCTGTGGGTTTGTCCTAGGATATTCTTGTATGCATGTTAAATAATTTATATACAAGTTTGTTCATTAACAGAATGTTATTCATACCAAAACACTGGAAAAGATTCCCGTGTATATCAATGGAAATTATTTATATAAATTATGATATATCCATCTAATGGATTATAAAGCAATGGTTTAAGAAAAAAAGCATGTTTCCATGTATTGGTAGAAAATGATCTTCAAAGTATTTTAATTTTTAAGAGTGAAACACTGGATTGGAATATACTTTATTTAACAGCTTTACTGAGATTTAATTGGCATACAATAAACTGTACATATTTCAAGTGTAAAATTTGATGGATTTGGGCAAATCGATACACAGATGAAGCCATCATCACAATCAAGTTAATGAATATATCCATCACCTCCTAAAATTTCCTTGTTCTTTTTAATCCCTTCCTCCATCTTCACAAACTTCTCTAATCACATTTAGTGTTGTCACTGATCTGTTTTCTGCTACTATCAATTGATTTCCATTTTATAGAATATTTTATATATATAATCATATAATATACCGTCTTGTCTTTTAGGTCTTACTTCCTTCAGTATATTTATTTTGTGATTCAGGCATGTCATTGCATGTATCAATGGTTGATTCTATTTTATTGCTGAATAGTGTTCTATTGTATGGTAAACCACAATTTTCAGGTCATTTATCTTTTGATGGACATTTAAATTATTTCCAAATCTGAGGTATTAAAAATAAAGTTGTCATGAGCATTTGAGTGCAGGACTTTTATGGACATATGCTTTCAATTATCTTGTGTAAATACCTAGAACAGTGTTTGAGCAGTATGGTAAATGTATATTTAACATTTTATGAAACTGTGAAACTATTTCTAAAGCGGTAGCACCATTTTATATCCTCACCAGTAGAATATGAGAGTTTAGGTTGCTCTACATATTCTCCAAGACTTAGTATTTGTCAATCTTTTAAATTTTAGCTATTTTATTTTGTGTATGGTGGACTCTCATTATGGAATTAATTTGTATTTCCCTAATGATTAATTATGTTGAATATATTTTTATGTGACTATTTGCTATTCATATATTTATATCCGTATATCCTATATAGGGTATATCCTATATCTATATATACAGGAGAAGTGTCTATTCAAATCCTTAGCCCATTTTTCAATTGGGCTGTATGTCTACTTATTATTGAGTTTAAAGTTACATATTCCAGATATAAGTGCTTTCAGATATTAGTTTTGCAAATATTTTCTCTCAGTTTATGGTGTACATTTTCATTTTCTTGAGAGTGTATTTTGAAGAGCAAATGATTTTAATATAAATTTATTTTATTTATTTATTTTTGGCTGCACTGGGTCTTTGTTGCTGTGCGTGGGCTTTCTCTAGTTGCGGCGAGCAAGGGCTACTCTTTGTTGTAGTGCACAGGCTTCACACTGCGGTGGCTTCTCTTGTTGTGGAGCACGGGCTCTAGGCACACAGGCTCAGTAGTTGTGGCACACAGGCTCAGTAGTTGTGGCTTGTGGGCTCTAGAGCGCAGGCTCAGTAGTTGTGGTGCATGGGCTTAGTTGCTCCGTGGCATGTGGGAACTTCCTGGACCAGGGCTCGAACCCGTGTCCCCTGCATTGGCAGGCGGATTCTTAGCCACTGGGCCACCAGGGAAGCCCCTGATTTTAATTTTGGTAAAGTCCAATTTGTTAACTTTCCTTTTATAGTTTATATATTTTGTGTCATGTTTCAGAAATCTTTGTGCAACTTAAGGTGACCACGATTTTTCCTGTTTTCCTCTAGAAGTTGTTTTAGCTTTTACATTTAGCTTTTACATTTACATGAACATCTATTTCAAGTGAATTTTTGCTAAGTCTGAGATGAGAGATAAAGGTGTAATTTGATTTTTTTTTTCTTGCATATGGGTGTTTAACTTTTCAGCACCTTTTATGGAAAAGACTATCCTTTCCCCCACTGAATTGCTTAGGCACTTTTGTCAAAAATCAGTTAAGTGTATACACATGGATATATAGATCTAAACCTTCTGTTCCCTTGAGTCATACTCTAGGACTTAGGGCCCACATCAAAAAAGAACTTGCTTTACTGCCCTGAAAAAACTACAAAAGTTGTGTGCCAGTCATGATCCTGGCAGGAGACAGTTTGAACGCCTCAAAGTGAATTCAGTGAGATGAACTTTGACAGAGGATTGCACAGGAAGGAAAACCCAGAGAAGAACACCGGTATTGTGAAAGAGAAATTTCCTGGACCTCTCTTGGGTAGAATAGGCATCATGAAACACTACCTCCACTGCAAACGTGTAATTAAAGTATATAGAAACTAACTATGAGAAAAGGTACAGATGCTTTAAAAAGATACAACTAGGAGTCAGAAAGTGCTGATCACACACACACAAAAAAGTTAATCTGGGAAATGGAATTCCAAGTAGAGGGAATATCATATGTGATGATCATCTAATGAAAAGTAGAATGGTACACTATTTTTATTTATTTGTTTCTTTAACATCTTTATTGGAGTATAACTGCTTTACAATGGTCTGTTAGCTGCTGCTTTATAACAAAGTGAATCAGTTACACATATACATATATCCCCATATATCTTCCCTCTTGCATCTTCCTCCCACCCACTCTCCTTATCCCACCCCTGTAGATGGTCACAAAGCACCGAGCTGATCTCCCTGTGCTATGAGGCTGCTTCCCACTAGCTATCTACTTTACATTTGGTAGTGTATATATGTCCATGCCACTCTCTCCCTTTGTCCCAGCTTACCCTTCCCCCTCAACGTATCCTCAAGTCCATTCTCTAGGAGGTCTGCATCTTTATTCCTGTCTTGCCCCTAGGTTCTTCATGACCATTTTTTTTGTTGTATTTTAGATTCCGTATATATGTGTTAGCATACAGTATTTGTCTCTCTCTTTCTGACTTACTTCACTCTGTATGACAGACTCTAGGTCCATCCACCTCACTACAAATAACTCAGTTTCGTTTCTTTTATGGCTGAGTAATATTCCATTGTATATATGTGCCACATCTTCTTTATCCATTCATCTGTAGATGGACACTTAGGTTGCTTCCATGTCCTGGCTATTGTAAATAGAGCTGCAGTGAACATTGTGGTACATGACTCTATTTGAATTATGATTTTCTCAGGGTATATACCCAGTAGTGGGATTGCTGGGTCCTATGGTAGTTCTATTTTTAGTTTTTTAAGGAACCTCCATACTGTTCTCCATAGTGGCTGTATCAATTTACATTCTCACCAACAGTGCAAGAGAGTTCCCTTTTCTCCACACCCTCTCTAGCATTTATTGTTTGTAGGTTTTTTGATGATGCCCATTCTGACTGGTGTGACATGATATCTCATTGTAGTTTTTTTGTTTTTTTTGCGGTACGCGGGCCTCTCACTGTTGTGGCCTCTCCCGTTGCGGAGCACAGGCTCCGGACGCGCAGGCTCAGCGGCCATGGCTTACAGGCCCAGCCACTCCGCGGCATGTGGGACCTTCCTAGACTGGGGCACGAAACCGTGTCCCCTGCATCGGCAGGCGGACTCTCAACCACTGCGCCACCAGGGAAGCCCCGCATTGTAGTTTTGATTTGCATTTCTCTAATGATTAATGATGTTGAGCATTCTTTCACGTGTCTGTGGGCAATCTGTATCTCTTCTTTGCAGAAATGTTTATTTAGGTCTTCTGCCCATTTTTGGATTGGGTTGTTTGTTTTTTTGTTATTGAGCTGCATGAGCTGCTTGTAAATTTTGGAGATTAATCCTTTGTCAGTTGCTCCATTTGCAAATACTTTCTCCCATTCTGAGGGTTGTCTTTTCGTCTGTTTATGGTTTCCTTTGCTGTGCATAAGCTTTTAAGTTTCATTAGGTCCCATTTGTTTATTTTTGTTTTTATTTCCATTTCTTTAGGAGGTGGGTCAAAAAGGATCTTGCTGTGATTTATGTCCTAGAATATTTTGCCTATGTTTTCCCTAAGAGTTTGATAGTGTCTGGCCTTACATTTAGGTCTTTAATCCATTTTGAGTTTATTTTTGTGTATGGCATTAGGGAGGGTTCTAATTTCATTCTTTTACCTGTAGCTGTCCAGTTTTCCCAGCACCAGTTATTGAAGAGCTGGGTTTTCTCCATTGTATATTCTTGCTTCCTTTATCAAAAATAAGGTGACCATATGTGCAAGGGTTTATCTCTGGGCTTTCTATCCTGTTCCATTGATCTATATTTCTGTTTTTGTGCCAGTACGATACTGTCTTGATTACTATAGCTTTGTAATATAGTTTGAAGTCAGGGAGCCTGATTCTTCCAGCTCCGTTTTTCTTTCTCAAGATTGCTTTGGCTATTTGGGGTCTTTGGTGTTTCCACACAAACTGTGAATTTTTTTGTTCTGGTTCTGTGAAAAATGCCAGTGGTAGTTTGATAGGGATTGCATTGAATCTGTAGATTGCTTTGGGTAGCATAGTCATTTTCACATGTTTATTCTTCCAGTCCAAGAACATGGTATATATCTCCAACTGTTTGTGTCATCTTTAATTTCCTTCATCAGTGTCATAATTTTCTGCATACAGGTCTTTTGTCTCCTTAGGTAGGTTTATTCCTAGATATGTTATTCTTTTTGTTGCAATGGTAAATGGGAGTGTTTTCTTAATTTCACTTTCAGATTTTTCATCATTAGTCTATAGGAATGCAAGAGATTTCTGTGCATTAATTTTATATCCTGCTACTTTACCAAATTCATTGATTAGCTCTAGTAGTTTTCTGGTAGCATCTTTAGGATTCTCTCTGTATAGTATCATGCCATCTGCAAACAGTGACAGATTTACTTCTTCTTTTCCAATTTGGATTCCTTTTATTTCTTTTTCTTCTGTGATTGCTGTGTCTAAAACTTCCAAAACTATGTTGAATAATAGTGGAGAGAGTGGGCAACCTTGTCTTGTTCCTGGTCTTAGTGGAAATGGTTTCAGTTTCTTGCCATTGAGAACGATGTTGGCTGTGGGTTTGTCAATATGGCCTTTATTATGTTGAGGTAAGTTCCCTGTATGCCTACTTTCTGGAGGGTTTTTAATCAAAAATGGGTGTTGAATTTTGTTGAAAGCTTCCTCTGCATCTATTGAGATGATCATATGGTTTTTCTCCTTCAATTTGTTAATATGGTGTATCACATTGATTGATTTGCGTATATTGAAGAATCCTTGCATTCGTGGGGTAAACCCCACTTGATCATGGTGTATGATCCTTTTAATGTGCTGTTGGATTCTCTTTGCTATTATTTTGTTGAGGATTTTTGCATCTATGTTCATCAGTGATATTGGCCTGTAGTTCTCTTTCTTTGTGGCATCCTTGTCTGGTTTTGGTATCAGGGTGATGTTGGCCTCATTGAATGAGTTTGGGAGTGTCCTTCCCTCTGCTCTATTTTGGAAGAGTTTAAGAAGGATGTGTTAGCTCTTCTGTAAATGTTGGATAGAATTCACCTGTGAAGCCATCTGGTCCTGGACTTTTGTTTGTTGGAAGATTATTAATCACAGTTTCAATTTCAGTGCTTGTGATTGGTCTGTTCATATTTTCTATTTCTTCCTGGTTCAGTCTCAGAAGGTTGTGCATTTCTAAGAATTTGTCCATTTCTTCCAGGTTGTCCATTTTATTGGCATATAGTTGCTTGTAGTAATGTCTTATGATCCTTTGTATTTCTGCAGAGTCCATTGTTACTTCTCCTTTTTCATTTCTAATTCTATTGATTTGAGTCTTCTCCTTTTTTTCTTGATGAGTATGGCTAATGGTTTATCAATTTTGTTTATCTTCTGTAAGAATCAGCTTTTAGTTTTATTGATCTTTGCTATCGTTTCCTTCATTTCTTTTTCATTTATTTCTGATCTGATCTTTATGATTTCTTCCTTCTGCTGACTTTGGGGGTTTTTTGTTCTTCTTTCTCTAATTGCTTTAGCTGTAAGGTTAGTTTGTTTATTTAAGATGTTTCTTGTTTCTTAAGGTAGGATTGTATTGCTGTAAACTTCCCTCTTAGAACTGCTTTTGCTGCATCCCATAGGTTTCGGGTCGTTGTGTTTTCATTGTCATTTGTTTCTAGGTATTTTTTGATCTCCTCTTTGATTTCTTCAGTGATTTCTTGGTTATTAAGTAGTGTATTGTTTAGCCTCCATGTGTTTGTACTTTTTAAAGATTTTTTCCTGTAATCGATATCTAGTTTCATAGCATTGTGGTCGGAAAAGATACTTGACACAATTTCAATTTTCTTGAATTTACCAAGGCTTGATTTGTGACCCAAGATATGATGTATCCTGGAGAATGGTCGATGAGCACCTGAGAAGAAAGTGTATTCTGTTGTTTTGGGATGGAATGTCCTATAAATATCAACTAAGTCCATCTTGTGTAATGTATCATTTAAAGGCTGTGTTTCCATATTTATTTTCATTTTGGATGATCTGTCCATTGGCGAAAGTGGGGTGTTAAAATCCCCTACTATGATTGTGTTACTGTCGATTTCCCCTTTTATGGCTGTTAGTATTTGCCTTATGTATTGAGGTGCTCCTGTGTTGGGTGCATAATTATTTTAAATTGTTATATCTTCTTCTTGGATTGATCCCTTGATCAGTATGTTGTGTCCTTCTTTGTCTCTTGTTGTTAACCTCATGGGGAATCCCTTGTGTGCTATTTGTCATTTTTCCTTTGCTGCTTTTAATATTTTTTCTTTGTCTTTAATTTTTGATAGTTTGTTTAATATGTGTCTTGGCATGTTTATCCTTGTATTTATCCTGTTTGGGACTCTCTGCACTTCATGGGCTTGATTGACTATTTCCTTTCCCATATTAGGGAAGTTTTCAACTTTAATCTTTTCAAATATTTTCCCAGTCCCTTTCTTTTTCTCTTCTTCTTCTGGGAACCCTGTAATTCGAATGTTGGGGCATTTAATTTTGTCCCAGACGTCTCTGAGACTGTCCTCAATTCTTTTCATTCTTTTTTCTTTATTCTGTTCTGCAGTAGTTATTTCCACTATTTTATATTCCAGGTCACTTATCCGTTCTTCTGGCTCAGTTATTCTGCTGTTGATCCCTTCTAGAGAATTTTTAATTTCATTTATTGTGTTGTTCATCACTGTTTGTTTGCTCTTTAGTTCTTCTAGGTCCTTGTTAAACGTTTCTTGTAGTTTCTCCATTCTGTTTCCAAGATTTTGGATCATCTTTACTATCATTATTCTGAATTCTTTTTCAGGTAGACTGCCTATTTCCTCTTCATTTGTTAGGTCTGGTGGGTTTTTATCTTGCTCCTTCATCTGCTGTGTGTTTTTCTGTCTTCTCATTTTGCGTATCTTACTGTGTTTGGTGTCTCCTTTTTGCAGGCTGCAGGTTCGTAGTTCCCGTTGTTTTTGGTGTCTGTCCCCAGTGGCTAAGGTTGGCTCAGTGGGTTGTGTAGGCTTCCTGGTGGAGGGGACTAGTGCCTGTGTTCTGCTGGATGAGGCTGGATCTTGTCTTTCTGGTGGGCAGGTCCATGTCTTGTGGTGTGTTTTGGGGTGTCTGTGACCTTATGATTTTAGGCAACCTCTCTGCTAATGGGTGGGGTTGTGTTCCTGTTTTGCTAGTTGTTTGGCATGGGGTGTCCAGCACTGTAGCTTGCTGGTCGTTGTGTGGAGCTGGGTTTTGGCTTTGAGATGGAGATCTCTGGAAGTTTTTCGCTGTTTGATATTACGTGGAGCTGGGAGGTCTCTTGTGGACCAATGTCCTGAACTTGGCTCTCCCACCTCAGAGGCACAGCCCTGACGCCTGTCTGGAGTACCAAGAGCCTGTCCTCCACACGGCTCAGAATAAAAGGGAGAAAAAAAAGAAAGAAAGAAGATAAAATAAAATAAAGTTATTAAAATAAAAAATAATTATTAAAAATAATATTTAAGTAATAAAAAAAAGAAAGAAAGGAAGAAA
Source organism: Delphinus delphis (assembly GCF_949987515.2). Classification (NCBI taxonomy): domain Eukaryota; kingdom Metazoa; phylum Chordata; class Mammalia; order Artiodactyla; family Delphinidae; genus Delphinus; species Delphinus delphis. Next base: position 127,633,554 of record NC_082686.1, read on the forward strand.
GAGCAAGCAAACCAAAAAACAAATCCACCAATGATAACAAGTGCTAAAAAGTATCCAAAAAAGAAAAAAAAACCGGACAGACAGAACCCTAAGACAAATGGTAAAAGCAAAGCTAAACAGACAAAATCACACAGAGAAGCATACACATACACTCACAAAAGAAGAAAAAGAGAAAAATATACATATATCGTTGTTCCCAAAGTCCACCTCCTCAACTTGGGATGACTCATTGTCTATTCAGGTATTCCACAGATGCAGGGTACATCTCATTGATTGTGGAGATGTAATCCTCTGCTCCTGAGGCTGCTGGGAGAGATTTCCCTTTCTCTTCTTTGTTCATACAGCTCCTGGGGTTCAGCTTTGAATTTGTTCCTGCCTCTGCGTGTAGGTCGCCTGAGGGCATCTGTTCTTCGGTCAGACAGGACGGCAGACATGACGGGGCTAAAGGAGCAGTTGATTCGGGGGCTCTGGCTCACTCAGGCCAGGGGGAGGGAGGGTTACGGATGCAGGGCGAGCCTGCAGTGGCAGAGGCTGGCGTGACATTGCACCAGCCTGAGGCGCGCCGTGCGTTCTCCCGGGGAAGTTGTACCTGGATTACGGGACCCTGGCAGTGGCGGGCTGCACAGGCTCCCGGGAGGGGGGTGTGGATAGTGACCTGTGCTTGCACACAGGCTTCTTGGTGGCGGCAGCAGCAGCCTTAGCGTCTCATGCCCGTCTCTGGGGTCCATGCTGATAGCCGCAGCTCGTGCCCGTCTCTGGAGCTCCTTTACTTAGCGCTCTTAATCCTCTTTCCTCACGCACCCTGAAACAAAGAGGGAAGAAAAAGCCTCTTGCCTCTTGAGCAGTTCCAGAGCTTTTCCCGGCCTCCGTCCCGGCTAGCTGTGGTGCACTGGCCCGCTTCGGGCTGTGCTCACGCCGCCAACCCCAGTCCTCTTCCGGCGCTCCGACCGAAGCCCGAGCCTCAGCTCCCAGCCCCGCCCACCCTGGCGGGTGAGCAGACAAGCCTCTCGGGCTGGTGAGTGCCAGTCGGCACTGATCCTCTGTGAGGGAATCTCTCCGCTTTGCCCTCTGCACCCCTGTGGCTGCGCTGTCCTCCGCGGCTCCAAAGCTCCCCTGCTCCGCCACCCGCAGTCTCCGCCCACAAAGGGGCTTCTAGTGTGTGGAAACCTTTCCTCCTTCACGGCTCCCTCCCAGAGGTGCAGGTCCCATCCCTATTCTTTTGTCTCTGTGTTTTCTTTTTCCTTTTGCCCTACCCAGGTACATGGGGAGTTTCTTGCCTTTTGGGAGGGTCTTCTGCCAGTGTTCAGTAGGTGTTCTGTAGGAGTTGTTCCACATGTAGATGTATTTCTGATGTATTTGTGGAGAGGAAGGTGATCTCCATGTCTTCCGCCATCTTGAAGCTCCTCGGTACACTATTTTAAACTATAAAAACGCCAGAATGGTTGAAACAAAGTATGAGAAGCAGAGCAATCAAAAGTGAACCTGGGGACTGTCCTGGTTTTGCAGTGGATAGGACTCCACACTCCCAATGCAGGGGGCCCGGGTTCAATCCCAGGTCAGGGAACTAGATCCCACATGCATGCTGCAGCTGAGAGTTTGCATGCCAAAACTAAGGAGCCCATGTGCCACAATTAAGGAACCCGCTTGCCACAACTAAGACCTGGTGCAACCAAATAAGTAAATAAATACTTTTTAAAAAAACCCTTATAAAAAAAGTGAACCTGAAGAGGCAGAAAGAGGCCAAGCTACACAGGGCCTTGTCGGTCACGTTACAGATGTGGATCTTTATTCCAGGAGCAACAGGAAGGCCTTGATGAGTTAAATGATGAGGGAAAAGTGACATAATTTCATCTGTAATTTGAAAAGAATTTTTGTCTGATGAAACCCATCAAAGTTTTCACAGTGTAACATATGGGGAGCCTACTTGGGAAGCTAGTGCAGTCATTCAAGAGAAAGATTGAAAAAGGCAACCACGGAGAATAAAGTAAAATCAATAGGATTTCGTGATGGAGTTGATACAGAGGGTTAGAGTAAGATGTTATGCTTATTGAACTTTCAGGAATACCCATGATATTTTTACTTCCTTTTCCACTCTAGTGAATGCTTTGTAAGAACTAGATACATTCTGAGAATTGATAAAACTTCTCTGGGCTGAGAGCCAGTTCTGGGTCTATTAGCATTCAGATACATTTTTTTTCATGCCTCCCCTGTTCTTTTTCACAATGGCTGATCCCTGCAGAATCCAGCTGACTTTTGATTGGGTGCAGCCAATACAAGCCTCTTATGGGAGATTGAAGGATAGGAAAAAGAAGTCAAGGTAATTTTCTTTTTCTCTGTCTTGGATGATCTTTCCCTCCCCCTCCCCCTCCCCCTCCCCCTCCCCCTCCCCCTTTCCCTCTTCCTCTCCCTCCTCTTTATCTGCTTTGGGTGGTGTCTCCAGCCATGGATTTGTCTATTTCTCTAGTTCACACCAGACAAGACTGATGTGTTTCTAGCTTCTTTTAGTGACTTCAGTCCCTAGAATTTCATAACACATCCTCCCTTTGACTCTGCAGCCTAGGTTTTTAGTAGTTTCCTGCTATTGCTAACCTCTGGGTTGCTTTCCTATACTCTATTTGACTTTTCACCCATCTCATCACTTGTGTAACCAAATCCCTTCTGGTTTAAATTCTTAGAGAGTTTTCTGTATTCCTGTTTGGACCCTGAGTGATACAAGCCTCAAAGTAGAAATCTGGAATTGATAATTATAAATGTTTAAGATCTGCATCACATGTGTGGCTCTGTCAGGGGCAGCTTCCAGGTCAATGCAAGAGATGTTCTCTATGGATTAAGACAAGCAGTAGTAATAGTAATAAATTAAGTAGTAATAAATTAAGTAGTAATAAAGTAAGCACTGAGTTCTTTTGTTTCACTGGGCATGCCAATAGCTCCTAGTTCTTTTCTTCCAAAACAGAAATATTTTTAAAGAGTAGAAGAGTCATTTTTATGTACTCAATCTTTATGGATCCATTCTAAGACTTGGATCTTAGAATACTGTGGCGTTTATGCTTGTCCTTCATGACATCCCAACTACATACAGTAAACATTCTAGACGAGATGATCAGTTTTTCTACAAGATTTTGATATCGTTCAAACTATTTTTTTCAAATTTACTATTGAAAATTATAAATAATCACAGAAAATAATTTTATCAAAATCTGTCATGTCAGCAATGAGGCATCTATCAAGCACCTAGTAAATGAGAGGCATGTTTTCACATATAATATTTTGATTTCATTTCCCTTGCTTGTCACAATAAAAAAAAATGCAGAAACTGATACCCAGAAAGGTTAATCAAATTGGAGAAGGTCATTTTAATAGAAAGTGATGTATCTCTTATCAATAGCTGTAGGCAATCTTTTTTTTTTTTTTTTTTTTTTTTTTTGCTGTACGCGGGCCTCTCACTGCTGTGGCCTCTCCCATTGCGGAGCACAGGCTCCGGACGCGCAGGCTCAGCGGCCATGGCTCACGGGCCTAGCTGCTCCGCGGCATGTGGGATCTTCCCGGACCGGGGCACGAACCCGCATCTCCCGCATTGACAGGCGGACTCTCAACCACTGTGCCACCAGGGAAGCCCTGTAGCCAATCTATTTTATTGACATTCTTTATACTAAATCTATCTTTTTTTTTTTTTTGGTCCAGTTAGGCCAGTTACTAACTAGACATCAAAGAGAAATGACATATTAGTTCATGCAACTTGATGGAAAACAACAATATTATAATTAAAATATTTCAACATATGGAGGCAAAATGGAAGTGTCTGAGAAAATTAACATCCCATTGAAAGACTAAGCCTTTCTCTACAATAAAGTCTAGCATATTGAACAGACTGAAAAAGTTTCTGTATCATTCAGCTTTCTAAGTTTCATGCAACAGAAACCAATTCTGGATAAATTGATTAAAATAAATTTTTGAGAGGAAATTGGTTTCATAAGACCTAAAATAATTCCAGTTTTAAAAACCTGTTCAGTGAGAGCAGGATGAACTTCACCAAAGGCAGAAAAAAATAGGACCTGTTATTCTGCCCTGACAACAAACCACAGTTGAAGGGGGGCTGGTGGTTTAGGGTATGAGTCAGGGGACACCAGGAATCTGTCTCAATCCAGCCACCGGGTGGCCATCTTGACCTGTAGGTAAATACTTATGTTAAAGAACTATAATACCAATGGTACAGAGCCAGTTTGTTGTGGGTGATGGTCCTGTGGAAGAATTGTCTACCATCATGGCACCTTAAGGAATGACTATGGTCTGGTCTGAACAGGAGTTTAATAACAATCAAATCTCTTCAGAATGTTCAGGTTTCATTGGGCATGACCTGGTAGTAACAGCAGTGAGCAGAGCTGAGTAGTAGAGCAGGGACCACAGCCTTAACAGGACAGGTTTCTGGTTGTCCAGGGTTTGTCTGCTGGCTTCCATTGATAAGCCCACAATCCTCAGCTCCTGTGAGGCATCACTGATCTTCAAATGTCTTCAAGCATGATTCTAAAGCAACACCAGGTTTTAGGCATTGTGTGGTAGGCAGAATAATAGCCCCCTAAATATGTCCATGTCCTAATCTCCAAGACCTCTGAATATGTTACCTTACGTGGCAAAAGGGATTTTGTGGATGTGGTTTAAATTCCTTGAGATGTGAAGATTATCCCAGATTACACAGGTGGGTCCAATCTGATCATGAGTCCTTAAAAGTGAAAAAACCTCCCCTAACTGCAGTCAGAGACAGAAATAAAGACAGAAGAAAGGTGGGAGAGATGCAGTGTTGCTGGCTTTTAAAGATAGAGAAAGGCAAGCATGATCCAAGAAATGGGGACAGCTTCAAGAAGCTGGAAATGACAAGTAAACAGTTTCATTTCTAGAGTCTCCATCCAGAAAGGAACACAGTCGGGCCGACTTCTTGACTTTAACCCGGTGAGACTAGTGTCAGACTTCTGACATATAGAACTGTAAGACCATAAATTTATTTAGTTACCTTTTAACTTTTTATTTTATATTGGAGTATAGCCGATTAACAATGTTGTGATAGTGTCAGGTGCACAGCAAAGCGACTCAGCCATACATATACATGTATCCATTCTCCCCCAGACTCCCCTCCCATCCAGGCTGCTGCATAACACTGAGCAGTGTTCCCTGTGCTACACAGTAGGTCCTTGTTGGTTATCCTTTTTAAATATAGCAGTGTGTACATGTCAATCCCAAACTCCCTAACCATCCCTTCCCTCCACCCTTCCCCCCAGCCCCGGTAACCATGAGTGCATTCTTTAAGTCTGTGAGTCTGTTTCTGTTTTGTAAGTACGTTCATTTGTATCATTTCTTTTTAGATTCTGCATATAAGCAATATCATATGATGTTTCTCTTTCTCTGTCTGACTTACTTTATTCAGTATGACAATCTCTAGGATGTAAGGCCATAAATTTATATTCTTTTAAGCCATTAAGTTTATGATAATTTGTTACAACACTGTAGTGAGTTGAACGGTGACTCCCCCAAAAGATATGTCCACATCCTAAGCTCCAAAACCTGTGAATGTGACTTTATTTGGAAAGAGTCTTTGTGGATGTAAGTAACTTTCTTGGGTGGATTATCTGGATGGGCCTAAATCCAAGGACGAGTGTCCATATAAGGGACACTCACTATAGGTAATAATGCAAATTTCATAGATTTGCTGTAAAGATTAAATAAAATAATACATCTTAGGTTTTCATCACAATGGATTTTAAAATACCATAAGAAATTTCAACAACTGTTTTCTTAATTGTTGTTATCAGTAGTTGTATCAGAAAAATCTTCAATAATCAATCAGATTGGGTATTAATTTAGTAACACCTTTGTGCACCTATTATTACGTATGTACATGGAACTGTCAAGCGAACCTGAGAATATAGATATTAATAAGAAATTCATATTTTCAATAAGCTCAGAGTCGTTTAATTGTTTAATTATTTAAATAAACATCTTAGTATCAAGCTTCAATAAGGGCACACAGTAGGTATTAACAAAAATACTTGCTCATTTAACACTATCCAGTACTTTCAGCTTTTGCAAGTAACTTTATGTATTTATTTAAAAAATATTTCGGTTCACTTCCTGAGCAAGGTGCTATGATAAAAAGTTTGGCGATACAAAAATGATAAGACACAGTCTGTTTTCAGAGGCAAGAGATCAATTGGGAGATTGTGATTAATTGCTGTAGGAGGGGCATAAGCAAAAACTGTGAGAGGGACAAGGAAACATTAGCCTTGCTTTTGCATTTTGAATGCTTCCTTTGGATGAATTTTAATTCATCTTACTTTCTCTAGTGATTTAGTTCCATTGTTGCATTGCAAGTTGTTGGCATAGAAAGCAGTGACTGGAAGATATATTGCCTATGCTCTTCTCCAGATGCTGCTTCTGCTTCTTGGGCTAGAAGTCATTCCGCATCATTCTCACCCTCCTGCAAAATGGAAATGACACTGATCCAGTGGTTTTCATTTAAATACGGTCTGTAAAGTGTTCTGGGTCGTAGTACTTATGCCTTATTTTAAATTTATATTTATTTATAAAAATCAGTAATCCTCCTGTGGGAAAACTACCACCTTCACCACTCTCCCTTGTCCCCCTAATAGGACAGAGGCACGACAAGAAGACACAGAAGTATCTTAGGCATGATTATTTTTTTATGCCTATTTTTCTCATTAGGTTCATCTCTGTGAAGAAGAGAGAAAGAAATCACGGAATCATAGACCCCCTACCTGTTGAGTAAAATTGACTAACAGGTCCCCAACCAGTGTGATTATTCATAAAATTACCTGTTCTATTTCCTAAGAAGTTTAATAATAATAAAGGCTAACATTTATATAGCACTTACATATGCCTGGCAGCATTTTAAGTCATATTTTAATTCTGCAATATACACATGCATAAGTGCTACTATTATCAGTGATTTATAGATGGTCAGACTGAGGCACAGAAAGGGTAACTTGCTGAATGTCACACAGTAATTGATGGAGATGAGATTTGAACCTGATGGCCTATCTCAAGAGTCTGTATCTGCATTATAATTCTATTAGGAAAGTTTTTACATTTGTTCAAATCTACCTACTTTCCAAAACTTAGTCCTTTTTATTCTCAGTGATTTGTCACAGATTAATTGTAACCCTTAACTTTTAGAATTGTAAAATGTTATGCTTGAAAGAGTCTTAACCAAAATCATCTGGATTGCTAGACAAACATGATGTATAGATAGAGAATTTTAATCCAATGGCCATAAATTAATCTTTCAAATATTTTTAATTCAGTAAATCAAATATCATATTTAACTGAAAACTATCTCATTTCAAGATGAAATATTACTAGATCTATTCACTATTTCTCCTGTAAAATGGTCCCCAATTTTTCACCATGTGGTTTACTCTGCTCCTCATAACAGCAGTCTCAGCGTCTTTTGAAAACACAACACTCAGAATCTCACATAGCCCTTGAAGATGGGTTCTTGCCTAAAGCAGTGTGGGATAACTACAACTCTAGACTCAGGTTCTATAATTCCGTGAATACTGATTTTACTTCCAATGGCTTTGAGGTTGGGGTCGGGGGTCGTCGTTTTTGATGCCACTGAGCGAGTGATGTTAATATTGGAGAGACCGTATTGGTTCATAGACATTTGAAGTCAGACAGTTTCCACCAGATGAACTTCTCCTGCCCCTGTTCCACCCCGCCTCCACCTTCCCTGGAGTTGTAAATGCATGCCTCCCTATTTGGGCGTTATGCAATTTTCACATATACATACATATATATATATACACACACCTTTTGATTTAACCTGTTTTCTTAGGCCATTCCAGCCTGCCATTTAATAGACCTACAATTATAATAATAATAGGAATTCTCACTCAATACCCCATCAGCTGATTCCTTGAATCCCAGTTTCTTTCATATCCCTCCTTTTGGGATTAAGGTAGATAACTCATGGACCACTTACTTACTTACTTACCACATATCTTAAAGGGAAATATCTATCAATTTCTTACTCCTAATTATTTTATTTTATTCTCCATTATTCCTGATTGATCAAGTAACTCCCTGGTCATTGTGTTGTCTTCCTAGAGATTTTGCTCTTGTTATACCCCATTTTAGCACTTCTTAATTTGTTTTTGTTTGTGTCAGATAATTTTGTTTTGATGAGTGTTTTGGGACTATTGAAGACAGTTATTTCTAAAAATCTAGTATTTTACCAGACTTGTACATTACAGTCATCTGAGGTCAGCTTTCAGAATACCCTTTTGGAAATTCAAGGCATTATTTATAATCACCAATATTCTGAAGAATTTTCATACTTCATTATATTATAAAGATTATATTATAAGCTTATATTACAGTAGGACTGATAAATTAGTGAAAATTAGTGTAGTAGCCTGAGATAAAGTCTGCCTTGTTCTGGAATTTTCAACTAATTTAAATTGTACAGGAATCAATAACTTACTTTAATTCTATATAGTAAAATAAGTAAGTATAGTTTTGAGAAGAGGGACTGACCACCTTAATAAGGACCTGCAAGATCACACTTGTCCTGGTGAGTTTACTGTCATTCAGCATATTTACAGTGCTTACTCTTGCCCCTCCAGGTTCCACCAGGGTTGTGCACTGGGCCCAGATGCCACCTGCAGAGGCAGTTTTATTCAATGAAAGGAATCCAGGGCAAAGGGCGCAGCATTTTTGAGCAAACAATAAACATTGTAGCAAGCAATGAACAAGCCAGTTTCCCCAAGCCCCTGCCCCAGGAATTGAACAGTTATAGGATGGTTATTATTGATCTAATCAGTTGCCTATGTAGATAGCTACAGAAATAGCTGTTTCAGGATATGTATAAGCCTTGTAACACACTCTGCAAGATTGTGCGGGCACGGTCAGGGCCCCTGGTGGACTCCCTCTTCCTACATAGAACAATGGAACAGAATGTGACAAAGAACCCAAACACACATGTTTTAAAAACTCACAGAGTAATTTTCTAATGATAAAATGTCATTTTAACATGATAAGAAGTTATACACAATTTTTTAAATAGGGAAGGAGTAACTGGTTAACTATTTGGGGGTTCCTATCCCCATCTTTATATCATAATTTTGGATGGGCCAAAATTTGAATACTATAAAAATAAGTAGGGGGGCTTCCCTGGTGGTGCAATTGTTGAGAGTCCGCCTGCCGATGCAGGGGACACGGGTTCATGCCCTGGTCCGGGAAGATCCCACATGCCGCGGAGCGGCTGCGCCCGTGAGCCATGACTGCTGAGCCTGCGTGTCCAGAGCCTGTTGCTCTGCAATGGGAGAGGCCACAACAGTGAGAGGCCCGCCTACCGCAAAAAATAAATAAATAAATAAAAATAAGTAGGGGATTTATTTTTTAAAACTTGAAAACAGGAAGCCCTTTCTAAAAAAGATACAAAACACAGAAAACAGATACGTTTAGTTAGATATTTAAGATGGTAAAAAATATCATGAGCAAGGTCTAATTACAAACAAAAAATGCTTATAAAACATTTATATGTAAAATATATAGACTGAAAGTTCTTAATATATAAAAAGCTTTCATAAATCAATACAAAAAACCAACAGCAAATAAAAATGGGTTACAACACAAATGGACAGTTTGCAGAAATACTATTAGAAATAGATAACATATAAAAAATGTTTGACCTCAATTATAATTAAAGCAGTTCAAATTAAAACTTCAATATATAACTATTTTTTCACAGATTGTAGAAGTCAAAATGTTTTGTGATAGGATAAGGAACGAGGCATTCTAATACCCTTATGATAGTTTGAAATGGGATGAGATTTTTGGAGACTATGTTGACAATAATTAGCAAAATTTTACTGTATGTACGCTACCTCCAGTACAGTATTGGGAGTGCAGACAATCTTGTCTTGTGCCTGATCTTAGGGGGAAAGCATTCAGTCTTTTACCATTAGATATGATGTTAGCTGTGTGTGTTCATAGATGCCTTGATAAAAAACACCCAACCAACTAGGAATAGAAGAGAATTCTCTACCTGGCACAGTATGAGCTCTTGTGCTCCAAAGCTCCTTTGTGACCTTGCAAATTCTCTTTTTTCTGCCCCACTCCCTTACCTCATCAAATGCTGGCTTTTGTCACTGTTTCCTCTGTGCTCTTCATTGTACTCACTGCTACTTCACCACTTTAGCTATGAACTATTGACATGTGTGTGTCTGTTCTTCCCACTAGACTGAGCTCAGTAAGGGCTTGTTCACCTTCAGAGACCCCTAGAGCCTAGCACATGGTAAATGAGGAAGAGTGTTGATACAAATGGACAAAATGCAGGATTTTTAGAGTAAATATCACCTACCTCATATGTCTTTGTCCTGAAAAGAATTCATTTACTTCCTGCTTTGAAAATGAGCTCAAAATGATGGAATTTTTGAAGAACGTGTATAAAACAGAACCGAATCAGACCATTATTATACACGGCTGCAAGGGAAATGAACTAAAGAAATGTAAAGATAATGTAAATAAATGGTGAAAGTCCACCAGTAGTGAAAAGGAATTGTAAATGTTAATTGTTCATATCCTGGCTTTAGAACACAGCTATCCTCATTCATAAAAATCATCAAATAATTGATCCATGTTTACTTCACCTGACTTCATAACCTAAGAGATTCTCATTACACTTAGAGCCATTGTTAATATCTTTCAAATCAAAAACAATTACTCATTCAAAACTGTCACAGAATAAAGCTGTTAAGGTCTGTCTTATCAATTTAGGTTTGCAGACCTGCATGTCGGAGACTTTGTAATCTTTAAAAAATGGAAAGTAAAAGATATTCTTGACAGAGAAATAAAAGCCTTTTCAGAAGCACTATAAAAGATAATATGAGGAATTTTCAGAAACATCCCTATTTCCATGGATTCTAATTGATTAATAAACACTTTAAAAAAATCTTTATTAATAGAATTTGAGAAAAGGACTTGGCATTATATCTTATAGTCTATCTAATCCAAAATCATCATGAGACAAATAAAAGAAGGTAATAAAGTTGGAAGGTATTGTAATTGAGCCAAATCCACAAAACTGCTACCGGAACACGTAGAACTAAAAGACATACATTTCCAGTTTAGTGGGACTATTTCTACCCTGTATCCATAGGATATTGTTGTGATTTTAAAATTATTCATTCATTTAATATTTATGGAGTATTTAATTGGGGCCATGCACTGTTAAAGTTTGTGGGGATATGTGAGGAACAAAGTGAATTCACACCTTCATGGAGCTGATATTCCAGCAGAAGGATACAGATGAACAAAGAGCAAATAGAGATATGCCAGGTATAAGTCCTACAGAGAGAAATATAACAGGAATGAGGAATAAAGAACGTCTGAGATGAAAAATTACTATTTTAATCCAAATTATTATAACCTGTAAATTAAAATTACTCCTTTTGAAATTAGTAAAACTAACATTCTAATCTATGCATGTCTTCCTCCCTCCCACCCTCACCTGATCTTTGGTAACCATTCATCCTCTTCAAGCATTTCCATAACACATTAGAGGAAGCAAATAATATGTTTTATTTATTGTGCGTTTTTCTGACTTTTTTCAAGAAGGACATTTAGATTGTTTCAAAAACATTAATATATTATCAGAAGATAAACACCATGAGGAAATTTTCATAAAAGGAAAATAAAATGTGGTAAAACAAAATGAAAACATGCCATGAAGCCCTATACTGCTGCTAAAATTCCACCAGTTTGGCTCTAAGCTTCTAGCAAACAAAGGAGAGGGAAATTAGCTATGAAATTCAGATAACCATGAAAGGAAATAAATCAAGTGATAGGGTAATATACAACCAGAATGTTGCCACAGCTGGTTCTCCTTAAGAGGACACTTCACAATGAAGTCAATAGCATCCCAACAGCATCTTTCTTCATAGAAGAGTTTCTAACTGAATGGATCCAAGTGTGGAGTGTAACCCTATGCTACTGGAGTTCATAGTTTTCTTGAGGGTTTCTACCACACACCCAGGGAAATATTACTACTTTAAGATACTGTCGTATATTCATCAATATGCAGCGTGTCACAAATTAAAAATACAGAGAAAGGAGAATGCACTGTGAGCAGACATCAGGAATTTTTTTTTTCTTGGAAAGACTAATTTAAACTTTGATCTTCTAGAACCTGGGATTAAAGGAGAAGAAAACACAAAAGTTATCCAAGGGCCAGGGAGGATGGCAGCATTAGATTGTAGGTCGAGTTCAATATGACTTGTTTTGGAGACAGTAAGGAAATCATATTGACTTGAGTAGAAGCTTAATTTTATAAAATAGTGAGAGAAGAGATTGAGACGGGAGATGCTCTAGTTGTAGAGGGTCACTTGAAAAGCATAGATTTGGTGCTTCAAGCTTCATGTTCTAAATTAGGGGTACATGGATATAATTCAGGAAATGGAAGAACCCCTTGAAATTGTATATGATTGTGAATGTAGGTACATACGTGGATTTATCTGGAAAAAGTGCCTGTCTTGTTAGCAATTTTCTGAAAAGGACCATAATCTCCTCAAACCAATACTTTGAAGCAACAACAAAAACGTATAAAATCATTGCCTTACATTCAGTGATTAGCCATGAACATTCTTTAATAAGGAGTGTTGCCAGGCTTTAATTGAAAACTTTGGGGCTACTACATAAATCTGTCTCTGTTTCTGATAAAGACAAATAAGCAAAATGTAACTAAAATATAAAATTATTGTAAGAAACTTGGCTTGGAAATCATGATTTGATGAACAAGCGAAGAAGAGAGCCCAGAGTTCTTTTTCCTTTGCTCGTGTGATATTAACAGCCACAACGCCCAAACGTTAGCAGATAGAATTCCTCACACCCTGCCCAGTCCTTCCTCCACTCAGCTTATTCTCCTTTATGGTTGAGTCAAGACTTTGTAGTCAGTTCCAATCTAGGGATTACGTGGTCACACTGGAATGTCACGCTCAGGTTCAGGAACACATAATGTCTAATAAAACCATGATTTTCCAATCCAGTGAGAATGATTTTCATTATTACATTTGTCACAAAATGAAATTATTGCCACATAATTTATAGATCGCCAACATATCGTCTACCAAGTAGAACTGAATTCTTCTTTTAGTAAGTCTAATGACCATAAGATATATGAAAAGGCAAACTTTTAAAGGCTTGGGGAAGTCGATGATAGCAATAAAAAGCAACAAAGTCAATATTAGGCAAACATAAGAAATAAAATGCACTAAAATTGTTTTTAGAATTCAGAAAGTGCAGTTTCTTTCAACCCAAAATCTCTAAGCATATAAAATCTCATGTAAATTAAAACTAATTTACTCTGCCAACTGGGTTTGTTTACTTTGGGGTATCTTACAATGTTCTTCCTCAAGTTTCCAATTACCAAAAAAAAAAAAAAAGAAAAAAGGCTAATTATCTTTAAATTAAGGCATATATGACAGCTGATTTTGCAGTAAACTCATGAAAACAAATTTGTGTTTTCCCATGGCAATACCACAAGATATGGAAATATCATAATATTGTTGTTAGATATAACCACATATTCCTGTAAGATGTAAAACTTTATCCTTCCTGATTACACATCACGCTAAAAACTTAACCATGATCTGTAAAACCTAGAACCTGGCTGAATACATTGTGTGTGCTCAGTGAAGACTGTTAGCTCATTTGAAATTTCCTGGTCTGCTCCTGTTTCCATAGAAGCTTGTTAAAACAAAGTAACTGGATACACTCATTGGTTCCCCAGCCATCCAAGGCCCCTCTCTGGCAATGATGCAGTGAAAGAGCTTCTGGAGGTATACTGTATGCGACTAAAAATGAAAACTAGATCCTTTTCTCCTAGGTTGTAGTACTATCAATACATCAGCCAGATGATAGTAAAAGTGGATCTATTCCCTCTTACTGTATTATCCAATACAACCCTTTTATGTTCTGCCTAAATGTTATTTTATGTCCAAAACCACTATATTTTATGTTGAATGGTTGGTATTACTGGTCAAGGCCCGTGATGGCTAACCTCTAGGGCATCTTGCTAATGAAATCTACTCCCTTCTTGATCAGTTCAGCCATATTCTTTCCTTAGCCTTTTCAATTTCTTAGATCTAAGAAATATGTGATATATGTATCACGTACATACACTATATACATATATATAGTGTATGCTTGTGTGTAAATCTCTCTCTCTCTCTCTCTCTCTCTCCCTTCCCCCCATATATATATATAGAGAGAGAGACAGAGAGAAATGATAAGAAAGAAACATGTAAATAGGGTACAGCAAGCAAACCCACTCATTAAATCTTATATATTTCTCAACACCCTTGGGAAAATGTTTTGCCTTTTATGTGTCTGTTATTTTATTTCATATTTAGAAAAAAAAGGTCTGGGGAGGGGAGAATGTGGAATTTTTATTTATTGGGTACAGAGTTCCATTTTGCAAGATGAAAGAGTTCTGTGGAGGGATGGTAGTAATGGCAGCACAGCAGTGTGAATGTACTCATGCCACTGAAATGGACACTTTAAAAAGGTTAAGATGGTAAATTTTATGTTGCGTATTTTATCACAATTTTTTTAAAAAAGATCTGTTCACTAATCTACTCTGGCCAAATATTTCTTCTATTAAATAAAATGTGGTTCATATTTAAGTATTAAAAAAAACATTTAATGGTTCCCCATGAACAAATTAACAACAACACAATGTAAATGACTTAGCGTAATTTTTCATGGCCTCTAGTCTGACTTCATTTCACTTCTCTGAGATCCTGTAACTGGCTTTTTAAGGCATAGCTTCTGGTTTTCCAAATACCTACTTGATTTACTTCATTCTACCAATCTTAGCTAGCTCATGCTCTTTCATCTTTTAGGTTCTCTTCCTTCTTATAAAAATCATTCTCGGGGGCTTCCCTGGTGGCACAGTGGTTGAGAGTCTGCCTGCCGATGCAGGGGACACGGGTTCGTGCCCTGGTCCGGGCGGCTGGACCAGTGAGCCATGGCCCGTGAGCCATGGCCGTTGAGCCTGCGCGTCCGTAGCCTGTGCTCCGCAACGGGAGAGGCCACAACAGTGAGAGGCCGGCATACCACAGAAAAAAAAAAAAATCATTCTCGGCTTCCAAGATCAAGGGAAAATGTTCCTTCTGCCCTTAAGCGTTATGGAATTCAGATAGCTCCAAATACTATCAGATTTCTAAATAAGCCCTAGATGCTACACACTTATACGACAAGTAATTTATCTACTTTTCCTTTGCTTACCTTTCATTACCAGTCACAGTATAGCTGGGCTCTCCAGGCAAACAAATCTATTGGAAAGAACAATCTATATAGTACTTTTCTATCTCTGTCTTTTTATCTCTTGATAGACTATTTTAAAAGTAGTAGGCACAGAAATGTTTGTTGACTACTTGTGTAATTATATGCTGTAAATATATCAAGATTCGTAACATGAGCACCTCTTTTTAGATACTACTCAGAAAGTTTAAAATGACAACCCTCATGACAGCACAGAAAGTTGAAGAACAAGCAAAGTAAGAATAAATTGGCTCTGTCCTACCTAAAAGCATTTTAAAAAATACTAGTTAAATTACAAAATAATCATTTTATAAAAATGAAGGCTTTGTCCATTTTAGACAACGAAATGATACATTTGGTAAATTTTGCACAATTGTTAATTGGAGGAAAATTCCAGAATCGTGGATGGTGCTATCAAATAAGAGCCTCCCCAAACTGATTAAGCTATGTCATAAATAAGTGGATTTACTCTGGCTCAGTGTTCGTTCTCTGCTGCTGTTATTCTGTGTTGCTCAGCCTTGGGCTTTGCATGGATATGATAAGCTAGTTTTTGTTAGAAAGTCAGATTATAGCCAGTAACTGTTGGACATTTTGGCTGATCTCTGTAGAAACCAATGTATGTGACTGGCATAAGTGTTGTTAATGAGAGCGGCTGGGAAAATTTGACATTTGGTGTGATTTTCTGGTTTGACATTAACCAAATTCAGCCCCATTCTTCTATTTCATGCTTATCGTTTGCAGTTTATAAAGATAATAATCACAGCATGCCTTCCCGAATTCTCCTTCCTTTCTGGCGGCAAAAGGAGTATATCCTTGTGCTGTGCCCTCTAGGCAAGAAGGCCAGGGATAGAATGCCTTCATCCTTTGTTAGTAGACTGTAAGTCAGGTTCTTCTTTCCCACCCATTTAGGTATATCACAGGACCCATTCTAACCAGAAAATTTGGGTGGGATATTATAATTTATTTTAAAAATTTTAACTGCAGCTATTGTAATAATTATAATGTATTTGGTTGGTACAAGCTTTAAAGTTACAGAAGGGCATTCAGTGGAATTTCTCCCTCCCACATAAGTGCCTTTCAAATACCTAATTCCTCAGGTGGTAACCCAGCTATCAGTTTCCTGTGTAACTTCCTAAAGATGTTCAGTACACAAATAAGGAAAATGTATATTTATTCTCATTTTGCCCTTTTATTTATACTAATCATAGCATCCTATACACATATCCACTTAATTTATCTTGAAGATTATTCCATTTAAATATATAAAGAATCGGGACTTCCCTGGTGGTCCAGTGGGTAAGACTCCACGCTCCCAATGCAGGGGGCCCGGTTTGATCTCTGGTCTGGGAACTAGATACCGCATGCATGCCGCAACTAAGAAGGCCACATGCTGCAACTAAGAGTCCACATGCTGCAGCTAAAAGATCCCGCATGCTGCAACCAAGACCCTGTGCAGCCAAAATAAATTTTTAAAAAATAATAAAATCTTAAAAAATAATAATAATTTAAAAAATGTATAAAGGATCATCTTATTATTTTTCTTTCTCATTCTTTTAAAATAAAGGTTGTGTCATAAATACATGTCATGCATACATGTATGTGTATATATAGCATATTCATCTATATAGCCTATGAAAGGTATATAGAATAGTAATAAAATGAATACTCATATATCTATCTCACGACTTGATATAGAATATTACCCATAAACTTAAAATCCATGTGCATCGCTCTCCAATCAAATTTCCTCTTTTTCATTGGGAGTTTTTTTTAGATTAAATTTTATATTTAACACTCTATTTTCTTTAATATCTTACCACAAGTGTATATATATGATTACTTATTTTCACATTACATGTGTTTGAGCAGTAATAAAAAAGAAATCATACTGCATGTATTTTTCTACAACATACTTTTTATATCAGTGTGTCATTCATCTATGTTAATGCACATAATGATAGTTCATTAATTTTCATCATTACATAGAGACTATATGGGATTGTCCATGCTCCTGTGGTAAAACATGAATTGTTTCCAATTTTTTGCTATTGTAAATAACAGCGCCATTAACTTTCCTATATAAGTCTCCTGCATGTGAGGTAGAGTTTCTCTACAAAATGTATCTAATAGTGGAAATGCTGAGTCATGGGGTGTGAGCACCATCAACTTTACTAGATGATACCAAATTGTTTTCCAAAGTGCTTATACGGATTTACACTGCTGCTACCACTTTTCTACATTCTTATGATACTTTTTAGCCTTTGCAAATCTGTGAGTATAAAATTGCATCTCATTTAATTCTCTTTTCTATTATTACAAATTAGGTCAGGAATCTTTTCACAGGTTTGTTGGTCATTGTGGGGTTTTTTCTCTTCTTGGAAATATATATTCATGTGGTATAACCGCAGAAGAGAGTGTAAAACATAGGCGCAATTTAAAGTATAATTATAAAGCAGACTCTTGTGTAACTACAATTCAGGTAAAATTCAAAACATTTCTAACTTTCCAGAAGCTCCCACATGTTCACTCCCAATCTTTCCTCATTCATCCTTCCAGCGGTAACAATTCTCATGGCTTTAATGTTAATAATTTTCTTGATATTTTATCACTCATATATGTACTCCTAATCAGTAGAACTTAGTGGTGTCTATGAATAAATATTAGAAAAATGGAATTGTACCATATGCATCTTTTATGTCTTATTTTTCACATTACACGCTTGTAAATATTTTCACATGTAACGCCAATTCAATCCTATTTAATGCTGTATAGGATTTCACAGAAGAAATATACCATAGTTACTTCCTCCATTCCATTCTTTTTAGACATTTTGGTTATTTCTAGCTTTAGCTATTTCAATCCTATATGAATTTTTTTTTTTTTTTTGGCTGCACCGTGCAGGATCTTGGTTCCCTGACCAGGGGTCGAACTCATGCCCCCTACATTGGGAGTGTACAGTCTTAACCACTGCACCGCCAGGGAAGTCCATCAGTCCTATATGAACTTTTGATCTTTGCCAGTCTTATAAGAATAAAAAATGGCATATCAGTTTTGGTTTAATTAGCAGTTTTCATACTTGAAGGTGAAGTCTTTACATATGTTTAAGGACCATTTACAGCTCACTTTCTGTAAATTTTATGTTCATATTTGTATTTGTACTCTTTGCTCATTATCTGTTGGATTCTTGTTCATTTTCAAATTGATTTATATTGTCATTGTCTGTGATATGAGTTGGCAATATTATTTTTCTGTTTTTGGTCTTTTGACCTTGCAGTTTTTGTCATGGAGGAGAACTAAATAAAATAAAAATATTTCCTCTGGGTTGTATATCAATATTGGGAATGCTTCTGACTTGGGGTATTATGAATTGGCACTTTTATTGCTACTTGCTTTTTTTTTTTTTTTTTTTTTTTTGCGGTACGCGGCCCTCTCACTGTTGTGGCCTCTCCCGTTGCGGAGCACAGGCTCCGGATGTGCAGGCTCAGCAGCCATGGCTCACAGGCCCAGCCGCTCCACGGCATGTGGGATCTTCCCAGACTGGGGCACGAACCCATGTCCCCTGCATCAGCAGGCAGACTCTCAACCACTGTGCCACCAGGGAAGCCCACTACTTGCTTTTTTATCAAGTTCATTGTTACTTTTGTGCCCTCCCTAGAACTTACAAATACACAGGTTCAGGATATCTATGGCTATTTCCCTTATTTTCCTGTGTATCTGCTTTTGCTATCACCTGTAGCTCTAGAGTCCTGAATAAGATATACTCTTAGGCAACTGCACTCCATTTCTCTGATATTTAAACACATCACAGCATTCTTGGAGAAATTCTTCTCCTAATGGCATGGTTTATCTGAATTAAAGGAAAGAATAACCACAATTTCCTCAAAAGTCTAAATATTGTTAATAAATATTCTATGAACTGAAAAATAATCTGCTACAAAAAGCATCAAGTAATAAGACAGTAATTCCCCTCTCATTTGACATGATTGGGGTAGGCAATTAGCCAATTAATCAAAAAAGAGGGGGTTATCATTTAAAAAGATATATCATTTAGATGTATTTAAAAATAACTTTATTTTGAAATAATTTCAAACAAGAATAGGAACTTCAAGCATAGTACAGGGAACTCCCATGTATATCATTAACTTAATCACTACAATATATTTGTTCAATATATAGGCCCTCAAACATAAGTAGCTAATCTTGTTGTTATTATAGTCATTCATTTAATTTTTCAGATTCCACATATAAGTGATAATATATGGTATTGAAAGACAGTATTTGTCTTTCTCTGTCTGACTTATTTCATGTAGCATAATACCCTTCAGTTTCATCCATATTGTTGCAAATGGCAAATTTTATTATTTTTTTATGGCTGAGTAGTATTCCACTGTGTGTGTGTATGTAAATATAAATATATGGGTCATTTAGACTTTTAAGCCTAATATATATACACATATATATGTGTATATATATGAATGTACAGTCATTGAACAACATTTTGACTCATCACCAAGGACTTTCTTTTGAACATTGCTTGACAGATTAAAATTCGGTCATCTAACTGCAAATACCACACTCCTACAATAGCATCAACATTTCCCTGTTTGATTTATTCTTAAAGTGTGTGTGTGTGTGTGTGTGTGTGTGTGTGTGTTTTAAGCACTCTTAAGTGCCAGCCTCTTTTAGAATTTTCAACTTTATTCCAATCATTTATTCCTCATTCAAAAGCATTTATTCTATGCATGTGTTAAAGACTGGCCCACTGGCTATGATCATGCAAGATTATGTAGGCATCTATCAATGTGCAATATAGTAAGAATGAAGAATGATGGTTAATTCAGTGACTTGGTTAAATGGAATTAAATTAAGTACACTTCAATTGTATCTGCCCTGGAGAGTGATGGTTAATTCAGTGAGTTGATTAAGTGGAGATAGATTAAAACAGTTTAAATCACACCTGCCATTTTTACCTTTTTTAGGAGTGACAGACATATTTTCAAATCTTTTAGTTTCTCGATCTTTCATTTTTTTAAAGGCACTTTGTAACAATGTGAAGTTATAGCTATAATCTTGTTCTGGAAAGTGGATTTAAAATGATGTTGGCCAAAAACAAATCTGAGAAAATGGTAAAATACTTCTCCCTTCATACAATTGGCACTACTTGATCTAGGATGGGTTTTTCTAAAATATTTTCTGGTCTTTAGGTGACCTTTAGCTATAGACCAGCTGACAAGTTGACACGAAGGTTCAGGTTCCTTAATTAGGCACGTCACATTTCACTTGCTTTTGGTCTCACCTGGAAATCTGAGAAAATACCACCTCAGGGACAGGTGTAGGCCACTGGGTCCACTGAAAGATATATACCAGAAAGCAAGTGCTATTTGATATCTGTAAACATGACCATCGTCGTCCTCTTTATCATCATCAGAACTATCAGTTACTGAGCATACACTGTATGTCTGGCACTGTCCCCTGTGTTTTATTTTTTAAAAACCTGTAAGAACACTGGAAGGTGTAAATTATTGTTCATATTTTGCAGATGGGGGAAAGCTCAGTCAGGTATCATTTCATGAAAGGCAGACACTTAACATTTGAAAACAAGGTTAATAATGGTCTTGTCTAACTCTTTACCATTCAGTAGAAACTTTTTCACCAACATACCCTCTGTTAGTCAAAAATCTGGTTTAAAGTAACAGAAATCAACTTGAGTCAGCTTAATCAAAAAATAAGAATTAATGTATGGGATATAAATTCATTTCATGAATCAGTCAGAGTAACCAGTCAGATGTCAGGTAGGGACTAATATCAGCAATTGGAAAGTCAGCAGAAATCCAATCTCTATCTCATGTCCTTTTTACATTATTTTGCTTCATTCTCATACCATCATCTCCTACCCCCTCTCTGTCCTGGAACCTCATGAGTTAAATGGCTATAGTTCCAGCCACATACAGAAATTGGATCCTACTTTCTAATTCCCTGGAAGGAGAATCTGAATCTGATTGGCCCAGCTTATGACATGTCAGCTGTTCACTATTGATAAATCAGTGGGGGTGGGGAGAAAGGTTACACATTACTAACATAATAGGAGGGTACATCTCATCCCTGGAAAGGCAGGGGCAATTCTCATAAAAGAGGTCTAGCAAAGACTGCCAGTAGCTCACAATATAGATAAAAATCTATATTTTCTTCTTGGAACACCATTGGACTATATGTCTCCGTCTACTTTATAGCTGAGTATAGCAGAGTGACTGAGTTTTCATCATAGAGTGACTGAAAATGACATGTGCCAATTTAAGACACAGGCCCTTATAAAACTTATATATGTTTCCTTTCTTTTAGGGCTGACTGGAATAGGGTGACCTTGGAAGCTATATTTTTAAGTTAGCAGAACTTCTGCAGCCTGGATTTCTAATTGACTAGGTGGAATAGGGCTGCTTTGCCAAACTTCCCAAACTACTCACTAGTGTTACTTGGAAGAAATAAGCTTTTAGCATATTTAAGTAATGCATTTTGGGGTCTAACTTTTATACCAGCAAGTAGGTCTTTCCTAACTCATGCCATAGGAGAGGCTCATGGGCTGAAAAGATAACCCAGTGGATATTTTCTGTACACCTCCACTGTGAAGAATGAAACAGGACTCACAGGAGAACTATGAATAAACTGCAAAAATGAAATTTACTTGAAGCCACCTATTTAATCTCAAATACTTATTTTATCATATCTATACAATGACTTTGTATGCACCTCACTAACTGTAATCATGATTATAGTTGAAATCCTATATTATCCATTGCTTAGATTCATTTTGCTTGGTTCACTCTTAATCATATATTGAGGGGATAGAATCTAGTTGTTTTCCTTTTCTCCTTTAGGGAATGCTTTCCAGAGACAACTCATGGTCAAAATGTATATGAGATTGTTCTAAAACAGTGAGTATATATTTTTGTACATAATTCTATATGTAACAATAGAAATTCCAAGTTAATTCAGCACAGACATTGTCCCAAAGGGGATTACTGTCTACTTGAGCAAAAGAGACAGCACTACAATGATTAAAGAGCAATATAAAGTTTTTTAAGTGGCACTATATCCCACTTTATTAAAATAAATACCTTTTTAGATTAATATGTTACATGTATTTTATATATACAGTATATATAATGTATATACATATATAATATATATAGTATATATAATGTATATACATATATATACATATATATATATACACACACACACACAAATACATATATCTCAGAAATGACTGGAGAATTAGTCTTCCAAATATTAATAGTGTTATGTCATTGTGATGGGATTACAAGTAATATTTAATGTGTTTTTTTCTGTTCTCTATTTTCTATTCTCTAGTCATCTTTTATATTCTCTATTTTTCTTCTTTAACAAATTCATATTATGTATATAATAAAGAAGATTTTAATGGAAAAATGTGTGAGCAAGGAGGGGATTTCTGTTCATTGCCTATGAGTTAATTCTAAAGTATTTTAAAAAGAGAGGTCAAGGAAAATATCAAGAGGCAAGCTGTGTTTATTTTGCAATAGAGAGAAGGGGTAAAGGGAGATAAGAAGGAAATTAATGGAACAACCACACCTAAGAACTCTTTAAATATTTGGACAAGGACTACAGTCCGTGGGAAGTTATTACATTCATGAATACATATTAAGATTTTAATACTAGGTTAACTTAAAAGACAGTTTATTCTCTGGGAGCTGAGGTTCTTTTTACAAGTCACATGGATCTTTTGTATATTACTCTGGCCCATGAGAGGGCAGACCACCACACATAAAGAAATTTAACTTGACCTTTAAAAGAAATAACACCTATGGCATGACCAAGTCCTTACAAAAGGAAATGGCAACTCATCCTCAAAATATGTGTTGTTCTTTTCTCTCAGTATTTTCCATTCCCATTTGTAGCCATCTTCAAACACAGATGCTCTGTTCTGAATAAATTATTACTGTAATAACTTTGGTGCCATGATTATTCTTCCTAAAAGGTTTGCATTTATTCTTAGATTAGATCTTTTCTTCTTAGTAGTGAATCCCTTTTAAAACGAAAGTTTGCTGCTTCTTATAAGGGAAACAAACAAAAAGAAATAACTGTAGAAATTATACTTTTAAGTCATATACTTTTAGGCAAGCAATGAAATGAATGCCAAAGTTGTTTATTTAAAAGAGAGGGAATGATTGTATGGACATGAATAATCTATAGTACACTGAAATTAAACTCCTTGTAGAGAAAAGTTAAACCTATCTCCAAACTATATAATGATTTAATATTATTAAATATATGTTTTAACATTTGAGACTATTTGTTTAATATGAACATGAATAATCTATAGTACACTGAAATTAAACTCCTTGTAGAGAAAAGTTAAACCTATCTCCAAACTATATAATGATTTAATATTATTAAATATATGTTTTAACATTTGAAACAATTTATTTGTTTAAAAAAAATTTAACAGGTGAATTATCACCATGTTAAATTTTTTGAAAGTACCAAATGACTTCACTAAATGTAGCACAGATGAGAACTTGAATATAAAATGGTTTAGTAAATATATCCTATTATATTTTGAGTGCGTCACTAAAATTCACTAAGAATTCATCATAATCTATTGTGTCCTTTTACCATCTGGTTTAAACAGTGTTTGAGGCCAAATCCTAAAGTACAAAATGTCAGGTTGATATTTAAAATAAGTTCAACGTTTTAAAAGTTATCCAAAAACTTATTTGCCTTTGCTTTTCTCATTCTCTGTTTAATGAACTGATATTAAAATAAGGGCTTATCTTTATTAAGATAAGAGCTTAAAAATTACAAACAAATTAACATAGAACTAAAGTCTGAAATTAATAGGAATTGAAGGAAGACTGGCCTTCAGGACATTTATTTTTCCAGAGTTTTAGTATCTACTCTTCTGCCAGAAGATACTAAACTAGTAACTGAACAAATTACTCCAAAAGTTTTAGGTTGTATTATGGTAATTTTCAAAACAATGAAAAAATTTATAGGAACAAGTTAATATTCTCCTAAGCCCCAAAGAGATTAAAAATGTGTTGACATATTTAGTTAGGTCATAAAGCTTTAAGTCAGTGATTACATTGACTGAAACTGTTATTTCCCAAAGATTGGATAAAAATGACTCTCACTCATTATACTCCAGAATCATTACTTATATCTCTTATTTTATGTTATATTAGACAATTTTTTAAAATCTCATATCCACATGATTTCATGCTTGAAAAACATTTCTGAGATGGGAATTTTTTAAATAAATAGGATTAACTTTGAACTTCAAATAGGAAAAATAAGCCTCAATTCAGCTGTTCTCCACCTCTGGGTGTGGTTCAGAAGTCACAAAAAAGTACAGCCAGCTCAAAATGCTTGATTTATGACCCATTTCATTGAGTTTTGGTGACTTATTTAAAGCATAAAACAAATCCTTTCATTATCTTTTCATGTAGTTTGATAACTTTAGCAATAAAAAGGTGGACATGTATACTAAGGTGGTCTGAGAATGCTTATTAGCAGGAAACAAAGGAAGCTAAATACCTAGTTACCAAGATTTACAGCTGATGAGTTTGTTTAGCCAGTCTAAAATGTTTGGCTTTTTACATTTATTCATACATTTGGGAACTAGATGGCCTTCCCCCTGTCCTGCCTCCACAGAAATTAAAACATGTCACCTGTTATAGATTTTTAATCTTCCTACATTTATCAGCAATTTATCAAACATTTATCAAACAATTATACCATTTAAAGTCTGAAGGAATCTTAAAGTTCCTTTCTCTAATTTTGCAGATAGGAAACTAATGTCCTGGAAGAATGCAAAATTTCATTCTGTGGGCTGAACCAAGAATTTTTCATATTAAAATCAGACACACTTAAATCATAGTCATTTGTTTAGTAATAAAGAATTCAAAGAAACTCAGTGTGAGCACTGTCACAAGGACGAACGATCAGGCCATAGGAAGGCAGACATGGTTAGCTAGTCCATTAGCCATCTGGTTACCCGCAGGTCCCACCCATGACCAGCCACATTCCCCAAGCTTGAGACATGTCTTGTTTCATGATGAAAGAGGAGCTGTGAGTCTAACCGTTGAGGAAATTGTGGAGAAGAGCTATTCTCAGTTACCTGTATTGGGAGTCCTACCCAAGTGTTATCTGATAGAAATGTAATCTGAGTCATGAATAGAATTTTAAATTCCTACTAGCCTCATTACAAAAAAGTAGAAACAGGTGAAAATATTTTTGTTTTAATTTTTATTGGAGTATAGTTGATTTACAATGTTTTGTTAGTTTCTGCTGTACAGCAAAGTGAATCAGTTATACATATACAAATATCCATGCTTTTTTAGATTCTTTTCCCATGTAGGTCATTACAGAGTATTGAGTTCCCTGTGCTATACAGGAAGTCCTTATTAGTCCTATTTTATATATAGTAGAGTGTATATGTCAGTCCCAATCTCCCAATATCCCTCCCCGGCCACTTGAAAATATGTTTTAAAATATATTTTGTTTAACCCAATACATCCAAAATATCATTATTTCAACATGCAATCATTATAAAAAATTGTTAATAAAATATTTTACATTATTTTTTCCATATTATCTTTAAACCTAGGGTGTATTTTACACTCACAGCTCATCTCCATTCAGACTAGTGGCTAGCGTAATAGCCAGTTTGACACCAACCCTCCCTCCTTCACTTACCTGTACGAACTCTAAATAAAAAGAACCAATTAAATAATTATGAAATTCAAGAATAGTTTAACATGATAAGTACAAGTAAGCTGATGGTCAGTTTTTGGTTTTGTTTTTTTGCGGTACGCGGGCCTCTCACTGCTGTGGGCTCTCGTTGCGGAGCACAGGCTCTGGACGCGCAGGCTCAGCGGCCATGGCTCACAGGCCCAGCTGC
This sequence comes from Delphinus delphis, assembly GCF_949987515.2. Classification (NCBI taxonomy): domain Eukaryota; kingdom Metazoa; phylum Chordata; class Mammalia; order Artiodactyla; family Delphinidae; genus Delphinus; species Delphinus delphis. Next base: position 127,659,826 of record NC_082686.1, read on the forward strand.
TCCACGGCATGTGGGATCTTCCCGGACCGGGGCACGAAGCCGTGTCCCCTGCATTGGCAGGCGGACTCTCAACCACTGCAACACCAGGGAAGCCCTGATGGTCAGTTTTTAGGCCACTAGAGTACAGTAGTTTCGTGTGCCTAAGTTCTAAAGCCAAATTGCTTAGGTTCAAAACCTCCTCGCTCTGCACTCATTATTACATGTCCTTGGGCACCTAGTAAACCTCCTTGTGCTTTGGTTTCTTCGTCTACAGAATAGCGGAAATAGAATATTACCTCCCCATAGGGTTACTGTGGGATTAAGTAAGTCAGTATGCCTAAAAGCAAACAGAAGAGTGCTGGGAAATGTAAGTATTCTGCAGATGTTGGCAACAATTATTATTATTACTTCTTTAGAACAATGATTTTCAAAGTGTATTCCATGGACCATCAGCATCAGCATTACCTGCAAACTTGTTACAAATGCAGAGCTACTGCTTGAGAATCTTCATTTTAATGAGATTCCCAGATGATTCATATGCACATTAAAATATGGGAAGGAATGTCCTAGAGGTTAAGAAGACAGATTATAAAAATGACACATATGACATCTGGGAATTATAGTTAATGCTTCAATTTTCAAAGAGAAAAACTGGTTTATTAGTCAGGGCTCTCCAGAGAAATAGAACCAATAGGAGAGAGAGAAAGAGATTGATTTATTAAAAGGTATTGGCTCATGTGAGTGATTATGGAGGCTGAGAAGTCCCACAGTCAGCCCTCTGCAAGCTGGAGACCCAGGAAAGTGGGTGGTGTAGTTGGAAGTTCTGAAAGCCTGAGATCCAGTGGTGTCGATTCCAACCCAGGTCTGAAAGTCTGCACCAAGGGCAGAAGACTGATGTCCCAACTCAAACAGTGAGGCTGAGTCAGAGACAGACACAGAGGCAGAGCATATCCACCCTTCTCCCACCTTTGGGTTCTACTCAGCCCTTCCCACATTGGGGAGGTCAATCTGCTTTACTCAGTCTACCAATTCAAATGCTAAGCCCTCCTTGAAACACCCTCACAAACACATCCAGCAAAAATGTTTAACCAGCTATCTGGGCATCCCATGATCCAGTCAAGTTGACACATCAATTAACTGTCACACTGGGAAAAATGGAGAGATTAAGTAGGTGACAAGCTGTAAAAATATCAAAATACAAAAAGGAAGTTTGGCATAGAGACAAAGTAAAAACCCAAGGAATTCTAACTATGACAATCAACTTCCTTTTTAATGATTCATCACCACCAGAAAGATGAATTCATTGTAGCAGAAGAAATCAAAGGTGGAAATAGATGTCGCACATCAGGGTTTTTCTGTGTCTCACAGCCCTCCCTGGTTAACAGCTCACATTTGCAGAGCAATTAGTTGGAGCCTCTTAACAGCCCAGTGAAGATGTTCAAGCAGGTGATTTCTCCTCGGTTGATAAATTGAGAGGCTGTGACCTGGAGGAATCGTGACTTTCCTACATTACAGGGAATTAAATGGCAGATCTAAAATTGGTATCACGGACATTTTCTCTGTCAGATCCTCATATCACATAGTTTATACAGGATAGTAATACTCATATTAGTATTATTATGACCTTGGATGCCACAATGTAGTCAATGCCCCAATACTAGTCCTTTTATGAGTCCTACGCACTTGCTGGTTTTTCGGGGGCTCCACTGATGCTTTTCCTGATGTGATTGATACTGCAAGCCTCGTCCTCCCTGTCACTTGCCAGTGGGCTGTCCACCCCATTGACTCTTGCTGCTGGGTTATTCTCACTTCTCCTGTGACAGCCATCTTGTGGTACCCGCAAGACGCCTAAAGTCCAGCTGCCTTGGGCAGTCTCTACCCACAAGATCTCATAGATCTATTCCACTTCAACCCATGGGCCTGCAGATTGATCCAGCTTTGCCGCCTTTTCCCTACCCCACTTCTCTGTAACCTGCAGCATCAACACCAATGTCTGATCCAGGGCTAAGTAGTGGCTTTCACATCAAAAAAAAAAAAAAAAAGTCATTCATTCCAGATCTAGTGGTGGAACAGATCCTGCACCATAGTTGTATAGAAAGCAGAGAAACAATGCACCCATTACCAATACTCTATGAATGAAGAAAGGAAGGGATAGTTATGCCCTCTTGAGGTCTGCGCACCCCTAAATTTTTGCTATTTCTCTACTTTTGGTATCTCTTCCTTTTAGTATAGTTGCCATTCCAGCACTGCTTGTTTTAGCAAAATTTTATTCTGGAGTCTAAACCCTTTTATTCTTAGCCTTGAACTGTTTTCAGAGAAAGCCGACAATAGAATCATGAACCCCAGGAGATCATGAAAAGTTCTCAATAATCTTCACTTTCTCCCATTATCATAGCAAATACCCAAATCACAAAGAATTAAAAATCTAGAAATTTAAGTATAAATGGGAAAAATGTTTTATTTTTCAATAATATATACTGAATTAACAGGTACAAATATTGATAAATGAAGACTAACCCTATGCTGAGGGCAAAATACTTTATTCAGCTGATTAAGAATTCCAGAAATAAAACTGAGAAAGAAAACTAATACTTGCTCTAATCTATCTAATCTAATCTAATCTAATAGTTGCTTGAATCTTTTGTTTCACAAGGTTTTGGAAGGAGACGATAGAAGTTCTAAAGCCAGACAGCTACTATCATCATCAACTTTAGAGATTATTGTTATTATTATCTCCATTTTATGGATGAGGAATATGAGGCTGAGAAGTAATGTTCTTGATCAAGGTTCTATGAAAAGCAGAATCTCTTGGATTATGACAATAATTAAAAGAATCTTGATATTGACTCATATTAAAGATATCCATGGTATTTATACAATCTCAGTTTCAAATAAAAAAACATATCAGTTTTTCTGTACATTTGCCAAAATTAGGTGACTATTGTGTAAGAGTAGCAATAGATCCAGCTACTTATGTATGTCCAGGGTCACATGCTGTCAAACATCAACACCAAAGAGATGAATTCCAGATAAAAATGGGAGGAAGCCAAGTTGGATATGTTTCACAAAAAAAACCCAAGCAGATTTCCTTGGTGCCAAGATACTTGGCAGCCTTCTGATGCATGACTGCTTCTCCTTCCTATTTCTCTCACTTCATCCCATATCATAGTAGCCTTATAAAAGCCTAAGCAAGTGTCTGAGCATTAAATTACAAATTGTAAATCAGCTCCTGAGATCTGAGCAGAGATTATCTTAAAATAACAGCATGGCATCCAGGCTTTTCAAGGCCTGACTGTACACTATGTACTGAATCTCCCAGAATTAGTGTTGGCCAGCCTTGGAAGTAAAGAAGAAAGAGAAGGGTAAGTGTGGAGAAGAATGGAAAAGAGAGAAGAGAAAGGGGTGAAAGAGAAGTTGTTGGGTCTGCCTGTCCAAACGTGGTCCAAGGGAGAGGATATCTTCCAGGCCAACTGTCCATCTGACAACAATATCTCTTGTGATGACAGATTCCTTAGAAAAAAGTTTATAACCTGTCTTTTATAATTTGCTTAAATGGAGAAATAAGTAAGTAGGACAATACCCTGTCCTGTAATTATCCTAGGTACCTAAAATATATGGTTCTGATTAAATTAATTAATTGTATTCTGGTTTACATACCTCAGCCTCTTGTGAATTAGAGTGAGTAACCAATTCTTCTGGCCATGCTAAATCTAGGACAGTGTTAAGAACCTATATCACATTAGTAAGTATCAGGGCTGGAACCAGGACCATTGTTTTTCAAACTTAGGCTGATCCTGCACCAGTGGTTCCTAATTTTTTTTTAATTCAAGGACCCCTTTGAAAATCTGATGAAAACCAGAAGTGCACATATGCATAGACATCAAAAAAAAAAAAAAGACTATCATTTCAAGAGATTCATAGAGCTTGAAGCTTATCCATGGACTTTAACTTAAGAACTTTCCATCCTCAAAAGACTTGCAGTCTGACTTAGTAAAAGATAATCACAAAAATATTCATAGAATAACTACAGAATGCTGTATTTCTCTCTCTCTCTCTCTCTCACACACACACACACACACACACACACACACGTGCACACACACACACACACAGAAAAATCCACTCTAAGGAGGAAACTGGAGGTCCCCTTTGTTTAAATTAGCATAGTGATGGTTTTGTGTGTGTGCACATTTGGAGATAGATTTAATTGCTCTGCCCAATAAAGGAAAGAGGAGATACCTGGAAGGAAGAATCTTGAGGTTATTGGCCTCTGTGAAGAAAGAACAGAAAAACAGAATCCCAGTAGCATGGGGGCAGAAAGAAAGGTCTGGAGCAGAGCCTGGTCCTTGGCAGCCTGAGCTAAGTTAGGGTGAGGCAGCAAACAATCTCACAACTCAGTGCTTTAGGTGTCTTAACACAATGAAGGGTTTTTTTCCCACAAATCACCCCATGGGTCTGAGCAGCTATCCAGGTCAATTGCCTTTTTAAGTGGATACTCAGCAAACCAGTCCACTTCCATCTTTTGTCTCTACCCTCAAAACCTAAGGCTTTCTCATGATTGCTGTAGCTGGGGAAGAGAGAGAGCAGACGGTCTCATATCTGCAATAAGCACATTTCACTTCTATCACAGCCTCTTGACTGAAACTAGTCACATGCTCCCACCCAATGCAAGGGGGCTGGGAAGTAAGGATTTCCAGATGTCCAGAATGAGAGGAAAACCTGATATTAGTGAGTTCCAGAAATGTCTAGTACAAGACGTGTCTAATAGAGGAGTTCGTAATTTGTTTGTTGGGGGTGTCCGTTAAATTTCTCACTTGTCTCCCCTATGAAATCCTTAAGAAAATACTCCTCTCATTCTTTCCAGGGACTCAAAGAGGTGCTGAGCTCTGCATATCCGTGGGGCACAAACTAGGTACAGAAAGCCCCACTCTGTAGCTACAGTTAGAGTATTGATGATAGAGTGCTATGAGACAGGCAGCTTCCCATGGTGGAAAAGAAATGCCTGGCTTCCGATCCAGGCTACATTCTACAGTTCTAAGAAAGTTAAGTGATGTGCCTGTCTGTAAAATGAGTAAGCTGGATTTGATAACTCTAGTGTTAAATTGTACAGTGCTGGCAATAGAAGCAAAAGCAATTAAGAGAGAAATCAATTTAAGGATAAAATTACTTTGGGCAGGTAACCTCATTTTTTAGCCCATTTGACCAATCTATTACTGCCTCTGATGATCACTTCTATTAATGAGATTTTATTAGGTAAGATATATCAAAAAAACGAATTTTGCCATTCTGTAAATTTTAGCACTCAGCATAAAAAATACTCGAGTCAAATCAAATGGGATAAGATATTGACCTTAAGGTACATTTTATTTTCATTTTGTTTTCCAAAAAGTATACTAACATGGGTAAAACTTGCCAAAATATATTTCTCTCAACATTTGGTGAATGTATTTAGGATAATTGCATGTGTTAAGGTGGTCATACATCAAGGTTTGCCTGGGACAGTCACAACAAAATTATGCATTTCATTCTCAAATGTGTCTGAGTTTGAACAGTAAGTTATATGTCACCCAATGTATATGCTATATGATTTTTCAGCAATTGATTTTTGTGTACACTCAGAACCAGAGCCCTTATTTGCTGCTGTTATAATCAGACCTCAAATTAACCTAAATCAAACACTGGGGAACATTTAGAATTCATGTAAAATATTAATTTATCTTTTATCTCTATATTATGCACTTCAAGTAGAAGGTTTTCCATGTTCACATCACAAACTAAAGCGATCAAAATGAATGATTGTTTTCTCCTGGATCATTTACAAGAGGAAATCCTCCACTTGGGGTGAACAATCATTTCCGATTTCTCCAGGGTAAGCAGAAGCCAGTAATAACAAGCATTGTCCTGTCCCATTTCAACATTAGTCTTAACAAAATACCTGGTACAGAGAGCACTGAGAATCACAAACAAAGTCTATAGATTTTTTGGTCTTCTGCAATAGAGGAGCTCATACTATCCCTGAGAATAACTCTTTCCTAACTCAAAATGAAAAACAACAACAACAAAAAGTTACACTATCCTCTCTAAGCCAAATATAGATCTCCCAATGACCTTATAATTGCTCTAAAAAAGAGTAATTTTAAGTTTGTTTTACAAAAGTAATTACCTCCTTTTTCGGTTTAAAAATTCAATACATTTTTGATACTTCTTTAATGTTCACTATTTTTTCCCCATGGTGTGCATTACCTTATATTCCTCTCATTCCCTGTGTTCCTTAAGGATCAACAATTAAGTGAAGTAAGACCACCAAATGTTAGTAATAGCAACGCAAAGCTGAAGCCAAACTGGTGTTGCCAACAGTACAATTTGCATCACTTCTGTATTTTGCTCGCCTAAGTCTCATAGATTCTGTGAAGGATTCTAAGATATAGACGTCTGTTAGATCTTCCCCCCAGATTCCTGGTTGCTCTATTTCATAGGTACATAGGCTCCTTATGTTAGCATGAGCCTAATATAATGGTCAGGAAAGGTAGTAATGTTTTAATTATACACTTAAATCAATAAAAATCTGGGGTGGGACTTTAGCCACTTAGTAAATTTCACAATGTTTCAATAGCAAAATTGCCCTATTTGGTTTATTTTTTTAAATTTAATTTTATTTATTTATTTTTCATACAGCAGGTTCTTATTAGTTATCCATTTTATACATATTAGTGTATATATGTCAATCCCAATCTCCCAATTCATCTCATCCCCCCTGCCACTTTCCCCCCTTGGTGTCCATATGTTTGTTCTCTACATCTGTGTGTCTATTTCTGCCCTGCAAACCAGTTCATCTGTACCATTTTTCTAGGTTCCACATACATACATTAATATACAATATTTGTTTCTCTCTTTCTGACTTGCTTCACTCTGCATGACAGTCTCTAGATCCATCCATGTCTCTACAAATGACCCAACTTCATTTCTTTTTATGGCTGAGTAATATTCTATTATATATATGTACCACATCTTCTTTATCCATTCGTCTGTCGATGGGCATTTAGGTGGTTTCCGTGACCTGGCTATTGTAAATAGTGCTGCAATGAACATTGGGGTGCATGTGTCTTTTTGAATTATGGTTTTCTCTGGGTATATGCCCAGTAGTGGGATTGCTGGGTCATACGGTAGCTCTATTTTTAGTTTTTTAAGGAACCTCCATACTGTTCTCCATAGTGGCTATATCAATTTACACTCCCACCAACAGGGCAAGAGGGTTCCCTTTACTCCACACCCTCACCAGCATTTGTTGTTTGTAGATTTTCTGATGATGCCCATTCTAACTGGTGTGAGGTGATACCTCACTGTAGTTTTGATTTGCATTTCTCTAATAATTAGTGATGTTGATCAGCTTTTCATGTGCCTCTTGGCCATCTGTATGTCTTGTTTGGAGAAATGTCTATTTAGGTCTTCTGCCCATTTTTGGATTGGGTTGTTTGTTTTTTTTAATATTGAGCTGTATGAGCAGTTTATATATTTTGGAGATTAATCCTTTGTCCATTGATTGGTTTGCAAATATTTTCTCCCATTCTGAGGGTTGTCTTTTTGTCTTGTTTATAGTTTCCTGTGCTGTGCAAAAGCTTTTAACTTTCATTAGGTCCCATTTGTTTACTTTTGTTTTTATTACATTACTGTAGGAAGTGGGTCAAAAAAATATTGCTGTGATTTTGTCAAAGAGTGTTCTTCCTATGTTTTCCTCTAAGAGTTTTATAGTGTCCGGTCTTACATTTAGGTCTTGAATCCATTTGGAGTTTATTTTTGTGTATGCTGTTAGAGAGTGTTCTAATTTCATTCTTTTACATGTAGCTGTCCAGTTTTTCCAGCACAACTTATTGAAGAGACTGTCTTTTCTCCGTTGCATATCCTTGCCTCCTTTGTCAGAGATTAGTTGACTACAGGTGTATAGGTTTATCTCTGGACTTTCTATCCTATTCCATTGATCTATATTTCTGTTTCTGTGCCAGTACTGTATGTCTTGATTACTGTAGCTTTGTAGTATAGTCTGAAGTCAGCGAGTCTGATTCCTCCAGTTCTGCTTTTTTCCCTCAAGATTTCTTTGGCCATTTGGGGTCTTTTGTGTCTCCATACACATTTTAAGATATTTTGTTCTAGTTCTGTAAAAAATGCCATTGGTAATTTGATAGGGATTGCATTGAATCGGCAGATTGCTCTGGGTAGTATAGTCATTTCCACACTATTGATACTTTCAATCCAAGAACATGGTATATCTCTCCATTTGTTTGTGTCATCTTTGATTTCTTTCATCAGTGTCTTATAGTTTTGTGCATACAAGTCTTTTACCTCCTTAGGGAGATTTATTCCTGCGTTTTTAATTCTTTTTGTTGCAATGGTGCATGGGGTTGTTTCCTTAATTTCTCTTTCTGATCTTTCATTGTTAATGTATCGGAATGCAAGAGATTTCTGTGCATTAATATTGTATCCTGCAACTTTACCAAATTCATTGATTAGCTCTAGTAGTTTTCTGGTGTCATCTTTAGGAATCTCTGTGTATAATATCATGTCATCTGCAAACAGTGACAGTTTTACTTCTCCTTTTCCAATTTGTATTCCTTTTAATTATTTTTCTTCTCTGATTGCCGTGGCTAGGACTTCCAAAACTATGTTGACTAATAGTGGTAAAAATGGACATCCTTTTCTTGTTCCTAATCTTAGAGGAAATGCTTTCAGTTTTCCACCATTGAGATGGATGTTTACTGTGGGTTTGTTGTATATGGGCTTTATTATGTCAACGTAGGTACCCCCTACGCCTACTTTCTGTAGAGTTTTTAATCATAAATTGGTGATGAATTTTGTCAAAAGCTTTTTCTGCATCTCTTGAGATGATCATATGGTTTTTATTCTTCAATTTGTTAATATGGTGTATCACATTGACTTATTTGCGTATACTGAAGAATCCTTGCATCCCTCGGATAAATCCCACTTGATCATGGTGTATGATCCTTTTAATGAGCTGCTGGATTCTGTTTCCTAGTATTTCTTGAGGATTTTTGCATGTATATTCATCAGTGATATTGGTCTGTAATTTTCTTTTTTTGTAGTATCTTTTTTTTTTAAATTAATTAATTTATTTTTGGCTGCATTGGGTGTTCGTTGCTGTGCACAGGCTTTCTCTAGTTGCGGCAAGCAGGGGCTACTCTTCATTGCAGTGCGCGGGCTTCTCATTGCAGTGGCTTCTCTTGTTGCAGAGCACAGGATCTAGGCACGCGGGCTTCAGTAGTTGTGGCGCACGGCTCAATAGTTGTGGCGCACGGGCTTAGTTGCTCCGTGGCATGTGGGATCTTCCCGGACCAGGGCTCGAACCTGTGTGCCCTGCACTGGCAGGCGGATTCTTAACCACTGCGCCACCAGGGAAGCCCTTTTTATAGTATCTTTGTCTGATTTTGGTATCAGGGTGATGGTGGCCTCCTAGAATCAGTTTGGGAGTGTTCCTTCCTCTGCAAATTTTTGGAAGGCTTTGATAAGGATGGGTGTTAGCTCTTCTGTAAATGTTTGATAGAATTCACCTGTGAAGCCATCTGGTCCTGGGCTTTTGTTTGTTGGAAGATTTTAAATCACAGTTTCAATTTCATTACTTGTGACTGCTCTGTTCATACTTTCTATTTCTTCCTGGTTCAGTCTTGGAAGGTTATACCTTTCTAAGAATTTGTCCATTTCTTCCAGGTTGTCCATTTTATTGGCATGGAGTTACTTGTAGTAGTCTCTTATGATGCTTTGTATTTCTGCAGTGTCCATTGTCCTTTTCATTTCTAATTTTATTGATTTGAGTCCTCTCCCTCTTTTTCTTGATGAGTCTGGCTAATGGTTTATCAAATGTGTTTATCTTCTCAAAGAACCAGCTTTTAGTTTTATTGATCTTTGCTATTGTTTTCTTTGTTTTTATTTCATTTATTTCTGCTCTGATCTTTATGATTTCTTTCCTTCTGCTAACTTTGGGTTTTGTTTGTTCTTCTTTCTCTAGGTCCTTTAGGTGTAAGGTTAGATTATTTATTTGAGATTTTTCTTGTTTCTTGAGGTAGGTTTGTATTGCTATAAACTTCCCTTTTAGAACCACTTTTGCTGCATCCCATAGGTTTTGGATTGTCGTGTTTTCATTGTCATTTGTCTCTAGGTATTTTTTGATTTCCTCTTTGATTTCTTCAGTGATCTCTTGGTTATTTAGTAATGTAGTGTTTAGCCTCCATGTGTTTGTGTTTTTTATGTTTTTTCCCCTGCAGTTCATTTCTAATCTCATAGCATTGTGGTCAGAAAAGATGCTTGGTATGATTTCAATTTTCTTAAATTTACTGAGGCTTGATTTGTGACCCAAGATGTGATCTATCCTGGAGAGTGTTCCATGAGCACTTGAGAAGAAAGTGTAATCTGCTGTTTTGGAATGGAATGTGCTGTAAATGTCAATTAAATCTATCTGATCTGTTGTGTCATTTAAAGCTTCTGTTTCCTTATTAATTTTCTGTTTGGATGATCTGTCCATTGGTGTAAGTGAGGTGTTAAAGTCCCCCACTATTATTGTGTTACTGTTGATTTCCTCTTTTATAGCTGTTAGCAGTTGCCTTATGTATTGAGGTGCTCCTATGTTGGGTGCATATATATTTATAATTGTTATATCTTCTTCTGGGATTGATCCCTTGATTGTTATGTAGTGTTCTTCCTTGTCTCTTCTAACATTCTTTATTTTAAAGTCTATTTTATTTGAAATGAATATTGCTACTTCAGCTTTCTTTTGATTTCCATTTGCATGGAATATCTTTTTCCATCCTCTCACTTTCAGTCTGTATGTGTCCCTAGGTCTGAAGTGTGTCTCTTGTAGACAGCACATATATGGGTCTTATTTTTGTGTCCGTTCAGCAAGACTGTGCCTTTTGGTTGCAGCATTTAATCCATTCACATTTAAGGTAGTTATCAATATGTATGTTCCTATTACCATTATCTTAATTATTTTGTATTTGTTTATGTAGGTCATTTTCTTCTCTTGCATTTCCCACTTAGAGAAGTTCCTTTAGCATTTGCTGTGGAACTGATTTGGTGCGGCTGAATTCTCTTAGCTTTTGCTTCTCTGTAAAGCTTTTGATTTCTCCATCAGATCTGAGTGAGATCCTTGTCAGGCAGAGTAATCTTGGTTGTAGTTTCATCCCGTCTATCACTTTAAATATATTGTGCCACTCCCATCTAACTTGTAGAGTTTCTGCTGAAAAATCAGATGTTAACTGTATGAGAGTTCCCTTGTATGTTATTTGTTGTTTTTTCCTTGTTACTTCTTTTTTTTTTAGCATCTTTATTGGAGTATAATTGCTTTACAATGGTGTGTTAGTTTCTGCTTTATAACAAAGTGAATCAGTTATACATACACATATGTCCCCATATCTCTTCCCTCTTGCATCTCCCTCCCTCCCACCCTCCCTATCCCACCCCTCTAGGTGGTCACAAAGCAGCGAGCTGATCTCCATGTGCTATGCAGCTGCTTCCCACTAGCTATCTATTTTACGTTTGGTACTGTATATATGTCCATGCCACTCTCTCACTTTGTCACAGCTTACCCTTCCCTCTCCCCGTATCCTCAGGTCCATTCTCTAGTAGGTCTGCATCTTTATTCCCATCGTGCCCCTAGGTTCTTCTGACCTTTTTTTTTTTTTTTTTAGATTCCATATATATGTGTTAGCATATGGTATTTGTTTATCTCTTTCTGACTTACTTCACTCTGTATGACAGTCTCAAGGTTCATCCACCTCACTACAGATAACTCAGATTCGTTCCGTTTTATGGCTGAGTAATATTCCATTGTATATATGTGCCACATGTTCTTTATCCATTCATCTGTTGATGGACACGTAGGTTGCTTCCACCTCCTGGCTATTGTAAATAGAGCTGCAATGAACATTTTGTACATAACTCTTTTTGAATTATGGTTTTCTCAGGGTATATGCCCAGCAGTGGGATTGTTGGGTCATATGGTAGTACTATTTTTACTTTTTAATGAACCTCCATACTGTTCTCCATAGTAGCTGTATCAATTTACGTGCCCACCAACAGTGCAGGAGGGTTGCATTTTCTCTACACCCTTTCCAGCATTTATTTTTTGTAGATTTTTTTGATGATGGCCATTCTGACCAGTGTGAGATGATATCTCATTGTAGTTTTGATTTGCATTTTTCTAATGATTAATGATGTTGAGCATTCTTTCATGTGTTTGTTGGCAATCTGTATATCTTCTTTGCAGAAATGTCTATTTAGGTCTTCTGTCCATTTTTTCGATTGGGTTGTTTGTTTTTTAGATATTGAGCTGCATGGGTTGCTTGTATGTTTTAGAGATTAATCCGTTGTCAGTTGCTTCATATGCAAATATTTTCTCCCATTCTGAGGGTTGTCTTTTTGTCTTGTTTATGGTTTCCTTTGCTGTGCAAAAGCTTTTAAATTTCATTAGGTCCCATTTGTCTATTTTTGTTTTTATTTTCATTTCTGTAGGAGGTGCGTCAAAAAGGATCTTGCTGTGATTTATGTCATAGAGTGTTCTGCCTATGTTTTCCTCTAACAGTTTGATGGTGTCTGGCTTTGCATTTAGGTCTTTTTTTTTTTTTTTTTGCGGTATGCAGGCCTCCCACTGTTGTGGCCTCTCCTGTTGCGGAGCACAGGCTCCGGACGCGCAAGCCCAGCGGCCATGGCTCATGGGCCCAGCCGCTCCGCGGCATGTGGGATCCTCCCGCACCAGGGCACGAACCTGTGTCCCCTGCATTGGCAGGCGGACTCTCAACTACTGCACCACCAGGGAAGCCCTACATTTAGGTCTTTAATCCATTTTGAGTATATTTTTTGTGTATGGTGTTAGGCATGTTCTAATTTCATTCTTTTACATGTAGCTGTCCAGTTTTCCCAGCACCACTTATTGAAGAGGCTGTCTTTTCTCCACTGTATAATCTTCCTCCTTTATCAAAGGTAAGGTGACCATATGTGCATGGGTTTATCTCTAGGCTTTCTATCCTGTTCCATTGATCTATATTTCTTTTTTTGTGCAAATACCATACTGTCTTGATTACTATAGCTTTGTAGTATAGTCTGAAGTCAGGGAACCTGATTCCTCCAGTTCCGTTTTTCTTTCTCAAGATTGCTTTGGCTATTCGGGGTTTTTTGTGTTTCCATACAAATTGTGAAATTTTTTGTTTTAGTTCTGTGAAAAATGCCATTGGTAGTTTGATAGAGATTGCATTGAATCTGTACATTGCTTTGGGTAGTAGAGTCATTTTCACAATGTTGATTCTTCCAATCCAAGAACATGGTGTATCTCTCCATCTATTTGTATCATCTTTAATTTCTTTCATCAGTGTCTTATAATTTTCTGCGTACAGGTCTTTTGTCTCCTTAGGTAGGTTTATTCCTAGATATTTTTTTCTTTTTGTTGCACTGGTAAATGGGAGTGTTTTCTCAATTTCACTTTCAGATTTTCCATCATTAGTATATAGGAATGCAAGAGATTTCTGTGCATTAATTTTGTATCCTGCAACTTTACCAAATTCATTGATTAGCTCTAGTAGTTTTCTGGTAGCATCTTTAGGATTCTGTATGTATAGTATCATGTCATCTACAAACAGTGACAGCATTACTTCTTCTTTTCCAATTTGGATTCCTTTTATTTCTTTTTCTTCTCTGATTGCTGTGGCTAAAACTTCCAAAACTATGTTGAATAATAGTGGTGAGAGTGGGAAACCTTGTCTTGTTCGTGATCATGGAAATTGTTTCAGTTTTTCACCATTGAGGATGATGTTGGCTGTGGGTTTGTCATATATGGCCTTTATTATGTTGAGGAAAGTTCCCTCTATGCCTACTTTTTGGAGGGTTTTTTTCATAAATGGGTATTGAATTTTGTCGAAAGCTTTCTCTGCATCTATTGATATGATCGTATGGTTTTTCTCCTTCAATTTGTTAATATGGTGAATCAGGTTGATTGATTTGCGTATATTGAAGAATCCTTGCATTCCTGGAATAAACCCCACTTGATCATATTATGTGATCCTTTTAATGTGCTGTTGGATTCTGTTTGCTAGTAGTTTGTTGAGGATTTTTGCGTCTATGTTCATCAGTGATATTGGCCTGTAGTTTTCTTTCTTTGTGACATCTTTGTCTGGTTTTGGTATCAGAGTGATGGTTGCCTCAAAGAATGAGTTTGGGAGTTTTCCTCCCTCTGCTATATTTTGGAAGAGTTTGAGAAGGATAGGTGTTAGCTCTTCTCTAAATGTTTGATAGAATTCACCTGTGAAGCAATTTCGTCTGGACTTTTGTTTGTTGGAAGATTTTTAATCACAGTTTCAATTTCAGTGCTTGTGATTGGTCTGTTTATATTTTCTATTTCTTCCTGGTTCAGTTGGAAGGTTGTGCATTTCTAAGCATTTGTCCATTTCTTCCAGATTGTCCATTTTATTGGCATATAGTTGCTTGTAGTAATCTCTCATGATCTTTTGTATTTCTGCAGTGTCAGTTGTTTCTTCTTTTTCATTTCTAATTCTATTGATTTGAGTCTTCTCCCTTTTTTTCTTAATAAGTCTGGTTAGTGGTTTATCAATTTTGTTTATCTTCTCAAAGAACCAGCTTTTAGTTTTACTGATTTTTGCTGTTGTTTCCTTCATTTCTTTTTCATTTATTTCTGATCTGATCTTTATGATTTCTTTCCTTCTTTTAATTTTGTGGGGTTTTTGTTCTTCTTTCTCTAATTGTCGTAGGTGTAAGTTTAGGTTGTTTATTTGAGATGTTTCTTGTTTCTTAAGGCAGGATTGTTTTGCTGTAAACTTCCCTCATGGAACTGCTTTTGCTGCATCCCATAGGTTTTGGGTCATTGTGTTTCATTGTCATTTGTTTCTAGGTGTTTTCTAATTTCCTCTTTGATTTCTTCAGTGATCTCTTGGTAATTAAGTAGTGTGTTGTTTAGCTTCCATGTGTTTGTATTTCTTACAGATTTTTTCCTGTAATTGATATCTAGTCTCATAGCGTTTTGGTCAGAAAGGTTACTTGATACGATTTCAGTTTTCTTAAATTTACCAAGGCTTGATTTGTGACCCAAGATATGATCTATCCTGGAGAATGTTCCATGGGCACTTGAGAAGAATGTGTATTCTGTTGTTTTTGGATGGAATGTCCTATAAATATCCATTAAGTCAATCTTGTTTAATGTATCATTTAAAGCATTGTTTCCTTATTTATTTTCATTTTGGATGATCTTTCCATTGGTGAAAGTGGGGTGTTAAAGTCCCCTACTATGATTGTGTTACTGTCGATTTCCCATTTTATGGCTGTTAATATTTGCCTTATGTATTGAGGTGCTTCTGTGTTTGGTGCATCAATATTTACAATTGTTATATATTCTTCTTGGATCGATCCCTTGATCATTATGTAGTGTCTTTGTCTCTTGTAATAGTCTTTGTTTTAAATTCTATTTTGTCTGATATGAGAAATGCTACT
This sequence comes from Delphinus delphis, assembly GCF_949987515.2. Classification (NCBI taxonomy): domain Eukaryota; kingdom Metazoa; phylum Chordata; class Mammalia; order Artiodactyla; family Delphinidae; genus Delphinus; species Delphinus delphis. Next base: position 127,675,303 of record NC_082686.1, read on the forward strand.
CCAGCTTTCTTTTGATTTCCATTTGCATGGAATATCTTTTTCCATCCTCTCACTTTCAGTCTGTATGTGTCCCTAGGTCTGAAGTGGGTCTCTTGTACACAACATATATTCAGGTCTTATTTTTGTATCCATTCAGCCAGTTTATGTGTTTTGGTTGGAGCGTTTAATCCATTTACATTTAAGGTAATTATCGATATGTATGTTCCTATTACCATTTTCTTAATTGTTTTGCGTTTATTATTGTAGGTATTTTCCTTTTCTTGTGTTTCCTTTCTAGAGAAGTTCCTTTAGCATTTGTTGTAATGCTGGTTTTGTGGTGCTGAATTCTCTTAGCTTTTGCTTGCCTATAAAGTTCTAATTTCTCCATCAAATATGAATTAGGTCCTTGCTGGTTAGAGGAATCTTGGTGTAGGTGTTTCTCCTTCATCACTTTAAATATGTCCTGCCAGTCCCTTCTGGCTTGCAGAGTTTCTGCTGAAAGATCAGCTGTTAACCTTATGGGTATTCCCTTAGGTGTTATTTGTTGTTTTGCCCTGGCTGCTTTTATTATTTGTTCTTGTATTTAATTTTTGATAGTTTGATTAATATGTGTCTTGGCATGTTTCTCCTTGGATTTATCCTGTGTGGGACTCTCTGTGCTTCCTGTACTTGATTAACTACTTCCTTTCCCATATTAGGGAAGTTTTCAACTGTAATCTCTTCAAATATTTTCCCAGTCCCTTTCTTTTTCTCTTCTTCTTCTGGGACCCATATAATTCGAATGTTGGTGCATTTAATGTTGTCCCAGAGGTCTCTCAGACTATCCTCAATTCTTGTAGTTCTTTTTTCTTTATTCTGCTCTGCAGTAGTTATTTCCACTATTTTATCTTCCAGGTCACTTATCCGTTCTTCTGCCTCAGTTATTCTGCTATTGATCCCTTCTAGAGTATTTTTAATTTCATTTATTGTGTTGTTTATCACTGTTTGTTTGCTCTTTAGTTCTTCTAGGTCCTTGTTAAACGTTTCTTATATTTACTCCATTCTATTTCCAAGATTTTGGATCATCTTTACTATCATTATTCTGAATTCTTTTTCAGGTAGACTGCCTATTTCCTCTTCATTTGTTAGGTCTGGTGGGTTTTTACCTTGCCCCTTCATCTCCTGTGTGTTTCTCTGTCTTCTCATTTTGCTTACCTTACTGTGTTTGCGATCTCCTTTTCACATGCCGTAGGTTCGTAGTTCCCGTTGTTTTTAGTGTCTGTCCCCAGTGGCTAAGGTTGGTTCAGTGGGTTGTGTAGGCTTCCTGGTGGAGGGGACTAGTGCCTGTGTTCTGGTGGATGAGGCTGGATCTTGTCTTTCTGGTGGGCAGGTCCACGTCTTGTGGTGTGTTTTGGGGTGTCTGTGACCTTCTTATGATTTTAGGCAACCTCTCTGCTAATGGTGGGATTGTGTTCCTGTTTTGCTAGTTGTTTGGTATGGGGTGTCCAGCACTGTAGCTTGCTGGTCATTGAGTGGAGCTGGGTCTTGGCATTGAGATGGAGATCTCTGGGAGATTTTTGCTGTTTGATATTACATGGAGCTGGGAGGTCTCTTGTGGACCAATGTCCTGAACTTGGCTCTCCCACCTCAGAGGCACAGCCCTGACTCCTGTCTGGAGTACCAAGAGCCTGTCCTCCACACAGCTCAGAATAAAAGGGAGAAAAAAAGAAAGAAAGAGGAAGATAAAATAAAATAAAAAGTTATTAAAATAAAAAATAATTATTAAAAAATTTTTTAAGTAATAAAAAAATAAAGAAAGAGCAAGCAAACCAAAAAACAAATCCACCATTGATAACAAGGGCTAAAAAGTATCCAAAAAAAAAAACAAAACCAAAAAACAGAGAGACAGAACTGTAGGACAAATGGTAAAAGCAAAGCTATACAGACAAAATCACACACAGAAGCATATACATACACACTCACTAAAAGAGAAAAAGGGAAAAAAAATATATATCTTTGCTCCCAAAGTCCACCTACTCAATTTGGGATGATTCGTTGTCTATTCAGGTATTCCACAGGTGCAGGGTACATCCAGTTGATTGTGGAGATTTAATCTGCTGCTCCTGCTGCTGCTGGGAGAGATTTCCCTTTCTCTTCTTTGTTCGCACAGCTCCTGGGGTTTAGCTTTGGATTGGACCCGCCTCTGTGTGTGGGTCTTCTGGGGGTGCTCAGACAGGACAGAGTTAAAATGGCAGGTGATTCAGGGGCTCTGACTCACTCAGGCAAGGGGGAGGGAGGGGTACGGATGCGGGGCAAGCCTGCAGGGGCAGAGGCTGGTGTGACGTTGCACCAGCCTGAGGCATGCTGTGTGTTCTCCCAGGGAAGTTGTCCCTGTATCATGGGACCCTGGCAGTGGCGGGCTGTACAGGCTCCCCAGAAGGGGGGTGTGGATAGTGACCTGTGCTCGCACACAGGCTTCTTGGTGGCGGCAGCAGCAGTCTTAGCATCTCATGCCCGTCTCTGAGGTCTGCGCTGATATCCACGGCTCGTGCCCGTCTCTGGAGCTCCTTTAAGCAGCGTTCTTAATCCCCTCTCCTTGTGCACCAGGAAACAAAGAGGCAAGAAAAAGTCTCTTGTCTCTTCGGCAGCTCCAGACTTTCCCTGGACTCCCTCCCGGCTAGCCGTGGAGCACTAATCCCTTCAGGCTGTGCTTACGTCGCCAACCCCAGTCCTCTCCCTGCGCTCTGACGGAAGCCGGAGCCTCAGGTCCCAGCCCCCGCCCACCCCGGCAGGTGAGCAGACAAGCCTCTCGGGCTGGTGAGTGCTGGTCGGCACCGATCCTCTGTGCGGAAATCTCTCCGCACCCCCGTGGCTGCGCTCTCCTCCGCGGCACCGAAGCTTCCCCGCTCCGCCACCCTCAGTCTCCACCCGCGAAGGGGCTTCTAGTGTGTGGAAACCTTTCCTCCTTCACAGTTCCCTCCCACTGGTGCAGGTCCCGTCCCTATTCTTTTGTCTCTGTTTATTCTTTTTTCTTTTGCCCTACCCAGGTACATGGGGAGTTTCTTGCCTTTTGGGAGGTCTGAGGTCTTCTGCCAGCGTTCAGTAGATGTTCTGTACGAGTTGTTCCACGTGTAGATGTATTTCTGATGTGTTTGTGGGGAGGAAGGTGATCTCTGCATCTTACTCTTCTGCCATCTTGAAGCTCAGAACCTTCACTCCAGTGGGTAGATTTTTGTGGAATAATTGTTCTCCAGTTTGTGAGTCACCCAGCCAGCAGTTATGGGATTTGATTTTACTGTGATTGCGTCCCTCCTACCGGCTCATTGTGGCTTCTCCTTTGTCTTTGGATGTGGGGTATCTTTTTTGGTGAGTTCCAGTGTCTTCCTCTTGGTGATTGTTCAGCAGTTAGTTGTGATTCCGGTGCTCTCTCAAGAGGGAGTGAGTGCACGTCCTTCTACTCCGCCATCTTGAACCAATCTTATTTGGTTTAATATCACACATTGCTGACCATTTTCTGTACAATATGGAAAATCTTCATTTTTAGACCCTTAATTTAGAGTTTGATATGCTTCTGTTAATACTGAGCTTGAACCACATATATTGTGAAGGGTTCTAAGCTAATTGTCACTGAATGCAGGAAAAGGTACAGTGATTCCAGGAGGGCAGTTTTTCATGGACATGAAAGGACTTGGACTCCCCCCTTCACTGCCTCTCAAAGTCAATAGATACAAAAAGTAGAAGGAAACCTGAGATATTTGTAATTAATTGAGCAGTTGGTGGTAGGTATGTTATCTTAAGCAAATTCCAGACAACACATTATTTTATCTGTAAGTATTTCAGTCTGTATCTCTAAAACCAGTAAGGATTCTTTTAATCCTAACCACAATCTCATAATTATACCTTAAGAATGACAATAATTTGTTAAGTCTATCAATATTCCCAATTGACTCACTAAAATTTTTAATTTTTAGTTTAATTTTTTGAAATCCAAATAAGAATCTTACAATGCAATTAGTTAATGTCTTATAAATTAAATCTCTTTTACTCTCTATCTCTCTTTCTCTCTCTCCTTGCAAATAATTTGTTGATAAAAAGCGAGTTATCCACATTCTGTGGAGCATCCTACACTCCAAATTTTGTTAATTGCATCCTATGGTGTCATTTAACATCCTCATCAACTCTTTAATCTTTAACATTCATCACTCTTTGGTTAAAACTAGGAAAAATTTATACAGAAAAGGTGGCTAACTGCTTGCTTTGTCCTTTTATTTATCTACGTATGATCATGCTTTGGGAACTGGGAATTGATTCCAAAATTCCTTATTCTCAGTTCAAGTTTCTTCCCAATACACATGCAGGCATCCATTAACTTCTACTTATTTTCTTATTCATTGTTTGGATTTCATACATAGAGTGACTCTGGAAAGTACCTTGAAGAATACGGTTTAATGGAGAGGATAGAACTGTAGGCTGAGCATCATAAAACAGGTCCTCACACTGGGACGTAATGAGTTAAGAGTGAAAAAATCTCAATGACCATGTCCATGATTTTTCATCATCTTACAATAAAGTGCTGAGGCTACACCCAGTAGCAGTTTGAATAACATCCCTGAAAAGAGTGTGTTGCTCACAGTAATATTAGCTGTTTAATTTCGTGCACTTTTCCCCCAGACGTTATTTCATAAAATATGAACTCCTCAATTAATGAGTTTGTATTTTGTTCTAACAATTTCTTTCTAAAATATGGCTGTAGAAAAATAGAGCTAAGTCTCTCAGGTTCCAGTACTTGGACATACCATGGTTTATATGTGAAAATCTCTGATTAAAATCTATAAATTCTAATAGATGTTGATTTTAAAACATCTTATTTATGTCCTAGTTGCACAAGTGGGAATAGGCAATACTTGTCTTTGCTGTTAACTGCTTGCTTTTTCCCTTGGTTCGTTTGCTTGTTTGTTTTCAATTCTGTCAGTATGTCAACCCTTCAGAAGTTTGAAAAAGGGCTTGGAATTTATACAGTTAATATTATATGTGGATAACCACAGTGTTACTGGAACTCTAAAAATATATTTTGGAAAGCCCGCACTTGTCTTTAGCTATGTTAATCAATGAAACGGAACTGACATCATACTAGTCCTTTTCTGTTGCTGTTTCCATGAAGAAATTACTGGATTATGTGCCAAATGACCTGAGTTCTGGCCCTGATATTTACTAACTCTGGGAACATGAGAAGGTCACTTTTCCTCATGATACCATTGGGAGTCAGTTCTCCTGAGTTTCTGCGTTTCTTCTGAGTGCCTTGGAAAGATGATCTTTCCAAGGATGTTTGTGTAGTGAAGAGCCTTGGAAGTCAGAAGGAGACTCTCCCCCCAAAGCAGAGGACAAGTTTATTTGTTCTCCAGCATAATAAAGGTATTGTTTTCTTCTGGGCAAAATTTGGGCAGGTTGCTCTGCAACCCATTATAAAATAGTAGGGTTCCCTAAGCTCGGGGTTCCTCAGCTGTGACACAACTCATTGCCCCCATGTGCATAGCGCATGCCCCTCCTCGGCGCTGTGAAGGCTTGGTCTGATACATCTCAGTATTGTCTAGAGTAGCTGCATGATGTAAACTTGAAGCTCATGCTTCTTGCTGTGTTGTGAGTGATGAATTGTTCTCTTTCTGACCCAGGAGTCTTATGACTTCTGTCAGTTTCCATAACACAGTAGCAGGTTAACTTGCTCGCTTCCAAGCAGAGTAGAAGCTTCACAGTTCTTAACAGATCACATAATTTGCTTAGTTTTAGAATTAAGGGATTGGTCTATAAATTGGTTTAAATTTATTTTTTAGTTCTTATTCAATACAGAAAAGAAAGAGTCTTGTTTCATGTCCTCAAGGACTTAAAATCTTCCTGAGGCTGAAATGTGTAAAGAAGCGTTGCAGGCACTGTACCTTCAGCCCAGGTGGTCATGTCTATAACCCGTTTGGAGAGCCGAGTTGGTTGGAAGGTGAGAGGAAAGAGCAACTTCCTGAGGGCATGTGTTTATCTTATTGTCTGGCAGAAAGGAAGAGAATGGAGATTGTTATCTGCCATGACTGAGAAGTCTAGAAAAGAAAGACAGCCCCCCCAGGGAATGGAATCTGATCTCAGAGATGAGAGGGACTACAGGAATTATTTTCATGAAAAACCATTGAGATACAGGAACACAAGCAGAGCTGTTCATGTCTCCAGAGACAAAGCACAAAACAGGATGGGAGAGGTGCGAATCCTTCCCACTTCTGCACAGAACAGCCTTCTCAGCACCAGGAAGGCTCAGTCTGGTACATCACGGTATTGTCTAGAGTAGCTGCATCCGAGAAGCCACAGATACCATGGTGCTCAGCAGGTAACCAGCATCTGCAGTGGACACAGCAGTACCAGTGTCAGCCTGGAGGGAGACAGTGGATATCGTTTGTAGAACCAGTTTCTAAGTACATGTGGAGCTACTCTGGGTATTACTAAAAATGTTTGACAGGTAATTCCCAGGGTACTGAATTACTACTTGGTCAGGTTGGGACAAAACCTAATTCATTTTTACCCATTATCAGCCATTTGTACCCATGACTAGTGAGGCATGAGGAAACTCAGGTTACACAGTAAATACAGTGGAACATGATGTGTTGTAACAAAGCTCAATATTATGGAAACACAGAACAGAAAATATTTGGGCTAGATCTTGAGGGATAAATAGGCTTTTGTTAAGTAAGCAATAAAGAGAATCCTTTATGGAGGAAGCTATTGCAAAGGCATAAACACTGGATTACAGATTTCAAATTGAATTTTTAAATTTTGATTTGCAAGAACCAAATTATCAACATTTTCAAGATTGAATTATAAATACCCAACTAAGAACAAAGAGAAAATGTTCAAAGGTACATTTTACATATACAAATCCAAATTTCTCACCTCAAAAATTATCTACAGTGGTAGTGCTCCATGCTTTGCAAACTCAATTTCTATTGATAAAATGCTCTTCAATTACATTCTTGGGTAATTCCCTATATGTATGTACACATTCATCTGTGCCAGTTTGCCCATAAAGATTGTCTTCAATCTTTTCCCCAAAATACCATATATCACCTTAATATTTTATTTTTCAATTAGTGTTTAACCAGTTATTGATTTAAATAAATTGCAATATATGCATAAATCTTTAAGGATATAATTTCTTACCCATAAGCTATTTACCTCTATTTTCAGCTTCTAATCATCAACCAAGGCCAGTTAGGAGAGTTTGAAAGAATGAATATTTGAAGATCCTCATGTTTAGGCAGACGTTTGAAAGCAATGGGAGAAATACCTCTACACAGTGTGTGCATTGTATTTGATAGGGAATGTGCTGTGGATGAATAATGCTCTGGCTGGTCTTTGTGGCTTGATGTCTTCAATTTTTTTGTCTCATAGTGATTAAAAAAATCAAAGTAAGATACAGCCTAGAGAAGTGAGGCATTACTAAGTTTGAAAAGTTCTAAAAGTTTTCTTATAATTTACCATATATTCTTTGATCTTTTATTTGAGAGTTTGCAGCCTTATTTGTTTATAGGTGTCACAACATTATCTGGTAAGTAATATAATAAATTATATTATTACAAATAAATTTGATATATTAAATCACTCTGTTCAATTGAAAGGAAGAATTTTCTTTCCTAAAAAGGGATGTGACTTTAAACCTAGCTGATACAAAATATACAGCAGCATAAATGTCTTTTTATTGAGACTAGTTATCCATTATACCCAGTATTCCATTTCTCACATTGACATTTTAGTTGTTTCATAACAAACTACTTCATTGGTCTCCATGACCCATAATTCATGGTAAGATATGTGTAGAATATATCAACAGTATCTCCCATTACACATGTTCTTCTTACCATGTGGCTTTGACACTCCTCCCATTAACAGGTGAGCTCTATGTTTATTTATCTTGAATCTGGGCAAGCTTGTGAATACAGTGGAAGCAAGGCTATGTGCTTTCTGAAGCTAGATTTTTAAAAGGCCATACAGTTTTTACCTCTTTTTTGGGGGATGCTCCCTCTTGGAATGTAATTACCGTACGATGAGGAAGCCCAGGCAGCCACCCTGAGAGGTCCAGCTGAGGTTTCAGCTGACAGCTAGCATCCATACACCAATCATGTGGATAAATGAGCCTTCAGGTGATTTTATTCTACCACTCTCAAGTCATTTCCAGCCTTGGAGCCTTCCTAGCTAAGAACTCAGACATGAAACAAAAGTCATTCCAACTAAACTCTTTAAAAAAGTTCCTGATCCACAGAAATCATGAGCATAATAAAATTTTCGTTTTATACCACTACATTTGAAATTGTTTATTATGCAGCCACAGTAACTAGAACAATATATTGTTCCTAAAATCCTAATTCCTTTAATAACTCATCTATATTATTGTGCATTAACACTTTTCCAGTGTTTGAATTTTTGGCTTGTATGACTTATACTAAAAGATATTTTCTTTAATTTGACCGAAATTCTTTTTCATGGCCATGGCCAAGTTTTGCAATAATCCCAAGTAAAAATATTCAGAGCAGAGAGAACTGCGAGTACAAAACCCTGAAAGTGGGGCTTCCCTGGTGGTGCAGTGGTTAAGAATCCGCCTGCCAACACAGGGGACACGGGTTCGAGCCCTGGTCCGGGTAGATCCCACATGCTGCGGAGCAAGTAAGCCCAGGTGCCACAGCTACTGAGCCTACGCCCTAGAGCCCGCGAGCCACAACTGCTGAAGCCCACGCGCCTAGAGCCCGTGCTCCACAACAAGAGAAGCCACCGCAATGAGAAGCTTGCACACCACAACGAAGAGTAGCCCCCGCTCTCCATAATCAGAGAAAAGCCCATGCGCAGAAACAAAAACCCAATGCAGCCAAAAACAATAAATAAATTTATTTAAAAAAACAAAAACAAAAAAACCCTGAAAGTTTGGAGAGTTTGAGGGACTGAAAACAGATATGGCTCGATGTAGGGAGAGAAGAAGAGTGGTAAAGTTGTGTCACAGACAACTCTTACCTTAGGAAGCAAGATGATGAGTTTGCATTTTATTCTAAAAACTCTAGAAGGTTTTACACAGGATAGTCATGTGCTTTGATTCACATTTTGTAAGATCACTGAAGCACAGGGAATGGTTTGTAGCCTTCAGAGGAAGCAGCGCTACAAATCAGGGAACTAAGGCAGGAGTGCAGACAAGAGACGAGGGGCCTGAGTAAGGGTAGTAGCAGCAAAGCTGGAGCAAAGGACATAAATTTGGGGTAGGTTTTGGAGAGAGAAATGACAAGAATATGACATTTCATGACTGGGTTTGAGACAAGGAAATGAATTAAGGATTACACCCAGTTATGTGGGTGGGATAACTGAATGGATTGGGAGGAAAGAAACAAAATTGGGGAAAACAAAATATCACAGAGGAAGAGGTTGGAGGTAGGTATAATCAAGAGCTAAATGTGAGATATTTTTGTCAGTTCTGCTTTTAAGTCCCAATGAAAACAACCAGGCAAACAGACACGCATTATGGTACAAGCAAGTATGCTGATCTGGTCAAAGTCCAGTCCATGCAAAAAGAAGAAAATATATTTTTTATCTAATAATCATTTGAGAACCAACTGCATTTTTTCCAGATAGGCTATATTTCTTGTTCTAATTTCTCTCTCTAACATAGATAGGCTTGATGCGTAGACCAAATTTTAATTCAAAGTGGTTTTGTTCCAGTATCTTTATCTGTTTTATGCCTCAGTTTTCATCCACTGGACTTCCTTTCTCTACTACACAGCGATAGAATGAAGAATAAAATGTACATGATGCACAGTATTCTTAGAAACAACATAAATATGAATTTGTCGAGGCTGATCACCTATCCAAAGCCTTTGGCAGATTTGGAACACTCTTGAGACGGAGTGTTTAAAGTTGCTAAGGTCAGAAACCCCGGCCAGGTAATAAACTGTAAACGGCGAGGAGCTATTTTTCAATATCAGTGGATAGAATACGGGTAACTCATAAGCAGGAGCCTCCCCTCTAAAGAATTTCTTTCTTGGCATCCGTTTGTCGGAAAAACTAGATACTTAGGGGTGTGTCCTTAAAGTACTAACATCTTCCATTTGTGGAAAGTTTAGTAGTACTAGTTGCAAATAATTACCCTTAAGTGGAGAAAAAACATGTGTATATGTAGTTCTCATTGATGTTTAAAAAATAAGCAAAACGAAAACAACGAAAACTACTAATATTGGTGTGATCTGAGTGTTGCTTTCTCTTTCTACAAGCAATATTGCCACACTTGGTCTAAGAGGAAGATGTTTAAGGTTACTCTTTCCTTATATGGTTCAATGGTCATGTAAGAAAAAGAATTCAGTCTTCACAATAGATAAGGGAACACTGCCCCCAGATTTGTTGTTGCTGTTACATAGTGGATTAGAAGTAGTCAGGGTAGCTGCCTTCTGCATCCATACAAGTGGTTATAGCGTTGATTGCTTTTAAACAAACTAGTTGTTTTCAACTTCAACTGTGTGTTGTGTGTGTTTTGTGTGTGCGCGTGTGCACAGGCATACAAAATTGATGTGTTTTTTAGACATCAAAGACAGCATGACCACATAACTGTTGGGAAGTTAAAAGCGTTTTTCTCTAGCTCTGTCTCTCTTACCACTTTGGGTTATGAGTTTCCACCACTAGACTATAAATCGTTGCAGGCAGAAACTGTATCTACCTTCGCATTTAGCTTAGGTTAGTACTTAACACATGCTAGGAAGTAAACATTTGTCAAATTGAATGTAATTGCTCTTCCAAGTACTGCCTCTCTCTTTTCTGTTCCTTCACACATCTTGCAGCAGCAGTCTTCTCTCATTCATTATTTATTCATGTTTTTAGGCAACATCCTTCGCATTCTATTGAAGGTGTTTACATCTAACAACAGTGAACAGTAATCATTTGTTAGCTTAATTCAATAGCTTCTTATCAGGCCTCATCCTGTTTGACCTCTTTGCAATATTTAGCGGAGTTATCCACACCTCATACTTGAAATTCCTTTGGCTTTTGTCTGCCTCCTTCACCTTTTCCTCTTCCTATCTACAAAATCTCTCCCTCTTTGTGTTTACCATTATATTGGGTAGTTAGGAAGGTTTTGCCCTCAGACCTTTTCTCTTTACACTCTACCAGCTCTTTCTAGACATTTTCATCTACTTTTAGGGCTTCAGCTCTCAAATCTATATCGATGATGTCTAAATCTATGTGCAATTCTCAACATTATTTTCTGAATATTTTTCTTTGCAATATTGAACATCTGCATTCAGACATAGTATAATTTAACTTTGGCTTAAAACAACAACAACAACTGTAACAACAACAACAGAAATGGACTCTGGCTAGCTTAGTCAAAAACAAAGCAAGAAAGGGAGGCTTACTCGAGTGATTACTAGAGGACTCCAGGAGCCTAAGGGATGGAATGTATGGCTGCCACAGGAGGCCAAAGTCCTGAGAGAAAATCAGGAATGTTCTTTCTCCTTCTCTCCCCTGCACCTCTCTCTGAGTATCTCTTTATGCCTTCTCTCATACTGGCAACTAACTTATTGTATCTTTCAGCCCACATGTTGGAATGTGACAGCTACTGGTCACCAAATTCACATATTCCCAGTTTCAGACATTCAGAGAGGGACCAGTTTTGCTTTCTGTGTTTCAGATTAATAATTGGAGGCAAGGACTCTTAGTGGCCCATTCTAGAAAGATATTACCCCCCAACTGGTTCATTCTAGCCACAGGAAATGTCCCTTGTACAAATGATGGCTGCTTCAAACCCATGTGAAGGGAGAAGAGACACGTCTCAAGAACAGGAGATGAGTGAAGAGGTAAGATATGCTTGGCTAGAATCAATAACAGGTTTCCATTACAATGCCCCGTAGGCACATTAAACTCTTGTGCCAAACTCATTATTATCTGCCAACCCGGCCTGACCTCCTGAAAGAGAGATCTCCAGATCCCTTCAGTAAGGGATATAATCCTGCCCAGGTGTTCAAAGTGGGAATTGCTGGATTGTCTTTGACTCCATCCTCACTGCCTATATTCACACATTTTCTGGTCTGTCAGTTCTGACACTGAACTGTCTCACGGCCTCATATTTCCCAGCCCCACTACCGCTGTCCTCTCACGGCCTCTCATCTCCTGACTCTATCATCTCCTTCTCCAGTCTTTGTCTATACTAGGCTAGCAGGCTATGCCACATCACTTCTTTGTTTAAGAACGATCACAACCTGTAGCATAAAACACAAACGGGCCAGCTTTATGTCTAGCCCTCTTCATTCAGAGAATCCCACCACTATCCTTTATTCGATCTCATAAACTATGCTATTTACTCAGTCCCCTGGACTTTTGTATATGTCAATTTCTAACCCTGAAATTGCCTTACCTTCTTGTTTATTTGGCAAAATCTTTCTCATCCTTCTGGATTTACCTCAAGACCCAATTCCAATATCCTCCTGTCTGAGAAGCCTGTCTTGACATTTCACATCACCAAGGAAAAAATCTTACCTACCTGAACTTCACTCAGTACAATATTTTTAGCATCTCTTAGTTTTTATACAGTTTATTTGTTTTATGTATTAGCATTTGGACAATTTAATGCATTTTATATTTCCCCCTCTCCTTTAGAACCTCACACAGTCTGGTGTGGGGAAAGAATACATGAATATTCATGAATAAAAAATATGAATATTATCATTATCAAATGTGGATTTTAAATGGGCTTCTTCTTGGTATGTAAATTTTTAAATTGTGAGGAATCTGTTTCCAGTAGGATGTCTTATACAAAATTACTCAACTTAAAAATTGTTACTGAGTTCTACCTGTGTGACCTATGGCACTGCTGAAATAGCACCACCACCAAGCGGTTTACTCTGTAGGGCTGAGAATGACACATAAACAAAATATTACAAGTCAGATTATAAATGCTAGAGGTACAAGAATAGGCCTACAGGAAAAAAGAGAAAGGAAAGATTAATTTTGGTTGGAAACTAGCTTTACAAATGAAACCACATAAAGCAGAGGGGCACATAGTCTCACACGGCACCCAAAATGGTCAACTAAATGAACACTGCTTTTTCTTTTTAATTCTGCATAAATGTGGTACATAGTGTGCAAATTCTGTTCTCTAACTACTAAATTATTTTTGTTAATTTACAACAGCAGTCATGATTTATAATGCCTACAAAAACCAGCATAAAACAGACATTCTTAAACACACAAACATTTACACATACACAATTGCCAAAGGTGGTAATTTCACTGGCTGAGCTTCCTTTGAGTTAAAGGGGAAGATTAACATGTGTTTAAGTGAGGGTTTGCTAAGGCTTAACTATGGATGTTAGGTTTCCTATATAAAGCAGTAAGTCAAATACTAAGCCAAGACAGAAGTGTTTGTTCTTCACTTAAACTTCCAACCCCAGGCATCATGTATTTAAGACCAAGCTTAAAGGCAAGCCTTTGGAGAATACAGCCTAATGTTGGCAAGCAAGTCATTCCCAATTAAGCAAACTAAGTCTTGAGAACAAAACTGTAATAAATGGTCAGAGAATTTAAGAGAACAAAGCTCAGTGTGTGATGAAATCTTGTTTTTCTCATTTCGTTGCTTTCTTCCCGGTCCCTCTCATTAAGAATTGGCATTAAATGCTCTGTGGGATCAGATCAGAAGTGCACAGAGGATTTAGGCCTGCTGTAAGCACTTGCCTCCTTGGCATTGGTAGCAGCTGTCTGAATGAGTAGTCCCTGTGATTTTAGGAAAGATTAGAGAAAGTCTTCAACTGGTGACTTCAACTACTGAAGGCCTTAATGCATGTATCAATTCATGTAAGTAAACATTACTTCGGGGAACAGAGAGAACGACATCTTCACATTTATCCCCCTAAAAGGCAGGTTAGTTGGCTAGACTTGGAAACTTGATTTTACTTTAAAAGAATAAAAAATACATCTTTTCAGACTATCACAATTGGCTACCAAAATAAATAATTCCATTAGATTGATTTTTCCATCAAACATTTGATAAATGACACCTCAATTTCTTATTCACATTCCCCATTGTTGGGCTCTATTACTTTCATTTGTATTATTTTGAAAACACATTTTTAGTTCATACATAATGAATGAGTGACTAATAATATACAGATATATTCCTAAGTGCTTTTATTCTTGATTATTCATGACATCTATTTCTTATTCATCTAGCAGGGTAAAGAGCTCTAGGGAACAAAATGACCTTGTCATCCATGACCAGTAAAAGATGGAAATGTACTTTATATGAGTAATCTCTCTATTGATCAGGATTCTACCAAGGATTATCTGAGATGAATGATTGCTATTTGGCCAGTACATACCAGTATGCCATAGTGGTCAGCATCGGTTTTGATTAGTCAGTGCCCTGCTGAATAGCTCTAGATGGATGTATACATATATGACAGTTATTTGTCTCACGTTATATTGTGCCTTTTCATTTTTTTAAGTAAACTCGTTTTCAAGGCTAACTGAAAGAACATTTGGAAGTAGTACTCATATTACCATGGGCACTAATAGCTTTCGCTTTTGTGCCTGCTTCTCTACCCCTGCCCCCATGGCATCGCCCACCGTGTCATTCTGATATGTGCTGTTCACCATCACTTCTCAGAAGCAGACTTCATATGTCATTTACTTCACTTAATCTGTTTAAAAACCTTAGTATATTTTGTCATATTTTGCATTTAAAACAATTATGTATCTGCCACCTTCAAAGAAGATCCAAGTGCCAGGAAGCTGTAGGCAAGGTGGTGTGCTTGGTTAGTTATTCAATCCATGTATGTTGAGGTTCTACCCTGAGCCAGGAACAACTAGAAGTATGACGGCAGGTTGGAAGAAACAGGTTGGGGCCTATCGGCTGGGTTACGGTAGAATCTTGAGTTATTGAGTTAACTCTTTTACTCTAATAGGAGCTCTGATTGGCCTATTTTGGGAAACCAGGAAGTGTTGACTATAATGCTGCCACCATAATTTTCAAGTTTAAGACTTTTTTTTTTCCGTTCACTTTTATACTTCTTCATAGGATGGTTAAGTCTGACAGCAGCCTATGATGTCGTTTCTCAACGCAGTGCTTTATCTGATATTAACTCTTAAGTACATACCATTCTGCGATTCATTAATAAAAAGCACCCAGAATATGAATTCTCACAGTAAAATCATCAGTGTCATCTCTATTTTACAGATGAAGTCACTCACAACCCAAAGTCTTGATAACTTTACCAGGGTCTTACATCTATTAGCAGCAGATCTGACATTCTTATCCTAATTCTATCAGAGACTTGACTAGAATGAGTCAGAATTAATATTCAAGGATCATTTTTTGGTCCATTTATTCATATTAATTAAGCTATTAATTGATTGATTAAACTAATATTGATTAGTTTACCTTTTCATTGTTAACATAAATTTCATTAATTTGTATAAATTTATCCCATTCCTAGGATTGCATGGCCACCATGCTCTAATACCCAAAAGAATGATATTTACTCCCTATGTGTACTCCGTGCTCATCATACTCCTTATCTAGATACAGGCAAATACGTGCAGTTCTATATGATGGGGCTCAGAGAAGACAAGATTGAATGAAAACTTGGTAAATAAAAATTCTGTATCCATTTCCCAAAATATTGATCTTAATAATCTGTATTTTAAACAATAAGAAGCAAAGTGACTGATGTCATATATTTAATTTTCCTCCAGAATTAGAATTTGAAAAACTCGGAGGCTATTTCAGAGTGAATGCTGGTTCCTGTTGCTTACCAGACTACTTGAATGTATTCTTTACACTACCTACTTTTGTTTTATTAATGACCTACTATCCTTTTGCCAGAAAACGTGATGCTTTGTGTTAGAATAACAAACAGAAGAGGAACTTGTTTCACAAACCATTTATCATTGCTCAAAACATTATGATTAACCATACTCCATTTGTTCTCATACATAAACATGATAAAAGAGACAGTTAATGACACCTCAAAGGAACAAATAATTCAAAACTGTGCCTAATAATTTATTGGTATAAGTAGCTTAACTATAAGGGAAACGGCATCTAGTGCTTGCTCGAAAATATTTAGCCTTTGGATTATAGTGAAGGAGCACTAAAGGAGGGGGGAACACGAGCAAATAATATTGTAGGATTCTGGGGTTTTTTAAATAGGCTTTATTTTTTAAAGCAGTTTTTAGGTTCATAGCAAACTTGAGCAGAAGATACAGAGATTTCCCCTATACCCCCTGCCCCATACATGCATAGACTTGCTCGTTATGAACATCTCCCACCAGAGTGGTACAATTTGTTACAATTAATGGACCTACATTGACATATCGTTATCACTCCAAGTCCATAGTTTACATTCGGGTTCACTCCTTGTGTTGTACATTCTATGGGTTCAGACAAATGTATAATGACATGTATCTACCATTATAGTATCATACTGAGTATTTTCACTGCCCTAAAAACCTGTGCTCCATCTATCTATCCCTCCCCACCCCCTAACCCCTGGCAACCACCGGTCGTTTTATTGTCTCCATAGTTTTGCCTTTTCCAAAATGTTGCATAATTGGAATCACATAGTATGTACCTTTTCATATTGGCTTCTTTCACTTAGTAATGTGCATAGATTATCACTATTTTCAGCCACTAAAGGAATTATTTAATTTGCCTTTTAAAGATAGAACAACAGAATTGTTCTCTCACCAAAAATTAATTTCTATAACCTTTTAATTTATAATGAAATCAAACAATTACTTAATAATCATTAATTAAATAATTTTAATGGATAATAAATTATGAATTAAATAATTATTAAATAATTATTTGATTTATAATAATTAAAATAGTCAAATGTTTGCAAATATATAATTTGTGTATTTAAAAAATGCAGCTTTTAGTATGACTGAGATTCTGCATATCTGATCAAATGATTAAGGGGAAATAAAACAGGAAGTTTTAAGAATCACTTCTCTGGGATATTAGAGATGATTATATTTATTTTTTTCCTTTTAATTATTTTTTCCTTTTAATTAATTAATGGTAATAAATTTCTATGGTAATCCATAGAATTCTACAGGTTGATGTGCTGAGTTATGCTCCTAATATATGTTAAGGATATACAGTTGTGAGACTTTGGTATTCATAGTGAATTCATGAAGATGGCCCAATAGAATTTCAGGCCAGAAAAACTTATCCCTTTATTAATTCATTAATCTATTATTTCAGTGTATTTTATTGTGTTAGGTACAGAGATTGTAAAGCCTTGCCCACATTAAGATATGTCTTAATGTTCGCACTCTTACCTAAACTATTGCAACAGACTCCTAACTGGACTCTTTGTTTCTACCCCTTCTCACTCTAACCTGTTTTTCACATTGAAGCCAAGCTGATTTTTCTAAAATCTGGTTCTTTTTTTTTGCGGTACGCGGGCCTCTCACTGTTGTGGCCTCTCCCGTTGTGGAGCACAGGCTCCGGATGTGCAGGCCCAGCGGCCATGGCTCACGGGCCCAGCCGCTCCGCGGCATGTGGGATCTTCCCGGACCGGGGCACGAACCTGTATCCCCTGCATCGGCTGGCGGACTCTCAACCACTGCGCCACCAGGGAAGCCGTAAAATCTGGTTCTTATATTTCTACGCAAATCTTTAACCAGTAAATGGCAACCTGTTGAATTTAGGATACAGTGTAAAATCCTTAACCTGGCCTTCCAGGTTCCTTATGGTCTGACCCCTGCTTCCTCCAGCCTCACCACCACATGGTCTCCCTCTCTGCTCACTAGACCACAGTTTCTGGCTGTGGACACTGGCTCTTTGGCTCTTGAGCCTTCGCTTTTGCCTGATATGCTCACCATCTCATTGTCAGCCTGGCCAAACCCTGCTCATCCTCAACTCTCTGCTGAAAGACACTTCATCAAAGCAACATTCCCTGAATTAGATCCTCCTCATAGACTCTTTCATCAGTCTTCATTTGTAATTGTTATATGTATCTCTACAGTGATTTAATAGAAGTCTCTCTCAAGAGACCATAACTCTATGAGTGCACAAATTGTGTCTACCATATCTCCATAATGCCGACAGTATTTAGCAGAATTCCTGGCATATATAAAACATATACTCAGAAATTAATTATTAATGTTTAATCAAATGAGTGTGTGAATGCTCTAATGGTACTTAGATACATGCAAGCTTCTCCCTTAAACAAATTAAAATTAATTCACCAATCTTTAATCTGCATGTCCAATTTCTAAATTGAGATGTGTGAAGATAACTAAAAGAGGGGACTTTGTAGAAAGACTGGCATAAAGATCTTACAGCTTAAAGTAGCGAAGGTGAGTAAAAAGCAAAAGGGAAAAGAAATCAAAGAAATTATTAGAAAAATAAGTTAAAGGGAGGAAAAGTGGAGTACTAGTTTTAATTTAACAGCCATGCTATAAATCTTTGCATTTTTGGTGGTATTTTTTAATATTCTGGATTTTTCTGGGAAGTAGACTCTCTTTCCTTCCAAAACATCACACAGGAAATGCCTTTTATTGTCTACTCCAGGGCTTCCAGGTCCAAGGGTTTGACTAGACTCAGTAGTTAGATACCCAAATTCACCCGCTGGGTGTTGAGATCAGTATAGAATCAGACTCTCCTGCCCATGTGAATTCATTTATTACTTAATCCTTAATCCATTTTACTTCTTCATTAAAAGCAGAGTTTTCTTTCCTACAGAACTTTTGAGAATCAAGGCACTTTCTTCTCATGTTACATGTCATGGAAAGTTGCAATAAAAAGATTAAATTAAAAAAACAAATTATGTGGGTGTACTAAGTGTGATAGGTTTTCTAAGCCTGATCTGAATTGAAAGGACTCTAGCTTTGAAGTAAATACAAAAATATGAGTTCTAATTGTACAAGTTCAATTTTAACAGAAGACCAAAATCAGTTTGAATCATTATAGTTAAAATACGTAATTTTATTTTCCAGTTTAATGAATAAACACTATTTTGATATCTCATTTATAATTACCTTAAAATTCAGCTGGTTTTGGTAGTATGATGCCAAGTCAAAGTTAAAAACATATTTTTCTGAGTGATGCATTTAAAGATTACCAAAAAGATATTTTAATAGGAACACAATTAACACCTCATAAAGAATTAATAAAAATGTGTCTATTCTGACATTATAATTCAGTAAGGTCATAATACTACTTTAAATTATTATTTAATTTAATTATTATTTAAATTACTTAATTATCTTTTTCGTTAAGGATCTATTTAAATGTGTATACTTTTCACTGCAGCAGTTGAAACCACATAATTCTTATTCCCAAAAATGTTATTTCACTACACAATAGAGGTGAAGGACCAAAAGGATTACCCCCCAAAAAGTAGATGAGTATTGTACAGCTTTTTTTAAAAGTAGATATACATGTAATAGGAAAGTGATAGGGAATGGTACGCAAGATGAGATATGAAGAAAAAGTAAAATACTCTGAAATAACAATTAATGAGCTTTATTATTTAACTCTGAAAGAATGTTGACTTTTTAATAGCAAAGAGGAATCTAGTAGAGAAAAATCCTGTTTTCTTTCTTTTTTTAAAAATCTATTTAATTTAATTAATTAATTTAGTTTGGCTGTGACGGGTCTTTGTTTTGGCTCTCACTGAGGCATGTGGGATCTTTAGTTGTAGCATGCGAGCTTCTTAGTTGCAGCATGCATGCAGGATCTAGTTCCCTGACCAGGGATCAAACCTGGGCCCCCTGTATTGGGAGCACAGAGTCTTACCCACTGGACCCCCAGGAAAGTCCCCGTTTTCTTTTTAGCATTGGCTTTGACTGTGAAAACAGTCAGTCAATGCCTTTGATGTCTTCGGGAACCACTGTTCAAAACATTAAATTATTAAATATGTCATAAAATAAGAGACTTTTAGAGAAAAAACGTCTATCCATCTATATTATACATATTCAATTTCAATTTGCATAGTGAAATACATTGAAATTTTACCCTCAGTGTGATTGTATTAGGAAGTGGCCTTTTGGAAAGTAATTAGGTCATGAGGGTGGAACTTTCATGAATAGGATAGTATCCCATATGAATGGGACCTCAAAAAGCTCTTACCCTTTTTTCACCGTGTGAGGATACAATGAGAAGTCAGCCCTCTGCAACTTTCTCTGAGAGCCCTCACCAGAAGCTGACCATGCTGGCATCCTGATCTCAGACTTCCAGCCCCCAGAACTTAAAGAAGTAAATTTTCTTGCTTAAAAGCCACCCAGTCTATGGTAGTTTGTTACAGTAGCCCAAATTGACTAAGACATCATTATATGTTATTTCCTTTTCATATAAAGAAAACCTATTGCTCTTGAAATCACCTATCTTACTAAATTCTCTTATTCTGTCTTATATTGGGTGGGCCAAAAAGTTTGTTTGGGTTTTTCCATAACATCTTATGGAAAAACCAGAACGAACTTTTTGGCTAACCCAGTAGCTTTCCAGGTATTTCTCTTAGAGGTTCTGGCTATGTAATCATACTTCCTGCAAATGATTTTAATTATATTTTCTCCTTTCCACTCTTTATACCACTCTTCTCTTTTCTAATTAAATTGAACATTCTACTAGGACAACATTAAATTTCTTGGTAATATAGATAAAAGTACCTCTAGTATTTTACAGTTAGGCATGACTCCATATTTTTTTAAATTTCTTTTCTACTGAAAACTCTTTTTTTTAAGTTTATTTTATTTTTATTTAAAAATTTTTTTATTAGTCATCCATTTTATACACATCAGTGTATACATGTCAATCCCAATCTCCCAATTCATCACACCCCCACCCCCATCCCCCCGCGGTTTTCCCCCCTTGGTGTCCATACGTTTGTTCTCTACATCTGTGTCTCAACTTCTGATCTGCATACCGGTTCATCTGTACCATTTTCTAGGTTCCACATATATGTGTTAATGCACGATATTTGTTTTTCTCCTTCTGACTTATTTCACTCTGCATGAAAGTCTCTAGATCCATCCACGTCTTTACAAATGACTCAATTTCGTTCCTTTTTATGGCTGAGTAATATTCCATTGTATACATCTACCACATCTTCTTTATCCATTCGTCTGTCAATGGGCATTTAGGTAGCTTCCATGCCCTGGCTGTTGTAACTAGTGCTGCAGTGAACATTGGGGTGTGTGTTTCTTTTTGAATTATGGTTTTCTCTGGGTATATGCCCAAAAGTGGGATTGCTGGGTCATATGGTAATTCTATTTTTAGTTCTTTAAGGAACCTCCATACTGTTCTCCATAGTGGCTATATCAATTTACATTCCCACCAACAGTGCAAGAGGGTTCCCTTTTCTCTACACCCTCACCAGCATTTGTTGTTTGTAGATTTTCTGATGATGCCCATTCTAACTGGTGTGAGGTGATACCTCATTGTAGTTTTGATTTGCATTTCTCTAATAATTAGTGACGTTGATCAGCTTTTCATGTGCTTCTTGGCCATCTGTATGTCCTCTTTGGAGAAAGGTCTGTTTAAGTCTTCTGCCCATTTTTGGATTGGGTTGTTTGTATATTTAATATTGAGCTGCATGAGCTGTTTATATACTTTGGAGATTAATCCTTTCTCTGTTGATTCGTTTGCAAATATTTTTTCACATTCCGACAGTTGTCTTTTCATCTTGTTTGTAGTTTCCTTTGCTTGGAAAGCTCTTAAGTTTCATTAGGTCTCATTTGTTTATTTTTGTTGTTATTTCCATTACTCTAGGAGGTGGATCAAAAAAGATCTTGCTGTGATTTATGTGAAAGAGTGTTCTTCCTATGTTTTCCTCTAAGAGTTTTATGGTGTCTGGTCTAACATTTAGGTCTCTAATCCATTTTGAGTTTATTTTTGTGTATGGTGTTAGGGAGTGTTCTAATTTCATTCTTTTACAATGTAGCTGTCCAGTTTTCCCAGCACCACTTATTGAAGAGGCTGTCTTTTCTCCATTGTATATCTTTGCCTCCTTTGTCATAGATTAGTTGATCATAGGTGCATGGGTTTATCTCTGGGATTTCTCTCCTGTTCCATTGATCTGTATTTCCGTTTTTGTGCCAGTACCATATTGTCTTGATTACTGTAGCTTTGTAGTATAGTCTGACGTCAGGGAGCCTGATTCCTCCAGCTCTGTATTTTTCCCTCAAGACTGCTTTGGCTATTCAGGGTCTTTTGTGTCTCCATACAAATTTTAAGATTGTTTTGTTCTAGTTCTGTAAAAAATGCCATTGGTAATTTGATAGGGATTGCATTGAATCTGCAGATTGCTTTGGGTAGTATAGTCATTTTCACAATATTGATTCTTCCAATCCAAGAACATGGTACATCTCTCCATCTGTTGGTATCATTAATTTCTTTCAACGGTGCCTTATAGTTTTCTGCATACAGGTCTTTTGTCTCCCTAGGTAGGTTTATTCCTAGGTATTTTATTCTTTTTGTTGCAGTGGTAAATGGGAGTGTTTCCTTAATTTCTCTTTCAGATTTTTCATCATTAGTGTATAGGAATGCAAGAGATTTCTGTGCATTAATTTTGTATCCTGCAACTTTACCAAATTCATTGATTAGCTCTCGTAGTTTTCTGGTGACATTGTTAGGATTATCTATGTATAGTACCATGTCATCTGCAAACAGTGACAGTTTTACTTCTTCTTTTCCAATTTGTATTACTTTTATTTCTTTTTCTTCTGTGATTGCAATGGCTAGGACTTCCAAAACTATGTTGAATAATAGTGGCGAGAGTGGACATCCTTGTCTTGTTCCTGATCTTAGAAGAAATGCTTTCAGTTTTTCACCATTGAGAATGATGTTTGCTGGGGTTTGTTGTATATGGCCTTTATTATGTTGAGGTCCTTCTATGCCCACTTTCTGGAGAGTTTTATCATAAATGGGTGTTGAATTTTGTCAAAGCTTTATCTGCATCTATTGAGATGATCATATGGCTTTTATTCTTCAATTTGTTAATATGGTGTATCACATTGATTGATTTGCATATATTGAGGAATCCTTGCATTCCTGGGATAAATCCCACTTGGTCATGGTGTATGATCCTTTTAATGAGCTGCTGGATTCTGTTTGCTAGTATTTTGTTGAGGATTTTTGCATCTCTATTCATCAGTGATATTGGTCTGTAATCTTCTTTTTTTGTAGTATCTCTGTCTGATTTTTGTATCAGGGTGTTGGTGGCCTCCTAGAATGAGTTCAGGAGTGTTCCTTCCTCTGCAATTTTTTGGAAGAGTTTGAGAAGGATGGGTGTTAGCTCTTCTCTAAATGTTTGATAGAATTCACCTGTGAAGCCATCTGGTCCTGGACTTTTGTTTGTTGGAAAAATTTTAATCAAAGTTTCAATTTCATTACTTGTGATTGGTCTGTTCATATTTTCTATTTCTTTCTGGTTCAGTCTTGGAAGGTTTTACCTTTCTAAGAATTTGTCCATTTCTTCCAGGTTGTCCATTTTATTGGCACAGAGTTGCTTGTAGCAGTCTCTTAGGATGCTTTGTATTTCTGCTGTGTCTGTTGTAACTTCTCCTTTTTCATTTCTAATTTTATTGATTTGAGTCCTCTCCCTCTTTTTCTTGATGAGTCTGGCTAATGGTCTATCAATTTTGTTTATCTTCTCAAAGAACCACCTTTTAGTTTTATTGATCTTTGCTATTGTTTTCTTTGATTCTATTTCATTTATTTCTGCTCTGATCTTTATGATTTCTTTCCTTCTGCTAACTTTGGGTTTTGTTTGTTCTTCTTTTCTAGTTCCTTTAGGTGTAACATTAGATTGTTTATTTGAGATTTTTCTTATTTCTTGAGGTAGGCTTGTATAGCTATAAACTTCCTTCTTAGCACTGCTTTTGCTGCATCCCATAGGTTTTGAATGTCATGTTTTCATTGTCATTTGTCTCTAGGTGTTTTTTGATTTCCTCTTTGATTTCTTCAGTGATCTCTTGATTATTTAGTAATGTATTATTTAGCCTCCATGTGTTTGTATTTTTTATGTTTTTTTCCCTGTAATTAATTTCTAATCTCATAGCATTGTGGTCAGAAAAGATGCTTGATATGATTTCAGTTTTCTTAAATTTACTGAGGCTTGATTTGTGACCCAAGATATGATCTATCCTGGAGAATGTTCTGTGTGCACTTGAGAAGAAAGTGTAATCTGCTGTTTTTGGAAGGAATGTCCTATAAATATCAATTAAATCTGTCTGGTCTGTTGTGTCATTTAAAGCTTGTGTTTCCTTATTAATTTTCTGTCTGGATGATCTGTCCATTGGTGTAAGTGAGGTGTGAAAGTCCCCAATTATTATTGTGTTACTGTCTAATTTCCTCTTTTATAGCTGTTAGCAGTTGCCCTATGTTTTGAGGTGCTCCTATGTTGGGTGCATATATATTTATAATTGTTATATCTTCTTGGATTGATCCCTCGATCGTTATGTAGTGTCCTTCCTTGTCTCTTCTAACATTCTTTATTTTAAAGTCTATTTTATCTGATATGAGTATTGCTACTCCACCTTTCTTTTTATTTCTATTTTCATGGAATATTTTTTTCCATCCTCTCACTTTCAGTCTGTATGTGTCCCTAGGTCTGAAATGGGTCTCTTGTAGACAGCATATATATGGGTCTTGTTTTTGTATCCATTCAGCAAGCCTGTGTCTTTTGGTTGGAGCATTTAATCCATTCACGTTTAAGGTAATTATCAATATGTATGTTCCTATTACCATTTTCTTAATTGTTTTGGGTTTGTTTTTGTAGGTTCTTTTCTTCTCTTGTGTTTCCCACTTAGAGAAGTTCCTTTAACATTTGTTGTAGAGCTGGTTCGGTGGTGCTGAATTCTCTTAGCTTTTGCTTATCTGTAAAGCTTTTGATTTCTCCATCGAACCTGAATGAGGTCCTTGCTGGATCTTCGTTGTAGGTTCTTCCCTTTCACCACTTTAAGTATATCATGCTACTCCCTTCTGGCTTGTAGAGTTTCTGCTGAGAAATCAGCTGTTAACTTTATTGGAGTTCCCTTGTATGTTATTTGTCATTTTTCCCTTGCTACTTTCAATAGTTTTTCTTTATCTTTATTTTTTGCCAATTTGATTACTATGTGTCTCGGCGTGTTTCTCCTTGGGTTTATCTTGTATAGGACTCTGCGCTTCCTGGACTTGGGTGGCTATTTCCTTTCCCATGTTAGGGAAGTTTTCGACTATATGATCTCTTCAAATGTTTTCTTGGGTCCTTTCTCTCTCACTTCTTCTTCTGGGACCCCTATAATGCAAATGTTTTTGCATTTCATGTTGTCCCAGAGGTCTCTTAGACTGTCTTCTTTTCTTTTCATTCTTTTTTCTTTATTATGTTCTGCAGCAGTGAATTCCACCTTTCTGTCTTCCAGGTCACTTATCCATTCTTCTGCCTCAGTTATTCTGCTATTGACTCCTTCTAGTGTAATTTTCATTTCAGTTATTGTATTTTTCATCTCTGTTTGTTTTTTCTTTAATTCTTCTAGATCTTTGTTAAACATTTCTTGCATCTTCTTGATCTTTGCCTCCATTCTTTTTCCGAGGTCCCAGATCATCTTCACTTTCATTATTCTGAATTCTTTTTCTGGAAGATTACCTATCTCCATTTCATTTAGTTGTTTTTCTGGGGTTTTATCTTGTTCCTTCATCTGGTACATAGCCCTCTGCCTTTTCATTTGTCTATCTTTCTGTGAATGTCCATATTTCTTAAGGTTACATTTTTGCTATGTTAAGAAAATACTCATTTGTGTTAATTAAAAGTTTGCACCAGAAAGAAAGTTGAATTCTATCAAATACCTTTTTAGTTGCAATCTTTGGTGGGAGATAATGAAGAAAATTAATCAATTTCCAAATATTAGCCATCCTTGCATTCTTGAGATCAAATACAATTGGCTGGATTAATTAACTCAATTAATATGCTGCTGCATTCTATCTGGGATTAATTTGTTTAATATTTCCATTACTATATGTAAGAAGAATTACTTTGAATTTTTTCAGTATCTAACAGAATATTAAAATTAAATATTAAAATTGATATTTTTGACAGAATATTAAATTTGACATTTTTGACAAAGCAGCAAGATAAAATTTAATGTGCTAGACATTCCTCCATTCCAAAGTGGGTGTTATACCTCATGTAAGATTTACAATGAAAGTATCCCTAAACTGGTAGCACAACCCTTAAAGCCCTACATCTCCTTGAAGAATATAAATGGTTGAGAGTTGGTATTAGAGAGAAGGTTCTGTTAAAAGTAATTTCGAGAGCATCACCAACATGCTAGGTATCTCAGTCCCATAACAGGGAAGGTTTGGGCAGTGTCTGGTTCTTACTTCAGTGTGATGAAAGAAATTTTGAAGGGACTACTTAAAAAGCTTTATTTGTGTTGCCCCCAAATTTGTGACTTGTGCCTGAAAAAGCTCAAGTGATCTTTGAATGAAGGCTGGAACTGAGAAGATACTTCTTTCTCTCCAAAAGGGAGTCAGATTTGGGTTAATCATGGTGACCACATACGATTTCAAAGTAGAAGTGTCATCCTGGGACAATTTTAAGTCTGATCTACCTCAGGAGCATTGCCTTTTAGGTGAGGTATATCATCTGGAAAAGGATGCAGGGTACCCATCCAGAAGAACATCCTCTATGAGTGGAGATAGATCTGACAAAGCAAAAACCCTGCCCATGTCACAGGAGTTTTAGAAAAAGGCACTCCACAGAGAATTCTTCAGAAAACCCACGAAAGTGCCAAGGAAGTGAAAAAAATTGGCTTTAAATATCTGTAATGTCCAGAAATCATGAAGATATCTGAGATATGTAGAAAAAGTCAAATACAAGCTTCCTACTTGCCTTAACTCTTCTCTCACGCTTAATTCTTCTCACAATGCCACCCCCACAACTTTGATGGTGTTGGATTAAGAGATATTGAGTGGAACAAGAGATTAATGAAAAAGAGAGAAAGGTAATTAAGCACCATATCTTCTCCTGCAAGTAGTCAGCCCAAAGAACACTCCAGCTGGAAGGAAAAGAAAAAGACAATTTAAATCAACTTCAAAGATTTGATCATTACACAAGACTGGATGTTTAAAGGGTTTGCAGCTTAAAGGACTGATAAGAAAGCAATGGCACTTCATCCAGAAACAGAAATGACAATGCCCTCTAAACAGGTTTAAAAGAATGGTGAGAATTAAAAATACATTTGCTTTTTAAATTATATACTAAGATTTCTTCTTGTTCAGTGTACAGTTAGATATTATTTTTGTGAGATTTTTGTATACCTAAAATGCCAGCTTCAAAAAAGCATTTAGAAAATGTTCTTCTTTCTTAGAGCTTTAGAACAGTTTTGATAGACACCTCAACCAACTTTGTGCGAGGTCATAAGAAATGATTGGTTATTTAATTTTCTTCTCTCCTTAGAAACCAGTTTTAGTATAAATCACTTTTTAAGAAGGTCCAGCAACTTATGAGATTGATTTATCTTTTGGGGTCCTCAGTCTTCTTGACCTTTGTTGTAATACCTTGATTTTGCTAATACTCATTTTCTGGTGGCTTCTGTTATTGCAGAGCACATGCTCTAGGCGTGCGAGCTTCAGTAGTTGTGGCACGCGGGCTCAGTAGTTGTGGCTTGCGGGCGCTAGAGCACAGGCTCAGTGGTTGTGGCGCACGGGCTTAGTTGCTCCGCAGCATGTGGAATCTTCCCGGACCAGGGCTCAAACCTGTGTCCCCTGCATTGGCAGGCAGATTTTTAACCTCTGCGCCACCAGGGAAGTTCCATAATTTACATCTTAAAAGGTAAGAAAACAGCTATAGTCAGGCAAAGTTTATGATATAATGACCTTGGATTGGTGGGCACAGCAAAGTGAGGGTGAGATAAGATTTTTTAAGCATCTTGATGAGCAAGCTCTGAGTCTAATCAGTAAACTATTTTAGTTGTTTCACACTCTTATCTATCAAGAATAAGTTTTTATTGAAGCATTAGCTAAGTATTTTTTGCTTCTTCTTAGTATTCTTTTAATATGACTAGGCAAGTATGCTCAATCACAGAATTTTTTAAGTTGGGCCCAGAAAAATGTATTTAGTCCCAGTATTGTTTTACACAGAGAAAAGAACTTCTGTTGGTTCCAGCTCTCAAATCCAGTCCCATAGATTTAAGACATAGAAAGGCAAATCTCTTAAAGTTACAAGAAGGAGCTATGCACCATTAAAGATTATGCCTCATTGAAGGAACACACAGAAGGACACACAGAAGCATGGGATTTTTCTGATTGGCTGCAGGTTGACAAAAGTCTCAGGATTCCCAGGTTTCTTAAATGACTTTAGAAATAGTTTATCATGGCCAAAGAAAATACCCTCAGCCTAGGAAACATAACTTTTCCTTGCCTGAGAATTTATCCTTCTTACAAAAAGAGAATTTGATTGAGCTAGTTGCCTTCATTGCCTCCGTGAAGGGCATTTATTTTTATTTTTATTTTATATTGGAGCATAGTTGATTAACAATGTTGTGTTAGTTTCAGGTGTACAGAAAAGTGATTCAGTTATACATGTACATGTATCTATTCTTTTTCAAATTCTTTTCCCATTTAGGTTATTACAGAATATTGAGCAGAGTTCCCTGTGCTATACAATAGGTCTTTGTTGTTTATCTATTTTAAATACAGTAGTGTGTACATGTCAGTCCCAAACTCCCAATATATCCTTCCTTCCCACCTTCCCCCTTGGTAACAGTAAGTTCCTTCATTAAGTTTGTGAGTCTGTTTCTACTTTGCAAGTACGTTCATTTGTATCATTTTTTTTTTAGATTCCACATTTAAGCCATATCGTATGATATTTGTCTTTCTTTGTCTGATTTACTTCACTTAGTATGATAATCTCCAGGTCCATCCATGTTGCTGCAAATGGCATTATCTCATTCTTTTTAATGGCTGAGTAATATTCCGTTGTATATATGTACCACATCTTCTTTATCCATTCCTCTCTTGATGTACATTTAGGTTTCTTCCATATCTTGGCTATTGTAAACAGAGCTGCAGTGAACACTGGGGTACATGTATCCTTTCAAACCATGTTTTTCTCTGGATATATGCCCAGGAATGGGATTACTGGATCATATTAAGGAACCTCCATACTGTTCTCCATAGTGGCTGCACCAATTTATATTCTCACCAACAGTGCAGGAGGATTCCCTTCTCTCCACACCCTCTCTAGCATTTATTGTTTGTAGATTTTTTGATGATGGCCATTCTGACTGGTGTGAGGGGATATCTCATTGTAGTTCTGATGTGCATTTCTCTAATAACTAGTGATGTTGAGCATCTTTTCATGTGCTTCTTGGTCATCTGTGTGTCTTCTTTGGAGAAAAGCCTATTTAGGTCTTCTGCCCATTTTTTGATTGGGTTGTGTTTTTTTTTTTATATTGAGCCACATGAGCTGTAGCTACATATGAAAAAAATGAAATTAGAACATTCTTTAACACCATACACAAAAATAAACTCAAAATGGATTAAAGACCTAAATGTAAGACTGGATACTATAAAACTTAGTGAAAAACATAGGCAGAACACTCCTTGACATAAATTGCAGCAGTACTTTTTTGAGCCGTCTCCCAGAGTAATGGAAATAAAAACAAAAATTAAAAAATGGGACCTCATTAAACTCAAAAACTTTTGCACAGCAAAGGAAACAATAGACAAAACAAAAAGACAACCCACAGAATGGGAGAAAATATTTGCAAATGATGTGACTGACAAGGGATTAGTCTCCAAAATTACAAGCAGCCCGTGAAGCGCATTTATTGGGCATTTATTTATTTATCAAGCTTTTCAGAAATAGTTGTCCCCCTCTCATTCCTGCTAAGCCCACACATAAGCTTGAGAATAAAGTGATGAAAGCAAAAAAAAAAAAAAAAAGAGAAAAATAAAGTTTCTCAAAAGTGTAATGAAATCAGGTCATTAAATTATGATATCTAAATCACAATTCAGTGTTTCCTGAAGAAAAAACAAAAATCACAAACTTTTCATTGAGATAGAAGCAGAAAGCTACCACCACTGAGTCTATCATGTAAACTGTCACCTTTGATATTTTGGTCACACTGTGCGTATGGTACATGCCTCCATTTCTGATCCAAGTAGTTGTGATCAGGGGAGCCATGTTCCTTTCACCTACAGAGTCAAAGCTGGAGCCATAACATCTAATAAAGAGTCAGTTGGGACCACATTCTACAGAAAGTTTCCGGGAAACTAAGAATTCAGGACCCAATCTGTTTAGTATATTAAGTTTTCAAAGGAATATATGCATTTATCCTGGATTGCAAAAACTGCCATTCTGGAAATTTGCCGCAAGGTGTCCAGTAGGACATTGTCCACAGGTCTGAATGGAGAGAGACATAATTTATGTGAGACCCAGATGCTAAATTCTGCTCAAAACGCTGCAAATTACTAATACTGAATTACCCTACATTCATAAAAACATATTTAATTATTTATTTAAACAGCTTTAATCAACATGAATCTACTATTCATTGCAAATGTCATTTAAAGCAATTTAAAGGCATAATTTTAAGTGCAATTTAATATTTACCTCGTCATATTTATCTTAATCATCTCACCCTGAATCATAAGTCATATCACAAAGATATACCTGATAATTTGTCCATTCATCCAGCACAGGGTTTCATACTAGTAGTAATGCTGACATTTTGGGCTGGATAATTGTATGTTGTAGGGGGCTGTCCTGTGCATTGTAGGATGTTTAGCAACCCAGTAGATATCAGTGGCAACTGACTCCCCCCACACACACCAGTTGTGACAACCAAGCATTTCTCCAGAGACTGCCAGCTATACTGAGGTGGAAAGTGCGGGGGGAAAGAACCACTCCCAGTTGAGAACCACTAATGTAGCAGGATATTAAGGCTTCCCAGTTTGCATATCTTGCAGCAGTTGCTATCTCAATCCTAGGGAGCCCATCGATTATACATGATTAGGTCTAAACTAACTGATCCTTAGTCTGCCTTTGCAACCTATTTCATACTCAAACACACATGGCAGGAAAGAAAAAATTAGGGCTTGAGATACCTCTATGAGCATCCTTGTATTTGTTCTCTTAGAAGGTGTCATTTTCCTTCCAGAGGACTTGGCTCAATACTTTCTCCCTCCACTTTAGAATCAGTTATGGGTTCTACATTATAGTTTCATGTCAGTTTCCAATAGCAAGATCCTACTAACCAAGTCCAATCTGCATAAATGCTGTTTTCAGTGACGAATTTCATCAGTTTAATAAACCGTGTCTTACGCAAAACAAACCATTTTGAATACAATAAAAGCATTATTTTTGAATTGAAATTTATCTTTGTTTCGTGAGAGGCTGTTATAGGAAAATCACGACTGCTGTTCACTCTAGACTGAACCGTTGTTAGTCAGGAAGAGTCATGAATTTCCCATTTCTCATTCTCTGAGTGCTTCCCTCACTCCCATGGGGGTGATTTATGCAATGGCAGAGTGAGTCTGATTTTCCTCCTGCTTCACTTTCAAATTGCTGCATGAATAATATTATCAGATCTTGACTGGTGGTTCATGAAAACTGTACTTAGTTTCTTATTTCAGGAAAATCTTTCACTGAAATGTTTAGCTTTTTAAACAAATCTTTGCACGACTTCACATTTTCAGCTTGTTTAGTAGTACCTGTATACATTTGGAGAGAGAGGGGATTTGGAGAGAAAAGAGATAGGTAGCATCCAAATACATAGGCCTTCAGTGGGCTAGATGTCTCCCTGTCCACTATCAAAACTAAAGTCTATGGTGTAATTTCTTTGGATATATTTCACGTAAATAAGTGTAGAGCGACGGAAAGAAGAGTAACTGTGATAGACCGGCAAGAAACTTGGCTTCACCACCTTAAGACATTTAGTGTCCCCTTGTTTGCTCTATTCATAAGTAAAGGTAAATAAGTTTCATTAATCTATTCAATAAGAATTTATTAAATACCTAATATGTGCCAAACATTACATTTTGTGTTTAGAACACAAAGTAAATGTGAAATACTTCTAGGTTGCCTACATTAATATTAATATGTTAGTGTTCAAAAAGAACTCATTTGATAAGCAAAAATTATGCAAACAAAGCTTGGAACACAAAATATAGATCAAAATGAGAGTTTAGCAATTAATGATAATATTCTGTGAATATATATTGTACAGGATTATGCAAATTTATGTGCTCTATTTCTGTACATAAAACTTGCCAAAAGAACATAAAAGACAACCTGAATAAATGGTGAGAAATATCATGTCCTTCCATAGGAAGGCTTAATATTATATAACCCCACATCAATTTATACAGTTAAAGTAAATAAAACAAAAATTCCTAAGGAACAGAGAAGGGAGGTTTCTAATGCTCTGGTTATATTCAGTACAATACTAATTCAAGCATACTTCAGAAATGTTTATTAAATCTAAAATGATCTAGGTCAATTATACTTCAAAAACAAACAAACTCAAAAAAAGAGATCAGATTTTTGTACCAGAGGTGAGGGGTGGGGGAGGGGGAATTGGATGAAGGCCATCAAAAGGTACAAATCTCCAGTTATAAGTAAATAAGTACTAGGAGTGCAATGTATAACATGATAAATAATTTAATTAACACTGCTATTTGTTATATATGAAAGTTAAGAGAGTAAATCCTAAGAATTCTCATCACAAGGAAAAATTTTTTTCTTTCTTTAATTTTGAATCTATGAGATGATGAATGTTCACCAAACTTATTGTGGTAATCATTTCACGATGTACGTCAAATCATTATGCTGAACACCTTAAACTTAAACAGTGCCATGTGTCAATTACATCTCAATAAAACTGGAAGAAAAAGAAATCTAAAATGAGCATATCCTTGACATAGCATTTTTCACTTCTAGATATTTATCCTCCAGAAATAAGTACCAAAATATGATAACATATATGTATAAGAATATTCACTTCTGCTTTGTTTTGATAGCTAAGAACTCAAATATCCATCAATAGGGAAAAAACTATAATAGACTCATTTAATGGAGTAGCATGAAAAATATCTATTAAAAATAATGAGATATAGCTAAATTTAGCATCATGAAAAAAGGTTCAAATATATTGCTAAATGAAAAAAGTCCAATTTTAGAGCAGTATATATTGTATGACATTTTTCTATAAAAATAGGACAATAACAGTATTAGCAAATGTACTGAAAACAAGCTGAAGGACTATGTAGCCAGCAACTAAAGGGCTGAGATTATGGAGGACTTTTATTTGTTTTATTCATTTCCTTAATATTTGAATTTTAACTTTTTCTTACTTATATAATTAGAAAAATTAAGACAGTGTGAAAATATATATTAATAACATTGTCTTCACCAGGATTTGACGTTAGAAAAATTAGGGATCAATTTTGCTTATTCTGTTTTTATACTGGTTAGAACTTCTAAGCTAAGTAGCATTAACACTGCTAAACATTGCTATCCCAAGTCATTCCTTAAATAGTTTTTAATTAGTCTTTCCTTAGAGAAAACATGAGCTGCTACAGAGAGAATTTGTCTAAACAAAAATGGTTTAAGAACTCACATCATAAGACTTACACTCACGAAGTATTTGACATCTTTCTCTGCAAATTTACCAGAAGTTTAACATTTTTCAGTTTTATTTTTTAATGACTGTACTTGTGTATAATTGCACTGTAAAACAGCTCTGATGAATTACTGAAAATTTTTTCTCAGCTTCTTCTGTTTTTTTTTTCCACGGATCTTGATCCCTTTGAATTAATTAGGTTGGAAAAAGAACCCATGAAACCCTAATCTAGTTGGGTAGTTGCTCTACCAATTACAGGATGAAAAATGTGAATTATAGTCACTTCACCTCGGAAAGTGCTAAAAAAGAGAGAGCCCTATATATCAGCCAAAACAACTGGTTCAGAAATCTTTTAAAAATCTTTATACATCTTCAAAATGTCAGCCAAGGTGTATTTCCAGATAGAATATATGGTAACATCAACATTTCTTTAGGCTTTATTGCAAGTGCTTTGTTTATTTCATGTTTACACAGGGCACAGACTTCAGAAAACTTGTGGTTAAAGTTGGCTAAGACCAATAAGCTTTCATTACAGAAAGTTACATGTAAGATTTCCTTATGAATATAATAATCCTGGTGCACTGTACTCTAGTCTAACAATATGCTGAGGGGAAAAAATGCATGAAATGCATTTTTTGGCAAAATAGAGTAAATCTGAATTATTCAGGGTAAATTGAACAAGCTCAGTAGTGCTTTGTGATGCTCTTTACAAGCTCATGACATTATTGTCTTTAACACCATTAATGTTATCTTGCCATTCTTTAGCCAATTGGGTATTGAGAAACTTAAATGTTACAGAATAAATAATAGAATGTCATATAGACCATTAGTCATTGAAATGAAATATTTATACATTTGTATATATAAGGAACATCACCAATTTTACCTTCATGGTGGTCCAAGTCCAACTCCAAATACATGTGCCAGTGTCATTATGTCTGTTGCTAGATTTTTAAATAAAATAGAGGCAAAGTTGAATTTTAGTAAAATTCTACTTCTTGGCTAAAGCAACCATATTTAAATTCTTAAACACATTATTCTTAAGTATATCAGCCCATTCAATGGCCACTTCTCAGTTCATACATTCCTATGATAGCCTAAGTTTCCCAGTGGAACTTATTGGTAACATAAACTTAGTTTACTAAGGATGTTATTTGACGATAGAGACAGACTACAAGCCTGTACTTGGAATTTAAAAATGGTTTTTCAGAGTAGGTGTCATCTAGGCAAGAGAAGCATAAAAAGACATTCCATTAGAGGGTATATTACGTACAAAGATTTAGAACAAAGAGACAGAAGTTTAGAATTGATTGAACATAGAATTCTACATTTTTAATTGATTAATCTGTTATATTTCCATGGGGTAAAAATAAGATTATAAATTTATATTTCGTTCTTTATTTCCTAAAACCATAGGGCTTTTAATATTAAATATTTTTTTCTTATAGGTTGAGCTATTATTACAACTGTTTTTTAGGAAAACAGAAGCAAAATAACATGTTGATTATTAGGTTCCTTCAGGGAAGAGCCAGGCACGATAGTGGTGACATTTAACCTGAACTCCATCCAGAGAATAGGTAGACATTAACAGTTGGAGATAGGGTATGTATTAGTTACCTAGGGCTGCTGTAACAAAATACCACAAATTGGGTAGTTTAAAACAACAATTTAGTCTTTTCAATTTCTGTAGGCTAAAGGTACAAAATCAAGATGTCTACAGGGTTGGTTTCTTCTGAGACATGTGAGGGAGAATCTGTACCATGCCTCTCTCCTGGTTTCTGATGCCTGGTAGATACATCACCTCAATCCTCACATGGCATTCTCCCTGTGTGTTTGTATCTCCATTGAGCAGTCTTCTTATAACTAAGCACTCCAGTCATGTTGGATTAGTGGCCCACCCTACTCCAGTATGACCTCATCTTAATTAATTATAATCTGCATTGACTTCATTTCAAAATAAGGTCACATTCTAAGGTACTGGGGCTTACAACTTCAAAATACCTTTTTTGGGCAACACAATTAAACCCATAGCAGAGAAAGATTATTGTAGCTTGAGAGAGCTTATGAAAAATGGTGCAGATGCTTAAAATTATTCAAGAAATTTCAGTAAAATGTTGTGATTGGAACTTCAGGTGAGAGAGCAGAAGTGGAGAAGTTAAGCAAGGCATGAGTCAGACCATTAGGGTTTGGAATGCAACAGTGATGACCATGGGCTTGGTGTAACAGGGAGCCATCAAAAGCCTGCTTGCAAAGAAGAATGTGTGGTCTCTGTTTACTTCTGCAAGATCAGGTATTGGGGATAGGGATCATAGAAAATTCAATTAATATTTCTTTTCATTTTTCAAGTTTCCTTAAAATCAAGGCCTTTCTGTAACCCTCTTTATAACTTTAAAAGTTCTATATTTGCAATGATGTTAATGTTTAAATGTAAATTTCTCCCAAGTACTCCTGCTTTAGAATCCTAGATTTTTTTATAAAAGAATAATACAAAAGATCAGTGGTACTTCCATGTTTCTGCTTTTTAAACATCAAGTTCAGCAATGCAAAGAAAGAAAAATGATATGAAAATACTATACCTTTTTGATACAACTTCCTGTATCTTTACTCAAATATCATTGAATACACAGAAAATCAATACACTGATTATTTAAAACCATAGTTACAACACGTTAACAAGTTTAAGCCACAATGCAAATGCAGTGTATTATTAATAGTGTTCTATTACTTTAAATGAATATTATAGCATTATATTCACCTTTAGAACTAGATGGGTGGGATGGGGGGATGGGGGGATGGGAGGGAGGTCCAAGAGGGAGGGGATATATGTATACATATAGCTGATTCACTTCGTTGTACAGCAGAAACTCACACTACATTGTAAAGCAATTACACTCCAATTAAAAACAAAAAGTCCTACAGCTGTTAAAAAAAAGTTTTTAAAATGTATCCTTTATAATCTTGGAGCAAAGGCACTAAAAAAAAAAAAAAAAAAGCCTAAAGGACTTCCCTGGTGGTCCAGTGGTTAAGACCCTGCGCTTCCACTGCAAGGGGCACGGGTTCAATCCCTGGTTGGGGAGCTAAGATCCCACGTGCTGTTTAGTGCAGCCGAAAAAAAACCCTAAGAAATATCCATAGAACATACTGTTGCTCCAGATTAATTTCAGTGGGTAGACATGTGGTGACTGATTCCAAGTGCCCCCTGAGTGTCCATGGAGTGACAGTTTGTGCTCACAACTTGCTGGAAACTGGTCTGTGAGTTAAAAGACAGGAAAACATGATCAAACTTGGCTTAATTGATATCTTGGAGAGGACCTGACTCTCCTGAGCTTTGATGTCTTTCCTCTCTTAGGCTCTCCTCAGTCAACTCAGTTGGAAACTGGAGTGTCTGATGTCTAGTCAGGGTCTGCTTTATAAGTACTAACAATGAAAGCAAAGAAATGGACTTGGTGTTCAAAGGGCTAATCCGCATGTGAGCTTGGCCTGTATAATAAGAAAGGAGCCATTTCCATATCATCACAGGACCAGGAACAGCCAGCCTTTGACAGGGCATCAAAAATGTGGGGTGTCTTGCTGGTACCCATTCTACCCTTGTCACGGACATTGAAGCCGGTGGGCTTGGATAAATATAAAACTGGGCCTCACGTTGTGCTCCTCCATTACACACATGTCAATATGTGGAGCTTTCCACCTAAGAGGAAACCGTGAAAAATGGAAATTCAACATATGGTCAATGAGGGCTGCAAAAGCCATGGAAAGAAACCATTGCTCTCCAGAAGGCTTTCAGTGGCACTCTTAGATAATTGCTTAATTGAAATTTTATTCCTTTCATTGAACCTCACAGCAGGAGTGAATCTACAATTATAAAGCAAGTTTTGATATTTCATTCCTGCCCTTTATAGCAATGTTGGTGAAGAATGAGCATTAATTAAGGAATAGCAACAAAACAAATTGCTCTGGAGGGGAAGAAAAGGAAGAGGTGTGAGAGTGTATGAACGTAATTAAAAGGGGGGTGATCAGAAGCACAGAGAAGAATTTTCTTTTTCCATGGTGTTGGTAACAGCAACATAGGGAAATGATTTTACTATAGAAGAGTTTGTCCTTTATGGGTAGATAAGAGGGGCGATAATTATAGTGAAAAATATATTTTTAAAACCAGTCATAGTCCAAAATTTTTATTTACAGGCCAAGTGACTTGAATAATTCACTTTACCCCTAAGACCCTCAACTACCTATAAAACAGGAATAAAAACGGCAGATTGTTTACTTTATAGGATGGTTGTGAGAATACGGTGAGTTATTACATGGGAAAGCATGTCGTAAATTGTAAAGCTCCTGTACTCAGGAAATTGATTAATTAATTCAGAAAAGGAGTTAACTATTAATTTATTTCCTAATAATGTGAGGGAGGGAAGTAGGAGCTGGGAAGCAATCAATATACTCCTTATTAATACTTTAACAGAGTTTAACTTTACGAAACTCGTATGTAAGGGAAACTCTGTCTGCTACCAGTAATTAGCCACAGGAAAGAATTATAATGGAATTGAAACTTTAAGGTGTTCTGGAGCTTATTTACATATGTCCTTAATATGAATAACTGAAATAGGGTTGAGTTGGCAGTGTCTTATGCCAACTCTCTGGCTCTTAGACTATTGAGAACATAAATGTATTACTTTTATTTGTGAATAATCCTATGAGATGATAGCCCAGCTCTCATTAGTCTCTTAAATGTCCAAAGGCAATATCTGCAAGTATTGATAGTTCTGCAGATGAATGAAATTTAAGGTTTAAATAATTTTCCCAGTTCCATACAAAAAAGTACGCTTTTAGAGAATGGAGCAAAGTAACTGTGGCTTTAGATGAACAATAACAGATAGGGCCAGCTAGGAGAAAACAGATTCTCTCAACCAACCTGAGTCTCTTTATTTTTTTCTCACCATTTTAAATATATCCATGGTTTGAAGACCATAAGAAGCAGATAATTATAAAATAATAAACAAAGACACTGGGCTAATTATAATTCCACTGACATATGATACTGAGTAATATTTTATTAAAATAACCATATTCACATGTTTCTATCCATGACAGAGCAAATTGGATCCTTATGTACTATCCATTCTCACCTTCTGCTTTAGGAACAAACAAACCAATGTTATTTGGAGCAGTGATATGCCTGATAAAAATGTATTATTTCCCAATGTTCCTTTTAGCTTCAGGTTTCATATGACTAAGTCCTGACCTATGAGTTATAAGTGGAAGTTTTGGAAAGAGAATCCTAGAAAGATTCCTTAAGGGTTAATAGTTCCCTTTTGCTTTTTTACCCTTCCCCTTTCTTGCTATCTCGTAATGGATGTGAAGGCTGGTGCCCCAGCAGCTGCTCTGAGCAGTGCGTTGCTTTGAGGATGGAAGCTATTTACTATGTGATTGTAGAGAAAAAATATAGATGGAGAATGAACACAGTGATTCTGGAATCACCCTATCAGCACTAGGTTATATTCTGTTTTGTTTTATTTTTTATGTTAGAGGGGAAAGTGTGATTTTTTTTCATCTTTTCAAACATTTTTTAATGCAGACAACCTAATCTTAACTGATATATAACAACTAGAATATAATTTCCTTGAAAGCAGAGGTCTTTTCCATTTTGTTTAGAGCCTAAGACATAGGCAGACCCATAATAGAGGCTAAAAAATACTTGTTAAATCTGAACACCTAAATCTAACCCTTTTCTTTGTATATTGTTTAAATAACTCTCCTCTCTACCTCTTATTCTCTTTTCTACTTTTCCTACATAATTTCCTAAATTATTTCCTCTTTTGTCCTTTTATTTACTCTTCCACCAATCTTTGTTCCTAAAATTGACCACTGTAGTTATCTTCTCCCTTCTTATTTAGATAGTAGTTTGGCCAATGAGAAATGAGCAAAATATAAATCCAAAGCCCATGACAATTCTTCTTGGTTATTTTCTTTCAAATTTGGTTCAAATAGAGACCGGGAGGATGGGCCACTGTATGAATCGTTAAGAATGTTCCCATTTTTAAAAATTATAGTTCTATCTTCCCAGATGTAAAATAATTATTCCCTACATTCTTATAAATATTTTATAATGGAACCATGACCTGAAAACAAAGATTCAAGTTTCATAGTCACTGTGAATTAAATTTGAAAACATCAAAGTTTATATATTGAATGGGTCAGTGGGGGATATATTTGCAAGAGAGTCTGAATAGCTCATGGGAAAATGACAAATCAAGTTGGAGAGTTGGTCCCAAATATTAAAATTTCCAGTGAATCAAGCAACAAAGAGTCACCTCCTAATCTCCAAGTAAAATTATAAATGGGAAAATAATTCATGCTAGAAAAGGGGAAATGAAATAAGTAATCTGAGCTGATTTTTAAAGAAACTTGATCCTCTGTCATTCAAATTGCTCAGCCCTGTGCATTTATTTTTGCATTTTTAAAGAGTTCCTAGGACAAAGGATCATAGAATGAATTAAATTAGAGAAATACATCACTATAAGGATATAAGAAAATGAAAAATGAGAGTTACTGAAAGTCTGAAAACTCAATGTGTGTTTTTTTCTTTACTCTGGCTACTTTTAAGATTTTCTCTTCTTTTATTTTTTTCATTGTTTTTAATACAGTGTGCATAGATGTGCTATTTTTGATATTCATAATTTTAGGGAGCAGTAGTGCTTTGCAAAACTGTATCTTCATATCTTTCTTCAGCTTTAGAAAATGTTTCACCAGTTTCTATTCAACTATTGCTTCACTCCCGTTCTCCCTCTCCTCTTTTTCTCTTCTACAGATACATTACATCATTTCCAATATCCCTTAAGTCTGCTAATCTCTTTCTGTATTTTCCAACCTTCTTTTCTCCTTGTACTTTTTTTTTTTTTTTTTTTTTGCGGCACGTGGGCCTCTCACTGCTGTGGCCTCTCCCGTTGAGGAGCACAGGCTCCGGACGCGCAGGCTCAGCGGCCATGGCTCACAGGCGCAGCCACTCCGCGGCATGTGGGATCCTCCCAGACCAGGACACAAACCCGTGTCCCCTGCATCGGCAGGCAGACTGTCAACCACTGCGCCACCAAGGAAGCCCCTCTCCTTGTATTTTAGTCTGGTTATTTTATACCTCTCTTTTTTTGTAACTACTCTGCTAGTAATTTAATCACTAAGTGCTGAATTTCAATTATTGTATCCTCCAGTTCTAGAACTTCAGTTATTTTGTATATATTCCCATTCTAAAGCTCTCCATCTTGCCATCTATTTTATTGAACATATTAATTACAGTTATTTTTAAGTCTATGTTTTGTTACTTTAATAACTAGATAATCTGTAGGTCTGTTTCTAGCACCTTTTCCTTCCGTTGTTTTTTGATCATCTGGTACTGTTCTCTTTCAGGCCTGTTTTTGTTGTTGTTGTTATTGTTGTTTTAATTGAATGCTGAGCATTTTATGACTGCCAAGGTAAGAAGCTCTGGATGACATTATCTTCCTCAAAGAAGATTTAATTATTCTAGCCAGTGGTTAGAGGAGGGGCAGGTTCTCTTGGTCTAATCAGGGATAGATACAGTCTGAGAATAGGTTTCAAACTTTGTGAGAGTTAAAATCTGTCGTGCGGCTACCATTGCAGCTCTTCCTCAGCAGACTCTAATTTCCAATTTGTGTTCCTCCAGGGTTGTGAGACTTCTAAAAGTTTTCCTTAGCCTTTTTGCCTGCTTTCTTCCTAGTTTCTCAGTCTCTTACACTCTGGAAGTTTTATGTTGACAAATGCCTCAAGGACAAGAATGTTGGCCTCACTTCTCTAAAAACCCATTTTCTCGAGATCTTGGTCCTTTGGGTCTGACCTACCTTAGTAGTCATTACATTTTTATCTCCTCATCCCAAGAGCTTGGCAGAAATTTGGGGCAGACGCTTTCTGCTTAAACTCTTGCCCCATGCTGTGAAATGGCAAATGATATCAAATTCCTCAATAGAAAAAAGCAACTAAGCAAGTATAGCTTCTTTCAGTGTATTTCCCTTCTCTTTTGGATCTCTAGTCCTCACTGCCTTAATTGATCACTAATGCCTAAGTAAGCTAAAAAAAAATTTAACTGAGTAGCTTTTAAAT
The DNA here is from genome assembly GCF_949987515.2 of Delphinus delphis. Classification (NCBI taxonomy): domain Eukaryota; kingdom Metazoa; phylum Chordata; class Mammalia; order Artiodactyla; family Delphinidae; genus Delphinus; species Delphinus delphis. The sequence continues at coordinate 127,716,976 of NC_082686.1, forward strand.
GGAGGATTTGTGTGATACAAGCTATTCCATCAGAGCTGGAAGATATTTGGAGCCAATTTTTTGACCTTTGGGTTTCCCTCTAGTCCTAACTTTTTGTTATGTGGATAATGTGCCAATTTGAAGTTTTTCTTAATATACTAAATAAAGTTTTCTTCCCTAAAATTTTAAAAGTTCTGGAAAATTTATATGGAAAAGTGTGACTGACTTGTTTTGTCTCTAATCAAAAAATGAAGAAGCTGAGGAGGAGGACATGAATGTATCCCTGTGGGATAAGTTGCTTTTATCATTTATGTGCCCAGGGAGGCGTATATAAGAGAATTCATTAAATTTGAGCATTTTTGTTTTGTTTTCCTTAAATAGAAATCCCAAAGGAATTAAATTATATTTTGGCTAGCTTCTTACATTTATTTGCCAATGGACAAGTCCAAATATGAAGGAATTTTCTTTTTATTTGGACTGATATAATTAGCCTGTCTACAAATAGATTATTTATACAGGCATACCTCAGAGATATTGCGGGTTCAGTTCCAGACCACCGCAATAAAGCAAATATCACAATATGGTGAGTCACACAAATTTTTGCTTTCCCAGTGCATATAAAAGTTATGTGTACACTATACTGTATTCTATTAAGTGTGCAATCGCATTATGTCTAAGAAAACAATGTATGTACCTTAATTAAAAAATACTTTATTGTTAAAAAATGCTAACCATCATCTGAGCCCTCAACAAGTCATAACTGTTTTGCTGGTGGAGGGTCTTGCCTTGATGTTAGTGGCTGCTAAATGATCAGGGTGGTGGTTGCTGAAGGTTGGGGCGACTGTGGCAATTTCTTAAAATAAGACCACAATGATGTTCGCCACATTGATTGGCTCTTCCTTTCATGAAAGATTTCTCTGTAGCACGCAATGCTGTTTGAAAGCATTTTACCCACAGTAGAACTTCTTTCAAAATTGTAGTCAGTCCTCTTAAACCCTGCTGCTGCTTTATCAACTAAGTTTATGTAATATTCTAAATCATTTGTTGGCATTTCAACCATCTTCACAATGTCTTCATCAGGAATAGACTCCATCTCAAGAAATCACTTTCTTTGCTCATCCATAAGAAGCATCCGTATGCTCCTTATCCCTTAGAACTTGATTATGCAATTGGAGCAGTGCAGTCACATCTTCAGGCTCCACTTCTAATTCTAATTCTCTTGCTAGCTCCACCACATCTGCAGTTACTTCCTGCACTGAAGTCTTGAATCCCTCAAAGTCATTGATGTGGGTTGGAATCAACTTCTTCCAAACTCCTTTTAATGAACCTAACTCCAGCAATGACCTCTTCCCATGAATCACGAATGTTCTTCATGGCATCTAGAATGGTGAATCCTTTCCAGAAGGCTTTCAATTGACTTTACTCAGACCCGTCAGAGGAATCACTATCTATGGCAGCTGTATATAGATAGCCTTACAAAATGTATTTCTTAAATAATAAAACCTGAAAGTTGAAATTCCTTCTTGATCTATGGGCTGCGAATGGATGTTGTGTTAGCAGGCGTGAAAGCATCATTAATCTCATTGTACATCTCCATCAGAGCTCTTGGGTAGCCAGGTGCATTATCAATGAGCAGTAATATTATGAAAGGAATCTTGTTTTCTGAGCAGTAGGTCTCAATAGTGGGCTTAAAATATTCAGTAAACCATGTCATAAACAGATGTGCTGTCAATCAGGCTTTGTTGTTTCGTTTCTAGAGCACAGGCAGAGTAGATTTAGCATAATTCTTAAGGGGCTAGGATTTTCATAATGGTGAATGAGCAATGACTTCAACTTAAATTCACCAGCTGATTAGCCCTTAACAAGATAGTTGGCCTGTGCTTTGAAGGTTTGAAGCCAGGCATTGACTTCTCCTCTCTGGCTAAGAAAGTCTTAGATGGCATCCTTTTCCAGTATAAGACTGTTTTCTCCACATTGATAATCTGTTGTTTAGTGTAGCCACCCTCATTATTTATCTTAGCTAGAGCTTCTGGATAATTTGCTGCAGCTTCTACATCAGGACCTGCTTCTTCCCCTTACACTTTTATGTGATGGAAATGGCTTATTCTCTTAAACTTCATGAACCAACCTCTGCTAGCTTCAAAATTTCCCCCTGCAGCTTCCTCACCTTTCTCAGAAATCATAGAATTGAAGAGAATTAGGGCCTTGCTCTGAATTAGGCTTTGGCTTAAGGAAATATCGTGGCTGGTTTGATCTTCTAACCAGACTACTAAAACTTTCTCCATATCAGCAGTAAGTCTGTTTTGCTTTCTTATCATTCATGTGTTCACTGGAATAGCACTTTTAATTCTCTTCAAGAACTTTTCCTTTGCATTCATGACATAGCTAACTGTCGGTGCAAGAGGCCTAGTTTTCAGCCTATCTCAGCTTTCAACATGCCTTCTCGCTAAGCTTAATCATTCCTAGCTTTTTGTTTAAAGTGGGAGACATGCGACTCTTCTTTTCACTTAAGCACCTAGAGGCGATTTTAGGGTTATTAATTGCTTAATTTCAATATGGTTGTGTCTCAGAGAATAGGGAGGTCCAAGGAGGGGAGAGAGATGGGGGAAGCTGCCAGTTGGTGGAGCAGTCAGAACACACACATTTACAAATTAAGTTTGCGATCTTATATGGGCACAGTTCATCATGCCACCAAACAATTACAACAGCTATATCAAAGATCCCTGATCGCAGATCACCATAACAAATATAGTAATAATGAAAAAGTTAGAAAGTACAAAATGTGACACAGAGACACAAAGTGAGCAAATGCTGTTGGAAAAATGGTGCTGACAGTCTTGCTTGAGGAAGGGTTGCCACATACCTTCAATTTGTAAAAACTGCGATATCTGTGAAGCACAATAAAGCAAAGCGTAATAAAATGAGGTATACATTTATCTGTATATTATAGCTAATGACTTGTCTTATAGAAGATAAATCCTTATTTTAGAAGGTCCAGAGTATTGAAGAGAAGACCCAAAGGAAGCAAACTTTCTTTCGGCTAATGTAGTGCATACAATACTAGGAAAATGGAGGGGAGAGGGGGGAACGCATATGCAAAAAGTGTAATCTCAAAACTGACATGTATTACAAAATGAATAATCATGAAACACACAATATAAGAAAAACCATTCAAAGACATAAGAGAACTATGGGTGAAGAATACAAAACAAGATAAATTATTTACTAGAATTTTAGAAGTAAAAGTTTTATTGATGTTTCTGCTTGATTTTAACTTAGATATGAGAATATAGTTTCATAATGTTTATGAAACTGGTATATTTATTGCTTTAGTCCTATGCAACCCAACTGAAATGACATATCTGATATTTTGTGGCTTAATTGCAGAACATAATACCCATTATAGTTGTTGCAGAAACCCTTTAATATTTTAGGTTGTGATGACAATACAAAGGTACTTATCTCAAAGTACTATATTTTGATATACTTCTTGACTTTCCCCTCAGTCATTTTAAATGAAGAGATATAGAAATGAAAGTTCTCTGTTCCTTGTTCTCATGTGATAACTGTTAATGTGAGACTCAGAGTGTATTAGGAACATATGGTCTTAGTGACACATGAAGAAAGTAATGCCCATCTTCATGGAAGCAATCAAATTCTAATTAAACATGCTTTAATTAAACAATGTCATATATAGTAGTTTGAAATAAGGCATTATGTCTAGCCTTGCTATGTTCTTTTAACATTTAAAAAAAAATGTTGGAGGGATTATTGCTTTTAAGCTTCAGTAAATTCTAGAGGCTTATTGTTTCCTCATAATTCACCTGAGGATACCTGAGAGTTGACTTGTTCGTGGTCACCTACAAAGCCAGGAATGTGGCTCAATTTTTAATTTATAATCTACTGTCTTCTTTCTAAATTCTACAGAATTTATTAATTAGCAATAGAAAATAAAACATAACAGATTTTATCTTTAATATCCTACTAGTTTAGTCAAACTTGCTCTGAAATGGAAAGATTAATAACAATTATAAGATTTCATCTTTGCTCATCATCTTTTGATGACTTGTTAGTGTGATTTCTGATCAATAAGAATGTTTGTCTTCTTTTTGCTCATATGGACTGTAAAGGAAAATAGTTATGCAGAGTGGGTGGTTACCTATTGTAATATCAATATTTAATCTAACATAATAATGTTTATATATTCTCCAAAGATTCTCACAAGGATTATATACCTAGATAGATAAGAAGCTGATTGCTAAAAGAGAGAATTTGAGAAACTAAAAAACACAAAATGAAGACATATGACTGAGGCAGATGAGAAAAAAATACAGAGAATTTTCAATTTCATTTTCAACCAGTCAGAAAGGCTGTATAGAACAGGTTGCATTTCCTACAGAAGAAAAATAGGTATTTTGATTATCTGGCAAAGAGAAGGCATTTTAAAAGCAATTTTGATTCATTTGTAGACTTATCCTAATTTTAGACTTTGTATTTTTCAATTTGCTGTTAAAATATAATTAGAAACAAATGTAAATTTTCTCCTCTGCTTTAAGAACCTGGACATTTAACATTTCACTTTAACAATACCTTTCTTACAGTGTCATTTCCTTTTGTAATCATTAGACATTTAAAAATATTTTTTCCACTTTCACAGAAAAAAAATTAAAAACAGTATCATAATAACTGACAACTCAAAGGCAACAAAGGGGCCCCAAGTTGCAGATAGCTAAATAAACATAAAAGGAAAGTTACATACTGCTCCCAAGAAAAATTAAATTATAGCTGTAAAAATACAGACAGCTCAGTCTGTATTATCTTTTGTTGATCCAACAGCTTGTTGCTATGATAATACTGACGATTATAAATACAGTCCTTTCCCTTCTGCCAATGAAGCTATCATATCTTCCTATGAAAGTCACAAGTGAGAGATGAATTGACATCCTGGGTAGGAAATTGAATAGAAGCAAGAAATCAAGTAGAAATTCAAATCTCTCCCCTGACTCTCACAGGAACATATGAAAGTGACTTCTATTATGGCAAGATTTTCTGAGAACATTAAATTAGAATTTTAAGGACGTGTTTATTTCAAATCAATACGACTCAAGAGATTGATGCCTTTTGAGAATAATGCATGGTGTCATTCTGAATAGGCAAGCCATACTTATGAAATGTCCTAAAGAACAAAGAATAGAACAGGGGGAAATAAATTTACTTTTATTATGAAATCTTCCCAGAATTTAACTTAATTTAAAATGAAAATAATTCCATCTTCATTATTTTTTATAATCATTGCCGAATGTTTATTGAGTGCCTTCCAAGTACGGAACAGAGAATTAAGTGTTGCCAACCCAAAAAGATATGGTAGTCTCTACCTGCAGGGGCACACTCTATGGTTGGAAAAGAGAAAGTTAAGTTTCAATCGACAGATGTTCCTATTACTTATATTACTCTCTTGCCCTCTTTGGAGCCGTACAATCCTAACAATTCCTTGGGCTTTCATTTCATACAAGTTGTTATTTCTTCTTAGGACAAGGCAAGACAGTGAACATTTTTGGAAAATCTACCTCAAGTCTCAGTGCATCAAACCCCTCTGTGTCCTCAGCAAAAACTCCAGGTATCAGTAACGTGCTACTGAAATCAGAAATTAATGGTCAATATATTTTGGTTTAAGTTTGTGCTATAGTATTAGAAGTCTCCAATCTAGAATCATTAGAGAAAATGAGAAAACACTTTAAATAAAACCTATTTTTAAAAAGTTATATCATTTGCAGAATATGAATCACACTGTGTAGTCACCTAGCAACTATTTACTTGATATGGAATTTTAACCTAAAATGGATATTTTTCCCATGACTAAATTCCATTTCAAGTCTATCATGTCTAATTAATTTCCACATGAGTACCCTGATAGAAACCATAATAAATTAAACTAGGACAGGCAGGAGGCAGGTCTGCTTATAGCACAAACTGCAGTGGGAACCATAGCACAAGATGCTGGGTCGTACTAGCTGACTCTGGACATGGTAAGGATATTATTTCATGGACCATGTTCAGAATGAGAAGAAAATCCATGGGAAACGTTACTGGATTAATGAGAGAAAAACTTGATGTGCCCATTGTCCTCTGCTTTTCTGGGCTTCCCTGTGGCACAGCACTGTAATGGTCTATTTTCTACCCAACTAAAGTGTAGACTCTTCAAGTTAGTAGTGTCTATATTACTTTTCAAGAGGTAAGCAAAGTGCTTAGACCATAGTAGATCTCAAAAATGCTTAAATGGAAGAATGAGATGAGAATCAAAGGTGGTATGATAGCTATCAGAGACATAATGAGCAAATAGTAGATAATGTCACAGGATCTTGAGACCCATGATTGTAGACAGCCTGGCATAATTAAGGAACAAGAAGTGTAGAAGCTTGGTATTCATCTACAGCTGGCAAATTACTAACCATGATCTTCTGATTTGTTCAATAAATATTTTATGAATGCTGAAAGAAAGAACAACTCTGAAGCAACCCTGACATTCATAATTTGGAGTTATGAAGTTTTGCTCCATCACAAATTATCTCATGTATTCTGAGTGAGCTGGTGAGTCACTTAGCTGGTGACAGAGCCTAGCCTTGAACATCCCAGCTGATGGTTTGTCATAGCTGTGAGCCCTGAGAGTTTGCCCCTCTCAGCCCTCAGGCTGTAATATTCTCTACGTCTCAAGATACAAAAAAGAGAGAAAACACCAGCTTAGCCAATCATTTACTATCTACCTCTCAGAGCAACTTTGATTTTTCTCTGTACATACTTACACAGCAACCCTCACAAAGGGATTTTCAGTGTGAAAATTGCAATGGGAGAAAACTTTTCATTGAAAGTTAAAAAGGTTGTGAGATGATAAGAGGAAACATTATGCTCTGGAAATGGCATTTAGATGAAAGCTAGGAGCCTGTGCGAACATTGTGGTATACATAAGTTTCAGGTTTCAAGACAATTTTGAGATTTATCTTTTTCATGAATTTCACAAGCTTAATGTTTATGAAAGAATAAAGGAAAGAACATTCGGGAAACAGAGGAGATGTATTTATTGAACACCCACATCAAAGTCTCCTATGAAGCACTTGTCTTGCAAAGGAAGTGGTAATTTAACAAAGTTCAGAAAAATCTGGCTCTTTTCCAAAAGTACAATAAACAAGAGATCTCTTTTGGTTTAGATAAAATCAGACAAAGAAAAGATAAACATTGAATAAACTGACACCATGATTTCTAAATATAGAAAAGTAACAAAAGGTAGAAATTATAAGAGAAAGAAGATACAAATTCAGAGATAAAGCCAAAAGCAGTGAAAGTTTAAATAGGAAATAGAGTGTCATAATCATTAGAATTGTCCATTACACTTGTACAGATTATACCAGAAATTGTCATTGGATTTGAAGGCACATACAGATCCAATCAAGTAACAAAATTATATGCATTTTCTTCAAAAATATGAATATTGTACTTGTGCTGCTCATCAATAATATTTATAGGTCTCCTGTACACCTGTCAAATTGTCCTTGATTATTTAAACGTATAATGACAATTTTCCCAATAGGCAGAAAAATTCAAGAGGTAAAGACCGTGCCTGACTTGTTCACTGTGCGTAATACACAGTGTGACACAGAGTAGACACTTAAAAAAAATACCTTATTGAACTTATGATCTTGATTGGTTCTGTGAGGAGTCAAGTATAAACAGCGCCATCTTGGACTATCATTAAACATTTTAAATCTGAAAAGTAAATGGAGTTCTGACCCCTAGGCCTACAAAATAGGTTTGCTTTGAGCTGAAGAGACCCAGGAAACAGGAAGGGAGAAATGGCATCTGGCAGGAGTGTTCTCACTGGGCTGCTCAGATGCTGGCTTGCTCTCTGCTCCTACCTGGGCATATTTAAATCCAAACCTAGGTAAAAAATTAAATTCAACTGCATGCATGACTTCTTTTTCTTTCAATCTACGGCATTGATCTTAGTGGTTCTCGAAATGTGGTTGCTCACGCAACATCATCAGCATTACCTGTAAACTTGGTAGCGATGCATATTTTTTGGCCCCAGGTCAGTCTACTCAGTCAGAAACTGAGGATGGGGCCCAGCAATCTGTGTTTAACAAGCTTCCAGGTGATTCTAAGTCAGGGTAAAGCTTTAGAAACCCCCAATACTAGGTGAAGTGAGGATTACTGTAAATATAGTCTTTTATGAATCATCATCCCGCATCTTGTTAGGGACTCCACAATAAGCAGTGTTGTAACTCTGGCTGTGGCAGCCCCTGCAGCATCTGGACTCCAAGACTTTCAAAGGCCATATGAGTAACAACTGCAATTGTGCTTCTTTGATTCTGGAAGAAGACGGACAATTTTGAAGTATTATGGATTGCATATACACTAGATCTAATAATCTATACTATTTTCAAATACTTTTTAGAATAAAGGAAATATATTGGTAGTTATAGGACTTTACCAGTTCTACCTATAACTCCCTGTGAGACCTTTGTTTTCCAGGTTCCTCTTTTTTATAACAACACGTTGCACATTTTTAAAGCATGCAATTTGATTAGTTTTCACATATGTACACACCATGAACCACCACTACAATCAAGATAATGAATATATCAAAAACTCCCAAAGGGTCCTTGCAATCATTCCCATCCAGCTTTCCCTGTCCTTCTCCCATTTCCAGGCAACTGACATGTTTTCTGTCTTTCTCCCTCACATATATATCAATTAAGGGAGAGCTGACATCCTAACAAAATCAAGGCTTCAAACCCAAGAGTATAGTTTATCTCCATTTACTTAGGCATTCTTTACTTTCTCTCAGCAATACACAGGGAGCTATACTTAATATTTTTTAATAATCTATAAGGGAAAAGAATCTGAAAAGAATATATATATATGTAAATATATATATATATATATATGTAAAACTGAATCACTGTGCTATACACCTGAAACTAACACATTGTAAATCAACTATACTTCAATAAAAATATATATTTATATTAAAATAAATAAATAAAAGTGGGCACATACTTCTAAAAACAAAAAAAAATTGCATTAGTTTTAGGTGTACAACATAATAATTTGATATCTATTGCAAAATGATTGCTACAATAAGTTTAATTAATATCCATTACTACACATAGTTACAAATATTTTTCTAAAGAAAAGTATTCTTTTTTCAATTTTATTTTCTGAACAATTGTTGCTATGGTAAAGAAATAAATGTTTGTATATTGGTCTCTTACTCTGCAACCTTGATAAACTCATTTAACGATTGTAGTACATTTTTGTATATTCTACCAGATAAGGATTGTTATATTCTCTTGAATTGACCCCTTTACTATTATGAAATGAACATTTTAATGCCTGGCAATAGTATTAGTCAGAACTCTACTTTGTCTGATACTCATATGGATAGTCTAGCATTCTCTAGTGTTAGCATTGAATCCTCTTCAGAGATTCCAGTTACCTTTTAGTAGACCCTCATAAATTGTCCCAAGGATCACTGACCCTTTGTAATTTTTCATTATTATTACTCTCTTTTCTCTTACTGTGTCATTTTGGATAGTTTCTATTGCTATGTCTTTTTAAGTTCTCAAATATTTCTTTTCACAATTTCTAATTTGATTAATCTCATCCAGGGTATTTTTCATCTCATACATCAGAGTTTTTATATTTAGAAGTTGAAATTGGGAGGTTTTTATATATTCCATGTCTCTAGTTAACTTTTTGAACATATGTAATATAGTTATAATAACAGTATTAATGTCCTTGTTTGCTAATTTTAACTTCTATATCAGTTCTAAATCAGTTTCAATTTATTGCTTTTTCTCCTCAAGATTGCTCATGTTTCTTACCTCTTTGCAAGTCTATAATGCTTTTGTTTTTGTTTTTTCCAGTCATTGTGAATTTTACCCTATTGAGTTCTTGATAGTTTTGTTTTTATATAACTATTTGTGATCTTTGTTCCATGATGCAGTTAAGTTACTTGCAAATAGTTTGTTCCTTTCAGGTCTTGCTTTTATATTTGTTAAGCAGGATCAGAGCAGTGTTTAGTCAAGACCAAAGATTCCCAATATTCAGGCAAGTTTCTTTTGTGTGCTCTACCCAACACCGTTTGAATCATGAGGTTTTCCAGTTTGGCTGGTGGTAACAGGCATTACTCCCAGTCTTGTGTGAGTGCTAGGCACTGTTACTCCTAACACTACTATCACATGATTCTTTCCGCAACCCATTGTATAATCTCCTTGCATGCATGTGTTAGTCAGCATTCAGCTGCATACTCAAGAGGTATCTTTGCCAGATTTCTGGGGCTCTCTCTCTCTCTCTCTCTTTGCTGCTCTCTTCTTTCTGATACTCAGTACTGTAGACTCTAGCCACCTAAGTCTACCCACAGTCACAGCGCCATCTCCTAACACAGAGAGTCTACTCAGCTCCTACTGGATCTTTCTCCCTTGGCTTGGAAAATTTGAAGGAAGTAGGTGGCAGCATTCACTGTGCTCACCTTTTTTGTTTCCTATTTCTCAGCTACCACTATCCTTCATTGTCTGATGTCTAGTGTCTTGAAAATTGTTGTTTTGTTTTAAATATACATTGAACTTTTTTGGAAATTGTTTCAGTTGGGAGGGTAAGTTCAGTCCCTATTACTCCACCTTAACTGAAAATGGAAATATCTCCTCCTATTTTAAGTCACATTTGGAGTAAATGACCTTTAAAGATCAACCCAGCTGTAAAAATCAGCAATTCTTTCATAGGACAGAGTATCCACAGCTGTGTCGGTTCACTAGACCCAGTTATGCGCTGCCCGGTAGGCTCCTCTGTCTCCTACTCTCCAGACCTCAACTACTTGCCTTTGTTCTTGGCCTGAGCAGCCCTAGCTTTGACTCACACAGTTTCGGGGGATTATAAAGTCCAACTATGGCCATAATCACTACAGATCTAGAAGTCCGCAGCTGCTAAGTACAGACCGCTGTCCCTAACCACTAGCCAGAGTGGAGCTGTGGAGGCTGTGACTTCTCCATCAGCTGTTGGAAGACCTGCATGGTACAACTCAGGAGTGTGGGGAATTCACGGCTCCTGGCGTGGACTTGACCAATGAGAGACAGTGGAACCGTAAGACAAATTTCTCACTTTTCTACCCCAACCATAGCTCCCAGATATAGTGATTTCATGAACCTTGTCCTGAGATACCCCATATGACTAAATAACTGGCTGCATTTTCTTGTGAAATCGCAGGAAGCGCTCCCCTTTCCTGCCTCATTTCCCTTTTTCCGTCACTCTCACTTTGCACATAGCCATCCCACCCCTGCCAAAGAGCATTAGTGTGTACATTTTGGTTCAGACTGTTTCCTAGGGGACTCGGTCTAAGAGAGTGGGGAAATAAAAGAATATAAGAAAACAAATCATTCCATTATGTAATATCTCCTTGTTCCATTTTTATACCAAAATTTAAAAATCTGCTCTGCATATTTTAAATGAAAAAATAAAATATTTTCATTTAATATGCAGAAAGTATAACCCAACTTTACAGAGCTGGGAGAAATATTATCAAGAACTATCAGTCTTGTTGAAGAAAAATAACAAAACATGACTCCTCAGTGCTAAACCAGCTGCCAACCAGTGTAGGAGAGAATTCCATATGCAGGTGCAAATGTCACTGTGAAAGCTGGAATTTCAGGGCTCTTATCTGAAATATGATTTGGAAGGTTTGTGGGAGAATGATGATGTAAACAGTTGAAGCAATGTGTAGTTTGCCTGCTTTTGTAAATACCAGCATGACTTTAAATGGAAGAAGCTAAAAATGATTTTGCCTCAGTGCTCTGTCCTGTGTCACAGCTTTGTGGTTTGTTTACACAGGTTTCTTCAGCACAGTAGAGTGATATTAAGCATGTAACACCTAACCCAAGTCACAGACTGTTTATTAGTAGAAAAAAAGGTCAGTTAAGTATGAATTAGAAAATGAGTAAATAAATTGTAACAGTTTATATAGACGCATATTCTAATAAGAAACCCATGATAATGTGAGATTTATTCATGAAATACTGGATTGGCACAGAGAGAGTCCAAACCAAACTATAATTTTTTAACCTTGATTTTATAAATTAATCTTGCTTATTCAGAGGAACCAGTAAAGTGAAATACTGGTAGCTGGAAGAAAGTTTTTCCCGTTTTTAATACAATTTTTTTTGAAGAATCCTAAAACCTAGCATTATGGGTTGAATTGTGTTCCCCGACAAGATATGCTGAAATTCTACCCCACTACCTGTGCATGTGACCTTATTTGGAAATAGAGTCTTTGCAGATCTAATGAAGTTAAAATGACTTTATAATAGATTAGGGTGGGCCCCAATCCAGTTACTTATGTCCTTATAAGATGAGGGAAGTTTGGTTACTGTGTCCCTATATGATAAGGGAACTGTGGATGCTGACACAAAGAGAGAACACCACATGTGGGATATAATAGAAGATTTTATTGTTTATAAACCCAGTGTATGGTGTTTATTTTAACAGACCAATAGATAAGAGCATTAAAATTATAGTTATCATTTTTTCTGATTCCAACACTATACTCTCATTATAGAAAAAAAATGGAAAATACCAAAAAGAATTTCTTAAATCAGGGTTTCCCAACCCCCACCGGGCCGCGGCCCGTTAGGAACCGCGGCCCATTAGGAACAAAGAAAAAAAAAAAAGTCATTAGGAAATTAAGCAGTACTAAAATCTCACCTGTCTCTGTATTTGCATATTATTCTCCACTCTTTTTTTTTTTTTTGCGGTACGCGGGCCTCTCACTGTTGTGGCCTCTCCCGCTGCAGAGCACAGGCTCTGGACGCGCAGGCTCAGCGGCCATGGCTCACGGGCCCAGCCGCTCCACGGCATGTGGGATCCTCCCACACCGGGGCACGAACCCGTGTCCCCTGCATCGGCAGGCGCACTCTCAACCACTGCGCCACCAGGGAAGCCCTATTCTCCACTCTTTATCCCTTCCTCTTTTGGAATTTTCCATGTTCAAAAATATCCACATCATAGCTCACTTTTTATCTCCACTCAGTTGGTCAGTCCAGATCAAAGTAGCATCTTTGATCTATGTTACATGTTCCTAGGAGGTAAACCTGATTGACTTTTCTTAGGCTAATTGTTTCTTCTCATTCAGTTGATAACAATAAACATTGAAGAGCCATGTAGCACAAAGATGACTATGATAGCCCATCACAGGAAGGGATTTCTAAGAGAAAGGCAAGCACTATGATGTGGACAGACACTGTAAATATCTGGGACTATTATTTCAACTACAGCTGTCCACTTGTTTATGTATTGACCTTACTTGTAATCTTTCAGAAAAAGAGAGAGAGTGGGAGAAAGGAAAGTGGGGGAGGGGAGAGAAGGAAAGGAAAGAATTCTGTGGCTAAAACTCATCTGAAATCACTTATGTAATCCACTCTCTTTTTTTTTTTTTTTTTATCCAAACGGGATCTTTTCCTTAAAATTTAAGTGGATCTAGAATATGGATGTATGGATATCACATTTGTTTCATTATAGGATGCCAACTCACAATTTCTCGAATTTCCACTGATCTTACCTTAAAGTCTTTCTATAGAGAGTTCCTTTGGGAAACATTTTTTTGGATACTTTTTCCTAATACTAACACTCATTTATGGAATACCCAAGAATAATTCTGAAACTACCCAGGAGCCCTAAAGAGCAATATATTGTTGTGGCAGCTAATGTAGGAATTATTCTGCTTCTCACTGAACTTTCATGGTCGCTTGTTTTAGTAACCTGATGGCCCTATCTTCTCTTTTCCTTTCTCCCTGAAGCAACAACCTTGTAACCAATTACCATCAATCCCTTCTGTTGTCTTGCACATTTCACAGCACAGGCATTAAATAGCACTGGCTTATCTCCTCCATGTAGGACAGGGATGGGATTCATAGTCCCATGTTTGTTTTTCCCTCAGAAATCGGTGGAGTAACTGCTGGTTGCCTGGGTGAATGAAAGGAGAGGTAGAAAGACAGTGGAATTTTCCATTCTGTGCTGTAGTTAATATTCTCTTATAATATCTAAAATCAAATACAAAATTTCTTTGAATCCATCCTTCCTCAGGAGAAACATGTATTTTCCATTATCTTAATTTGACTATTTCATGTAAACTAATATTTGAGCTTATTACATTAAAGACTATCCATTGCTTGCAATCTCTGAGTTACTTAAGAAAGTATCTTCCATTAACTTGACAATAAAAAAAATTGTCAAATAAATTATTTCTCCCTAATCTGGGAGGCTAAATATTATTTCACTTCCTCATCTTGGAATAGTTAATATGCTTAAAATAGGGAGAAAAGGCACTTAAAGCAACTTTAAATTGGCACCACAGTTTCATTTTTAAAAATAGAGGAAAAGATTTTGATTAGAACTTTATCTTAAAAAACGAAACCAAAATTGTAAAAATGTGATAAAATATAATCGAATATTTAACTAAATTTAGTTTTTAATTGCAAACATGGTTCAATTCTTAGAGAAGACAAAGAACATTGTTTTCTCCTTGGTATCATTAACAGACAAATTTATACTATTGCTTGATACTGTATTCTGCACAAAACATTTTATTTTTTTGGTATAATAATAAGGATTATTTTACAAATATGTATGTGCTTAATCAATTTTTTCAAAGATCTCTCTTAAGCCTTTGATTTTAAAGCATTCTCTTTGAAACTCCTATCCTGTCCTCATCCCTGTTAACTTTTTCTTCTTCTCCCATTGTTAACTGCTCATTTGCCAGTGGCTTTAAATGAGATCTAAGTATTTCTCTAATAACCCTTTCATGGTTTCCATGGAATCCTGTACTTTTTGCAAAGCTTGAAGTTTCATTTGGCAGTAAATTTGCACTATATTGGCCTTGAAAACATCCAAGAATAGAAACAGGCCAAACCACAAAGAGAAGGGAAGTCGGAGGAGAGGGCTAAATAGATTCTACTATTAAAGCAAGATGGAGGTTAAAGGATGTTTGAGGGGAAACAATTTTCATGTCGTTTGCTCATTCATGAATTTTATGTTTTTTTGATTCTCTATGTAATCTTATAGTGCAAGCCCTTGGAAAACAAATACACAGATAAAAAGCTACCCTGTATATAAGAAAAATGAGGTACCATTCAATTCAGTTGACCACCCAAATCCCTTAGAGAATTAAGAAAAAACAGCCAGCTCCACATTTCTTAGTTCAGCCTAACTTTACAGATCTTCATAGATTTGTGTAGATTATGCAGCCAAAAGCCCTATGAAATAATTTGTAAAATAGTAGTCCAAGCAGTTGAATATATCTATATTGTACTCTGGGTAATATTTGGGCTGGTTCCAGGCAACGCTGTGATCTAAAAGAGGAAGATATTGGTGCTTACTGTCCTCCAGTTTCCATTAGGTAATTTTCTTAGGTGCTTCAATGCTTGCTCTCTTTCTTTCCTATCCTGCTTTTCTGGTTATCAATGGTTGCATAACGAACCACACCACAAGTTAATGGCTTAAAACAATAATGTATTATTATCTCTCATGATTCTGTGGGTTTATTGGGTCGACTGGGTGGGTCTCACTTTGCAATCTTATATGTAGTTATGGGCAGATGTCAGCTGGGCTGCAGTCATCTAACTCTGTACTAGCTGGACATCCAAAACGACTCATTCACACAGTTGGTAATTAATGGCTGTCAGATGGGAGCTCAGCTAGGACTGTTGAGCAGAGCACATACTCTTGCCCTCTCTGTGTTGCTTGGGCCTATAGCCATGCTTTCTTCTAGGAAACTGAAAAGTAATGTAGGTTAACCTGTTAATAACTACTGGGTGTTGCCTAACATTGGCAAAATATTTGTCTTCCAATAGTTTTCTCATGGCAAATGATTTGACTCAAAATAACTTTATGAAGAGAGAAATTTGGGGAAGTTTCAAAATGTACCACAAATAGCTTCTTAAGGGCCATATAGTAAACTCAGTGATATACACATAGTAACTCATTTAATCTTCCAGCAATCCAATGAATTAGGTGTTATTTGTATAGCCATTTTACGGGTAAGGAAATTAATGCTTGGAGGCAGTAAGGGACTTGACAAATGTTTCATGACTGTTAAGAATTTCTTGGATTTCTTCCCAGATGTGTATGGTATTCAGTAGTTGTTCTCAACCACAAAGAATATTGCCTCCCAGCCTTACAAAATCTGTCTCTATTCCCAAGAATGTAGAAACATTCTGAATTTCTTTTTCTTCTAGTGTTTCACAAGCCATTTAACTTTCATCATTTTATGAGATAATCAAATAAGATACCAAACATAATTGACCTTAACTTATCCTACCCCTCACCATAGACACAGTGGGATATATAACAGTGGGATGGAAAAAATAGTGAAATAAGTAGATTGTATTTAACACACATATTCAACACACATACACATACGCACAAACACACCACACACACGCACACAAACACACACTTTTAAAGAAACAACCAGCAGAACCTTTAAATTTGGAGGCTGTCAAATTATCCTGCTTCAGTCAGAGCAGAAGTATCTCTCATTTATTCAAATTACCTAGTACGTTTTGGAACCAGGGCTCAAAATTAGCCTCAAGTTGAACTATAAAGTGGCTGCATTGACAATATTTCCTTATTAAGAAGTACAGGGGAAAAATAAAAGACATACAACAAAAGATTTCAAATATGTCCGGAATCTTTGTCTTAACTTACAGGAAATTCTCAGTTCTACTGATATTGCATGTATTTATTATCATCTGGAAACATCTCCTGAGATTTACTCTCCTCTCATTTTCAGTCCATATGTTTTAGGTGCAGCTGCCCCACCCTTCCGTTCTAGGGGTGAAACATGACCTGGAACTTTCCAAAAGAATGTTTCCATGGCTCCAATAATCGATTCAGAGGTAAGCATGTGACAAAACCCCAACAATCAGAGTCCTCACAAAGATTTTTGCAAGAACTCTTAGGCTGAAAGCACTCCTTCTTTGCTCTGCGAAAGCTAATTATGAGAAGGTATAAGCCAAGGCTTACCCTGGGCTATCACTAAGCCTTGGCAAATTGTCCTCATTAATTCCTCCCCTCCTTGCATGCATGCCCTTTACAATGTAACTTTACTACCGCTTCCATCAAGAGATAAAGTTTTTAAAAATTATGTAGAAAGAGTCTGCCTGTGAATAAATTCATTAAGAGTAAAGCAAAAAGAGAGAAGGAGAAAGAGGGAGACAAAGAAAGTGAGAGAACTAACAACTTCATTTATGGTCCTGTATCTAGCCATGTATGAAGTACATCCCTGGATTTTATAGATTCATGAGAAGATAAAATCTATTTTCACTTAAACTGTTTGAAATGAGGTTTCTGTCATATGTGCCCCAATAGATCTTGGCTTACTCTCCAAATTATGTGTTCTTACCAACCTCAAGTTAAAATTCCATAATTAATTTAAGATGTAGAAATAATGAAATATTTGAGGTAAGCATCAATTACTATCTATATATGCATTAACTATTAAATGTAATAGTTATATTTATATATAATACATGGGTAACATTAAAAAAATTGTATAGGTAAATATAAACATAGAGATACAATTCTCTATTACTTTTTCCTGATATTAGCAGATGTATTAATATATTATTCATGGAAACATTTGAAATTTATTTTACATGTATATATGTATGATTCTCTATTGCTTTTCCTGATATTAGCATATCTATTAATAAACTTTATAGCTAGTACCCTCAAATTCCAAACTCATATTATTTTTAGTTACTGTCCAACTGCTTGACCCATCCTGAACTATTGAAATACACCTAAATTATGGAAATTCATACTTTGCCTACTTCACACATATTCACTATAGCTTTTTACAGTCTTCTGATTCTTCAATGCCTTCATACATTTTTAGTCACTCAACGAATATTCACTGAGTATATTTTTTAAATGTTTGCTGAGTATATGTCATATACCAGACACAATTCAAGGTACTAGAAACATCTTAATGAATAAGGTATATAAAGTCCATTTTCACACACAGCTTAAGTTTTATTGAGGTTGAGAAACAATAAGCAAACAAATGATTAAATAATATAATTTATACATCTTGATAGATGTTAGGAAGGACAAGGGAATAAAGTGACAAAAAGAGAGGTGGCATTTTGGGTGGCCAAGGAAGACCTCTCTGAAGTGGTGACATTTTAGCAACATAGCCCTAAATGAATTATGAGAAGGAGCCAGCGATGAAAGTATCTGCTTAATAGTGTTTCCAGAAACGGGAATAGCAAGTTGTCATTTAAATTAAAATAGAAAAAACATGTACATAGATAGATTCTGCCTATAGAAACACACAGATTTTTCCATCACTTTTATCTTTTCTAAAAGTATTATTTTTTAAACATATACAATATGGAGTATGATGGGATTAGATAGCGCTCCAAAATATTACCACTAGGTTAAGGTTTAATAACATTATACAGGAAGTATCATGGCACTATGGAAATGAAAGATCTGTTTTAACGTGATTCCAAGCAAGAAGTAAGTCTTCCTATTTAAAGAATTTGCATAAGTCCCCCCACCCTTCATGATCAATACAGAGGCTACATTCATCCAAAAGAATTCTGATACCTCAGGGGGAAATAGTTATCAAAGGGATTGTAGGAAAAATTATGCAGATTAGAGTGACTTTCCTTTTCCCTTTCTTCCTTTCTGTCCCTAAACAATTCTGTAGAAAATCCATTAGGTAGTGCCAAGCAAGGTAAACATAGGGGCCATGGTGTCAGAGTCCGAGAATATTAAGGAGGGCATCCGTGAGGAGGGGAGATGGTGATTCAAGCCTGACTGAGGTGAGGAGGTGTATTAGTCTGCTCCGGCTGCTATAACAAAATACCCTAGACTGGGTAGCTTAAACAAAGACATTTATTGATCACAGTTCTCGAGGTTGAGAAGTCCAAGATCAAGGTGTCAGACCACTTGGTTCTTAGTGAAGACACTCTTCCTGACTTGCAGATGGCCACCTTCTCACTGTGCCCTCAAATGGCAGAGAAAGAATGATCTCTCTCTCTCTTCTTTCTTTTCTGATAAAGTCACTAATCTGATCCTGAGGGCCCCACCTTCATGACCTCATCTAACCACAGTTACCTCCCAAAGGTCCCATCTCTAAATACCATCACACTGGGAGGTTAGAGCTTCAACATGTGAATTTAGAAGGGACACAATTCAGTTCATAGCAAGAGGATATCCACAAAGGGGTGAGCTTCAAGAGAGAGGGCAGCCCACCTTAGGATGACAAAGCCCCAAAAGAGTAAGCAGTGTTTCCTTACATGGGTGGGGGGCGAATGTCCCATTATGTGGTGTTAGCATCCAAGTAGAGTCAGGTGTGTGTTCCCATGGGAAGGGAGGACAACAGACTGCTGGTTGTCCAAGCTCAAGAAGGATGGGGAGGGTATACCATTAGGAGACAGCCCTGACAGAGGGTCAGAAGCCAAACAGTTTGAGGAGAGCATCTGTCCAAGGATGGTGGTGGCCATCTGATAGGAGGTGTTGAAATCTGAATGGAGTGAGCAGAATATCTGCATGGGAAAAGGACCAGTGACAGTGATGACTTTGCACAGCATATTAGAGCCCAATGTGAGCGACGAGGGCATGCAGATTGGATATAGTAGCATGACACTTAGAAATTGGATACATAAGAATAATTGTTCAAATAAATATATTGAGGATAATGAGAGCCTAGTTTCTCAATGTCATACCAAAAAGTTACAAATAAGACAAGGGAGAAAACTAGAATGAACTCTGTGGTGTTGCATTGGAAGTGGAGATATTGATGTGAACTATTAATATTCCAGATAGATAAACTATTTATGGATGTCAATGTAAATCAATATGTAAATATATATCCCTACCTATTATAACTATTTATATTTTTACGTACTCTGGATATATTCCCTACCTCCCTCCACTGAGAAGCTTGAAATCAGCAATCTCCAATAGTAATGAGCATACCTCTCACTCAGATTTTGGTTTCTAAATACCATTGTCCACTTAAGGGAAGCACAACTCTCTGGGCAAGTAATTCAATCTGTGATTGGGCAGAGAAATTAGAAGATGAGCCTGGGAAATTTTGTTGCATCAGAAAGAAGGAAATTCTCAGAAAATGGTGGAGAAATATCAAAAGTACAAAGGTGGTACCTTCAAAGGGGAGCCAATAAGGAAATGTGGGACAATTTTAACATTAAAATAAATATGAAAATATTGGACTGCAGCCTATTAAATAAAATAAGAATCTGTCAATCCTTAGTGGTATGAATAAATGAATAAATTAAAATTTTGCTGGGAAGTGGAATCTTTACCTAGCCTCAAAGTACCTCCCCCACAAAATACTTATTAATTATAAAGGGGAAAAAAAATGTAACTTCATGGTAAGGAGCCTGGCAGATACCACCTAAATCAAGTGAGCAAAATTAACATCGCCAGTAATGGAACAAATCAAAACCATGTGTCACCTGATAGGATGAAAGGAGAAGAATGCAGGGTCACTTTTGTGATGTGCCTACCCAAGTTGCATAACCTTGATTTAATCATAAGGAAACATGACAAACCAAACTGAGGGACATTCTACCAAATAACAAGCCGATAATATTCAAAAATGTCATGGTTGTGAAAAATCAAGAAAAGACCAAAGAACTATTGCAGACTCAAGGAGTTTAAAGGATCTTGACAACTAAATGTCATGCGTGATTCTGGACTGGATTATTTTCTTATAAAGGACTTTATAGAGACTACTGACAGAACTTGAATGGAATCTGAGGATTAGATAGTAGTAATGTATCGATGTCAGTTTCCTGGATAGCTGTATTGTGGTTATGTAGGCGAATGTCTTTGTTCTATACTAACATGTTCAGGGGTGATGGGACATCATGTTGGTCTCTCAGTCTCAAATTGCTCAGGAAAATGTTATTTGGATTATTCCTGTGATTTTTATAAGTTTTAGATTGTTTAAAAATAAAAATATTTTTTAAAAAATCAAGTGACAACTGTAAAATCATTCAGCAACACCTAGTGATAACAAAATAAGAGTAAGAATTATAACTAGTCATTAGAGCTGGGCAGCATCAAGAAACAATCTCAGCACAAACCACAGATATAATACAAAGATCTTCAGGGATCCAAAGTAGAAAAGCCCACTCTGATAGGATCACCCTATTATCTATACTGGTTTAGGTTGTCCACAGCAGGCCCTTAATCCTCGGTGTGGAAGAATTGGAAATTAATATCAGATCCTACCATACAGATTTTGGACTTTATTATAAATTCTATGTTGTTCTCTCTAAAATATGTGGTACAGTGATTCTAAACCACATTTTGGTCTTAAAATTCCTCAGTCCTCCATGAAACCACTCAGTATACATATTACATGGAAATATATATTTTAATATAAATTCCTGGACCAGAGGTTCATACATAAGCTCCAAGAGAGCAAAACTAGGAAAGTGGTTCCCCATATAGAGTCATTTCTTAACACATAATAGTACTAATTTTGCTATCTGTGATATTATATTGAAAAATACTTGGCTAAACTGAATGTGCTATATATATTTACACAATAAAATTCCCAAATTAGGTCTACAAAACTTAATTATAAATGAAGATCTAATATAAACATTCTCTGGATTTTAGTGCAGGAGTAATGCTTCAATGTGTGCTTAAGGATAAAAGTAATTAATAATAAATCACTCCACCCTCAAGAGTTGTAAATTTGGTTGCACTTGAAAATCTCCATTCTTCTAAACTACATCCTAGTGTTTCTTTGGAAAGTGATGAAATTTACACAAAATCAGAGGATTAAGTCTCCTTGACTCAACTTTGCTCTCCTATAAAATGCGAACTATCAGTTTTAGTTGGAGGACAGACTAATTGAGGGATTAATTCTTCTTTGTCTAGTCTTTTGTAGATTAAGCATTACCCAATACAAAATTATTAAGCTTTATTCATCACTCATAAAAGCCAAGCTTATCATAAATATAAACTCCTCATAATCAATCATTCATTTACAAGTAGAAACATATTAATTCTATATACAGAAATTGAAATAAAGTGTAAGACCCCAATAACCCCCCCAGAAAATAGCAGCAGTTAGAATCAATGATTGTGACAAACGTATACAGGGACAAACTACAGTCCCTAGCAAATTGTTTTATTTAGAAATACTGTAAACATTGCAGAATGTACCAAAATCTATCAGATTTGTTGCATGCTCATTTTACAGTTATATAATATTTTGTTGCTTTTCTTAACTATTCCATACATATAGATTAATGCTTAATCTGAACACAACTTCTTCAAGCTTCCAAAGCTTATATCAATTAATAGAATCTTCCTTTTATGTTAAATTTTTGCTTTAGCTTAATTTTTAAAATTTATTTGGAGACATTGGGGAAAATTATATCTATACGTACTGGAACTTCCAAAAATAATCTCTAAGTATTTCTCCTAGGTAGTATTTTTCTTGGTCTACCATGACAACAGATAAAATTGCACATTGAATCATGAACCATGGTGTGCTCTTGGACTAGTGCTAAACACATTTGTCAAAGAAGCAGGCCAACACTGTTTAAAGTAGCCATGTGATACCTCTTATTTTATTTTAGATGTTCAGAGGACTATGTAAACTAGATGACAATTTGTTTTATTTAAGACCAAACTGAATTCTTGGCTCCTTTCAGTGGAATTACATATGATATTTGAATATATCTACTGACTCACAAACCGGTCATACAAATGTTTATTGAATGTCTTTCATAATCTCAACTCACTGATAGATGTTGGACAGGAGAGAAGAGAATTTTAAGCACACCACCATGTTCCAAAAAGGATTCAAAATGCTTTACACAGATAAATAAAAAAGAAGCAAGTTAGGATCAAATAAAAAAGAAGAAATATTAACAAGGGTAGAAGCATAACATGTTATATAATCAAGTGTAAAAATGTAAACTTCCTCCCCAACTTCATCCCATGCACCCATTCTCTTATTTACTCACTCCAGTCACATCAGCCTCATATCAGACTTGTCAACTTACCAGCTCTTGGAACTTGCTCTTCCCTCTGCTATGTTCCTCACGTTTGGAATGCTGACCCTCTCAACTACAACAGCGCTCTACATTTATTCTATTTATTATCCTTCATTCCTGTCTTCAATGCACTTATCACTTTGGGAAATTATTCTTTATTTGATAGTTTGTGTGTTTACTGTCTGGTGAACCCATTAGAATGTTAGCTCCATAATGACAGGAACTCCCCTTTCTGTTACTGTATGCTCAGCACGTAGCACAACATCTAGTACATCAGAGGTGCTTAATAAAGGTGCTTGAAAATTCAATATTTGTTGAATGAAGGCACTAAATATAGAGCCTGTTATCATGTCATTCCCCTATTCAACAGCCCTAAATATAAACAGCAACAAGTCCAAATCTCTTTAAAATTGCCAACAATAATGCCTCCATAATATGGTTCCATTCCACCCTCTGTATTTACCTTTTGACCTTTCATTGACATCATTTGTCATGTTTGATCAACACTACCTTTCCCCAGGAATTTCCCACACACCCTGTGTTTTCCCACAATGGAACCGTAGCCCACATTGTTTCCTCTTTCCATCTCTACCCGTTAATGTCACATCCATTCTTCCAGGCAGGGTGACAATATGACTTTTGTGAACCTAGATCACTTTGTCTTCAGGGGTCCCTTCCTGTATAAAAATATTAAAAATTATTGTGTTGGTATAAAGACAAATATAATCCTGGTTGAGTTCATTGTTATATATCTTATTACTATTCAATTTTTTCTAATTTTAAAGGAAATTAAAATTAAAGCATTTTATTTGTGGGCCCTTGACAGTATCATGGGTCCTAGGCACTATGCACTATTGTGCCCTTTAGGTTAGTTGACTTCTTCCAAGCACAATTTAAATGTCAACTCATCCTGGAAATCTTCTCTGAGCACACCCACCAACATACACACACATACACACATGCACAATGTGCATTACTCTTTTCTCTCCTCCACTTTCATGGTACTTCCTGTGGGTCGCATTAAACTTAGTAACAGACTAGAAGCAAAATTGTGACTAATTCATCTTTATGCTCCTCAGAGTTTCCAACAAAGTTTCTTAGAGCTTGACATCTTCTAAGCAACAATAAGTGTATTTTGATTTGATATTTAATTCATGAACTAAGAATGTGGATTCTAATAGTTAAGGAAGTTTCCAGTAAAGAAGACAACTTTAGATGGCCCTAGACACACTGATATGTCAGATCCTAGGCCATAAACTATTAAATCTGTATGATAGAAAGATTCTGTGGATCACGTCTGCCAGAGTAGTAGGTGATGAATTTGGTTAGATAAATTGGGACCAGATAACAAAATACCTTGAATTTCATGTAGAGAATTAGGGTCTTGATGCTGTAGGATATGGGGAGATGCTGCAGGTTCTTAATCAGGAAAGCAACATGATGACAATTGTATTTTTGCAAGATTTATCTCTGAGTTGGGCATTAAAGGGATCAAAGCAGGGGAAGTCTGGAGGCAAAGAAACCAGAGAGATTATAGAAATGGGCCAGTATGGCTGGACTTTGTGCCTAGTTTTAGTTTTATTCTCTTTTCGCTTGGTTACACTTGACTTTATTTCGCAGTAAATACAGGCGTTCTTTTCAGGATATTCATTTTCTAAGCTACTTCTAAAGTTTTAAAAAAAA
Organism: Delphinus delphis; assembly: GCF_949987515.2. Lineage (NCBI taxonomy): Eukaryota > Metazoa > Chordata > Mammalia > Artiodactyla > Delphinidae > Delphinus > Delphinus delphis. The sequence goes on from NC_082686.1 coordinate 127,741,734, forward strand.
TGATCCTAAATATGACTTGATGTATGTTTCATCAGAAACATTAAATATTTTTTCCTCACGTGAAGCAATAAAGTTCTTTTAAATTTGCATTCTAATCAGTCAATAAACAAGCGATTTTTGCACAAATAATGTAGGTAACATTGGTTTAGGTTTAGGACATAGCAGATTCAAATGGAAGAACATAATAAAAGTAACTATTTTCAATAAAAGAATTTTCAATTACCTTATTTTATCTAATTATATCAACAACCTATTGGTATTATATTAACCCCATTTTATAGAAAAGGAAACTGATAAGTTATAACACTAAGAAGGGAATCTGCACATCTGACTTAGAGCCCATCTGCCTAACATCGATGTTCTTAAGGAAAGCAAAACCAGCTGAATTGTAAACAGGGAGACAAGAGCCCCTAGAGTAACCTATTACCAAAGAGAATGCAGGCAGCTATCAGGAAAGCCTGGAAAAGTATAGTCCATCTTCAGAAAGAGGACATTAAAGAAAGAAATGAGTTTCATAGAGAGCATATATCTTCAAGTATATAAGATCAAGAAAAGACTTGATATGGTTAAAACAGAGATAGGGTGCAATTGTGTAAAGATATGATGCTCAGGTTTTCTTTTCTATCCACCTTGCATAGAAGAAACAGAAGGGCAAGATTTTAAATTTTGCTCTCAATAGTATCTATCAATATGTAATGACTACCCATACCGTAGGAAGTTCCCTATATAAGTGGGGCCAGGGGTGATTGGTCAAGACTACAGTATGTCAGGGTAGAAACAGGCCTTTGCCATATGCTATTGAATTTAATGCTCTCAAAAAATCATGAGGTAGTAATTGTTACTGTCTTCAAGTTGAGCAGGCAGGAATCAAGTCCATACTACTAGTTCACTGGATTGGAGAGCCAGTGCTTAAGCCCAAATTTGCCTAACCCTCTCCTACTATATTGTAAACTTCACTAAAATTAATGACCTGTAGGAAAGCCTTGATGCTGGAGTACAAATTAGTAATCGAATGTGTTCCAAATTATAGCTCACACTTCACCACAATGCAAAAGAGGTGAGTTCCTTACCAACTCTACTCACCATTGGTCAGTTACAAAGAATTAAAGATATTTAGCATATATTAAAATAATTAAATAAACCCACCTTAATTCCATTCCTCTTTTTCTGTCCAAACCTTTTAAAGTATCTACTCTGTGCAAGGCTGTGTGCCTCATCCCCAGTTCTTTTCATAAACAAGTGGAAGTGAGAAGTAAGAAATGAGTAAGAGATAAGAGAGTTTATTTTTCTCTGGTTTTCCTCAGCTTCTGGTGAAATCCCATTTAAATATTTTGTGGCAAACTCATTCCTTGCCTAGCTTTCAGATGGTGAGCTTTTTAGTCATCATTTTAAAAGGCCAACACATTTGTTAACTGGAGCAGTTGTAGAGAGGCCAAGAGCAATAACTCTTATCATTTTATTCTGAGGGAGTGAACCGATTTTATACCATCTTTGGATGCATTGTAAATCTCAGAAAGAATCAGAAGCTAGTCTGTGTTTAAATTAATTAAATTCATACTGAAGTCACCACGATACCTTGAGCCATAAATTAAACTTATTTAAAAGAATTCAGTAGAACATTCCAAAAGTGGTTACAGAACTAAACAAGAGACTGGGATCTTTTACTTTCAAAGGAAGTTATTTCTAATGGCATAAGCTAATAAAGGTCACCGTTTTTATTATTGGTATAGTGTACTTTAGAGCCCCAACAATGAAAGAACACTGCAGTAATCATCCTTACTAAGAGCACATTGTAAACTTGATTTACCTTCAAAGTTTCTGTGAGAAGAACTAAAGATGACATTTTCTCCTGAAATAATAAAATGTAGGGAAATAATATTTTTATATTAGAAAAAACTAGAATAATAACACACATTGATTTTAGGTGTTTTATGAAAGAACTGTCTTTTATAATTGGGATTGCATTATTCAAGTCTATTAGTAAAAATTTTCTTATTAGCTCTAACTTGGCTGTACAGGTATAGAAAAAAATATGCATTCATGGACCACTTAGTAGGTACTCTACATACATTACCATATTTTCTTAATACAGACCCTGGGGGATAGATATTACTGTTAACCCCACTTGATAAAGAAACTGAGGTTCAGAGGGGTCATCATTTGCTCAAGGTCACTCAGCTTGCAAGCGGCCCAGCAGGCATTTAAACCTCTTTAACTGCTTGGCAAAGTTACTGTGTTTCTATTTTTTTAATTAACTTCAGTGAAGTGTAATTTACATGTGATGAATGATATGCACATTAAGTGTATAGTTCAATGAGTTTTGACAAGTAGATGCACCTGTAACAAGAAAGATGTAGAACATTTTCACTATTCCCAAGAGTTCCATTTGGTGCCAATATCCCACCCTTTTTACCTCTCTGACAATCACTAATCTGCTCTCTATCTCTAGAAATATTTTTTCATTTTACTGCACATGTGTTCTGTTTAACAAGACAGTTTTACACACAATGCCGAATGTGCATTTCTTCATTCTTTGTGGTAGTTTGAAATGATACAGTCCTTCTTTTAATATCTGTTAATATTGCCAAATCTAAGTTTTAAACAGATGTATGGCAATTAATTAAGGCTTAATGGCAACAAGGAGTGGAAGAAAAGAGCCTATACATTTCTTTTGTAAAATTGACTGAATGAAAAATTAATTCAAGAAATAGTAAATGAGTTGAATATGGTCTTATGTGTACCAAAGTGGTGGTACCCGACTTCGAGGGGTGATCACTAGGTCCAGATAATCTGGACTTCAGAGTTGTGGGATCACCAGTCTTCTTTCTACCAGACATAGAACTTCCCATCTCCTTTACTCTCCTTCCTTTCTATCAGCTTCTCTGCTGCCTTCCTCATGGGGTACATGAGACTCACCAGACACCCTTAATCGTGGGCCATGAATCACTTGTTCTGACCTGTGATCCAGGAAGCAAATAAGAAAACCAAGTTGCTACAAGGCTTGATAATCCAGGATGAGATAGTTTTAGTCTTTTATTATATGATTGGTGTGGTTTAATTGAAAGAAAGAAATAATAACATAAATGGATGAAGTACTTTGGTAAACAGAAAAATTACAACATTCAGATATTCAAAGCAAATGTAGTTTTATTTTCTATGATTGATCTGATTTTCCTTTGAGAGCCTCATCTCTTTGAGCAGTGAAAGGGAAAACCAGACACTCTTTAAAATTCCTGGGCTATAATATTTCATCTCGTCTCTATCAAACTGTCTCTTCTGGTTGATTCTGTCTTTCTTGGGTAAGTCTTTTAGAAACGCTTTCTTTTTCCATGCATTTTGGAGACATTCTGTCTGGGTATAAATGAGCTTTCTTAGCTAGGTGGAGGTAGCAGAGAAGGAAGCCCAAAGCCACAATGTTTTCAGGAAAGTGTCTCTCCACAATTGATGTTCTTTTCTGTTCGGATCAGGTTTTGTCTCCTCTTTCCACAGTCTAATGGAGCACTTAGGTTTAGCTCTTACTTCCTCTTCTTTTCTGCATCACATCTTGCTTCTTCCCAGAGAACTTAGCCTCAAAACAGAATCCATTGCACACTGGGGAAGCGGTGCTAAGATCTAATTAGACCACTGGCTCCAGATCCCTGTGGAAGCTATAGAATTTGGAAATTCTTTTTATATTGCAACAATAGTAAAATTTTAAGGCTATTGTCTTGCTAACAACACAAAAATACACTGCAATTCAAAACTTAGTCCTGATGTCCTTCTCTCTCTCTCACCCTTTTATTGTTGTTTTATTCTCTGATGTAGCAATACTAATCTTCCTTGAGGCAGAGAGAAGCAATTTGGAGGCAATATGAAGGATTAGACCCAGGAACATTAAAAAGAAAAAATCATATTAATAGACATTTAAATTTATTACCATTATTGTATTTATAAATGTCATGGGGAAAAAAAGAAAAAGAAGAGGAAAATATTATATCATTTCATAGTGTACCTTTCTTCAGGGTTGAAACTTCATAGCCAAGCATTCAGAATTTTCCATAAAATTATCCATTTTATAACACATGTTAAACACGTGCAAAAGACAACAGATTAATCATTGTTTCTCTAAACAACATCTACTTTTCTGTTTTCATATCTTTGCTCAAGCCATCTTCACTGCTCTTGATAAATATATCTGAAGCATTTTTCATTCATTTGGGTCCAACTCAAATCTCATCTCTGCCATGAAGTAATATTGATAAATCTGTCTTGTACTCCTGCATAATTCTGTCTTGTACTCCTGCATAATTCTGTCATATATTATATCTCCATTATAACAGTTTCTCTTTTTCTGGTATGTATTAGAGATTCTTAATTGGCCTGTCTCCCACACTAACGTGAGTGGCTGCAGGGCAGGAACTAAACAATTCACCCTGGTTTCACTTACAATACCAGCAAGGTGCCTCATACATTGTACATGATACGCGGTATGCAGTCATCCACATCTGTGATGTTGGTTGAATGCAACTGGAGGGGGAAAACGTTTTCTAATTATTTATTTCTTATAAAATTCAAAAGAAGTATGTCTGGCCTTTTGGAACTAAAAAGAATATAGAAATTCTACCTATAGTCTGTATGACACAGAGGCCTTCCAAAAAGACAGAGAATTTCTCATTTAAAAAAAAAAAATGCGTTCCTAGCAACTAACAGATTGAAAGACTATTTGGAAATTTTACTTTAAAATCTCTACAGTTTTGGAGGCAGGATCAAGATGATAGAGTAGGAAGACGCTGAGCCCACCACCCCACATGAACACATCAAAGCTACAACTACAGGGCTTCTCTGGTGGCGCAGTGGTTGAGAGTCCGCCTGCCGTTGCAGGGGACACGGGTTCGTGCACCGGTCCAGGAAGATCCCACATGCCGCAGAGCGGCTGGGCCCGTGAGCCATGGCCGCTGAGCCTGCACGTCCGGAGCCTGTGCTCCGCAACGGGAGAGGCCACAGCAGTGAGAGGCCCGCATACCGCAAAAAAAAAAAAAATGCTACAACTACATATAGAGCAACTCTCACAAAGAATGATCTGAAGACTAGCAGCACAGCTCTTCTACAACCAAGGCTATAAAGGAAACCACATGGAGTCTGGTAGGAGGAGAGGGGAAGCAATCTAGTTGGGACCTGCACCCACAGTGGGTGACCCAAAGGAGGACAAGATCCTACAGACTCCAGGATCCTCCCTAGAAAGTGAGGGGTTAAGCCACAGATTAGGCACTCCATCTCTGGTGTCTGATACCAGGAGACACACCCCCTTAGCTGGTTTGAAAACCAGCGGGGCTTTCCAGAGGGCTGTAGGAAACCAAGACTCCGCTCTGGAAGAGTGCACGCAGACTTGCTTACTCTCAGTCCCAGTGCAAACACAATAGATTGAAAACTGCCTGGTGGTCTGGCTGGCCTGACAGAACTTCCCCAGCAGCCCCCTCACCCCCCCACCCCCCTGCCAGAGCACACCAGGCTCCTGCTCCAGCTCCTCTTGCCCTAGTGCTGTTCCCTGCTAAGGCAGAAGCCACCATTGCCAGCACAAGTGTGTTCACTGGGGAAGGAGAAAAGCCTGTCCAACCCTGGCCCTGCCTCTAACCAAGGCAGACACTGCCATTGCTGTAGCACTCACACAACAGAGAAGGAGCAGGACCAGCTCAGTAGTGCAGCTCTAAATCTTCTGGCCCCAACCTCTCCTCTAATTAAGGCACACACACTGGGGAAAAGTGGAACCACCTCAGAAGTGCAGCCCTAAGCCTTCAGGTCCTGGCCACACCCCCAACCAAGGGAAGAGACTTCCATCGCACCAGGGAGACGCCCAACACCCTCAGGGCTTCTGCTCCAGGTCTGCAGGCTATGGCCCTTCCCCTGTAGGGTGGCAACCACCATTAAGCATAAGAGAAAACTCCAGCTGACACCTGGCTCTGTCTCTAACCCCTCCAACTTCAGCCCTACCTCTCACTAATGTGGTGGCTACCAGTGCACCCTGGGAGAAGTAGCCTGTGCTCACTTCAGATCCAGCTCTCCAACCAAAGCCACTGGGCATATGCAGACTGTATAGGGATGGTCCCACACAGGACATGCCCTCGAGATAGGTAACTGTTTCACCTAATTGTATAGACACAAATAGAGAAAGTTAAACAAAATGAGAACTCAGAGGAATATGTTTCAAAAAAGAACAAGAAAGGGGCTTCCCTGGTGGCACAGTGGTTGAGAGTCCACCTGCCGATGCAGGGGACACGGGTTCATGCCCTGGTCCAGGAAGATCCTACATGCTGCGGAGCGGCTAGGCCCGTGAGCCATGGCCACTGAGCCTGCACGTCCAGAACCTGTGCTCTGCAACGGGAGAGGCCACAACAGTGAGAGGTCTGCGTACCACAAAAAAAAAAAAAAAAAAAAAAAAAAAGAACAAGATAAAACCTCAGAAAAAACCCTAATGAAACAGAGATAAACTATTTACCTGATAAAGAGTTCAAAGCAATAGTAATAAAAATACTAAGTGAACTTAGGAAAAGAATAGATGAACACAGTGAGAAATTCAATGAAAACTAGAAAAAAAATTTTTTTTTAATCAGAGCTAAAGAATACAATAACTGAAAATTTTAAATACCCTAGAAGGAATTAATAGCAGATTAGGTGATACAGAAGAATACATAAGTGACCTGTAATATAGAATAGTGGAAATCACCATATCAGAACAGCAAAAAGGGAAAAAAAAATTAATGAGGATAGTTTAAAGGAACTCTGGTCCTCTGGGTCAACATCAAGCATAATAACATTTGCATTATAAGGTTCCAGAAAGAAAAGAGAGAGAGAAAAAGGTAGAAAATGTGTTTGATGAAATTATGGCTGAAAACTTCCCTAACCTGGAGAAGGAAACAGATATCCAGGTTTAGGAAGCACAGAGTCTCAAACAAGATGAACCCAAAGAGGCCCACACCAAGACATATTATAATTAAAATAGCAGAAGTTAAAGAAAAAGAGAATTTTAAAGGCAGCAAGGGAACAACAAGTAGTCACATACAAGGGAACCACCATAAGGCTATCAGCTGATTTTTCAGCCGGAACTTTGCAGGCCAGAAGAGAGTGGCATGATACATTTAAAGTGCTGAAAGGGGAAAACCTGTGAACTAGGATAATCTACCCATCAAGGTTATTATTCAGAAATGTAGGAGAGATAAAGAGTTCCGCAGACAAGCAAAAACTAAAAGAGTTCATCACCACTAACCAACCTTACAAGAAATGTTAAAGGATCTTCGTTCAATTAAAAAAAAAGTCTGTAACAAGAAATAAGAAAATACAGGTAGGAAAAAAATCCCACTGTTAAAGGAAAATATATAGTAAAGGCAGTGGATCAACCACTTAAATAAGCTAGTACAAAGGATAAAGGACACAAACTGTAAAATCAACTCTAATTACAACAATTAAGGGATAAACATAAAGATGTGAAATAGGACATCAAAAATACAAAATGTGGGGGGAGTAAAAAATGCAGATATCTTAGAGTGTGTTTGAACTTAAATGACTGAGTTTAAAACAAGTAAATATAGTTAAAAGCAACATATATGAACTCCATGGTAACTACAAATCAAAAACCTACAAAGATACACAAAAATAAGGGAGAAAGGAACACAAATATAACACTAAAGAAAATCATCAAACCACATGGGAAGAGACTAAAAGTAGAAGAAAATAACAGAGAAGACCCACAAAAACAACCATAAAACCAGTGACAAAATGGCAATAAGCACATAACTATCAATAGTCACTTTAAACGTCAATGGACTAAACGCTGCGATCAAAAGATATATGGTGGCTGATCGGATATAAAAACAAGATCCATATATATGCTGTCTACAAGAGACTCACTTCAGAGCTAAAGATACACACAAACTGAAAGTGAGGAGATGAAAAAACATATCCTATGCAAATGAAAGTAAAAAGAAAACTGGTAGCAATACTCGTATCAGACAAAGTAGACTTTAAAACAAAGTCTATAACAAAAGATAAAGAAGGGCATTATATAATGATAAAGGGATCAATATAAGAAGAGGATATAACATTCATTAACATATATGCACCTATATAGAAGCACCTAAATATATAAAGCGAATATTAACAAACAAAAGAAGAAATTGACTGTAATATAATAATAGTAGGGAACTTTAACATCCCATTTACATCAGTGGATAGATCATCCAATGAGGCAGAAAATCAATATGAAAACAGTGGCCTTAAATGAGATATCTAAATGAGATATACTAATATATCTATAGGACATTCCATTCAAAAACAGCAGAATACACATTCTTTTCCAGTGTCATGGAATGTCCTCCAGGATTGATTGCATGCTAGGCCACAACACAAGTCTCAATAAATATAAGAAGAATGCAATTATATCAAACATATTTTCTCATCATAATGGTATGAAATTAGAAATCAATTATGGGAATAAAAATGGAAAAAAAAACCATATGGAGACTAAACAACATCCTACTAAAAACCCAATGGGGCAATGAATAAATCAAAGAGGAAAACAGAAAATACCTTGAGACAAATGAAAATAAAAATGCAAATTTTCAAACTCTATGTGATACAGCAAAAGCATTTCTTAATGCTTTTACAGGGAAATTTATAGTGATAAGGTCTACCTCAAGAAACAAAAGAAATATCAAATAAATAACCTAACCTATCATCTAAAAGAATTAGGAAAAAAAGAACAAATGAAGCCCAAAGTCAGTAGAAGGAAGGAAATAGCAAAGATCAGAGCAGAAATGAGACCAAAAAATAAAAATAAAAAAGATCAGTGAAACCAAGAGCTGGCTTTTTGAAAAGATAAACCAAATTGATAAACCTTTAGCCAAGCTCATTAAGAAAAGAAGAGAGAACTCAAATAAAATTAGAAATGAAAGAGGAAAAGCTACAGCCAATGTCAAAGAATCATAAATAATCATAAGAGAATACTACCAATAACAAACAAATAGGATTACCTAAAAATATGGACAAATTCCTAGAAACATACAATCTTCCAAGACTGATAAGGAAGAAGTAATCTGAACAGACTGATTACTAGTATTGAAAGTGAATCAGTAACCAAAATCTCCCAACAAACAAAAGTCCAGAACCAGATCACTTCACAGAGGAATTCTACCAAACATTTAAAGAAGAGTTAATACCTATCCTTGTCAAAATATTCCAAAAAACTGGAGAGGAGGGAATGCTCCCAAACTCATTCTATGAGGCCAACATTACCCTGATTCGAAAATCAGACAAAGACACTATTTTAAAAAAAGAAAGTTAAAAGCCAACATTCCTGATGAGCATAAATGCAAAAAATCCTCAACAAAATATTAGCAAACCAAATTCAACAATACATAAAAAGGATCATACAGCATGATCGAGTGGGATTTATTCCAGGGATGCAAGGATGGTTCAATATCTACAAATCAATCAGTGTGATGCACTGCATTAAGAAAATGAAGGATAAAAATCACATGATCATCTCAGTAGATGCAGAAAAAAACGTTTAACAAAGTTCAACATCCGTTTGTGATTAAAAACTCTCCACAAACCTTGTATAGAGGAAACATATTTTAACAAAAGAAAGACCACTTACAATAAAACCACAGTTAACATCATACTCAATAGTGAAACGCTGAAAGCTTTACCTCTAAGATCAGGAATGAGACAAGGATGACCACTGTCACCACTTCTATTTAACATAGTATCAGAAGTCCTAGCCACATAAAACAGACAAGAAAAAGAAATAAAAGGCATCCAAATTGGAAGGAAAGGAGTAAAACCATCACTATTTGCAGATGACATGATACTATATATAGAAAACACTAAAGCTGCCACCAAAAGACTATTAAAACTAATAAATGAATTCAGTAAATTTGAAAGATACAAGATTAATATACAAAATCTATTGTTTCTCTATCCACTAATAATGAACTATCAGAAGGAGAAAGCAAGAAAACAATCTCATTTACAACTGCATCAGAGAATAAAATATCTAGAAATAAATTTAACCAAGGAAGTGAAAGACCTATACTCTGAAAACTATAAGATATTGATGAATAAAATTGAAGATTATACAAAGAAATGGAAAGATATCCTGTGTTCATGGACTGAAGAATATTGTTAAAATGTCTATACTACCCAAAGCAATCTATAGATTTAATGTAATCCCTATCTAAATACCTATGACATTTTTCACAGAACTAGGACAAATAGTGCTAAAATTTGTATTGAACCACACACAAAAAAGTGAAAGCAAAAAAGAACACAGCTTGAGGTATTACATTTCCTGATTTCAGATTATACAACAAAGATACAATAATCAAAACAGTATGATACTGGCACAAAAATAGACACAAAAATCAATGGAACAGAATAGACAGCCCAGATGAATTTGTGGTCAACTAATCTATGACAAAGGAGGCAAGAATATACAATGGGGAAAGACAGTCTTTTCAATAGGTGGTGTTAGGAAAACTGGACAGCTACATGTAAAAGAATAAGATTAGAAAACTTCATCACACCATAAACACAAATAAACTCAAAATGGATTAAAGACCTGAAATCATAAAACTCCTGGAAGAAGACACAGGCAGTATGCTCTTTGACATAGGTCTTTGCAATATCTTTTTGGATATATCTCCTCAGGCAAGGAAAACAAAAGCAAAAATAAACAAATGAGACCTAATCAAACTTAAAAGCATTTCACAGTGAAGGAAACCTAACCTACTGAATGAAAGAAGATATTTGCAAATGATATATCTGATAAGGGATTAATATTCAAAGTATGTAAATAACTTATATACTTCAATATCAAAACTAGATAAATAATCTGATTAAATAATGCTCAGAGGGCCTGAATAGATATTTTTCCAAAGAAGGCATGCAGATTGCCAATAGGCACATGAAAAGATGCTCAACATCACTAATCATCAGGGAAATGCAAACCAAAACCACAATGAGATATCACCTCACACCTATCAGAATGGTTATGATCAAAAAAAGAAGAAATAACAAGTGTTGGCAAGGATGTGGAGAAAGGGAACCCTACTACACTGTGGGTAGGATTGTAATTTGGTGCAGCCACTATGGAAAAATTATGGCAGTTCCTCAAAAAATTAAAAATAGAGCTACCATATGATCCAGCAACTCTACTTCTGGGTATATATCTGAAGAAAACAAACAGTGGAATATTACTTAGCCAAAAAAAGAAAGAAATTTTGCCATTTCCAACAACATGGATGGACCTGAAGGGTGTTATGCTAAGTGAAATAAGTCAGACAGGAAAGACCTACTATCAATATATGTTTTCACTTATATGTGGAATCTAAAAAAAATTTTTAATGAATATAACAAAATAGAAACAGAATATAGAGAATCACAGATATAGAGAAAAACTAGTGGTTACCAGAGGGAGGTGGTGTGGGCAAGATAGGGGAAAGAGACTAATATGTACAAACTACTAGGTATAAAATAAATAAGATACAAGGATGTTAACAGCCAATATTTATAATAACTTTAAATGGAGTACAATCTACAAAATGTCAAATAACTGTTGTATACCTGAAACCAATATAATACTATAAGTCAACTTCACTTTAATTTTTAAAACTCTACATTTTTTACAAGTAATAATGCATTTTCTTAATCCACTTAGAAAATTACATGAAATTAGGTAGTTAGATCTCAAGATCCAATTATTGAAACAATATAGATTATTTATTGTGATTTCAGAAGATCAATTACAATATTTATTGGGTCAAGAATAATAATTCAAGAAAAATTAAAAGTAAAAAATTAACATACTAATTTATGCCTTAAAAAGTGCAACTTAAAATATATTGACATATTTAAAGTGTGGGAAGGCAAGAGAAGAAACTATTTTTTACAAGAAGATAATTAGGAATAACTCAAATAGCCAAAAATTGTGTGATGAATTAGGCAGAAAGTAATGGCAACAAATTTTGGTAGTTAGATGAAAGTAGAGAAAATATGCTGAACAGAGCACATCATCATCAAGAAATACACTGACATTAATGATAAGTTGGCATAGTGATAGCCAGCATGACTGAATGTGCCCAACCTCCACAGATCTATAGATAAAACATACAGAAAGTAAAACATGGATTGTAAGAAATTCTGAAGAGGAACAAAAAATAGCTCTGAAGTCATAAAAGTGTTAAAAAGTAATCTCAAATAAAAAGAAAAACACAATTTTGTTATAAAAGAAATGCTTTTTCAAGTTGTAATGCACATTTGCCGTATCACCCACGAACATTGTCATTACCTATTACACGATCTCTCCAAAGCAGCATATGGAAAACTGTTCAGCATCAGACCATTTAGCAAGAAATGCTCTCTCTGATAGCAGTGCCCAGGGACATGTTGCTGATGGATATAATCAATCACAAAGTCTTCTATTCCCAATGTCATGCTTCATCCAATCACTAAATATTATCTGTACTTTTCTTTATGTGCAAGAAAGACTTCATTCTAATTTCCATATTCTAGAAGACTGAGTCATAAAACCTGCTCTTAAGAGACCACAATCCACACTAGAAGAATATCGGTACTTCTACTCTAGGAGGAAAAGAAGTTAAGTGCCACCAGAATTTCTTTCAGGATTTCATAGAAGAGAGATTATTAAATATTCTAGCTCAGTGCCTTGTATACTATCAATGTTTGTCAAATGGATAAATAAATGAATGAATTATAAATCCAAGAATGTACCTGAGTTTCATGTAAATGTATTTGAGATTTTTTAGCCTATATTATGTCTAGAGCACAAGATTTTTTTTTTTAATTGGCGTATAGTTGTTTTACATTGTTGTATTAGTTTCTGTTGTACAGCGAAGTGGAGTTCCCTGTGCCATACAACAGGTTCTCATTCATACATATTAGTGTATATATGTTAGTCCCAATCTCCCAGTTCATCCCACCTCCCCTTCCCCCCTTGGTGTCCATACGTTTGTTCTCTACATCTGTGTCTCTATTTCTGCCTTGCGAACTGGTTCATCTGTACCATTTTTCTAGATTCCACAAATATGTGTTAATATACGATATTTGTTTTTCTCTTTCTGACTTCATTCTGTATGACAGTCTCTAGGTACATACACATGTCTACAAATGACCCAATTTCGTTCCTTTCTATGGCTGAGTAATATTCCATTGTGTGTATGTACCACATCTTCTTTATCCATTCGTCTGTCGGTGGGCATTTAGATTGCTTCCATGACCTGGCTATTGTAAACAGTAAAGCACAAGATTTAGAGTTAGCTCTACATTATGTACATATATGTGCATAAAAATGATGTCATGCAAACTTTTAAGAGTAACACTGCTTTTATGATGCTTGGGCTAATTACTAAATGTAAGCATCACATGTGTGATTTCATGCACTTTGATCACATGTTATCTTAGTTTTAATTACTTAAGACTTTAAACGTCATAATTTTCCCTTTTTTTTTCTTCAAAGATTCTCCTATCTCCTGGTTGTCCTCCCACCCTCTGGCCTCATGTTCTTGGTCTCTTTTGTGGCCTTCCCTTCTTCCATCTATGCCTTTTATTTTGTTCTTGCCAGGGTTCTGTCTTTGGGTTTTTACTCTCTTCATTGTACATTTTGCTCTAAGTGAAACATCCAACCCAATGGGTTCAGTGACCCGTCCTTGTACCATTTCCACATCTAGTTTCCCAGGTTAGGCATATTTCTTAAGCTGAAATCCATGCATCCAATTCTATACTGGAAGCTACACCTGGATGACATGACACACAGGCACCTCAGATGGACTAGTTCAATATCACTTCTCTGATTTTTCTATCTCATGCTTAATTCCTCACCATCACATCAGGATCCATTCTACACACCACTGAGAGACTGATCTTTGGAAAGCTAGTCTGAGTTTGTTACTTCCCAATTGAAAATAACTTAAAAAATAACGAGTATGTTACATGTTGGCATTTATGATCTGGGTCCTGACCTTTCTGCCCTCATCTTTGATAATACTTCTTATTCTCTATAAACCAACCATTAGTGAACTTTAAGGTTTCTAGAATGCCTTCTTTGGGTTCATGCCATTACAAATGTTTCTTTCTCTTCCCTTTCTCTCTTCATCTGATTAATACCTACTCATACATTAAGTATTTCTCCTAGGATACCTTCTTCAGAAAGTCTGCCTTAACTATTGCAATCTTCTATATATGGGACCAGATTTAGTAGACAGATTGTAATCTTTGTTGTTGGTGTAAGTGTTCAATTTAAGGCTTTGAAGACCTTTTTGGCTATTGGGAAAATTGAATGAAAAGATAATATGGATTAAAATGTTCATAGCTATATATATGTTAGTGGTTAAGAGCTACTGATCTAAAGACAGGAGTTTTAATCCTGTCAATTACCAGTTTGGTGACCTTAAGCAAGGACTTTTTTTTCTTTTTAACCTCTCAGTTTTCTGTTCTCTGAAGTGAATATAATTAACTGCTTCACTGGGGTTTTATCATATTAAATGAGATATTAAATGTAAAACACATTACATCACATGGAAGTAGAAAATTATCCTAGAAAAGCCCTTCAAATCATCTAGTAAGTCCATTATATATAATTTTTAATATTTTTAAAAGGTATAGTCTGAAAAAAGGTATAGTCTGTAGTCATTTATGAATAAAATGATATGGTATCTGTGATTTGCCTCAAAATAATCCAGTGAAGAGAAAAATCAGAGGTGTGATAAAGTAGATGAAATACGGTTATTTATGAGTTGCTAACGACTGAAGTTTGGCGATGGGTACCTGGAGCGTTCTTAACACAATAATGTCTATACAAGTATGATATTTTCCAGAATAAAGTTCTGTTTAAAAAGTATACTATTACTTGTAATACATATATACTTTATATTTCAGTGCCTAAGTATGCACAATTTCTTTTATCAGGATCAATTGAAATGTTGGCTTGCATGTAGGAATCCCACTGCATGAAAAGTATATATCTTTGACTGGAATCATTCTTTGTAAAATGAGAGGCTCACACTCTGAAAGGTGTGAGGGAGCTGAAATGATTAGGGGAGCAAGAGATTCAGGACTCCAATCTCATGTTTACTTCAAGGACATATGCCATTATTTCCTCTGGCTGGCAGATGTACCCAGAGTATTTAAATTACTTCTATGTCTTTTTTTCAACGAGCATAAACATTTGAATTCATGTAATATAAATGCATGTATGATATGACATCAGAGTATACGGTTATAGATAGCAGAATTGCATTTTTTCCATATTGGATTTGCAACTGCTCTAAATTTTATACATGTGGTCCCTTATAAAATTAATGTAGAATTCATGTCAATTTTATAATCATTAAAGGGTAATTTTTCCATTTATAGTAAATACCTATGCAGCACTACATAAAGGAAGAAGATTTTTGGGACTTCCCTGGCATTCCAGTGGTTAGGACTCCACGCTTCCACTGTGGGGGGCATGGATTTGATCCCTGGTCAGGGAACTAAGATCCTGCATGCCACACGGTGTAGCCAAAAACAGAAAAAAAGAAAAAAGGAAGAAGAAGATTTTAATTGTGTATCAGGAATATGTAGTTTTAAGCTTGGTTTGGTTTCAAGTTTTCCTACCTGCCTGGCCATAAGCATATCACTTAAACCCTGAGCCTCAGTTTCTTGATCTGTCAAGTGGATGTCCTAATGTCTCATTTTCAGTGTTGCTTTCAGGAGTAAACAAAAGAGAGTGAGCTCTCCAATAACTGGTGCTGGGAAAACTGGACAGCTACACGTAAAAGAATGAAATTAGAACATTTTCTCACATGATATACAAAAATAAATGCAAAATAGATTAAAGACCTAAATGTAAGGCCAGAAACCATAAAAATTCTAGGAGAAAACTTAGGTGGTACACTCTTTGATGTAGGTCTTAGCAATATCTTTTTGCATATGTCTCCTCAAGCAAGGGAAACAAAAGCAAAAAATAAACGAATGGGAACTAATTAAACTCAAACCGCTTTTGCACTTCAAGGAAACCATCAACAAAACAAAAAGACAACCTACTGAATGAGAGAAATATTTGCAAATTATATGTCTGATAAGTGGTAATATCCAAAATATATAAAGAGCTCATACAACTCAATATCAAAAACAAAACTCCATTAAAAAATGGGCAGAGGATCTGAATAGACATTTTTCTAGAGAAGACATACAGATGGCCAACAGCCACATGAAAAGATACTTGACATCAGTAATCATCAGGAAATGCAAATCAAAACCACAGTGAGATACCACTTCATATCTCTCAGAATGGCTATAGTCAAAAAGACAGGAAATAACAAGTGTTGGCAAGGATGTGGAGAAAGAGAACTCTACTACACTGATGGTGGGAATGTAAATTGGTGCAGCTATCTTGAAAAACAATACAGAGGTTCCTCAAATGAATGAATATAATAAAACAGAAACAAACTCACTAATACAGAGAACAAAGTGGGGAGAGGGGCAAAATAGAGGAAGAGGATTAAGAGGTACAAACTACTAGGTATAAAATAAATAAGATACAAGAATAGATTGTACAGCACAGGGAATATAGCCAATATTTTCTAATAACTTTAAATGAAGTATAATCATTAAAAATATCAAATCACTATCACCTGAAACTAATATAACATTGTAAGTCCCCTATATTTCAATTAAAAAAAAATAGAAAGAGGATGAGAAGAATTAATGTTTTGTGTACCTATCACGTGCTGGGCACTGTGCTAAATTCTATAACATAAGAAAAGATTCCTTCAGCAGTATATTATTTTCCTTTTTTTAACTTAAGAAAATTGGAGTTCAAGGAGAGTAAACAATGAGATAATCTATGTCAAAATACTGCTTTGGAATTAATGGATTTTAATATTCATATCTAAAGAATGTGATGACAGTTCTTTCATCTGATTTAAACCCACAAAATATTCTTTTGATGGTTTTTGTTTCTTGCAGGTTCTTTTCTTTCTGTGGTTTTTAATATTACATTGTGACAAATCTGTGAACTGACCATATTAAACTCTCAGAGGACAGTTTAAATACAGATTTTACAGTTAAATATAGTAAAAATTTATTTGAAAATTTGAGTTAATTGTGAGAATTAATTCACATGGCCTACATGTTATTTGTAAAATAAATAAATGAATGAATAAATGCATGAGTAAATATACCTATGAAGAGTCTGTAACGCTTCCGAGTCTTGAGTATATACACCTTTATTATTAAGAACTTTATACACATTTTACTTTTCAGAGTCAAAGTTATTTTTAAAGAAAAATTTATGTTCCGTGTAGTCTGCCTTTGTGAAATTTAGGAGGTCTTCGTGCTTGGGAATTTTAGTTAAAATAGGACATAAAGTTTTTTGAGTATTGAAGTGCCTATTGGAATGTGACAGTTCCCATTTAATATCTGTATTTATTTACACATGATGCCTTAATTTACATACATAGTGGTGTTCTTTGGGAGTTCTGTAGCTTTTGGCTTTAAGAATTGATGACTGTTTTTGCAAACGGAAGTCATATTCTGGATGCCAAAATAACTGAAATTACTGCCCAGGACTTCTGGAAATTGTTAAAATACTTTAAGGATGCTTTTCATTGTGTTTATGAAACCATGAATATTAAAATGGTAAAAATAAAATCTCACATAATTTAAAATTTTCAAAAAGTTTTCCTGCTTTGGTTTGCTCAGTCCTGGATCTTAGAAGCATTTTAGAACTTACACATATACACCACAATAAAGAGTAGAATTTAGCTTGAATAGAGCTTATGTTAACATTAAATCCCTAGATCATTTCTGACCTCAGGTATCTTCTTCTACTGACTCTTTATATGGATTCATCAGCATTCAGATTCCTGCTACTTGTTATCAACCATTTCTCACTACTATGTCCTGTTTAACTACTAACCTTCTCTATGCCCCTTGATCCAAGTATTGAAGCAAATCATTCTTTTTCATCAAGCAAAATATCTTAAAATGCTAGATTTTGCTAACGATCTAGGGAAAAAACACTTAAAATTGAATATCAGACCTCATGCATCCTAAATTTTCTCGATCTTTAATCTTTTTTTTTAACCCTTAATCTTGATTTGGAATTTTAAAAGTATCACAATGCTGAGTGCATCATTTCTCTTTCCCCAGCAGCAGAGGAAAGAAGATTTGTGAAATGACAGCTGTAATTTCTTTGACTTCCTTAGAAGAAAGCTTCAATTTAATTTAAAGGTACAATATAAATAATATTACTAGTGGTGATCAATGAGTTATTTATCTGTAATTTATATGTCTCTGAAGCCTCCCATGTCCTGAGGAGACTCTTTAGGGTTGCACTATTACTCACCTAAAGACAAATGTAATTATTTTTTCTTCTTCCTTTTCTTCCTCTTCCTCATTTTCTTCTTCTCTTCTTTCTTTTTAAAGCAACTTAATCCTAAAGCTATTAGATACAGCTGATAAGTGTCTTCACAGGTGCCATGGGTGGGGATGAGGAGTGCCCCAAAAAGGAGTGTTCTGGTTTGGGGTACCTAAGCCCAAGCAGGGTAAGGAGGGCACCTTTCCCTGAGAAGAGCCAAGCATAAGGTATCATAACTCAAGAAAGTAAAACAGTGTTCCACGTAGGAGACAGTCTTGCATGAAAGGTCTAACAAGGTGAGGAGGGTATTTGTACAGAAGAAAAGAAGGCAGTGGTGCTGGAAGATTGATGATATAAAGGGAGATTGATCAACTAATTAATATATTTAAGATAATAGGAGTCAGCTTCCTCATTGTCACAGAAGGCAGTTTAAATACAGACAGGGAAAAAGTAGAATTAACCTGGTATGGGAATTAGTGATATCAATATGAAATAATGGTTTTCAATATGTAAAGAAAGACAAGAGTAAGTATAGATATAAACGTGTGTATCACGTATATAGGTATTTTAAGCACATGTATATATGTGTGTAAATACATATACACACATATATACTCTAGTTCTGTCCACTGAGAGGTCTGGGAGTAGTGACACACTAATAGTCATGAGCACACCGCACATGCAGATCTAAATACCATTCTCCTCTAACAGGAAATAGGGCTTGTTGGAGAAAGGACTAATTTTTGGTCTGAGCCAGGGCAATAAAAGATATATGTAGACTCTCCTTTTGGTCCAGAAAGTAAGGAAGTGCTCAAAGAATAATGAAGATATGTCAGAAGAGCACAATAGGAACCTTGAAGGGTATTTATTGACCAAACTAAGGAAAAGTTGTGCTTTTGGCCAGTGAAACAAATAAAGAGTCCAGAAATACATACACATGGTGGATTGTTTTTAGACAATGACACAAGATAATTCAGTGTGGAAAGTATAACCTTCTCAATCAAGATGCCAGAACAATTTTATATATGCAAAAAAGGAAAAGAAAAAGAAAAAAAGAACCTCAACCCTTACTTCACACACTGTATTAAAAAGAAAATAATGCAAATGTACATAGACTTAAATGTAGGAGCAAAACCTATCAAACTTCTAGAAGAAAATATAAGATAAACTGTCAGTGAACTTCAGTTTAGTGAAGATTTTTAAAATACAAAGCAAAGATTTTTAAAAATACAAAGCAAAACACAGTAATCATTTAAAATTTTTGAAAAAGTTGGACTTCATAAAAAATTTTCTTCAATGTTTTGAATAGAACTTTTATCTAGAATATATAAAGCACTCCTACAACAACATAATAATAAGACAACCCAAATGGGAAAAAATTGTGGACAGACATTTCACCAATGAAGATATATGGATGGTGAATGAAAACCATAAATGAAAACTACTACAAGATAACACTACACACTCAATAGAATAGCTAAAATTTTAAATACTGACCATACTCAAGTATCAGTGAGTTTCAGAAGCAACCAGAACTTTTATACACTTCTGGTAGAAACGCAAATTGGTACAGTTACTTTGGAAATGAGTTTGGTATATTTTTTAAAGTTAATGGGATCCAGCCATCTCACTCCTAGGTATTTACTCCCCCAAAATAAAAGCATATATCCATCCAAAGACCTGAATACAGATTTTCACAGCAGCTTTATTGGTAATTGCCTAAAACTGGGAACAACTCAAGTATCCATCAGCAGGTGAATGGATAGACAAATTGGGTGTAGCCATATAATGGAGCACTGTTCAATAATAAAAAGTAACGAATTAACAAAATACCTGCTTAATTTCTTCTTCTTGTACCATGCCTTCAAATAATTTGGTACTCCCTGCTAATAAAGTAATGGATTACTGATATATGCAACAAAATGGATAAATCTCAAAATTATTATGGTGAGTGAAAGAAGCCAGGCAAAGAAAGAATACATAATTTCACTCATACAAAATCCTAGTAAATACTAACTAATATCAAAGGATGCAATGAGAACACAATATTATTTCAGTGATGTTCCTACCAAAAATACATAATCAGATCCAATCATGGGAAACTATCAGACAAACCCAAATAGAGAGGTATTCTATTTTTTAAAAATCCTATAGTCTTCAAAAGTGCATCAAAAGACAAAGAGAGACCAAGGAACTATTTGAAAGACACTGAACTGGGTATATTTTCTATAAAGGCATTATTGAGACAATTTGGAAATTTGAATGGGTGTGAGGATTAGATTAGACTCAAGAATCTTAGGGTGGGGCTTCCCTGGTGGCGCAGTGGTTGAGAGTCCGCCTGCCGATGCAGGGGACACGGGTTCGTGCCCCGGTCCGGGAAGATCCCACATGCCGTGGAGCGGCTGTACCCGTGAGCCATGGCCGCTGAGCCTGCGCGTCTGGAGCCTGTGCTCCGCAACGGTAGAGGCCACAACAGTGAGGCCCGCGCACCGCAAAAAAAAAAAAAAAAAAAAAAAAAAGAATCTTAGGGTGTCTTAGAACTATTAGAACAATTGACAATACTTGAATGGAATCTGATTAGATGTAATAATATGTCAAAAAATATTTCCTGGTTTTAATCTTGTAGTTGTGTTGAAAAATGTCCTGGTTTATAGGAAATGCTAAAGTATTAGGGGTGATGGGGCCATCAGGTTGGCCACTTACTTTCAAATGCTTCAGGAAAAATGAAATTGTTCTTTGTGCCATACTTGCTGTTTTCTATACATTTCAACAGATGGATAGATAGATATAGATATACAACAATTGTTTGTTATTTCTATACATTCTGTTCACTTTGATCCTATACAGCAATTCAAAGAGTCCTTTCATATAATTTTCAGATTCTTCTGGTAGAAATTCTCAGATTTCTACCATAATGCTCCTACTTGCTTCTCTCCAAGACTATATCTAGGTGTGTAAAAGGAGAAAGACTTAGGTAGTGTAACCACCAAATTAAAGTGTGCCCAGACAACAGACATCCTGAGTCATCCTGAGAAAACAAGGGAGGATGGTCAATTTAGGTCTGTGATGTTGGAGAGTGATATCATTTCAGGCCTGTGTCCATCTTTTGTTCTCAAAGTCAGTGGCACTCTTCTGCAGCTTGCGGTTGTGCTGGCAGTAACAACTGGGCAACCCATAATCGGCTCTCTCTGAATCATTTCAGGGCCTCATGTTCTCTCCTCTATTTGGATCCTGCCCTACTTTGGCTTTCACAGGCATTACAGAAACTCCTGAGATCCGCCTGGCTATGACTCCCATTTGGACCAGTATCATGAGGTTCCTCCTAAAATGACTCAGCCCTGACAAGCTCCCCAGACAATTTCTACCCCCTAGGGGTTCTGCCCATGACACAAGAGAACATGGAGTGGTCCAGAAAGCTAAATATTGGGTCCTTCTCTGCTTTCTTCTTCTCACAAAATCTCTGGACTTTTGTTACATCAGTGAAGACGTAGTCTCTTTCTTTTGGACATCAGCCTCTTGGCTAAACTTTAAATAACACACATGGGTATTTTCTCGGTGTTAAGGGAGAAGATCTACGATTTGATTATTGCACATGGTCTTTAATGTTGTTATATATGAACTAAAGGAATTTGGAAATTACTTCCTCTCAAAAAACCTCCCTTTTGTGATGTTTCAAAATCCTATTTTAAATGCCAGATGTTGAATATTAACCCTTGCTTTTTCACTGCAATCTTTCTGTAACAATCCTAATATGACTCTTCTCTTAAGCTGGTCTGAGAAAAGCACATTTCAGAAAGAAAAAAGAAAAAAACACAATAATATTTTTTCTTTCTTTTTTTAAATTAATTTTTATTGGAGTATATTTGCTTTACAATGTTGTGTTAGTTTCTGCTGTACAGCAAAGTGAATCAGCTCTATGTATACATATATCTGCCCTTTTTTGGATTTCCTTCCCATTTAGGTAGAAAACACAATAATATTTTTTCTAGTGTTTCTTTCATGATACATTTAAGTTACGTAACGTGTCTTGTGCCATGTAACTACTGGAAGTCCAGTAACCTCTTTTAACTTTCCAAGGATCCCAGGGATGTGTGAGAGATGGACATGCACTGTTGAGATTCATCTCATGTCTCTGAATAAACATTTCTGTTACTGATTCGATTATCAACCTTCCTTACCATCTTGTCTTCTAAATATTGTACTTTCTCTTCACTCCACCGCAAGCATTGGTCCTGACCATTCTCTTTCATTATGCAGAACATCTCATATGATTGTTGTGTGTAATAGATGCTTTCTGTACCTATCTGTAGTTCCATAGTTGCTCTCCTTCTAGCTTTCCAACACTTGTTTGGGAAACCCTTAGCCCTTCTAGCCCTTTTCCCACTGTATCCAAGAACTCAAAATCTTTGGGATTCTTGTTACTTTGTTATTCAAAGAAACTCCTCCCTCTTTTTGCATCAAAAATTTCCCAGTCAAAATGGATAACTAATAAGAACCTGCTATATAAAAAAATAAATAAAATTAAATTAAAAAAAAATTTCTCAATCAAACAGGCCCTCAAGACTTCCCTTACGTAACAACATGTCTTATTAAGATCTCCGCTCCTCCCACCACCAAATGTACAAATTTCTCCCTAGAGGAACTCTACCATCCTCCTCCAGCAGAGGTCTACAGCCAGGTAGCCCAAGACTTTAATCTGGCCAAGAGACAAATTTTATTCATCTGCAGAATTTGTGTCTTCATTTTACTTCTATACCTGTTTCACCATTGAATTTTGGAAGCAGAAAATTTACTTTATAGTTTGATAGATCCAGAGATGGAAAGAGGTTTTGCTCCATGATGGATCATACACAGAGTCACATTCATATATGATTTAGATGATGATATCTGGGATTTGAGGGCTCATGAGATTTAGACGAGATTTTAGCCTTGAGCTGATGTTAATAGGCTGGGAACATGGGGGATGCTGGGATGGGGTAAATATGTCCACGTGGGATGAATGTGAGCCTTTGGGGCCAGAGGGTGGACTGTGGTAGTCTGAAAAATGACCCTCCCCACCTCAAAAAAAAAAGATATTTACATAAAGTCCCTGGAAACTACGAATGTTACCGTATTTGAAAAATGAGCCTTGTCAGATGTGATTAAATTAAGGATCTTGAAATGAGGAGATAATCCTGAATTATCTTGGTGGGCCCTAAATCCAGTGACAAGTTTCCTTTTCAGGGAAAGTCAGAGAGATATTTGAGACAGACAGAAGAGGAGAAGATACCAACACAGAGTAGAGAATGCAATGTAAAGACAGATTCAGAGATGGAGTGATATGGCCACAGCCCAGGAATGCCGGGATAGCTAATAGAAGCTGGAAGAGAAAAGAGACAAGTTGTCCCTTTAAGCTCCCAGAGAAAGTATAGCCCTAGACATTTCAGACTTCCAGACTCCAGAACTGTGAGAGGATACAAAAAAAAAAGCAAATCCTTGTTATTCCAGTTGTAAGAACATCTCTGGAGAAAGACTTTAAATTAATAGGAGAATTGGTATATGGTGTTTTAGACTATCTTACCATGCTACATGAAAATATTTCTACAAAAAGAAAAAAGCCATTTTTATCATAACATGGTGAAATATAATAAAAGTAGAGTTTATTATTGGAAATGGCTCTATTATTGACCAAACTAATTCTCTAAAATTTGAGCAGTCTACTTTTTTCCTTTCATTCAGTTTATTCTATAATAGCTTTAGGAGAGGTTGTTTTGACCAAAAGGATATCAGATATAGCTAAAATTAATAATTTAAAATCTTTGGCAGTATAAGTGATTAAGAGCACTTCTTTTTTTTCTTTTTTAGTTAGTAGCATCTGGTTTTAAATCCTGAGTGAATACTTACTAGCTGTGTGACCTCAGACAAATTGCCTAATCACTGTAAGTCTGTATAAAATATTTAATAAGAAGACAACAAAGAAAATTTGAGGCTATTGCTAGACTTCTTTGATGTATAAAAGTGAGTAGTAGAGGGAGAACCAGTCACCTGTAACCAGTATCTTCCAAGGACTACCCAGAAGACATGTATAATATCACTCTAAGATGTAGTTTATTGTAAGACCAGTGATTGGGCTTGCTTCATGAAGGCTCTAAGGTACAATTTAATAGAGTTTCACAAGTCTATTTTCTTGGGTAATTTCCACATTCTCTTGGGTTATTTTCATATTTCTCAGAAAACTCAGCTATAAATAAAATGGAGGGAGTTTCTTGACAAAACAGAAGAAAATCAAGGTCTAGACAACTAGCTTTTAAAGAAACCCTAGGCTAAGAAATTATGCCAATAGTTGAGAATGGTGCCACTTGAAACCAAAAAATTGAGACTAAACTTGAAATTTCTAGAAGATTTCCCAAGGAACAAAAAGTTAAGGAAAGGCCAGGGAACTTTTGTTATGACTATGGGAAAAGATAGAATGCAGAATCCTGGATGTAAGACATGAGAGAAGAAACAATGTTTACTCCACACAGCAGGCAATTAGAGCCATCAATGGACCATCATGGATGACAGAATACACTGAAGGAAGAAGAGGACAGAAATGAATGCTTATTTAATGTCTAATGTGGGCCTCAAAACTTTGCATTTAAGATTTAGAGAAGCACTTTTATTTAATCCTCACAATTACTTCTTTAAATAACTAATATTATCTGTGAAGTCATGCTAATCTATCTCACTTCCAAATCCATGATCTTTCTAGACAATTTAAAAGGAGAGTGGGTATCATATGGTCCCTAGACATGAGCTGTGAACTACACCCAGAAGGTTAGGAACAAACTCCTGAAGAATTTGCAGAAGAGCATCAGGCTGAGAAAGGTCTTCTAACACTATGGCTACCAGCTCTGGTCATTTCAATTATTTGAAAGCAAGGAAGGAAATGTCGATTGCTTTAACCCCTCTAAAGGTATCTTCATGATTAGGATAAAACTTCATAGTATTCCACAAAACAAAGAAAATAATGTCTTACCAGATGACCAAGTCAATTTCATATTCCAGAAACAGCATGAGAGAGGTCCTGCTAAGTGACCATGTTAGAATCCTGGTTCTCAAGAAAGGTGAAGCGCTGAAAACTTTGAAGCCAGAGGTAAGTTCAGAGGAAATAATGATTGTGACAATATGCTCCACTTCGGTTTGGTTTGGTTTGGTTTTGAAGTGAAATTACTGCAGCAAAGAATCTGGTGTAAACCACAAAAGAAACCTTAATTTTTAAATTTAGGTGGACTGTTTGTGTAATATAGATATGCATCTTGGTTTTGGGCTTGGTTTGTTTTGCTTCTGCTTGTTAGTCAAAGGTGTACCACTGACATTTACAAATAATAGGTCTTTGGGATATGTTTGATTGTTTGGAAATTTAAAAGTGACTGTGTATTTGGGGTTTTTGTTATTGCTGGTTTTCTGGGTTTTGTTTGTTTTTTGCTATTTTTCATCACTGATAAATGCATACAGAAAAACGAGTAACATCAAGGTCTAAACATCCTTTGGTAAAATTTCTTCAACTGTGTCCAATAACAATATATCGTTTATCTCAACAAGCACAATGGAGCAAAGGGAAGTGGTTTCTTTTCAGACATTTTGTCTGCGAAATTTCTCTGGTGGGTTTTCTTTGTATTTTAATCTGGCAATAAATTTCCTGATGACATAAACTTTATCATCTTATTTCACTTTGTAGAGGTCCGGGCCAGCCTCATATTCATATGTTAATTGAATTTAGAAAAAAAGGTGATTATTTGGATTTTTATTAACAAAAAAAAAAAAAGAAACAGTTTTTATAGGTTAAACTATATAAAATTACTGATATTAAATGGTTTTTCGCTTCTAAATTGCAATTTTTCATATGCTTCGATCTAGTGTATTCCTAGTACTTTTACTGGGAATACGTGATTCCCTTACTAATATCTCTATATAGCTCAGTAGGATTCTGGAATATATTCTTGATTATAAGAGAGATAAAATACAATTATGGTCTGAGAGACTATCATCTAAATTTTTAGAAGTGGTAGTATTTGTAAAGCATAGCATTCTATTAACATTCTATTAACCACATACTTTATTAATTTTTGTTTGTTTCTT
Source organism: Delphinus delphis (assembly GCF_949987515.2). Taxonomy (NCBI): domain Eukaryota; kingdom Metazoa; phylum Chordata; class Mammalia; order Artiodactyla; family Delphinidae; genus Delphinus; species Delphinus delphis. Next base: position 127,768,225 of record NC_082686.1, read on the forward strand.
CAACAAGTACTTTTGAACATGTACTGTAATATGGTGGTTTTAACATATAGGTGTCAAAATTCATGGATTTCAATCCTGGTAGTCCCCATATTTTAGTGTGTAACACTCTCCATATTCATGTATATCTTCAAGTCAAATGTTTCTTTTCTATAAATGGGGACAAGAATGGGGACAACATCTGGCTCACAGAATTGTATGAATTAAGTGAAATAATAACTGTGCTTCACAGTACCTGGCTCATAGTAACCACTCAGTACAAGGGAGAAAAATAGGTAATCCTGTTGTCATGGAGCTTACAATCTAGTAAGGGATACAGACATAAATTATCACAACTGTCATAAGTTTTATAAAGGTGTGAGTAAGAGTACTACACAGGTGTGAGTAAGAGTACTCTGTGGCAATCAGGGAAAGCTTTCTTTGGAAAATGAGAATTGAGCTGAGATCTGAAGGATAAACACTAATAAATCAGGTAAAATTTTGATGGAAAGCATTCCAGGCAGAGGAAAATCCATGCCCTGTATTTTGCAAGAGTATGACATTTTTGGGGAACTGAATAAGGCCAGCAAGGCTGAGGTGTCAAACTTCTGCAGGTGAGGCAGAAGTGGGAGCCCAGTCTCATGGGGTCTGTTAAGCCATGTAAATTCCTTTAAATAGAGGAGTGAAGTCATTGCCCAACTTTGCGGCTTAATAGAAACCTTATTCTTTTTTAAATATCTGGTGTGACTTACTTCTTTTGTAGTATTTATAAAAAATAATTTGATGTGCCTTGGCTTCCTGCAATCATTACAATTATTTTTAAATGACATTCATGTGGACAGATTTTTTTTTTTGGTCCATTTTTCTCTATTTTAAATACAGATATAATTTCCAAAATTCCCTAAAATGTGAGGTTTGAGGGCACAGTCCTCCGGGCTATCAAGTTTTCCCAAGACTTCTGACACCAAGTACAAGTTGGGCGGGGGAGGGGGGAGTCCCCAAACCACCCTCAGTTTTGATAATTCACTAGAAAGACTCATAGGACTCACTGAGAGCTATTGTACATGTGTACATGAGAACCATGCTTTATTATAGGGAAAGGATAATGAAAATCAGCCAAGGATGAGATGCGTAGGGCAGAGGCGGGGAAAGTTCTACAGTGAAGCATCTGCTGTCCTCAAGATGCATTACTGTCCCCACAATGGTGTATGACATTACACACTGAGTATTGCCAACCTGGGAAACTCATCCGAGCTTTCATGTCCAGAGTTTTTATTGGGGCTTCATTACATGGACATAATTGATTGATAGCCCATGTGGTTGTACTCAGTCTCTAGCCCCCTACTTCTTAGAGGTCAGGCTGCAACCATGAAGCCCAGGAGGCCCACCATAAGTCACCTCATTAGCATAAAGTATCAGATGTGGTCCAGGAGGCCCACCATGAATAACAAAGACACGTTTATCACTCAAGAAATTCAGAGACTTTAGAAGTTACCTCCCAGTTGCTATGGACAAAGACCACATCTTTCGTTTGGCCACAGGTCAAATGATTTACTACAAAGGCTACCCTCTGGCTTTTGGGCAAGTCTCTCTTACAGCAAAACAATCATATTTGTCTGGGCATCTACTTTTAGTATAGCTTTTATATGATAGACACAGCAACAGTATCCTTGTGAATTTTGGAAGAGCCACTGTGGGGTAGAGATACGTTTTAAAAAACCTACTAATCTGTCCCATAAAGTTATTACAACATTTTCACATTCTTGTTTCTTGATTTACCATTATTTCTAGCTTAGGATAAACTTGTGCAGTTATTCAGCATGGAAATTAGTTGATTATTGACTAAATCCAGTTCTTCTTCCTCAGGTCAATTATTTTCCATCAGTATTACATCTTAAGGAGGCTTTAACTAGTTTTCCCAATTTGACCACCAATATCAGCATTACAACCTCACCAATAGTGTCTGTGTTATACCATTATCACAGTATGGCAGTAGATGTGACTTTAAAACTAAGATCAAAAGATACAGGCACATTACTAGAGTCCCAGTAAGTCATCAACAATTAGTCCAGTCCACCATCATATTGTAGAACCAAAATGTCTCCTAGAGTGCTGCCACTCAGGTTTGCAGTTTTCCCTACAACCATGTCAGTTTGCAAAAGCAGAAGCAATCTTCACCCTTTCAAGCATCTGGTAAAATTGAGTTAAGAAACAATATCATCTCTTCTTCTGAGTCTTCCTCAAAGTAGTAATGTAATATTTGATTTCCCTCATTACATAACCCATTTATTCATTCCCTTACCTTCAGCTACTATTCCTGCCCTAGCCCTATTAACTGTTTAGCTTTACCCAAACTTTCCACCTTTGGAAAAGATGTGATGTTTGGCCACTGAGCAGATCCAGATTGCTTCCCCCTCAGTCCACTCCCATTACACTGGGAAGAATTATATAGTGCATAACTAGTAGGCTATCTCAAGCACTAGGCAACTAATTTTACATTTTCCACCAACCCCAATTATGCCAGATACAACCCATCAGCCCCTTGGGAATCCTGATATAAAGGTTTAAAGATACAGCTACAGTTTTTTGTTTAGGGATCATGCCTGCTTCTGGCACCAACAGTTGCAAGCCTGGTCCTTGGACCACTGCATTAAGTAAGAAAAAATAAAGGTTGAGGTGATATGAGAAAAAAAGAAAATAATATAGTCATACCACCGTCCTCCCTCTGTGGGAAAAAATTGTATAGTCCTACCAGAATACTCCCCTATTTCCTTCTCCCCAGATTACCCAGAAAAGTGAAGGAATCTATCTAGTCATCACCCTCCCTTGGACCCCTCATGTTGAATGTGAGAACACACACATGAAGGTGTATAAACCAACCCTTCTTGCTTCTATCTCCCCCATTTTTTTTAATTTTATTTTTTATTTTTTGCGGTACGCGAGCCTCTCACTGTTGTGACCTCTCCCGTTGCGGAGCACAGGCTCCGGATGCGCAGGCTCAGCGGCCATGGCTCACGGGCCCAGCCGCTCCGCGGCATGTGGGATCCTCCTGGACCGGGGCACGAACCCGCATCCCCTGCATCGGCAGGCGGACTCCCAACCACTGCGCCACCAGGGAAGCCCTATCTCCCCCATTTTAAACAACAAATGTACTAATTGTCCATTCTAATTCTCTATCAAACCATTCCTCTGAGGACAATACCTCCCTGCCCATTGTTGGGCATACGATCTATAAAGTACTTTCCTTGGTCTGATGGAAGGTGACTTGGTAGTCCAAACTAGTGTTTTTCTAAAGCACCTCAGTTTCCATAATTTCCTAGAAGGACTCATAGAGCTCTCTGAGAGCCATTATAATCACAGTTATTATTTATTACAGGGAAATGACACATTAAAATCAGCCAAAAGAAGAGACAGCAAAGTCTGGGAGGGATCCAAACACAAGATTTCCATTGTCCTCAGGACACATTACCCTCCTAGCATCCATGTGTGACAGTATGTGTGGAGTATTGGCAACCCAGGGAGCTCATCTGAGCTTCAGTGTCAAGACTTTTCACCAGAGTTTCATTACTTGGGCATGACTGATTGATTGATGGCCCCTGTGGTGCTCTCAGTCTCTTGCCCCTACTCTCCAGAACTCAAGAGGCCCACCATGGGTCATCTTGTTAGCATAAACTCTCAGGCATGATCAGAGGGACCCACCATGAGCCATTTCTCTAGTATAGCTGGCAGATGTGGTTCACAAGACCTGCCATGAACAACAAAGACACTCCTATCACTGGGGATATTCCTTAGAGTTTAGACATTACCTTCCTGGAGCCAGGGCCAAGGCTAGGACCCCTCTTTTGTCAAGGTCAAATTCTTTGCTACAAAATACATCATTTAAAAATAAATAATGCATAGAATTTCCCTTCGGAAGTTGTACTTTTATGAAATTTGTTCTTTTTCTTAGCTCTCTAGGGAACATCAGTGCAGTTTCCAAGTGGGTGTGGGACATGCTGCTAGCTGACCATGAGATATACCTTCTACCGTTCATCCTTACTAACAGATTAGGAAATGGGGAAAATAAAATAGAAAACAAAGGGATCAGCAAAGTTAAAATGAATCACCATTTCTTTGAAAACATGATGGCAAGGTTGATGAAGAAGGAGGAGAGGAAGACGGAGGGGGTAGTGAGGAGATAGAGATAGGGGTACTTAAAGAATTAACATTAGAAATATAAGGGAGACAGGACAGATGCAAATTGTTAAACAGCTAATATAAGGATATTATGAACAACTTTATGCCAATAAATTTGAATACATACATAAGATGGTCAAATCCCTAGAAAACAAATCAAAAAGAAAAACACCATAGTTCCATAACTATTAAAGTGTTTGAATTGTGAGTGAAAAGATCTTCCCACAAACCAAAACCAAAAGTAAAACAGAGCCAGGTATGGCTTTTCCTAAAGTCCTACCAAACACTCAAGAAACAAACAAACAAAAACACACACACACACTTCAATCTTCCATACACTATTCCAAAGTATATAGAACAAGAGGAAAGATTTCACCAAAGCCAGCCCAGATTCAAAGCCAGGGGAATTAGACTCCACCTCTTGTGAAGGAATAGCAAAGAATTTGCAGCTCATCTTTAATCTACCGCAAAGTGGTTTTCTAAAATACTGTAATGAGGACAGAGTGTCACTGGATCTCTTCATTTCTTTCTAAGAAAACAGCAAAGTAGAAGTAAGCTTACACAGAGTAGTAGTGATATAAACTAAACTTGTAGTAAAATTGATTTTATTTGCAGTGATTTAAAATGAAGTATTCAAACAAATGAAATTGCTAATACTACTGTATAGATCATGGAGAGTCAGGGGCAAACTGCATGTGTATTACAGGGAATTAGCTCTTTCATATTGTATGTCTTAACTTGTACTGGCATAAATTCTTTTTTTTTTTTTTCCTTTTGGCCATGCCATGTGGCTTGTGGGATTTTAGCTCCCTGTCCAGCGATTGAACCCAGGCCCTCGGCAGTGAGAGTGCAGAGTCCTAATCACTGGACCACCAGGGAATTCCCTAAATTGACTCTTTCTGTGCTTTGCAATCTTTGCCTTTCTACATTTGGGGGATGTAGCAAATTCTTTCTACAAAAAAATGAATGTGTTTCCACTTAAGTGTACTTTTTATTTGTGTCTTTAATACATTTACACATATTTTTATCATCTCTTATAGACATTGTCTTGCACACAGTAGGCATCCAGTATTGAAATTCTTGAAAAAAAAGATGAGCATAAAAAGCTGTGAAAGACAATAATCTGCTTTGTAACTTATAGGAAGGAATTATGTCAAACAATTATAAAGAAAATGAGGAAGAACAATACCTGAGCTTACCTAAAACCTTATGAAGGCTACTTACCAGTTTCCCTTGCTACTTCTACAGGACTTGATCTCTAGAAAATTATTTCACTGCAACTACCTATTATGTTTCATCTGCTATATTTTAATCAAAGTTTAAAAAAATTACAAGACCATTTTGCCTTAAATTCTGCTTTTAGTTCTATGGTGTGCATATGATTTTTGTTACTTCTTATACGTAGGAACCAGGAGGGTCAAAACTATGTTAATGGCAGAAGTCTAGCATAATATTTTTGTCAATAACTCTGTCAAAGTCTTTTATATATGAGCTTGATGAATTGTTCCTTGTTTTTAAAATTTTATTTTAAGAAATGTTGGGAGGGGACTTCCCTGGTGGAGCAGTGGTTAAGAATCCGCCTGGCGATGCAGGGGACACGGGTTTGAGCCCTGGTCCAGGAAGATCCCACATGCCGTGGAGCAACTAAGCCCATGCCCCATAACTACTGAGCCTGTGCTCTAGAGCCCGCGTGCCACAACTCCTGAAACCCGTGCACCTAGAGCCCGTGCTCTGCAACAAGAGAAGCCACTGCAATGAGACGCTCACTCACCGCAACTAGAGAAAGCCCGTGCTCAGCAACGAAGACCAAATGCAGCCAAAAATAAATTAATTAATTTTTTCCAAAAAAAAATTGGGGGAAGGGGTTGGATTTAAGTATACAAATAACGCATTCTTATATATTGGCAGCTATCTAAAATTTTATGGTACTTTCCTGCCTTCCTACAATCTTTCATTCACCCATTCAAGAAATTTTAATTGGGCTTCCCTGGTGGCGCAGTGGTTGAGAGTCCGCCTGCCAATACAGGGGACATGGGTTTGTGCCCCGGTCCAGGAAGATCCCACATGCCGCGGAGCAGCTGGGCCTGTGAACCATGGCCACTGAGCCTGCATGTCCGGAGCGTGTGCTCCGCAACGGGAGAGGCCGCGACAGTGAGAGGCCCGTGTACCGCAAAAAAATAAAAGTAAAAAATAAATAAATAAATAAAAATGTAAAAAAAAAAGAAATTTTAATTGAACTCTGATGATGTTCCTAACACTATGATAGGTATTGAAGGTCAAACTGTGACTAGAAAACATTGCCAGATAAAAGGCAGGATTCCCAGTTAAACTTGAATGTTCGATAAACAACATACTTATACTAAAAATTATTGTTTATGTGAAATTCAAATATAACTCGGTGTCCTGTAATCTTTTTAAATTTTATTTATTTATGCATGCATGTTATATATGACAGCCCTAGTAAAAATAAAGACTGTTCTTGATCTGTTATAACTTAAAGTCCATTGGGCAAGGCAGATACTAATCAAATAATCTTGCAGGTAAACGAAAATTATAACTGAGATAAGTGTTCCCAAGGATAGGTATAGAGCTATAGAAGAAGAAAATAATTGAGTGAGAAACAAGGTCAGGAAGGGGACACCAGGGAAGACTTCACCGTGACAGAGACAATGGACCAGAGACCCTATGGGGAAGGAAACAAGAGATGCTCTAACACTGCTACTTTACATGAAAATTTTATATTAAAGAGGGGTGTGTCTAACTTTTATGGTACAACAGTAGAAAACCTGACTGCACACTCTGATGCAGAAACAAAGCCTTGTTTTTTAGGGGTGACCCAGTGTCTTTCCTATCTGGCATCTGACTGATAACAAAGCCAGAGACTACAAGTTTTAGCCCTGTGTGTAAAGGTGGTATAGGAGAGTTCAGTTTCGATATTCAACTCCTGAAACTATGGGCATTCTCTTGGATCAGAGAAGACAAGTTGCTTGTCCCATCAGGCCTCTGGCTCTTGCTCCTGCCAGAAGTGAGCAAGAAACATGCCTGGTTGTAAGTAGGAGGGGAGACTATTCAGCACAGGCTGGTGGGAAAGACGAATCTGTGATGCACTCACATGGGAGCTGCCAGACAGGAGTGTTGCAAGTGAGCACACCCAGCAGTGCCTCTGGCAGGATTTAGGCTCTCAGACTTTCCCAGCAGCCCAGCTTGAGATTCCTCCCCACTTTCCAAGTTTCTCTTTGCATGCAGTCTAAAAAAAATGGTCTTGTGTAATTTGTATTAATTATTCAGCTTTTGAATATGATCATTGTTCATCATGATCATAATAACGAGAACAATCCTGCCTCAGGTTTATATATTTATTCCCAAATGTTCAAGTTCCTTTAATTATATTATTTATCTTTATGATGTCTGCTAAATCACTGGTCCCCAACCTTTTTGGCACCAGGGACCGGTTTCGTGAAAGACAATTTTTCCACAGACCGGGCGGGGTGTGGAGGGGGTTCAGGTGGTAATGTGAGCAATGATTCAGGTGGTAATGTGAGCGATGGGGTCCATGGCTCAGGGGGTAATGCGAGCGCTGGGGAGCGGCAGAAGAAGCTTTGCGCTCACTTGCCCGCAGCTCACCTCCTGCTGGTGTGGCCCGGGTCCTCACAGGCTGTGGACCGGGGGTTGGGGACCCCTGTGCTAAATAAAAGGAGTGACTGTTATTACATCAATTTTTAGGGATGGGGGAACCTGAGTGTAGTCTCTCTAGGTGAGTTGCCCAAGTTCCTTTTCTGACACAGTCCACGGCAGCCTCCACTGTTGACATCTCCTCACTTTGTCTGGAGCTGTATCAAGCTAGTTAGAAGGGCAAAGCACTAATCAACTGACTGAAAAATAATTATCCTGAAAAAAATTAGTAAATATAATGTTAAATCACAAAGTACTTAGTTGACTTGTTAAAAATTATCAAAAATAAACTGACATATATAACAGTGTCAAAAATGCCACCTGTTAAATTATAAAATGATTTGCTTCCATGATTTTATTATCATGGCAAATAGCATTGTTAGTGATTGCAACATTTTAAATCCCCAAAGTAGCAAATGCTCTAAATTTCTCTAATAAATTAGTATATTAGAAGGCTGTAAATGTGGGAATATTTAAGCTTTTTCTCTAAAATTATGAAGTATTTTTGAATTATAATAGAATAATGTATCCCTTTATAAAAACCAGGGCTTTTGGGGGGAAATTGAAGAAATCTGTTTTTTTAATATCTCAACCTCTTTGTATAACACTTGTTTTCTGAATAACAATATTTTTCATAATTAGTCTATATCTTAATTTAATGTACATATGACTCTAAATGGGTATAAATATCAAATGTATAAACGATCTATGGGTTTTGTAGTTATAGAATGCTTTTTTTTTTCATGCAAAGACTTTATTTTCCTAGGAAAGTTTTAGAAACCAGAATACATGTGTTTTTTTTTAAATAGCCAGTTTTTGTTTACTCCACTTTATAAAAACTAGAGAATTCCCTGCATAAAGCTAGAAACTCTACTATTGAAATCCTGCCTTTTTGTGTTGGTTTCTGTCTTCTTTCTGTGAAAAGTGAACAGGTAGATTTCAAAAAAGAATGATTATTTCCAGATCAAACCTCAAAATTGATTTTATTTTATTTTTTCATTTTTATTATTTGATAGGCAAAGAGTGAGTTTATTAGCCTAGGATACTTGCGAGAGCTACAAGCAGACAGGCAAGGGAGCACAGCCCCGAGAACAAAGAGGGCTACATTTTTATAATCAAAGAAAAAGTGGGGAGGGAAGAAGACCACCTTCTTCCTCATTTTTGTGTAGACACCAAGGCTTACATCATTAGTTCCTCCTTTGACCCTGTATGGTCTAATGGAGATGGTCATGATGCTATTTAAATATGTATATTAGCAGAAGGGTGGTGACATATACTAATATATGGTAATTCATCTCAGGTTTTAGTATAATGTCCCCTTTCACCTATTTCTTTCCCTTTTCACCTATATTTCTGTCTTGCAGAAATGCTACTCTTCAAGGACTATTTATTAACTCCCTGACTTCATGTAACAAGATTCAGACTGCATATCTATTGTGTTTTTTGTTTTTTTTAACATCTTTATTGGAGTATAATTGCTTTACAATGGTGTGTTAGTCTCTGCTTTATAACAAAGTGAATCAGTTATACATATACATATGTTCCCATATCTCTTCCCTCTTGCGTCTCCCTCCCTCCCACCCTCCCTATCCCAACTCTCTAGGTGGTCACAAAGCACCGAGCTGATCTCCCTGTGCTATGCGGCTGCTTCCCACTAGCTATCTATTTTACATTTGGTAGTGTATATATGTCCATGCCACTCTCTCACTTTGTCACAGCTTACCCTTCCCCCTCCCCATATCCACAAGTCCATTCTCTAGTAGGTCTGTGTCTTTATTCCCATCTTGCTCCTAGGTTCTTCATGACCCTTTTTTTTTTCTTAGATTCCATATATATGTGTTAGCATATGGTATTTGTTTTTCTCTTTCTGACTTATGTCACTCTGTATGACAGACTCTAGGTCCATCCACTTCACGACAAATAACTCAATTTCATTTGTTTTTATGGCTGAGTAATATTCCATTGTATATATGTGCCACATCTTCTTTATCCATTCATCTGTTGATGGACACTTAGGTTGCTTCCATGTCCTGGCTATTGTAAATAGAGCTGCTATGAACATTTTGATACATGACTCTTTTTGAATTATGGTTTTCTCAGGGTATATGCCCAGTAGTGGGGTTGCTGTGTCGTATGGTAGTTCTATTGTAGTTTTTTTTTTTTTTTTTTTGCGGTACGTGGGCCTCTCACTGCTGCGGCCTTTCCTGTTGCAGAGCACAGGCTCTGGACGTGCAGGCTCAGCGGCCATGGCTCACAGGCCCATCTGCTCCAACGGCATGTGGGATCTTCCTGGACCAGGGCATGAACCCGCGTCCCCTGCATCGGCAGGCGGACTCTCAACCACTGCGCCACCAGGGAAGCCCTATTTGTAGTTTTTTAAGGAACCTCCATACTGTTCTCCATAGTGGCTGTATCAATTTACATTCTCACCGACAGTGCAAGAGTGTTCCCTTTTCTCCACACGCTCTCCAGCATTTATTGTTTCTCGATTTTTTGATGATGGCCATTCTGATCGGTGTGAGATGATATCTCATTGTAGTTTTGATTTGCATTTCTCTAATGATTAATGATGTTGAGCATTCTTTCATGTGTTTGTTGGCAATCTGTATATCTTCTTTGGGGAAATGTCTATTTAGGTCTTCTGCCCATTTTTGGAATGGGCTGTTTGTTTTTTTTGTTATTGAGCTGCATGAGCTGCTTGTAAATTTTGGAGATTAATCCTTTGTCAGTTGCTTCATTTGCAAATATTTTCTCCCATTCTGAGGGCTGTCTTCTCGTCTTGTTTATGGTTTCCTTTGCTGTGCAAAAGCTTTTAAGTTTCATTAGGTCCCATTTGTTTATTTTTGTTTTTATTTCCATTTCTCTTGGAGGTGGGTCAAAAAGGACCTTGCTGTGATTTATGTCATAGAGTGTTCTGCCTATGTTTTCCTGTAAGAGTTTAATAGTGTCTGGCCTTACATTTAGGTCTTTAATCCATTTTGAGTTCATTTTTGTGTATGATGTTAGGGAGTGTTCTAATTTCATTCTTTTACATGTAGCTGTCCAGTTTTCCCAGCACCACTTATTGAAGAGGCTGTCTTTTCTCCACTGTATATTCTTGCCTCCTTTATCAAAGGTAAGGTGACCATATGTGCGTGGGTTTATCTCTGGGCTTTCTATCTTGTTCCATTGATCTGTATTTATGTTTTTGTGCCAGTACCATACTGTCTTGATTACTGTGTTTTAACAATCAGGGTTTGTGTCTTGAGTGTGCCTGGTGCTTAGAGGCACCTGGTCTTTCATCAAGGTAGTGTAGATTGTTGCTAGGTTACTAGATTCTTTTCTTGAGTGGTCAGTAGTTTACAACAGTCTCCCCAAACTCCCTTAAAATTCCCTTTCTGTCTTTAATCCCCTAGTGGGATTTTAAACCAACTAATTATCCTACTCTATCCCTATCAGAATGATCTTTTTAAGAACACAATCTGATCACATTCTCCCTGCTTAAAGCCCTCCAATGGATTTGCATTGCTCTTAAGATAAAGACGAAAATCTTTATGTAATGATTTGCCCTGAGGCTTACCTCTATTTGTGTACCTCAAAAACAAACAAACAAACAAACAAAACTTCACCTCCAGCAGCCTTGAAGAATAATATAGATGTTTATATTGTCTTGGCCTGCTGGTGAATTCTAACTACTAACTGAAGTCTCTAAAGTGAATCCCACCCAAACAATTCTACTTCTACCACCGGTAGATGAGCGTTTCTCAGTCTTGAATGCACATTAACATAGTCTGGTATACCTTTTATTTTTATTTTTGGCTGCGTTGGGTCTTCGTTGCTGCTCGCAGGCTTTCTCTAGTTGCGGAGAACAGGGCTATTCTTTGTTGCAGTGCGACAGCTTCTCATTGCGGTGGCTTCTCTTGTGGCGGAGCACAGGCTCTAGGCGCATAGCACCTCTTCATGGTAGTCATGGCACGCGTGCTCAGTAGTTGTGGCTCACAGGCTCTAGAGTGCAGGCTCAGTAGCTGTGGCGCACGGGCTTCGTTGCTCCGAGGCATGTGGGATCTTCCTAGACCAGGGCTCAAACCCGTGTCCCCTGCATTGGCAGATGGATTCTTTTTTTTTTTTAACATATTTATTAGAGCATAATTGCTTTACAGTATTGTGTTAGTTTCTGCTGTATAACAAAGCAAAAATGATTTTATACTTTTTTCAAATTGCATATGTTCTTTGACATGGCCTTGGATACTGTAGAGCAGAAGAGACTCCAGATTGTCCTTGGTCCGTCTCTCTGCAGTCAAAGTAACCCCACTTTTATCTGTATTGGGGAAGGTTTCAAATAAAAAGTGTTCCCGGAAAAGCAGTGACATTAGGAATTGCAGAGCAGAAGTACCTCTCCTAGATGTGCCAGACCAGCTGTTTGGCTTTTCGATCTGCATGTGAGATACGCCCACCAGGTTTTGAAATTAGTTACCTGAACTTTGAGGATTATTTTATAGTGAACTACATGTGACTGATGAGAATGTGGTGTATTTCAGCTGGATTAGGATTTTTAAAAGGAAGGAAGGAAGGAGGGAAGGAGGGAGGGAGGAAATTTATAACTACTTCACACCAGCTGGCAGACTGTACAGAATTCCCTTCTTAGTAGCACTATGTGGAAGATGAAGGGCACCCTAGCCCAAATTTTATGCCAAGTTCTGGGGTGCCAGAAACTCTATTTCCAGTGAATCCTTATCACAATCCTATGACATTGGTATATTAGTTCTACTTTACCGATGACAAGTCTAAAACTCAGAGAGAAACTGAAAGAAAGGGATCTTGCAGCTAAGCCAAAACAAAGGCTTTATAATGCTTTCCTATTGCCCTCATGGGTCCATCAGACAGATTTCAGACTGAGAAACGTTGAGGGGGGCGGGGAGTGGTATTTAGTTGAGAAGAACAGCAAAAAGTCTTTGGAAGCAAAAGTTGACCTAATGGCAGTCTTCTGGGTTGAGGTACATGGAATGGATACTTAGTTGAATGGTGGTGGCTAAGGAAAAGTGCCCAAAGCAGAAGATTTTAAAGGAATTTGAGACATTGCCATACTCTTCTCCTTTTACCCAATTCAATGCTATCTCAGTCCCCACCCACCAAATGTAGGAGTGAAAAACAATTGGTCAGTGCCGAAGCCAAAATCAACGTACTTCGCAATTTCATGTAAAGCTGGCACCATAGTGCTCTTGAACTCTGGTTTATCTGGACCGCACCAGCACTGGATTTCCAAACCCTGCCTAATTTCATTACTTTCATATGCTTTCATTTCCCAAATTTCTAAGGACTCAAAAATGTCCTTTTGTGATTTGTCCTGTTGCTATTTGGTTTCTTACTGTTGTCATTGCGTCACTTGAGTATTTTCTCAGAGTCTTAGCAAAGTTAAATTTTTATTATGCTCCTTTTTGCATTGCAAGAAGGAAGGATCACCTAAATGGTATTTTAGTGCAGACTCACTGTTGAGTCTTTATACTAATTACATTCTCAGCAATCAGCAGTAGTGTCACATTTCAAAAGCCTTGGAATTATTTTGCTTGTTATGTTTCAGATTCATTTTTTTTTGGAATCTTATCTAAAATTAAACCACTTCCATGATAGTATGGTCTTAGAATCTGTCATAATTAACACTACCTTCTTTCTTTATATCGTTTAAACTTACTACAAAGAACTAACAAAGAAAGTGACTAGATTCTGAATAATTAATTCCTTAGAAGACGTCATCATCTGGGAAGAAAAATAATTTAGACATTCTTATTAGTCCTTAAGATGTTATTTCTAAATGGAAGTGCTGGAGTAACAATGCTTACCAAATTCCAATTTTGTTTTACCTGAAGAAAGTAATTTGATCTTTTAATTTTTTAATCATCCATGACAGGTGTCTCAGGTTTTCTTCCTAAAGGCTGTCATTATAGCACTTACATTCCGAGAATATTTTAATCAAGTTAGGAACCAATAGAATGTAAAGGGAAAAAACTGGCTTTTAACAGAGCATCACCTGACAGTCAATAAAGATGTTTTGAAACATTAATTCCTACCATGGAACAGAACCCAATGCAGCACTATGGGTTGCTATCTGGAATAATTCTTTCCACCAGACCTGCAGGTCACCAAGAGTAGAGGTCTGCCTCACACCCAAACCTCTTTTCAGCTCGCTTAGTTTTTTGTCTCCTTTTACCAATGCCAACAGATTTTGTAGGAATTTGTTGTGTATCACACTTCATCTCATAAGCAAAGTGTTGTAGCTTTGGATAAACAGCAAAGAGACTATAAGAACATATGAAATAGCTTCTATCAAGAAATATGCTTTGTAATTACAAATCATTTTGATATATTGTATGCTATAAACATCTGAACACATACTAAGGTTGTAAGATACGAATTTCTTGTCAGGTATATGATGCTACCATACACCCTATAACAATAATCCTGTAAATGTTAATATTTTACTCTATTGCATTGACATTTTTATCAAGGGTATGTTTTCTGTCTGAGAACAAACCAAATTAACAAAATAAATACTTTCATTTCACATAAAATCATAATGTTAAAGTGAATCAATCATACAAAGATATTATTTATAAAATTTCTGATTTGTTCAGATGAATGGATCCCAAATAATAAGACTTGTCATGAAAATAATTAATATTAATAAATTAATATTCTGAGGCCCAAAGAGAATTGACTCAGATGTTTAAAAAAATTAAAATAAAACAATGCTCTGTGTTACATTTCTGTATCTGTTGGGTTTAGTTTTTGCCACAAGTATCTATCAGAGGCAACTCTTTATCTTCTTAGTTTAGTGATTTGGAGTAGGAAGGAAGTGAAAGAAGTGGGAGATGAGAACAACACTGGTAAGAAATTTTGAAATCTAATAGATAGAAACCTAATAGTTTTTGAAAATCATGCCCAAAACCAAAATGTTTTCATTGTGAAAGAAAGAAACAACTTTAGTCAAGCTTTGTATAGTATTCAAAATATTTCCATGATGCAGTTTCATGGCATTTTTTTTTTTTAGTTACCTTTTTTTTTTTTTTAGTTAATTTTTGAACCTAGGATTATATGTTGAATCTCAACAATGGTAAACCATGTGATTTGGAGAGCCATCTGGTTCAGCTAATTTCTAAGATGTTTGCCTCTTTGCTAATAGACTTCCAGACACTGAAGTTTAACCTAATTCCAATTATGCAAATAGAAATCATTCTTTGCCTAAGAATTACATCTTGATGTCACGTCATACCAGAGGTAAACATACAAGCTATAAATTGTCAAAGAGATTGGAAACCTTTAGCTAAAAATAACCATTATACATTCCAAGGTAGAAAGATAAGCTTGGATATTGAAATATTCAATAGTGGGGGAACATCAAAAACACCCCAAACAGCCCCTAAAACAGACCATTATTTCCAGTTTCTCAATTTCCCTGTCATTGCTGTCAATATTCCACCAGTTAGCCAGGATCACAAAATGAAGGGTTAATTCCATCCTTTTCTCGGCCTCCTAAACAAGCAGGCACCTTTCTTTTTCAGCTGTTTCCAAACTAACCTGATCTTTATCACTTCTTTCTAAGGGTATTTGAATAGGTTAATTGTGTTCCCTGTATACATTCCTTTTCGCCCAGGCAAAAATGTTGCTTGCTGATGCTACATTGATATTTCTAAAAGATAGATAGATAGATAGATAGATAGATGATAGATGACAGTGATGGGGTTCAGGCAGAAGGCCCCAAGATGTGCCACTCTTGACATGTGGATTATTTTGAGCTGAAAACAATCAAGGCCCAAAAGACTCAGAAAGAACCTTTGAAATTCCTCCTTACTGCCTAAAAGAATTTAAGATAGGAGGCCTGCCCCAGGAAGAAGCTATCACCTTAGATAACTAAGTATGAATTAGGTGTGGTAGACAGGGAGGAGCCTAGCAAGGCCCATCTGATCAAAGTCCTCTCTCTGTCCCACTGTCTGTGAATGGCCCAGCAAACATTTATTTACCAAACATTAACTCTTTTTATCTTCCTGTGAATTACCTTTCTTCCCTTTGAAGTCTCAGAACCCTATCTCCTTCTCCTTGGTACAGAATAACATATATACCTCACTTTGCCTTGCTGTCTTTGGAATTCATACTGATGTGGATTCAATGTGCACATGCAATAAATTTGATTTTCTCCTGTTAATCTGCCTTATGTCATTTAATTGCTAGCCAAAAAAAACCAAGAAGGAGAAGAGGGAAAATTTCTCTTTCCCCATAGCTGATTAGAGAGAGAGAGATGATCTAGATAGATAAATAGACAGACAGACAGGGAGATAGACATTTGTATTTTGCACCCAAATGTAAAATGTATTTTTACTGTGGATCATAAATGTTTTTTAAAATTTACCAAAATCATATTTCTACTCATTCAAATGTAGAGTTATTCATTTGTTCAACATGTTAAGTACACTGATAATATATAAAACAATAATAAAATGATCTTTATCTTAGAGGACTTAGCATTCTCTTAAGAGAAATTGATATGTATAAAAACAATTTTAGTATGACATACATAAATTCTGGAATGTAGAATACAGATAATTCTCTGGGAACATAGAGGAGGAAGTAATAGCAGTTTCTTAAGACTCTTGTTGACTCACATTCTTCATTCTTCTAGTGAGAAATCAGCATGCTAAGGTTTAATTAAAATATTTTTAAGATGCTAGTTCCATGCTCGTTTTCTTCTCTTCTTTTAGTGGCATATGGTTATTGGCAAATAATGGAGCTATAATATAAAATTCTGTGTGGTGAGGTTGTAAAAATAATAAATTCTTTCAACAAGCTTGAGCTATTTTCAAATGGTATTTAGCCTCATACTTCAGAAAAACTTTATCTTTTTAGAGGAAGAAATTGTGGAAAAAAATTTACCTACATAAATTCTCCTTTATATGAAATGAGAAAACTTGGTCACAGTAATCTTTTATCATATTAATATTAAAATAATATGCAAATGTACTGCAGCATAATATAAAATTTTAACAGTATTGTACACAAAAAATTTCATATTAAATATTTTTTAAAAGGACAAGGAACTAATATTTATTAAGCACTTAATGTATACTAAATACCAACATTATACTTTAAATTTTTAAAATGTTATTATAGTAAGAACACAACATGAGATCTAACCTTTTAAATTTTGAGACAATTTTTAAGTTGGACGTACTGTTCTTTTTTTTTTTTAACATCTTTATTGGGGTATAATTGCTTTATAATGGTGTGTTAGTTTCTGCTGTATAGCAAAGTGAATTGGCTATACATAAACATATATCCCCATATCTCCTCCTTCTTGCATCTCCCTCCCACCCTCCCTATCCCACTCCTCTAGGTGGACACAAAGCACTGAGCTGATCTCCCTGTGCGATGTGGCTGCTTCCCACTAGATATCTATTTTACATTTGGTAGTGTGTGTATGTCCATGCCACTCTCTCACTTCGTCCCAGCTTACCCTTTCCCCCTCCCCATGCCCTCAAGTCCATTCTCAACATCTCCGTCTTTATTCCCATCTTGCCCCTAAGTTCTTCAGAACCATTTTCTTTTTTTTAGATTCCATATATATATGTGTTAGCATACGGTATTTGTTTTTCTCTTTCTGACTTACTTCACTCTGTATGACAGACTCTAGGTCCATCCACCTCACTACAAATAACTCAATTTCGTTTCTTTTTATGGCTGAGTAATATTCCATTGTATATATGTGCCACATATTCTTTATCCATTCATCTGTCAGTGGACACTTAGGTTGCTTCCATGTCCTGGCTATTGTAAATAGAGCTGCAATGAACATTGTGGTACATGACTCTTTTTTTGAATTATGTTTTTCTCAGGGTATATGCCCAATAGTGGGATTGCTGAGTCATATGGTAGTTCTATTTTTAGTTTTTTAAGTAACCTCCATACTGTTCTCCATAGTGGCTGTATCAATTTACATTCCCACCAACAGTGCAAGAGGGTTCCCTTTTCTCCACACCCTCTCCAGCATTTATTGTTTCTAGATTTTTTGAGATGGCCATTCTGACTGGTGTGAGGTGATACCTCATTGTAGTTTTGATTTGCATTTCTCTAATGATTAGTGATGTTGAGCATCCTTTCATGTTGGCAATCTGTATATCTTCTTCGGAGAAATGTCTATTTAGGTCTTCTGCCCATTTTTGGATTGGGTTGTTTGTTTTTTTGATATTGAGCTGTATGAGCTGCCTGTATATTTTGGAGATTAATCCTTTGTCAGTTGCTTCATTTGCAAATATTTTCTCCCATTCTGAGGGCTGTCTTCTTGTCTTGTTTATGATTTCCTTTGCTGTGCAAAAGCTTTTAAGTTTCATTAGGTCCCATTTGTTTATTTTTGTTTTTATTTCCATTTCTCTTGGAGGTGGGTCAAAAAGGACCTTGCTGTGATTTATGTCATAGAGTGTTCTGCCTATGTTTTCCTGTAAGAGTTTGATAGTGCCTGGTCTTACATTTAGGTCTTTAATCCCTTTTGAGTTTATTTTTGTGTATGGTGTTAGGGAGTGTTCTAATTTCATTCTTTTACATGTAGCTGTCCAGTTTTCCCAGCACCACTTATTGAAGAGGCTGTCTTTTCTCCATTGTATATTCTTGCCTCCTTTATCAAAGGTAAGGTGACCATATGTGTGTGGGTTTATCTCTGGGCTTTCTATCCTGTTCCATTGAAATATTGATGCCTAAAACATATATCAATGAGTGAAAAGTATTTGGTAAATATAGCAGATTTAAAATAATAGAGACTAGAACTAGGTTTTAATTTTTCTTTCCCCGAAATGCGATGTACTTTTGGTTGACTGGATCTACATTAAGTGCCAAATAGAGAAATATTTTTATAAGAGGATTTAAAAAACACTTGAGAGTCTCTTTGACATAGTAAAAATTAGAATTCCAGTCAGATTGAAAAAGAAAACAGCAGAGTGTCCTTCGTCAAGTGTAACCAAAACATGCTACCAATCTTTAAATAGAGTGGTAAACCTTTCTTGAAACCTCATTAAACGTATCCTGAATGAGTAACGTATCTGTTCCCTTGGATTCTTAGTACATGCTTTTTGAAGAAATAGTATTTATTCTTTCTCCAATTAATTTCTGTCATTAGTCTTCTTTTGGAGTCCATTAGACGTTTCTGTATGGTCTGGTTCCATGCATAATTTTAAAGTTAAGGAGCTTCTCTGGATAGTTAAATGTATATGCATGCTGTCCTTCCCTACACTATTGCATCAACTAAAACATGTTTGCTCTGCTGTGCTGCATGAAGCTTTTTGTGCAACCTATTTCCAATGGCTGAATCATGTTATAAAGTCATGGGAAACTGTTTGCTTTATTTTGAGGAATCAAAGTCCAAAGTCCAGTCCTCTGAAGTTTATGCCCGTATTAGGAGGCTAACTGAATGACCTAAAAAAAGGGATTTTGTATTTTATTTAACCTTCTGAAACAGCTTAAAATTTTATTACTTAAAATTTCAATACATTACATTTATAGTAATAACAAGTATAAACCATGGTAATAAAATCTCCAGGTCACTAGTTTTTCTAGTGAAATAGTCTAGGTTTTTTTGCTGAAAAGCCCTGGGTTTCTCATAATGAAGAGAGTGTGTTTGTGTGTGTGTGTGTGTGTGTGTATGTGTGTGTGTGTTATAAATCTATGAGAATTTTTATATGGCCAACATAAACTAGTTTATATTTTGAAAGTATCTATTTCCTTGAGAATTTTTCCTTTGAAGATTATGTAGCATTTTAAAATATAATCAATTTGTCTTAATTCTTATATCTCCTTGGTGTATGATATATGGTTAATTTATCCAGACCAAGAAATAATAGCTAACAACATGTATAAGAATTTATACTTTCAAAGACGTATCTCATACACTAATTACATATGATTCTCTTAATAATCATTTGAACTAAACATAGCATAAAATATTTTTGTTGCCGATTTACAGATGAGAAAACTGAGGCCTAAATAGGTGAAGATATTTGCTTAAGAATGTCGACCTTAGAAACAAAACAGTTTTTTTACCAACAAAAATGGGTTTGTTTAGGAATAGCAGAGAATTGCAATTCATGACAAGCAAGCTAAGACAAAAACCATAGGCAAGTCCAAGAAACAAAGAAGAGGAACATTATTTTATAAAGAAAAAGGAGGAAGTTGAGAGGGATTGTTTTGAACAAAATCCATTGGAGAAAAGTGAGAGTTCAGCATGATGACAGTTTCTCATTGGCTGAGTTGCTGGGATAGTTGATTTCTCATAGGAGATACAGTGTACGTCTTTTCCTCTTGAGATGTAAAATTGATGATTCTTTCCTGATGATTCTTTTTTGGATCTGTAATTAACAATTCTTGCTATAATTGACTTCAAGTGGTACTACATGAGAGCTCCCCCTTCTGGCCTCCCACCTCCATTTTAGTGAGTTTCCTTTATTAATTTTCACAAGAACATGGTAGTAAGAGGTGGAGGTAGGGCATAAATCCATATTTTCTGACTCTAAATTCTGTGTTTTGCATATAACCTGAATATTAAAAAAACCCCAAAAACCCAGCTGTGTTAGTCAGGATTCTCCAGAGAAACAGAACCAGTAACAGATACATAGATATATATAAAAGAAGATGTATTATAAGAAAAGGTTCATGTGATTATAGAGGTTTAGAAATCCCATGATCTGCCATTTGTAAGCTGGAGAACCAGGAAAGCCAGTGACGATGTGATTCAGTTCTTTTCCAAAGGCCCGAGAATGGGAGGCTTATGGTACAAGACCTGGTCTGAGTCAGAAGGTCCAATAACCAGGAGCACCAATGTTTGAGGGCAGGAGAATGTGATTGTTTTCAGTTCAAAGGGAGAAAATTCACCCTTCCTTCTCTTTGTTCTATTCAGCCACTAAATGGATTGGAAGATGTCCACCCACATTGGAGAAGGCCATCTTTTTTACTCAGTCTGTTGATTCAAATGCTTATCTCATCCTGAGACCGGTTCCTGTTCACCCCGGAAACCCTTAACCCAGTCAAGTTGACACCTAAAATTAGCCATCACACCAGTATTTTTAGCATAGTCCATGATTGCTGACAGTATGCTGAGATTCATTTTTTGAAAGCTCCGTAAAGCCCTATTTCTGCCCAGAGAGCTAAACCCTCCTTACCCGTCTATTTCTTCCCCACCCAGGCTGTCTGCTCTAGTGTTCCTCTGTCCTGAGTCCTATTTTAGTAGAATCTGAGAATGCACAGTAGTGGAAAAACCCTGTGAAACTCAGTGGTAAGTTAAAACCTAGGGAGGCTAATTTGGTCAGGGAATGACTTATCTAGAATTTAAGGGCCCGCCATTGCTTGCACTGTGCCAGGTGCTTTCTATATTGTAATTCTCCTGTTACATATAACAATCTATGACTTGGCATTTGCAACCCCACTCTAGGATGAGCTGAGATATGGAAGAGTTAAATTCATTGTTGCCAAAATTCCCTTGATAGGCAGGTGGGAGTCTGGGATTCAATCCAACATCCATGTGGCCTGAAGTCTAGGATCTTTCCATTATACCAGTCTCTAGGAATATGCTTGCAAAAGTGCTTTTTCTGAGATGTGAGTTTTCTGAAGAAAGTTGTTGAGTTGTTGTTAAGTTGTTGTTTTATTGACCTTTGTTCAAAGACATAGGAACATCTGCTGCTTTTTAAACAAGGATTTTGCATCAGCTATTATTTTCACTTACCTAAATAGAAGAACTGACATATACAATGAGCCTAGAACTTCCTCACTCAGATCATAGGAAAGGATTTGCTCTGAGAAGCAATGCAAACTATGGTTATCAAACAGGACTGGATTGAAACCAAAAGCAATTTTTATGACAACTGTCAAAGAAAGTCAAGGTTAAGCTGCATTACATGATGTTGGTTTATAGATTAGCTATACTCCATAGGCAAAATATTTAATTCATGACAGTGTTTGCAACCCAAGCAATAAGGAGAGAGCTTGCAAATCATGTACTGCTGGATAAGGGCAATCAGGAAAAAAAAAAAAACAGAGTGAGAACTGCTTGTTAAAATTTTAAATGGGTATCCGTCCCTTGAAAGAAATTGTTCAGAATTTCACACATAGTCACCAAAATAATATAATTTCTAATGCTCATACTAACAGTTCATAATTCATCTTTTTTAAAAATGCAAATTATCTCACTGATCTAGTAAAATTCTTTAACTCTATATTTATTTGTTTGTTTGTTTGTAGTACATGATAACTCAGTCAGATATGTTGAATCTAAAACAATGCAGATATTTTAGTAATAGACTAGTGTGAAGTCAGGGAGATGGACTGGTCTGTAACCAGTAGTGTTCACAAAATAAATCAATATCCCCCAATTTACAGAGAAACATATACAAGTAAATCTCATCTTAAATGTTCAATTTACAAGATAGACCAATTATGCTTTTTTTTCATTGTAGAAGGACCAATTGCAGTCCTTCTAATACAGCTAAAACAGATTTCAGTTTGTCAAGACAGCAGGAATATTTATAGGCAAATTTTCTGGGTTATAGTGTTAAATTTGAAGAACACTTATATTTGACTATTAATTTCATTTTTCCAATTGCTTTAAAAGAATCCCCCCTTAATCCCTCTCTCCCAAAATGTCATTCTCCTGCCTAAATTTCTAAGTAAATTTGAAAGATATTTCTATATATGCAGCGTTAAATTATGTATTGATCAAACTTAAAGTATCAGAGAAAATGTTTTCTTCCAAAGAGCAACTGGCTTAAAAAACAGGCTAGGTTGAGTACCAATCTTCAGAATGCTTGGAACTTGTATAGGACCCCTGAGGAATTTCCCTGGGTCAGACAGCTCCTCTTGTTTAGTTAATTCCCTGGGAATTATAAACCTTCTTTTTTCTATAGTGGGAAATATTAACCTTTAATGGGATGCTCTAAGTCAGGTAATAAAACTATACTGACTCTTTGTGTTTTGTGATTAACCTTCATTTTTCAAGTGGCTAAAGGAATTGAATAAATCCTTGAGATAAAGAGGTTTCCATCAAACATCTTAATCTGCTGACAGATAGAAACTAAAAATAAATCTGGCATAAAATTTCTAGTGGAAAAGCCAAATAGAGAGACATGTTCACCAACTACCTGAGAATCCCCCAGAAGGCAATACACCTCCCATAAAGGAACAACCCTAATGTTTAAAACTACTGGTGAAACAGAATTTTCCATAAACTAAGGAAAGAATACAAATACTTTAATGATAAAACTACCAAAACATGTTTTTCAGCCTCAGGTTTATATGTAAATGAAATATGATTGTAATGTTTTGGTGCAAAAAATCCTATAGTAAAAGATCATAAGAAATGTTTTATGTAGACAAAAAAATTTATTTTTATATTTTGTTTAAAAAGTTACGGGGTTGACAACTTCAAAACTAATGTTGGGAAAATTAGTTAAATGTTTGTAAAAAATAAAGTTAGATTTCTGCCTCACACAATACATATAAAACAATTCCAAGGGGATAAAAGAACTAAATGTTAAACCCACATAAGAACCACATATTAACAACCATAAAAGCAAAATGCACTGTAGTTATACACATCTATAACTTTGATTGGGGAAGATTTTTCTAAAACATAAATGCAAGCATTCATCATAAAAATATTCAGTATTTTCTGTAGAAAAGATTCCTTAAAGTTAAGAGAAATTATAAATTGGGCAACAATAAATAAAGGAAATATGAGGAAGGATTAACACTCAGAATATATAAAGAGCTCTTATAATCAATATGAAAGGACAAACAAATAGAAAGATGAATGAAAGAACAAAAAATGCATATGGTAGATAAACATATGAAAAGATAGTTTACTTCCTTGATAATAAGGGAGATAAAAATAAAAAACTGTTATATCTTTTTCTGACCCATTAGATTAGCAAAATATTTATAAGATTTTTAATATCCAGCATTGGAGAGAAAATGGATACATAAACTGTTGGTGGGAGTATTGTGTGGTAATGCCTTTTTAGAAGGCTGTTTAGCTAGAACATTTCTTATTTTAAACATTAATATCAGTATAAATTCCAGTAGTTATGATTCTAGGAATCTATTCTAAAAATCTAGTTTCTCATTATGCATAAAAGTATATGTGTTAAGAACTCAAATATGATATTACCCCTAATAGGGAGCAAAATGTTGAGATAATTTAGATTCTGGGTTCTATAGTCAGACAGAACCCAAATCCACTTAGATGAGTAATGTTCAATAAATTCTAATTCCAAATAATTATAATTAAAATTTAAAAAAAAAGAAACCTAAATGTTCATCAATAAGGAAGTGTCTTAAAGAAATAAGGTGATCCACATTATGAAATATTTTGCAACCATTAAAGAAAAACATAAAGAAGATACATAACAACTAACAAGTAAAATTTTCTAAGAGCTATTGTGAAGTGAAAAAAATGAAGTTGCAGAAAACAGACGCATTTATTTTTGAATTATACATAAGTATGTATGTATACAAATGTGTTAAAGTTCTATGGGAATACAGAAGTGCATTATTTAAACATTTAATAACAAATATATATTAATGCATTATAAATATAATAAAAAGGGAAATATATTTCGTGAAATTAGTCAAATTACCATCTTTCCTTGCAGATCTTTACAGTTTGTACACAACGCTTCAATTAAAATTTTGAATTACAAAAATCAAACCGTAACTTAAGTCGCTAATTTACCAAAAAAAAGACACCAGTTTTACTATAAATACCCAAAGCTTTGACTTTGTTGGGGAAGATGCCACAGACCAATTTATAATAAGTACTTATGAACAAATTCATAATTCAAATTGGTTCTCTGTGAAGGGACAAATCTGCTTTCTGAAGAGTTTAACAAGTTATAAATGTTATATTAAAATTATATTTAAGGAGAATTCCACTTACAGTATGACAGTGTGAGGAGCATTGCTGACCCCATCTCCAGGGAGCCTGGTAAAAAAATATTTTTAAAGAAACAACCATTCAGAGTCTTTGGAAATGGCCTTAAAGGCATACAGCAAATGAAGAAACACTTATTCAAGAAAATCTACTAAAACTCACTAAGAACAGTGAGAATCTGTGGCATTTGAAACAAGATGGGTTTCCTCTCCCCTCCCCCAAGTCAGTGAAAGAGAGATGCACCTGAGAATACAGGGCTTCCTTCCCTCCCCAGCTTCCAGTTAGAAGTTTATCTTCCTGACAGGGGCAAGATGTCAGCATTTCACATCCTACCTCCACTTACCTGTTGCTGAGGCAATCTCTATCAAAACCCCAATGCCGGTTTTTTGCAGAAATGGACAAATGCTAAAATTCACGTGGAATTCCAAGGGAACCCTGAATAGTAATAACATATTTGAAAAATAACAAAGCTGAAGGACTTACACTTCCTGATTTCAAAATGTACTAAAAAGTTAAAGTAATCAAAACTTGTGGTTCTGGCATAAGAATAGACAAATAGACCGATAGAATAGAATTGAGAACATAAAAATAAACTCGCCTCTATGGTCAACTGATTTTTGACAAGGATGAGGAGACCATTCAATGGGGAAAGAAAAGTCCTTGAACAAATTTTTCCAGAAAATGGTAAATCAACATGTAAAAGAATGAAACTGGACCCTTACCATGCACATATACAAAGATTTTTTAAAAAGAAAACAGAAATTGGACTTGATTAAAATTTAAACCTTTGGTTCATCAAAGGGCACTATCAAGAGAGTGAAAAGACAACCCATTCAACAAATGGTGTGGAAACAACTGGACAAACACATGCAAAATAATGAATCTAAACAAAGACCTTACACCCTTCACAAAACTTAACTCAAAATGGATCACAAACCTAAATGTAAAATAATGCAAAACTATATAAAATTCCTAGACGATAACGTAGGAGAAAACCTAGATGACCTTTGTTATGGTAATGACTTTTAAAGTACGACACCAATGGTACAATCCATGAAAAAAATAATTGACAAGCCAAACTTCATTAAAATTAAAAACTTGTGCTCTTCAAAAGACTATGTCAAGAGAATAAGACAAGCCACACAGACTGGGAGAGAATATTTGCAAAAAATATACCTGATAAAGGACTTATCCAAAACATACAAAACTCTTAAAACTCAACACTAATTAAACTCAGTAGTAAGAAAACAAACAACCCGATTTAAAAATGGACCTTAACAGTCCAAAGAAGAAATGCAGGTAACATATAAGCATGTGAAAATGTACTCCATATTATATGCCAACAGGGAAATGCAAATTAAAGCAATGATGTATCATTACACATCTATTAGAATGGTCAAAATCCAGAACAGTGACTACAACAAATGCTGGCAAGAATGTAGAGCAATAAGAATTCTCATTCATTGCTAGTGGGATGCAAAATGTTACAGCCACTTTGGAAGACTGTTTGGTTGTCTCTTACAGAATTAAACATACTCTGACCAAATTATCCAGCACTGCACTCCTAGGTTTTATCCAAGCAAGTTGAAAACTTCTTTCTGCACAGAACCTGCATACTGATGCTTATATTCATAATTGACAAAACTTGAAAGCAATCAAATGTCCTCCAGTAGGTGAATGTACAGATAAACTGTTCCATCCAGACAGTGGAATATTATCCAGCACTGCAAATAAGTGAGCTATCAAACCATGAAAAGACATCGAGGAAACTTGAATGCAGATTACTAAGTGAAAGAAGTCAACCTGAAAAGGCTGCGTACTACATGGTTCCAACCATAGGACATTCTGGAAAAGGCAAAGCTATGGAAACAATAAAAAGATCAGGGGGTGCCAGAGGTTATGGGGAGGGTGGGATGAATAGGTAGAGCGTTAGGATTTTTAGGACAGTGAAAATACTTTGTGTGATACCATAATGATGGATACGTGTTGTTATAGATTTGTCCAAATCCACAGAATGTGCAAGAAGAGTGAATTGCAGAATAAGTTATGATCTTTAGGTGATTATGATGTATTAATGTAGGTTCACCCATTGTCACTAATGTACCACTCTCATGAGGGACATTGATGATGAGGGAGGCTGTGCATGTGTGGGGACAGGGAACACATGGAAAAACCTCTGTACCTTCCCCTCGATTTTGCTGTCAACCTAAAACTGCTCTAAAAAAAAAGAAGGTCTAAATTAAAAAAAAAAAAAAAGACAACTTACAGAATGGGAGAAAATATTTGTAAATCATACCTCTAATGTGGGATTAATATCCAAAAGATGTGACAGCTGTGACAACTCAGTAACCCAAAATAAGTAAAAAGAGTTTGAGGGCTTGAATAAGATATTTTCCAAAAAGATATACAAACACACAAATGGCAAATAAGCACATGAAAAGATGCTTAA
The DNA here is from genome assembly GCF_949987515.2 of Delphinus delphis. Lineage (NCBI taxonomy): Eukaryota > Metazoa > Chordata > Mammalia > Artiodactyla > Delphinidae > Delphinus > Delphinus delphis. Next base: position 127,795,428 of record NC_082686.1, read on the forward strand.
TGTAATTAGTCTTGAGTAAAATGCAAGTCAAAACTACCATGAGATATATATCACACCCATTAGGATGTCTATTATTTTTTAAAAAACTAACAGCAAATAACAAGTGTTGGTGAGAATCTGGAGAAATTGGAACCATCATGCACTGCTGGTGGGAATACATAATAAATGGTGCAGCCGTTGTAGAAAACAGTTTGGTTTCTCCTCAAAAAGTTAAACCTAGAAGTACCATGTGACCAAGTAATTATACTTCCAGGTATATATGCAAAAGATTTGAAAACTGGGGCTCAAACAAAGACTTGTTTGCCAATGTTCATAGCAATATTACTCACAAAAGCCAAAAGATGAAAACAACACAGTGCCCATCAACAGATGAATGGATAAACAAAATGTGGTATGTAGATACAATGGAATATGCTCAGCCATTAAGAGAAATTAAGCTCTGATACATGCAACAACCTTGGAAACATTTTGCTAAATAAAGTAAGCCAGACACAAAAGGACAAATATTGCATTTTTATGACTCCATTTATATGAAATATCTGGAATAGGCAAATTTATAGAGACAGAAAGTGGATTCGAGTTTATCAGAGGTTGGGGGTAGGGCAGACTGGGGGGTGAGGTATTTCTTAATGGGTACGATATTACTGTTTGGAGTGATGAAAAACTTTGGAAATTGAGTGGTGATGGTTGCACAATATTGAAGATGTAATTCATGTCACTGACTTGTACACTTAAAAGTGACTAAAATAGAAAATTTTGTTATAGATATTTTAGCATAATAAAAATAGTTTTAAAAAAATCAAAAACTATACTATAGAAAACACTATTTAAAGAATGGAAAGAAAACCCACAGGCTGGGAGAAATTTGTAAAACATATATCTGATAAATTATATATATCCAAAATACACAAGTAACACTTAAAACTCAACCAAAAGAAAACAAATAGCCCAATTTTAAAATAGACAAAAGATCTGAACAGACACTTCAACAAAGAAAATATGCAAATGGAAAATAAGCAAGTGAAAAGATTATCAGCATTATTTATCACTAAGGAATTACAAATTAAAACAATAATGAAATATCACTATACACTTATTAAAATGGAGAAAATCCAAAACACTGACAACACGAAATGTTTGTGATGATGTGGAGCAACAGAAACTCTTATTCATTGCTGGTGGTGATGCAAAATGGTACAGCCACTTCAGATGATACTTTGACAGTTTCTTGCAAAGCTAAATATAGGCTTACCATAAGATTCACCAATTGCTCTCCTAGGTATTTCCTCAAATAAGTTGAAAACATACTCATAAAACCATACACACAAACATTTAGAAGGACTTTATTTATGATCATCAAAAACTGAGCACAGGGCTTCCCTGGTGGCGCAGTGGTTGAGGGTCTGCCTGCCGATGCAGGGGACACGGGTTCGTGCCCCGGTCAGGGAGGGTCCCACATGCCGCGGAGCGGCTGGGCCCGTGAGCCGTGGCCGCTGAGCCAGCGAGTCCGGAGCCTGTGCTCCGCGGCGGGAGGGGCCACAGCAGTGAGAGGCCCGCGTACCGCAAAAAACAAAAAAACAAAAAAAAACAAAACTGAGCACAACCAAGATTTCCTTCAGTTGGTGACAGGATAAACTTGGCACATCATTAAAAGGAATATTATCCAGCTATGAAAAGAAATGAGCTAATAAGCCATGAAAAGACATGGAGGAAACTTAAATGCCTATTGCTAAGTGAAAGAAGCCAGCGTGACAAAGCTTCATATTGTATGCTTCCATAGGAATATGACATTTGGAAAACGCAAAACTGTAGTGATGGTAAGCAGATCAGTATGTTGCCAGGAGTTCTGTGGGTGGCAGAGGAGAGCTGGTTGAATAGGCAAAACATAGGAATTTTCAGGACAGTGTAACTAATTTTGTACGATACAGCAGTGGTGAATACAAGATGTTCAGCATCTGTCAAAATCCACAGACTTTTATAGCACAAAGAATAAATCTTAATGTATACCAATTTTAATAAATCATTTAGGAGTTTGGGGGAATCCCAGAAAGGAATGCAGAAACTGAGAAAAGAATTTAAATGTATTACAAATCCCAGTTGTGGGACATTCTGCAAAATGTCTGACCAATAATCTGCAAAACTGTCAAGGTCATCGAAAACAAGAGTCTGAGAGACTGTGAAAACCAAGAGAAGCCTAAGGAGACATGACCATTAAATGTGATGTGGTATCACTGATTAGATCCTAGAACAGGAAAAGGAAATTAGAACACAGTTAAGAAAGATAAAAGACAAACCAAGAACTGGGAGAAAATATGTGCAATACACATTTCTGATAAAGAACTTCTATCTAAAATAATACAAATAACTCTTAAAACTCAACAACAACAAACAAGAACTAAATTTGAAAACTGGGCAGGGGTACATTAAAACTCTGTGTGCTATATTTGCAATAACTCTATAAATCTAAAACTGTTCTAAAATAAAAGTTTATTTTTAAAGAATTCTTAATAGTTTCATATCCACTTAAAAAACAATCCAAATATAAGGTTTCATTTCATGTTAGAATAAACAGGTTGGGACAAAGCAATTAAGTTCATTTATGTTGCATTATTCCCAAAGAATGAATGATAGGCTCCTGCTTGTTTTATTTTTCCCTAAAGCCAAGGGATATGTGTGTGTTTGGGGGTGGGGAGAGGACAGTGGAGGAGATAATATATAACATTTTTTTTTGATTTTATTATGCTGTTTTTTCACTTTTTAAATTTCTAAAGCCAGAATGTATTCTACAATAGATGGGGAGATTTAATATGGTAGAGTTTTTGTTTAGTTGCCTTTGTTTTCCTTTCTGAAAAGCACTTACTAAATCAGTTGTGTATCTTACAATCCATGCTATTTTATAATTGAAGAAAGATGGTATATGAACTCCATACAAGTGTAAAGAAAAATAATGTCCTTACTAAAAGAATCTTTTGGTTCCTGTTTCAGTTCATATGACAGGCTAGCTTTTCCCCGAGGAGGAAGTTTCATTTGTTTATTTTTATACTCACAATGGTACTTTGTGAGTGCACAGGTCAAGGTTTGCTGAACACAGTTTTCCACTTTACCTTTAAATACTGTTTTACATGCATGTGCCCAAGGCCTTCTAACTGTCACTAGCCAAGTTAAGAAATACTTCAAGCTGGTGGTAGCTAAATGGCTTATACTTTTTGGTTTCATATCAATCCCGTAGATAATTGAGTGTGATAGTTGGATAATATCAATACTGAAACCTGTCCCAAACCTCAGCAAAAGTGCAAAATAGTTGAAATTTGCATTATTTGCTAGGCACACTCTCTTATACATGAAGATAACCGTCCATTCTCTCCTTAAAGCCCTTAGCTGTCCATGTGACTCCTTGAAGTGGGTAGCCTTCTACTCCCCTCAGGAAAAGATTTTAATCTTCAAATTTCCTCTCTGAGTTCTCTCATCTGTAGTTTTTCTTTTAGAGACTCCTCCATACCTTCAGAACTTACAGATATGATCGTTGACAATGTACTAATACTAATATATTAATACAGGGTCAGCAAATTACTGCTATGGGCCAAACCAGCTTGCTGCTTGTTTTTGTAAATAAAGTTTTATTGGAATGCACCCACACTCATTTGTTTAACATTGTCTATGGTTGCTTTTGCTCTGCAGTGGCAAGCAAAGGTGAGTATTTGCAACAGAGACCACACAGCCCAAAAAGTCTATCTGGCCTCTTACATAAAAAGTTTCCTGACTCATGTTTTAATCTATCATTTGTGTTGGGATATAGGAAAAGGGTCTTGTAGAAACAACCCATTAAGCAAAAGTTGTGATAATAATGTTGAGATAGAGTTTATGAAATGGAGAATTCTGAAAGTAAAGTCAGCCAGTATTTCGACAAGATACCTTACCCATATCATGCTATACTTAGGACTGAGATTGAGAAATATTGGTCAGATTGCAGCAAGATTCGGTGAATTTCATAAATGTTATTTTCTAAATAGTTCATGTGAATCCAGATAATGATCATTTAGTGGTGTACTTTTTTCTTTCACTTTTTTTTCATTTTTAATGACATTTATTTGTTTTCTTTCTAATTTTACAAAAAATGCATGTTTATGGCAGACAGCTAGAAGTACATAAAAACATAAAGTAAAAATTAACAATCATCCATTATCCCGACCCGCCAGAGATAACTGTCATTAGTGTTTTGATGAATTTCCTCCCAGTATTTACGTATTTTTTTAATTGAAGTATAATTGACCATGATATATCTAGTTACCATCTGTCACCATACAAAAGTATTAGAATATAACTGACTCTATCCCCCGTGCTGTACATTTCATCCCTGTGACTCCTTTATTTTGTAACTGGAAGTTTGTACCTCTTAATCTCCCTCACCTATTTCACTTATCCCCCCAATCCGCTTTCCTCTGGCAACTACCTATTTGTTCTTTGCATCTATGAGTCTGTCCTGTTTTGTTATGTTTGTTAATTTGTTTTGTTTTTCAGATTCAACATATAAGTGAAATCATATGGTATTTGTTTTTCTCTGTCTGACTTATCTCACTTAGCATAATACCCTCTAGGTCCATCCATGTTGTCACAAATGGCAAGATTTCATTCTTTTTTATGGCTGAGTAGTATTCCATTGTATATATACCACATCTTCTTTATTCATTCATCTATTGACAGGCACTTAGCTGAATATAACATCCACATAGTGTGTTGTGCTGAATGTTGAACCTTCAGAGAAACTCACAAATTGGAGCATGTCTAAAGGAAACCAACCAGAATGGTGAAGAGCTTGAAACTGTCACAAAAATAAAAGCAGTAAGAAAGGGACTATTTAATCAGGTGTCTTCAAATGTTTGAAGGGATGACCTAAAATTTTATCCTTGCCTGTAGCACTGATCTTTGGTTCAAGATTAAATAAACAAGCAAACACACAAACAAAGGAATAAAGAAACAAACAAACCATTATAGTTGACTCAAAAGAGAATTAGCTGAATTAGGTGTACCTTCCTTATGATCAGGATGATAAAAGCAAGACAACAGTCATTCAAGGGTTGGAAGTTCAACTAAGTTTTTCCTAAGATCCCTTCCCTAGAAAATTCTAAGATTCATAATCCTTTAGATTTCAGATGCTGTGTTGTTGATGTGGTTTAAAGAAAATGCCTCACTACAAGCATCTTTCCATAACATTCCCAATTCCTTCACAATCTAGCTCCTACCCACATATCTACCTTTGTCTTCTAGTATACAAGACTTTCATCTCACAAAACTGGGGACACTTGATCATTTCTTACCTACAAAAATAACAATTTCATATGTTAAATCTAATAATATAAATTTTCTCCAAGCATGATATAAGTTTTCTCCAAGCATGCTTTAAATACTCTAGCATCTAGGCCTATATGGTTCCATTTCTTCAACATGAGGTAATTCTCCAAGACATTCTCTCTTCACTTCTGCTCATCTAAAGACTACCTTTCTTTTAAAGTTCTGTTTACTCATTCATCCATGAAGACTTCTTTAGTGTTTCCAACAATCTGATTGTATCTACTTCTGCACAGCTTTATGATTTTTCACCCAAGACAAATGATAGTATTCTATATGGTTATTTGCCTTTTCCTATAAAAGCCCTTGTTCTTATGAGTGTCATAACCCAGCTTACACCTTGCTACTGTGTGCCTTCCCACACATTAGGGGATCAACACATAGCTGCTGATGATAAAGCCAAAAAGTCCCAACCACAATGCCTCTGAATCGAACTGCTTCTGAATGAAACAATATAATGAGATGATTCCTCACAGATTCTCTGACCCATGACTCACTGTGAAATGTGGTTATTATACAGTTCTCATACTTTGCAGTTACCAGAGACAAAACTGAGCATTTGTAGGTACATGCATATTAGGAAGGCTTTTGGCAGTGCTGTTACTGAGGTTGTTTGTGCAGAATTATGAATTAAGTAGTTCTGCCAAGGCAGATCTAATATTCTTTTCTGTGCAGTGAAGTAAATCTTCAGTTTCTACATTCACTTCCTTTTTCATCCCTTTCTCTCTCCGAAATTTGTTTTGCAAGAACACTATAATGCATTTATCTTTTTCCCTCAGCTTGTGAAATTAGTCATCCCTGGGATGCAGAATTGAGAGGTGTCCTATTACACCCATGGGATTACAGGCTTTATGAATCACTCTGACATGAGAAAAATGTTTGTATAAGGAACACTAGATTTATGTGAAAAGGGTACAAAGACTTTTTAATAACCCTGGCTCTCGGTTTGGACAGGTCTACAAGGGAGAGTTTCTATACATGCAGCCTGCAAATTACGTATTGCTGGCAACATTTAAATGTGAAAATACCCTCATGCAGGTAGGTGCTTTTTTGTTTTTTTTGTTTGTTTGTTTGTTTGTTTTTTGCGGTACGTGGGCCTCTCACTGCTGTGGCCTCTCCCGTTGCGGAGCACAGGCTCCGGACACGCAGGCTCAGCGGCCATGGCCCACGGGCCCAGCCTCTCTGCGGCATGTGGGATCTTCCCAGACCGGGGCACGAACCGGTGTCCCCTGCATCAGCAGGCGGGCTCTCAACCACTGCGCCACCAGGGAAGCCCAGGTAGGTGCTTTTTAACTGAGAATTTACAGTGCACATTTTCATTGGTTTCTCCCCCTCAGAAACATAAGACTTTAACACGTTGGAAGGGAATGTCTTTAAACCTCAGATCAGTGCGTGGCAGACCTTTAAAACTGGAATTACAGTTTCCGCAAGCATAGGGACATATGTGGCGTAGAAAAGAAATAATTTTCTTTAAAGAAAAACTAGTAGGATGAGTTGCCCGAGAGTGAATATGAAATGCTCTGCACATCTTTCAGAATGCCACAGCAACTTTCTAAAACTTGGATGGTTAGCTATATTCTACTTGAAATCAGGGGTTTCGTTTTATTAGCCAGAAGTTCTAGAGTTCTAAATTCATTATGGTCAAGACATTGTGTATGTGTGTATTTGTCTGTGTGTGTGGTGTTTATAATTTAATTTACATTCACTAAAATAAGTTTTAGTTTATTAAGAAAAAAATTTGAGAACACTGGTGGCTCCTTGTTAGTCAGGAACCACTGGAATTTCACTAAATGATTTTTAGTCTAGTGAGGTGCTTTCTTAAATGAAATGGCCAATACTGGTGACTTGGAGTTTTGGACCTAAGAAAAGTGTGGTTTGTGGTTAAAAACCCTAAGACTTCTAGTTCTCTAAAAGGTCCTCTTTGGTGCTCCTTTTCTCTCCATCTTGCTTTTGAAGTGTTCTAACATATTTACTTTTCAAAAACTGCTTTCATGAAAATATCTGAAGCTCTTTCACATCAATGGAAATGACTCATTGAATAAAATACCTGAGCTGCAATGGGGATTTGAATCCAATCAAATCCAACTCCTTGATAATTCTAGAGAAACAAGACATCGTCCAAAGAAGTTGTATGCAACCAAATTATTGAATATCTAGACTCATGAAAAGTATGTCATTCCTTCTCACCACTGCCCTTTTAACTCTGTTGTATCAAATACTTCTTCCCTGTTCTGGGATAAACTCTTAGGTTGAAAGTATTGCTTTTCCAGCTCCTATTAGATATTAATGAATAGTGTGAGTGAATAGTCTAATTTTTCAGCCATTAAAAAGCTTGATGTTTGTTTCTCACAGTTCTGGAGGCTGAGACGTCTAGGATCAGGGTGCCGGTCAATTTGGTTCCTGGATAGGGTACTCTTCCTGGCGTGCAGATCCACACCTTCTTGTGTCTACACCTGGCAGAGAGAAAAAAAGAGAGAGACTGCTCTCTCTCTTCCTCTTTTTGTAAGATCCCCAATCCAAATGAATTAAACCCCACTCTTATGACCTCATTTAACCTTAATACCTCCTAAAAGCCCTGTCTTCAAATAAGCCCCATTGTCACTTTGGGGGTTACTGCTTCAACAGGTGAATCTGTGGGCACGATGGGGATGGGAGGCATAATGCAGTTCGTATCAATTCCAAAGCTTCACTCTTTTGTCTAATTCATAACTAAAGTTTTGGGAAGGGATCAGCTTTGCTCAGGTCTATTTGATGATTCTTCCTGGCTTTTGCATTCCTCTCCCATCACAAAGCTGTCCCTTTTATCTGGGGGAGGGGGTACAGATAGAAAAAAAAAGAAGGGGAAGTGGTATCATGTAGTTCTCTCTTAGCTGTCCATGCATGTGGGCAGATCTTCAAAAGTTAGTAATTTTTAGGGTGTCTTTGAGGGTTCTTCAAAGACACCTGCCATTATCAAGAGATCCCGCTGCAGACTCCATGTGGCATGATGTCTCCTCTAGTTGACTGTGTATGACACCTTCCTCAGTCCCTGCTTCCAGATGTTGCGTAGAGGCTCTCCCTGCTGTGTCCCTTGCCCCTCTAATGACCTTCTTATTCCCGCTCCCTTTTCAGATAACTCAAATCCAACTTTCTCTGTGTGTCCTCAGAAATATCTACTAGCTTGTGAGAAACAATAATCCTGTTGCAAGCACTTAAGAAACTCCAATATTTTATTATCACACAACTTCTTTGAATTATTTCCACAGAACCACAGAAAAATTAGTTACACAACAATGAACACTCAGTAAGTGGTAGAGATGAGATTTGAACTAAAGCAGAAGCACTTCAGTCAGAACATACATGCTTAACCATCCTACCACGCTGAGGGAGCAACCAGGGGTGTTTCTTTCCCTCTAAGTCTGTCCTCACTCTGTCATCTGAGGCAGCTCTAGTCTCGGTTACCTTTCCAGGCATAAGTCAGAAAACCCAACCCAAGGAGCAGGTGCTAGGCTCTGCAAGGATTCCCTAGGAGCCTGCCTCACCAGATTTGTGTGAAAAGTACCACCTGCTCTCCCTTGTGAGGAAGAGGAGAAAACCAGGATCATAATATCTCTGAAGAAATTCTCCTTGATGAACTCTCATAGGGTCCACATAGTTTTGCTGGGCTAAAGATCAAGGAAGAAATTTGGGAACCCCTCATTTGTAAATCCTATTCAGATGGCCTAGAACCCCCCATTAGAACATCAGGGTCCTTGGTACCTGACACTTTCAGCTTTGAGGTCTCAGCTGAAACTGCCGAGAGAGGAAACATCCCATTTTAACGTTCTGTTTAGCAAATTGCTCAGCATCATACAAACAGCTATTGCAAAGCCAGAAAGTCGTCACCTGTCTCGAAACAAATTAAGTTATTAAATCTTTTTTATTAGAAAACATTTTTTTTCAGGGATCAAACCTAAAGGGTAAAATGGCAATGTATGTGGGTATATTCCTGTGGGGTGTTTATGTGTATGTGTTTAATGTCTGCTATCCTTTCTCCCTTTTTCTAATAACAGCAACCTGATTTTCTTCTAAGGAACTTCTCTGCCCGTACCTTGGGCTATGTAATTCAGGCAAGGTGTTCCCAGTTCCCATAGTTCTAGGGATGAATATGTGAACTCAGTCCAGCCAATCATCAAATTCTATTTCTCTGACAGCAATAACTGGCTGAGGGATTTACAAGTGACATGATTTAGTTCAGTGAGAACTTCCTTAGACTTATTCTGGAATTTTTGGAAAGCAAGTGCTTTATTTATTCTGGGCTTACTAAACTGGTTGAATCTAATTGGTAGTCGATTTTACCACCAATGGAGGTGACCTACCTAAGTAAGAAGCCAAAACATAGAAAACAGTCCAAAAAGAGAAAAAGAATCATGTTGGTGTAATCAGAAACACTAGATCCAGTCATGTCAGATGCAAAAGACCTGAAATTTTCAATTGTATTGAATTAATACATTCATTTATCAATCCACTCGCAACTAAAAGATCATAATCAAGTATTGTTTTCAACATTAGTGAAAGATAAACAGTTTTCACGGGGGCTATCATTAAGTGTTGATTGATCTTCCTGACACTCCTGAAATCACATTTCACATGCAGTTGATTTCCCTATACCTATGCTCCAGGCACCATCAATGCCCTATCTACATCTCTTTGGTAATCTCATTTGTTCAGAATGATTGGCTTCCACCTTCAAAGACCCAAGTCTCTGCTTGAGGGTTTCAGGCCATGGAAGATTTTTCTGCTCATTTGTTGATAGGTCAGGATTTCTGGGCAGTTTATGCCTCCTGGGGGCAGTCTCCAACAAATGACTGTCAGAAGGTAGTAGATAAATACCCTAGTTCCCTCACAACTTATCTGAGATGACACACAGCCTACCAGAGGTCCCTAGCTAGATTGAGCTGCTATACTCACAGAGGTAGCCTGCTCAATAATAAACTATTATTATTGGCTTCCTTTTTTATCCCAATTCACCAGTTGCCACTTCCATATTGGTTTCTTGAGATCACCTCCCAAATAAACTACATGCACTCAGGGGGGAAATTCAATCAGAGACACTTTGCCTTGGCTATATGTCCTCCAACACACATACATGTGTAGTGGTGATTATTCATACTATCACTGTACATAGACAGGCATCACTACCCTTGGGTTTCAAAAGCACCTCAAGTACCACTTCACCCCTGATCTATCTCACTGGGGCAAGTGAAAGGCAGAGAGGATCTCTTTAGTTGTATCCTTTTCACTTTTGAGGCTCCTAACCACTCTATACACAGGAGGACCTTATCCCAAGACAACATCTTATCCTGTCTCCCATAATTGCCCTAACCTAGACAGACACTAAGACAGAGGAGTGAGACAGGTAGCCCTCTTAGAGAAAGGAATCACAGACTTATCCTGAATCTCTGAAAATCAGAGACTCTTCCTTCCTACCTAAAGGATATGGGACAAGAAGAGATTTTCCATAAAATTAATCATGCATTCTGGGATAATTGTTTTTAATTCTCCAGTTCTTTTTTTTATTGAGATATAATTGACCTGTAACACTGTGTAAGTTTAAGATGTACAACGTGTGGACTTGATACATTTATATATTGTAATATGATTACCACCATAGCATTATTTAACACATCTTTCACATCGCATAATCATCATTTCCTTTTTGTAGTGAGAACAATTAAGATCTAGTCTCTTAGCCGCTTTGAAATTTGTAATACAGTATGGTTGACTGTAATCACTATGCTGTGCGTTAGATCTCCAGGACTTATTCATCTACTAATTGCAAGTTTGTACCCTTCAGATTTTTCAGGCTTTATCCCACTATTCAATTACCAGAAAGCAAGTTACCTAGGTCCTGACTAGATCCTATGATCAATTACATTCTAGGACAATTTTGAAAGTAAAATAAAAAATAAAGCAAGTGTGATATCATAAGTAAACAACAAATCTCTCTTAAAACTTTGTCTAATATGACTGGTTTCATGGTGGGCCTCTGCTGACATTCACAGGTCATGTCCCATGCTAACATTCCCGCCCAGTCCCTGATGTTCTGCTATTTAGATGTCTTGCTGGCTCCCAGGGCCAAAGCTTGTAGCTGCTGAACTCATGGTGCATTTTTTGGCTACAATGAGGCATGCTATCTCTCTACCTTCTTGATTCAGTTTCCTCACAGTTCCTGATGGATCTAGAACAGTATGCCATCTCTCCATCTTAAACATAGCCTCCTACTTGGCAGCCCACCAATCACCTGTGCTCTCAACTCACTGTCCACACTGCATGGGACATCAGAGAGGCTCTGAAGTGACCCTAGAAATTCTGTGTCTGACCATGTCACTCTGTCCTCCTAAATGAACCAGGCTGCCCCATGGTGGTGTGGATATCTCACACAGCAATCTCCTCCTTGGTACACAGCTACGAAGAAGGGGAGTAGGGCAAGAATACACTGCCCTTGGTATTACCATCATTTACCAAGCATACTGCCTTTCTCTGGGTCAAAGCTGGAAGAGGAAAGTCTGGATATAGCATCTGACCTCTTGGAAACATTAATATATTTTCCATTTTTACCTTTCTAAATACATGAACTAATAATCTTGGCACTAATAGACCTAAAGTATCCATCTGCTGAAGGAAGATTAGAATTTATTACAAAGGGAAACCATTTATTACATTGAGAATAAAAGGAAGAAGGAGATATTCTGCTTCTGATATGCAAATCAGATAATGCAGTAAGAAAAGTGCCTTGTAAGCCAGGACATTGTCTTGAAAAATGATCTCCTAAACTTTTTTCATCTGTTTTCTTCACACTTCTGCATTTCAGTAACCAAGCCTGAAGGATCAGAGTTTCCATTCAGTGTAGAGAAAATACCCCTGTCTATTAAGATTTGAGAGGAGGTCAGAGACGCAAAAGAGGATGAGGCAGAGGGGAAAGCTCCCAGCTGAAGGCAAAAGAAGGGGAGGTGGGAAGATAACAGAAGAGGAGAGAGAAGAGATATTGATTGACTAGAGGGCAAGACTGTCAGACATGTTCTCAAGACTTTTTCAGGTCTTGAGCTTTGATCATCCATACCAACCCATGATCTTGCCAGGCAGAAGGGGACCCTGAGATTCAGCTGTTCTCATCACCTTTGGTTTCTATGTGGCATAAAAAGGACTTGGACATGATTGAGAATCTGGTATGGAGTTTAGCAGTTGGGATAGCTTGGACAGAGACAGACGGCCTTAAAGAAAGAGCTACAGAACAGACCACCAGATGGAGCCCAAGTGAGCATCACAACTTGACAGCAAAGGGGTCTATTGTACCGTCAGGGACTGAGGTGAGGCTGGGCCCCCATTTCTTTATCCCACCCACTGGACTTTTTTTCCAAGCTCTCAGAAAGAACACCCCACCCCAGCTGCAGATTGGTACAAATTGCTAAGTGAACAAGCATCAACAAGGTAGAAAGAGAACATTGCCACAGACACAGGGGTGGAGGACATGAGGTGGGGTGGGGGCAGAGGTAGCTGCGTCCAAAGATAGCAATGCTTCCCTCTCTCATCCCTCACCCCAGAAACTCAGTCACTACTTTGGAATAAAAGCAAAGGAGAAGAGGTGACTCAAACTGAGCTTTTCTTTTTTTTCCAGAAAAACTGAGTATTAATTTACCTAAAGGAATTATATACATTATCTAATTGGGTTAAGTTTTAAATTGGATTGGGTATTTAGTCATTTCTTTTCCCCCATATCTGGTGGACGAGGGTTATCTTTGCCCATATGAGTTATAGCAAGAATTCAATTTTTGAATCCTATTACATTAGGATTCTCTCTCATATATATTAGACTCAAAATCCCATCCAATCACTTGCTTCTCCATTTCAACAGCCTAGATAAAGAAGTAAAACAGGACATATGCTTCACTAAGTCTAGTTTGGGCTGTTTTTTAGGAATAACGAAATCTGCCTCCAAATCCTCATTAGCTGCTTGATGAGCTGAACCAAGCAATGGGGAAACCTTCACAGTTAAACATTTAGCCTGAGGCCCACAAGGCCAAGTTCTTCTTGCTTCTTTTTGTCCTGACAGCCTCCTGTTCCCTTACCCTATTGATATCTTTAAGTAGTGGGCTATATAGACACAGCACAATCCAATCCCTGTGTTAGAGGAAAGAAAAGAGAGGTACGCATATAGGTCTAATTATATCCTATATCCTATTTATCCTTCCTATTAAAGACTCAAGTCAGTTTTGTCCCCCCAAGTCCTTATAGGGAGTGAGGGCATGACCTGTACACTAGGTAGCAGTGGATCCACTCCCTTCCTCTCCTTTCTGCTTTTTCTTTAAGACATAACCAAGAGTCCTCCCTGAAGAATTTGGTTGCTAGAGCAGTGTGGCAACACAATCCTCTGCTCGCTGCCTAAGAATATTTGCAGGCAAGGTGCGTACAAGTTGAGTCCTCCGTGTGATTTTACTTCAGTCGTGAAAGACTCCATGAAGCAAACTTTGTGCACACTTTTTTCCATGCTTCTCAACTGGGGTATGAGTTTTTGCATGTGTGGGAGTGAGCCAGCAAGGGTGAGAAATCACCAACTAACACTTTCCCAAAGAATCAATTATACTTAAAGACTTGACTAAAAATCATTATTGAATTCACATGAATTTATGCTGAAGCAGCACTTCCAAGTAATTTCAGACTTGAAGTGGGCAACTTCAAGCTAAAGTCCCAAGCCATCCCACACTCTCTCCCACCCCCTCCCACCGCCCTCCATTCCTCAGAGACACAGGCTGTGCCCATCCCCTGCCAAACGTCCTCATTTCGTAGAGATTAGAAGCTTTGGGTTTCTTGGAATAGGCCCAGACTCAAGAGCGGACATATTTAGGAGTAGAGTTGCTCCGGGGAAATTTTCGACTACTATAGTCCAACAGCGAAGCTAAGTCAGAATTGGGGGCAGCATATTATGGTATATACGTTCAGGACAATCCGACATGCAGGTTCTTGATACAAATTCTCAGAGGCAGACTTCTTGAATATTTAGATATAAATTATCCATATTCAGTGAGCTAAGCAATACCAATTAGGTTTTGAAAGAAAGAAGATTAGAAATTGTACTCATATACACTATGTTATTATTTGGGCCTGACTCGTGTGTGTGTGTGTGTGTGTGTGTGTCCATTTTCTACTCCAGAGTGGAGTTTGTTCTGCAAGCTACCGGCTTGGTTAAAAAGCTTTGGAAACATGAGTGCAGCTCCAGTCATAACATTTAGACCTTCATTTCAATCCCATAATAGTTAGCTTAAGTAATGTCTAAATATTTCTTTAAGCCACAATATCCTATTTTCAGCAATGGACTCTAAATCATAATACACTGTATTTGACTCTGTTCTGACTTGGAATAAGACCCTGTGTGGAATGGTTGTGAGCTCCTTTGAGATTTGTTAACTACACCAAGGTATAAAGTACGACTGGCAAAGGAAATATGTTTGAATCCTTGTTCTGATGGAATAATTTAGAAAAAAAATGTTATCCATATGCTCTGCATCTGATCTGGTTCTGTCTTCATATCTGCTTCACACTGAGCAGAAGCACCTTTGTGCCTATTAAAAGGCCAAGAGCTGTCTTCGAATTTACAATGATGTGCAATTAAGGAGAAGTTATTTCAGTTATCAAAAAAATACAGTAACTCAACTGGTCATAGTTAAGAAAGTGTATAAATTCCAAAGACATTCAAAACATCTGGCTTTGGATACTTCTCCATTCCCATAATTGATGTGTTAGCTGTTCATGGGTGAAAGTACATACAGCACATCTTAGTAACATCTGTTTCAAGTTAGAGTTAATTGATTTCCATTTGTTTGTGTGTGTGTGTGTGTCTCTCTCCCCCCCTTTTTTTTCCCCCGAAATATATTAGAAGATACAGATCAGGGAAAAAAAGTGTATTTGCAGACAAGATTTTCAATTTCTATGCATGCTTTAAAAGAGAAATATACAATAAATAAGAAACTTTCTGGAATTTTTCACTATACCATTACTCAATTGTGAAAATTTTCTCTGAAATCATAACTGAGACTTAGTGAGTGATTAGTATGCTCTAGTCACTCTGTTAAGTACTTTACACTCATTATCTTTATTAATCACAACAACAACAACCTCATAGGGTCAGCTTTTTTCATAGACGTGATTTTTGAATGTGAAAATAACTTGCCTAAGGGCAAAACTCTAGCCAAAAGAACAGCCAGGATTCTCACATAAGTGGTTGAAAGTGGTTGATACCAAAGCCTTCCTTGTATAATTGTACTAATGAATTATAAAATGCCATAGTGACCAAGCTATGGCCTTGATAGTGTTGTGTGCGGCATCTTACACAAGGTACTTACAGATTTAGAGAAAACTTACAAAACTAGCTGGCACAGTCCAAAGGCCGTCTCACAATATTTGACAACTTACTGGGACTGAATTTTTATTCCAGTAGTCTACGTGACTCTTCACAAGTCTCTAAATCTCTCAGAATCTGGGTGTCCTAAGGTAAATTGGTTCTACCTGGCTGATGTATCCAGTAGGATTGTTACAAAGGTCCAGGGAGTTAATCTGTATTGAAATGTTTTGCATACTCTGAAGGATAATTTTGCAAAGTGTTAAGTCAAAAATTTGCTTTCCAGAAATGGTAACAGATGTTCTGAGTGGAAATGGTTCCCGGGCAAATTAGTTTGGGAAACTCTGCATACTGTGGTAAATATCCCCTGTGTAGAGGACATGTGTTGTCTTATTTAGAATCTCCGCCAATTCTTTTCTGGTCATGAGACCTATGCTATTGGGGCATTTCTCCCTCCTCCCAGTACATGGTGCTGGTGGAGTTGCTATTCACCCAGGGAAAACAGCAGGACACACAACCTTCATTTTTAGCCTCTGCAAGAATTGTGGCATAGCAAGGTCTAAGGATATGAACCCAGAGCTGCTGGCAGCCATGCCGTGCATGGTAGAATCAACCTGCAGTATAGACAACACCATCCAACTGCCTTTTAAGCTACTTCAGTTTGGAATTCTGCTTAATATACTGTTCATAGAAATTCACTACGAGAAATACTAGAAAATACTAGCAGATTTCAATGAAACATGGTTTGAAAAACATATGAAATGGACTTCTCTTTATTAATTTAAGTCATAGTCACCAAGGAGCCATAAAAAATGCCACTTATATACTAATAAATTGTGAAACTAAATAGGAGAATTATTAGGCTGGAATTACTTGCAGTGATGTTGAAGAGAGAAACTAAGCATTAATAAAGAAATTGACAAAGTACTTTAGAATATTCCTTTTAATTTTGATATTCTGAGGACTTTTTCCGCAAAATGCTCTAGCCAAGAGTTCTTTTTTTTTTTCCGTACGTGGGCCTCTCACTGTTGTGGCCTCTCCCGTTGCGGAGCACAGGCTCCGGATGTGCAGGCTCAGCGGCCATGGCTCACGGGCCCAGCCGCTCCGCGGCATGTGGGATCTTCCCGGACCGGGGCACGAACCCGTGTCCCCTGCATCGGCAGGTGGACTCTCAACCACTGCGCCACCAGGGAAGCCCAAGAGTTCTTTTTTTTGATTCTCATGGCAATATTCTCAGCAGATCATTGATATATGACTACCAACGGCATTTTCTGTATATTCAGGGCCTAATAAAATGGTCAGAACTGTGTAAATCCCCTAAAACTCTATAGTGTTGTTGGTACATTTTTCAGCCATCACATCATGATGATTTTGTTGTCTCAATATGATAATGGATCAAAATGTTTCAGATTCACTTTATAATAATCTATTGGGCAAAAACAAACAAAGAGAGAGAAAGGAAGTTTTCAAAATGTAAATGATGTTCTAAAGGTAAGGCCATAGCAGCTTAACTCTGTGACGATGTAATCTTAAATGTTAAAATATTTTCAAAAATGTAGATATTTGGAATTATGGAGCTTTAGCCTAAGCCTAACTTGGGCTTCATCTACTATCCTAAGTATCAAATTATAGACCTTAATTGGCTGAATCTGCACAGTCAGTAAAAAAATATTGAATTAAATGGCATCTTCTGGTGTGAAATCATAACCCCACTTTCAGGAGAAGCCATGAGTCTCCAAAAACCGTGACGTGTCTGTTAGCATGTTTTCAATAAGTAACAGAGCATGCTATTTAAAGTGGCTTAAAACATAAGACAACTTATTAACGCACAAAGATTTTATCATTGACCCAGGATCTGTCCATCTTTTCTTTCTAATTCCTTAGCTTTGCCTTCAGGCTTATCTCTTCCACATAACCGCAGGTTGGCTACAGTAGCTGTAAATATTGCATTGTCACCCAGAAAGACTACAAAAGTCCATATATTTTCTTTGGGCCTCTTAGTAATGAAAATAACAATTTTCCTAGTTGCTTCCAACAGACCTTCCCTTGGCTTGAATTGCATCATGTGACCATTTCTATTCTATTACTGGAAAGATGAATAGTTGTCTTAGACTAACCAATATTTACCTTCCTATGATAGAGAGAATGGTCTCCTGATATCTCAAAAAGAAAAAAAAAAGTCATGCTTCTGTGTGAGCATGGAAGGATTGAGGAGAGGGACAGCAGTGTTTACCACAAGTCCCTTGAAAATAAAATTTTCTAGTACACAATTTAAAAAAGAAAAGAACAATTAAAAAGAAGAAAATGTTGGGCTTCCCTGGTGGCGCAGTGGTTGAGAGTCCACCTGCCGATGCAGGGGACACGGGTTTGTGCCCTGGTCTGGGAGGATCCCACATGCCGCAGAGCGGCTGGGCTCGTGAGCCATGGCGCGTCCGGAGCCTGTGCTCTGCAACGGGAGAGGCCACAACAGTGAGAGGCCTGCGTACCGCAAAAAAAAAAAAAGAAGAAGAAGAAGAAAATGTAAATTTAAAATAATCTGAGGAAAATTAAAATAAAATAGATATTACTTTTAAAATTGTCAATAAATAACTAATAGTGCATTTTATATTGTGATTGGAAATTATGTTCAGAGAAAACTAGTGGAACCAAAAATCAAAAGGAAAAACTTACTTGAAAAAAATAGCCTCCCACAACTAAATTAGGGCAAAAGAGAGCTATATAAATTATTACAATATTGTTAACATTCTTTTATCCTTCTCTATGAAATGTCTCCAATTGGCATCTAGACGATAT
The DNA here is from genome assembly GCF_949987515.2 of Delphinus delphis. Classification (NCBI taxonomy): domain Eukaryota; kingdom Metazoa; phylum Chordata; class Mammalia; order Artiodactyla; family Delphinidae; genus Delphinus; species Delphinus delphis. The sequence continues at coordinate 127,813,921 of NC_082686.1, forward strand.
ACTTAATCAGATTCACAGATTGAAGTTTTCTACTACAATTAATTTGACTGCTTTATAAGTAGATTTTTTAATATATGTGTACATATACTCTTTTTTTAAGAACTGATACTGGTTCTGTAGAAGGAGAGAAGCAGAGCTCAACCTAGATTGCTATTGTTTACAAAAACATTCTCTACAAGATGGTTTTTATATACACCTGTGAAGTAGTTATCTGTCTGTAAATGAATGTGTTGGCACTCTGCCCCACAGAATTTAACAAATTTGAAATGTAAGTGTAGAAATTAACCCTTCCTAATCCCTTTCATTAAATCAGATGTTTCTGTCATCTGACAAAAAAATGTTTGATAGGGGCTCTAATTATGCTTCCCCATCCTCCCACTAGAGCCTATATTTTGGGGGCAGAAGTTAAAAACGAGTGCTTCCTTTCAGATGTTAGAACACCAGCCAAGCACTTCAGAGAGTAACTCACCCCAAAGGTGAGGATGTGGTTTACTGTGAGCAGAGGCATCAAAGCAGGCCTTGTGCTGCTTGCTCTCTTCTGAATGCTGCCTCCCTCTGCCACTTGAGCTACACAGTCTTGCCTCCAGGGTAGAAAGCACTCTGCTTTCCAGAGCTTCCTCTACCATTACACATGGGCACATTTTCAAATGACCTTACAGCTTCTGGGCCTCGTATAAATTTCCTATTGCTTCAGACTGTCTTTCGTCAGCTTTATTGTTATCTAAGTGTCAGGACTAAGGAGATACAGATACCCATGGTATAACTGAAAAGAAGAGTAATCCACACATTCTTTCACTATTCGTTTAATAAGCATTTATTACCTGCCAGGAACTGTGGATAAAGATACCAAACTTATCCCTACACTCAAAGACTGGTCCCTACACTCAAGGAGCTTTCAGCTAGGATGGAAAAAGATATTCCATGAAAATGGAAATCAAAAGAAAGCTGGAGTAGGAATAATAATAACAGAGAAGATAGACCTTAAAATAAAGACTATTACAAGAGACAAGGAAGGACACTACATAATGATCAAGGGATCAATCCAAGAAGATATTACAATTGTAAATATTTATGCACCCAACATAGGAGCACCTCAATACATGAGGCAAATGCTAATAGCCATGAAAGTGGAAATCAACAGTAACACAATAATAGTGCGGGACTTTAACACCCCACTTACACCAATGGACAGATCATCCAGACAGAAAATAAACAGGGAAACACAAGCTTTAAATGACACAATAGACCAAATAGGCTTAATGGATATTTATAGGACATTCCACCCAAAAGGGGCAGAATACACTTTCTTCTCAAGTGCTCATGGAACATTCTCCAGGATAGATCACATCTTGGGTCACAAATCAAGCCTCAATAAATTTAAGAAAATTGAAATTGTATCAAGCATCTTTTCTGACCACAGTGCTATGAGATTAGAAATCAATTACAGGAAAACAAATTGCAAAACAATACAAACACATGCAGGCTAAAGAATACGCTACTAAATAACCAAGAGATCACTGAAGAAATCAAACAGGAAATCAAAAAATACCTAGAAACAAATGACAACGAAAACACGACAACCCAAAATCTATGGAATGCAGCAAAAGCAGTTCTAAGGGGGAAGTTTATAGCAATACAATCCTACCTCAACAAACAAGAAAAATCTCAAATAAACCACCTAACCTTACACAGAGAGAAGAATAAACAAAACACAAAGTTAGTAGAAGGAAAGAAAGCATAGAGATCAGAGCAGAAATAAATGAAACAGAAACAAAGAAAATAATAGCAAAGATCAACAAAACTAAAACCAGGTTCTCTGAGAAGATAAACAAAATTGATAAACCTTTAGCCAGACTCATCAAGAAAGAAAGGGAGAGGACTCAAATCAATAAAATTAGAAATGAAAAAAGAGAAGTTACAACTGACACCACAGAAATACAAAGGATCATAAGAGACTACTTCAAGCAACTATATGCCAATGAAATGGACAACCTGGAAGAAATGGGCAAATTCTTAGAAAAGCACAACCTTCCAAGACTGAACCAGGAGGAAATAGAAAATATGATCAGACCAATCACAAGCAATGAAATTGAAACTGTGATTAAAAATCTTCCAACAAACAAAAGTCCAGGACCAGATGGCTTCACAGGCGAATTCTATCACACATTTAGAGAAGAGCTAACACCTATCCTTCTCAAACTCTTCCAAAAAATCGCAGAGGGAGGAACACTCCCAAACTTGATCAACAAGGCCACCAACACCCTGATACCAAAACCAGACAAAGATATCACAAAAAAGTAAAATTACAGGCCAATATCACTGATGAACATAGATGCAAAAATCCTCAACAAAATACTAGCAAACCTAATCCAACAACACATTAAAAGGATCATACACCATGATCAAGTGGGATTTATACTAGGGATGCAAGGATTCTTCAATATATGCAAATCAATCAATGTGATACACCATATTAACAAATTGAAGAATAAAAACCATATGATTATCTCAATAGATTCAGAAAAAGCTTTTGACAAAATTCAACACCCACTTACAATAAAAACTCTCCAGAAAATGGGCACAGAGGGAACCTACTTCAACATCATAATGGCCATATATGACAAACCCACAGCAAACATTATTCTCAATGGTGAAAAACTGAAAGCATTTCCTCTAAAATCAGGAGCAAGACAAGGGTGTCCACTCTTGCCACCATTATTCAACATAGTCTTGGAAGTCCTAGCCATGGCAATTAGAGAAGAAAAAGAAAGAAAAGGAATCCAAATTGGAAAAGAAGTAAAACTGTCACTGTTTGCAGATGACATTATACTATACATAGAAAGTCCTATAGATGCCAGCAAAAAACTGCTAGAGCTAATCAATGAATTTAATAAAGTTGCAGGATACAAAATTAATACACAGAAATCTCTTGCATACCTATACACTAACAATGAAAGATCAGAAAGAGAAATTAAGGAAACAATCCCATTTACCATTACAACAAAAAGAATAAAATACCTAGGAATAAACTTACCTAAGGAGGCAAAAGACCAGGACACAGAAAACTATAAGCCACTGATGAAAGAAATCAAAGACAACACTAACAGATGGAGAGATATACCATGTTCTTGGTCTGGAAGAATCAATATTGTGAAAAAGACTCTATTACCCAAAGCAATCTACAGAGTCAATGCAATCCCTATCAAATTACCAATGGAATTTTTCACAGAACTAGAACAAAATATTTTACAATTTCTATGGAAACACAAAAAAACCCAAATAGCGAAAGCTATCTTGAAAAGGAAAAACAGAACTGGAGGAATCAGGCTCCCTGGCTTCAGATTATACTACAAAGGTACAGTAATCAAGATAGTATGGTACTGGCACAAAAACAGAAACATAGATCAATGGAGCAGGTTAGAAAGGCCAGAGATAAACCCATGCACTTATGGTCACCTAATATATGACAAAGGAGGCAAGAATATACAGTGGAGAAAAGACAGTCTTTTCAATAAGTGGTGCTGGGAAAACTGGACAGCTACATTGTAAAAGAATGAAATTAGAACACTCCCTAACACCATACACAATAATAAACTCAAAATGAATTAAAGACCTGAATTTAAGGCTCTATAAAACTTAGAGGAAAACATAGGCAGAACACACTTTGACAAAAATTGCAGCAAGATCCTTTGTTGACCCACCTCCTAGGGTAATGAAAATAAAAACAAAAATAAACAAATGGGACCTAATTAAACTTAAAAGCTTTTGTGCAGCAAAGGAAACCATAAACAAGGCAAAAAGACAACCCTCAGAATGGGGGAAAATATTTTCAAATGAAGCAACTGATAACGGATTAGTCTCCAATATATACAAGCAGCTCATGCAGCTTAATATCAAAAAAACAAACAACCCAATCCAAAAATGGGCAGAAGACCTGAATAGACATTTCTCCAAAGAAGACATGCAGATGGCCAACAAACACATGAAAAGATGCTCAGCATCACTAATTATTAGAGTAATGCAAATCAAAACTACAATGAGCTATCATCTCACACTGGTCAGAATGGCCATTATCAAAAAATGTACAAACAATAAATGCTGGAAAGGGTGTGGAGAAAAGGGAAGCCTCATGCACTGTTGGTGGGAGCGTAAATTGATACAGCCACTATGGAGAACAGTATAGAGGTTCCTTAAAAACTAAACATAGAACTACGATATGATCCAGCAATCCCACTACTGGGCATATACCCAGAGAAAACCATAATTCAAAAAGACACATGCACCCTATTGTTCATAGCAGCACCATTTACAATAGCCAGGACATGGAAGCAACCTAAATGTCCATCAACAGAGGAATGGATAAAGAAGGTCTGGTACATATATACAGTGGCATATTGGCCATAAAAAGGAATGAAATTGGGTCATTTGTAGAGATGTGGTTGGACCTAGAGAGTGTCATACAGAGTGAAGTAAGTCAGAAAGAGCAAAATAAATATTGTATATTAACACATATATGTGGAATCTAGAAAAATGGTATAGATGATCCTATTTGCCAAGCAGAAATAGAGACACAGACGTAGAGAACAAATGTATGGATACCAAGGGGGTAGGAGGGGAGAGTGGGAGAAATTGGGAGATTGGGATTGACACATATACACTATTGATACTATGTATAAAATAGATAGCTAATGAGAACATACTGTATAGCACAGGGAACTCTACTTAATATACTGTGGTGAACTGAATGGGAAGAAAGTCCAAAAGGGAGGGGATATATGTATATGTATGGCTAATTCATTTTACTGTACAGTAGAAACTAACACAACATTGTAAAGTAACTATACTCCCCCCAAAATTAATTAAAAATAAAATAAGAAAGCTTTCAGCTAGAGAGAAAGACATAAAATGATAAAAATTAATAAGTTCAGGAAGATTAAGAAGTGACAGGAAAGATGTACAATGTACGAGTAGGCTACCAAGTAGGAACACTTACTGAGGGATTCAGAAAAAAAAAATGTGGAGGGATGATCTTTTGTTCATATAAATAGATTCACTCTGTTCCACCATTACAGAATGAATGCATTCTCTTAGTAAGTGGGTAACTCCATGTCTCCAAACAATCACCAAGTAGACTTAATACTGGATTTACCCAGTCCTGCTTGGTGGCATAGGTTTAAATTTCACCTTCTCTCAAAACAATATTTGTAGTCACTAATTTTACAATATGTTCTTCTGAAAGATGATGAAGTATGGCAATCATTATTAATGAAAATATTCACCGTCGTTATTTGTTTAACAAAGAGAGACAGCAACCTAAGCTTAAGCTCAGTACGTGCGTGAGATTGCCCACTGGGATCCTTAAAATCTTACAAGAAATGGACTTGGAATCTGTACACCGTGTCACCAGGCAATGAATTGAAAGGTATGTTGTTTAAGTTCTGTTTACTCTGCAGGCACTTTTTTGACTCACTGCTAGAAGTAACTATAAAAACTCCTCACGGGCTTCCCTGGTGGCGCAGTGGTTGAGAGTCCGCCTGCCGATGCAGGGGACGCGGGTTCGTGCCCCGGTCCGGGAGGATCCCACGTGCCGCGGAGCGGCTGGGCCCGTGAGCCATGGCCGCTGGGCCTGCGTGTCTGGAGCCTGTACTCCGCAACGGGGGAGGCCACAGCAGTGAGAGGCCCGCGTACTGCAAAAAAAAAAAAAAAAAAAAAAACTCCTCATGAGCTAAGATGGTTTAAGTTGTCAACTTCACAAAAGAGGGCATAATCCATGGATCATTGACCAGACAGTGAGAGGTAGCCTGTCATATCAAAGCTTAGTAATAATGTTGATTGTAGCTTGGTAAACTGGAGGATGAGCTAAAAATCCTTCAGTATTCCCCAAGGGGCTTCTCAACTGGAAAGAGCAATTCAGTCAATAACTCAATATTTATCCCAGGTTCTCACAAATACTTTCCAGCACTGTGCTTGTCTAGACTAAAAACTCAATTAGTTCTTTCAGGCCCCCAAACTTACAAGCCTTCAGCTCTAAAATGTCCAGTCTCAGTCACTGCCAGGCACAAATAATGTGATTAATCCTTCCTAACTGAAGGTCTTTGCTGCTTCTGCTTTTTCTGCAAACTTCCATAGACTCATCAGCAGGGACTTGAATGACATAATATTTTTCCACATTGATATCTCTCATTCGTACTTGTGACAGCTGAAGGGGAAGAAGAATTCACATAATGCAAAGAGATGAATGACCTCATAAACAACGCCTGGGACTTTGACTTACCCATCTCCTAGTGTAGATTCTAAAAGTGATGATCATGAGAGAATATGCTTCGAGTGAGAGGGTTCTAGGAAGACCTACATAAGTCACAGTGGCCAAGTCAATATGGAGTTCAATTTACTATTTAAGGAATAGCACCCTGGAGGATTAAGGACTTGCCCATTTCTTAGCCATCCATCACATAACCAAGAATCATGTGGTGTTCCTGGTATAAGTTTGACCCTAAAAGAAAAAAATACCTTGCAGAATACTCCAATTAGATTCCTTTAACCCTTGAACCACTCAGTCACCCAGAACCTTTGTATTCATTCAAGACTGACTAAATAATTTGGGGGGTTCAGTGAAAAATGAAAATGCAGGGCCCTTTCTTCAAAAAGTATTGAGAGGGCTTCCCTGGTGGCGTAGTGATTAAGAATCTGCCTGCCAGTGCAGGGGACACGGGTTCAAGCCCTGGTCCAGGAAGATCCCACATGCCACGGAGCAGGTAAGCCCGTGCGTCACAACTACTGAGCCTGTGCTCTAGAGCCCGCAAGCCACGACTACTGAGCCCACATGGCACAACTACTGAAGCCTGAGTGCCTAGAGCCCGTGCTCTGCAACAAGAGAAGCCACCACAGTGAGAAGCCCACGCACCGCAATGAAGAGTAGCCCCTGCTCCCCGCAACTAGAGAAAGCCCACGCGCAGCAACGAAGACTCAAAGCAGCCAATAAATAAATAAAAATAAAAACAAAAAAAAAGTATTGGGGGCTTCCCTGGTGGCGCAGTGGTTTAGAGTCCGCCTGCCGATGCAGGGAACACGGGTTCGTGCCCCGGTCCAGGAAGATCCCACATGCCGCGGAGTGGCTGGGCCCGTGAGCCTGGCCGCTGAGCCTGTGCGTCCGGAGCCTGTGCTTCACAGCGGGAGAGGCCACAAGAGTGAGAGGCCCGCGTACCGCAAAAAAAAAAAAAAAAAAAAGTATTGAGAAATGGAAGATGGTGACAGCAGAGAATTAAAGCAACAGTGGGTCCTTCTTAGTCCTGCACTTAGGAAGTCAGCCTCATAGTCACTGCCCATGAGGCATTATGCATGATACAGAGGACAGAAATAGGAATAAGAAATAATTTTGCCTTCAAGGAGCTTACAGTCTAGTAGGGGAGATAAGACGTTTACAAAATCCATAAGTCAAGGATGGATAATTACATTAAAAATATTCAATAGTCAGGTTAGAAGAAGGAATGGAGGAGCAGGTCTGCTTTTGCTACCTGGGAAGGGTGTTCCACCTAGGTACAATTCCCTGTCTCATGTTACTCAATGGTCACACTTGTCTTCTTCAGAAAGTTCTTCAATGCATATGAAAATTCTGTTCCTTCTGACTGAACAGATTTCCATCTAATCTTTACTTAGCTAATCCTGCCTGTACTTTGGATCTCACAGTATTACTAACTGAGAGATCCCCAAATTTAAATTGGGTCTCTGATTTGTTCTCATGGCTCTCTGGATCTTTCCCTCCAAGTATATTTTTTTTAATAAACATTTAGTTTTATATTTAATTTGGTGACTTTTGTTTCATTTACTGTAAGCTCTATAAGTGCAGGGACAATTCTTCAGTTGTTCACTGCCATCTCCCCACTTCCTAGCTTGCGGCCAGGGACATGGTGACACTTAGAAGGGATCTGTTAAGTAAATACCTATTAAATATAAATCCTGACAGAGGTGGGTGTAGGGGATAGGAAGCTGAGAGGGAGATAATGTAAATAAAAAGGTTGAACAAACCTACAACTTATAATTGGAAAATAATAAAGTGGGTTTTGATTTGTGGTAGGAAATAGAAGGAATCAAAGTGCTTGAGGAGATGAATGGGATCATGTTGTAGAAATGCATGAGACCCTAACCGAGGAGTTTATATGTAAGAGTAGAAAACGGGGAAGGGCTAAAGGTTATTGTTGGATTTTTTTTAACCCAATAGCTCTTTTTTTAAGCAGAATATAAGAAAATACAAAATAGAGTAGTATTTTAACAAAAGTGCTTCTAAGCAAGTTAAGGGTTTTTTTGGAATTGTTGATTGTCTAAAGAGCAGATTTAAAGAAAGTTAAAGCATGAATTTGAACAAAGGGAAAGGATTTGAGGAGGATACATGGAAACAAATATGAAGGCAAGAAAAAACACAACATTTTGTTAATAGAGTGATTGAATTTAGTCATTTAACTTATCAATCTTGGGAAACACTTTCTAAATCATCCATTCTCCTTTTTTCTAATCCCTTGTTGAATTAATAGAGAAACTATTAACTACAGTACATTTGCCTAAAATAAGGAACTTAAGTTGAGAAACATGTGTAAATTCAGTCTACACTAACCACATACAAAGTTTCATTTTCAGTCATTTTAACTTACAGAACTACAGAGAGACTGAATCTTCAACACTGTTACTTTTCTCAGAGTGATTCTTAAATGGATTGTGAAAAAAAATGCCATCCACTAGAATTCATATTATTCAGAAGCATCTGAAGATGTTCTGAAATTTAAGTGTTAAAGTGAAAAAAAAAAATCTTCCCCCCAAATTCAGGACCTAACAAAAAAAATTACTAAATAAAATGTATCCATCCTTGGAAAAGACTATATAAATTAGATTATGAAACAGAAACCAAGTAAACCATTTATAGCATACACAAAGAATGTTGCCTATTCAATCAGTATTTATCAAACATGTTTATTAAAGTGCTTTTAAATGTTGACATAAGGCAAAAGTGCAACCACATACCTGTAGTAAAAGAAAACGAAACGCTAGATTAAAGTAGAAGAGAAACTATATCTCTGCACTCTCCATGATAGGCTGGTCATGGCACATTTTGACATATTGCTACTGAACATGGCATGTGAAGTTGGATGATAGTGAAAGAATTGTTGAAATTTAATGATTGCAACACATGCTTTAAAACTCAAGGCTTCTATTACTAGGTTTATGACTCAGATGTCATTCCTAATAGGGTTATTTTTTGTTGCTGTTCAGCTTTTAAACTCCTACTAGTTAATCTATGAAGATGAATCATAGCCTGCTTTGTTCTTTCATCCATTTTGAGACTTTTTTTTTCAAACGACCCAAATTATTAAGCAAGCCAATGAATATTAGTAATTATTCACTCATGATTTCAACGTGCATTCATTGTCTATAATGTACGAGGAACTGTGCCAAGTGCGGATGATACAAAGAATAATAAGATAATATACCCCCAAAATAGTAATTTTCAGTGCTCTACCTTTTACTTTGTTAATTGTCCAGGAGAATACTGAACACACGTATGGTTGGTCTCAGTATGTAAAGTAACAGTGATACAAAACTATTTTGTTTCTCACACCAAAAAGTTCATAGATTCTATTCCTGAGGTTTGAATAAAGCAAAATATGCACCACAGATAATGTAAACAATATTCCTGGATATCTTTTCATGGCTCTGGAGGGGAAAGATTGGCTTTGCTGCAAGCTAGTGAGGAGAGAGATGAAGAATAAACCTCCTTCTGCAAAGAGATTCTCTGTCTGTCTTAGTAATTGCCTTGCATTCACTTTATTATACGTAATTTTTGTTATTTATATAAAAAATCATTGTAAAATGTTCCTAAATTTCCCCCTCGTTTTCTTTTTTTTTTTTTCTCTTATAAATCTCCCTCATTTTCTGATAAAAGCATTGAGGCACAGAAAGTATACGGTTTGTTTGACCTTAGAATAATTATTCATGGTTAGGTAAAGGAGAAAGTCCATTGCAAGGGATTTCATTGTGTGCGATGAAATTTTAGCTGGCACAAACAACAGTACCATCAAACTGTAGACAAGGGTGAGACAATTTAGTTTTTGACTGCCTAGTCCATGGTTTGACTACTGTTTCCCACATCTTGAAGAAGCACACAGGGTTTTTAAGCAGTAATGTTAGCAGCTTCCCTGACTTGATAAAAAATTGTGGAAGAAAAACAAAATCAAGTGAAACAAAGCAATATTTATCAAAATGAAAGTTAGCTCTCTTTTCATTTTCTGTTGTTTCATGGACATATTCATATTTATTTCGCCTTCACAAGTTATGTCAGAAGTTGAAGAAGCTCAGGCCCCACTTTGTACTTACGTTGATGTTATAAATAGGTGGAAGAGACAAAACTCTGCTCTGTAATCCAAAAAGTTGCCAACATCAAATATGCCTGTGTGATATCGGGATGTCCCTCAAAAATCTTAAGCGTTTACATACTGCTTAAATTTTCTGTTACTTTAAGGACTTGGTTTGGGGGGGATTTCTGTTTGTTTTGATTGTTTTGGTTATGTTTTTTGCTTTTGTTTTTGTTTTCCTTTTAGTTCTTCATCTATAGAGTGAGTCACAACTTCCTAAGAGAAGAAGATTAAATTGTTAACGTTTAAAAAGAACACTAAAGTTAAGTACCCTGCTCACCTCCATGGAAGTCTTAACAGTGTGGTAAACAGGGAATGGATTAGGGGAAGGTCAGAAATGCATAAGGACATGCTATGAATGTCACATTGTGAGACTGTTGCAAAAATGAACCCTTCCTGCATAGGCTAACCTGAGACATTGCAAGGTTGCTGAAAATGCCCCCAAAGAAAGCAAAGATGTCAAACATGCAGTGAACAAGAGCTGAGTCTGTAGAGGCTGGGGGGTTGGACCTGAGTGCTAGTATTGATTCAGCTGTAACCATCTAGAACACAGATTTTCAAAATGGAGCAAGTATTCCTGGATAAACATTTTAGCATAGACTGCTGGGCCTCATCTACAGAGTCTCTTATTCAGCAGGTCTGGTGAGTCCCAAGAATTTCTAATGGATCTTCCAGTGAAGCCAGTGCTTCTGACGAGACCATTGAAAGAGGGGTATGAATGAAATCCAGGACCACATAAGGAAAGTAAACGTGAGAAGCTACCGCAATAGAAAGTGACAGAGCTTGCAAGAGACAGAGAGATGTGCTGTCCGGAGCATTCAATTTGGAAAGAAAATAACAACAATGACAACAGTAGTAGTAGTAGTAGTAGTAGTAGTAGTAGTAGTAGTAAAACTAAGAAGCTCACACGTCACAATGAAGATCCCGCATGCCGCAACTAAGACCCAGCACAGCCTAAATTAATAAATAAATAATTTTTTTTAAAAGATACACGATGTTTAAAAAAAAAAGCTGTTCCAGCTAAAACTAAAGGAATATAAACCTGATTCATCCTGTTTGTTTCTTGAACTTAAAGATCTCTTAGCGTCCTTCAGTATAATATTGAGATTGTAAATACTCCAAATACAAACTCGATTATGACTTTATTAAATTTAGTCTCTATATTTTGTTAGCAGAAAACTGAAGTTCATGGAGAAAACTAGAAAATGGTAATGGGAAAACCACAGTGAAACATCTCAAGACATAGTATTTAAAAATAATTACATGCACTTAGGAATTTATAGGTAGGCTGCCACCTGCTAATGGAAGCTCAGGAACAACTAATAAATGTCTTGGGCAATGAGTACCTTACTGTAATTTGTCTCCAATGGAAAACATAACCAACATTTATTGGGTGGCTGCTTTGTTCCATGATCCCTTCTAGGTACTCTTTGGATGCTTTTCTCATATATCCTTACAACCACTCGGTAAGATGGTATCATTTAATCACTTTACAGCTGAGAAATCTGAGACTCAGAAAAATTAGGAAATTTGCCCGATGTCACATAAGGTCTGTCTTACTCTGATGGCCATTTTGTGTTTTATTTTATCACTGGCTTCCTCTCAGCTGGAGAATTGAGAAGTTTGTCTCTACATTAAACCCCTCCCTGGTTGTACTTTCCTTTCTGAAAGTAAAATTACCAAATTCCCCTTTTTCTTACAGTCAAATACCACAGTCACTAACGTCCTAGAAAACAGACTATCTGTTCAGTTATTTCACCAAAATACTCTGGAGAAAGTGAGGTAAAATGCAAAGAGCAGAAGTTTTAGGGGCCAACTAACTTCGACTTAAACCCTGGTTTTCTTACTTTTGTCATTCTGCTTTTCTGGGTAACACACCAGGGTGAGGTAAATTATATTTAATTTATATGAGAATCAGACCAATGGGACACAACTAAGAATTAAATGACAGAAACATAATTCCTGCCATAATGCAGATGTTACAGAACTATTAATTTCTTCTACTTTTCTCTGAGGAATGTTATAAGCCAAAACACTAAGCAAATGTTTTTACTACTTGTTACAGACTCTCTTGTTTTTCTCAGCAGCCCCTTATCTTAACTCTTTTACTTTTGTTTCCTGTACCACTGGACTCTTCCGCTTTGCAAGGCTGCTAATCTTTTACTGAGCAAAAAATGCCTTTTGTCTCATTACCTCCTTAGGAAATACATACTCACAAAGATCCTAACATTCTCTGGGTAAAAATGCTGTCTGAATGCAAACTTTAAGCAGCCTGAATTGCACATACATAATTATACTCCATAATTTAGTTTTTTATGTTTATATTCTTTTGAAATTAGTTCCTGATTATAAAAATAAATCAGCTAATTGTAGAAAATACTAAAAATACAGACATTTATTTTAAAAAGAAAACATCCTCCAAAATCCTGCAATCCAAGGGAAAAAACCTACATTATTAATATTCTCAAATATTTTCTTACAGACTTGCACTGTGTGTGTTTATAAATGGGATTTTATGGCTTCTTTCACTTAAATTTTACCACTTAAATTATTTCACTTAAATTATATACATTCTTTTTCCTTTGCCATTATAAGATGATTTAATAACATAGTTTTTAAGGGTTGCATGTTTCATTTTATAGCTATCCCAGTCTTTTTTGTTTGTTTATAACCCCCCTACGAAAGGAGCCAAAATAAAAATTTCTCTTCAAATTACCATTGCTTGAAAAGTGGGACTAATGAGAGAAGACAAGGTATAACGAATGTTAATCTTATAATGGTTTACTTAATAATTTGCAGAAAGTGTAGAGTGTACAGCTGGGATTTGGCAACAGAATAATTAATTATAATATCAAAATTTCAGTATCAATGAGGGACTCGGGTATGATTTTATAATTTCATGTTATATATTGCTATTATGGAAGTGTTCATAATATTTTGAATTGACATACCATTTTTGTGATTGTTTAGAAAGCATTTTCTATAAATATCTGTTGAAACAAATGAGAATAAAAATGACTTTGTTATCTTTATATTTCTATGATATAAAGAGTATTTTTCAAGAAGGGAAATACTGGCTCCTAATCTTATGCAAAATGCATATGGTAGATGGATAGGGGTTTATATACTCACTAAAAGAAGAAAATTTCAGGGTTTTAGATTGTAGTTATTTTATTTCATATTCAAATTGCTCCATCTACTCTTAATCACACCTGCTATATGAATCCAGGCAATTTTTTCATTTGGTGACTCTTAAGTTTTCTAACCTGCAAAATGAAGGCAATTGAACTAGAAAATTTCTAAGGTTCATAACAGCCCTAAAGTCATGAACTTCTGTATTCTAAAAGGTTAACTAGCATGTTTTTTTAAGAAAATCAAAACCTAATCAAATCATATTAGTTGCCTTATTTCTGAGAATGGGAAAGAATGTACTTAAAAAGCTTTATTCATTTTTTTGAGACATACTATTATGTAACAGTTGTATTAAAACATTAGAAATTAGAAAATTGCATCAAATTTCATGATTAATTATAGCCACTGATTATATAGAACTATATTGTGGGTGTTTCCATACTTCTTTATAATGATCATTATTAAATATTTGAGTTCTAACAAAAAGGTGTATAAAGAGTATAAATCCAACTGGCCAGTGACCAAAGTCTAATTAAATAGACTAACAGTCTAACACACTGTTGTACAAACATGTGTAGGCACCAAACATGCATCAAAAAAAAAAAAAAAAGAAAAGGAGAGAGAAAACCTGCTTAATTAAAAAAAAAATCCTATTATCAGAGTACTATTAGTTTTGACAAGACAGCCATTTCAGTAAGGGATAATGAATGAAAATATTCCTTTATCCTGTAAGATAAAGGATTACATAAGAAAGGATGCATTATTCAGAATTTCAATAGTTTAAAATATTTGATAGTATAGATTATTTTGGTTGGCCCAATAAATACATTCCATCAAAAGTTATTTTTCAGGAGTGTTTTAGAAGTTAGTCTTATCATATGAAAGCACGTTATAATGTGCATTCTTGTTAGCAGTGCCTCTTTGGCTTCTTTTTGACCGTTTTACCCAAATCAATTTTCACATCCTTTAGTTATATCTAAACAATGCCAATATATTTGGTCACAACCTAGGAGAAAAGTGGTCAGAGGTTTTGTTGGGATCCTGTAGATGAGGACATCACTTACTGCTTCCATTTGTCACATATGCACACAGCTGGGGCCTGGGGGCGTGGTCAGAGTGGCCACAGAGATCACCAGAGGGTCACTTCAAACATGACTGTGACCCATATGGCTTCTACTCTTCACTCCTATTTTTAAAGTTGCTCAGACTTTTTCAAGAAATGTGTAGGAACATGTTTGAGGCGTAGCTTCACTTGTTTTACTGATAAAGAGTCTCTGGCATTAGCCAAACAGACTTCTTGGAACAGTAACTGTTTTTAATGGCAAGCTACCACGTCCTCTAACAAAAACCTTCTTCCCTTCACATTTTTCTGTAAGCAGTTTGCTTATTTCCACGTTAGTGTTTACATCTTTCTTCTAAAAGCCTAAAATGCCTTGCATTTTGGCCAAGTGAACTAATATCATTGTTTTGGCTTCTAAATTATTTTAAACAAACAAAAATGTTGATTGCGTGAACTTTCATTTTCATATCAATCAATATTCCAGATCTGTTAATAGGAACTAATGTTTCTGAAGGTGTAAAGAGGCCACCATTAGAGCACTAAAAATAAATAAGACGAAAGCATGGTCATTTACTATTTTCAACTACCAAAATTAGTGGCCAAGAATCAAAATGTGGGTACTTCAACCTGCAAAATAGCTGTAGTTAAAATATAAGCTGTTTAACATTAACTTTAGCGTTAGCAACCTCGCAAATGCCCTCTCTACAAGCCAGGACCTTGTAGAAAGCCATAAAAGGGAAGGAATATAATTTCGTTTGCTGGCACTTACTGAAAGGCTAAAATAGAAGAGTAACAGAAATCATATTTGCCAGCTGTAACTGAAGTCGTTGTGAAACATCATCTCAGAAGATTGTAAGTTATTGTAAAAATGTTGTCGTTACCATGTTATGAACTATGTTTTATAGGAGTTGAAACTATTATTTAGCTGAAAATTGTTTAGAGCAACAAGCAGCAATTAAGTAATGTAGAAAGATCTACCTATGTTTTTCAAAATGTATTCGATACAGTGATATGGAACATTTTAAAATTTAGTTTTGAGTTGAAATATGGTAATTTTGTACTCCCTGGTGAGAATTGGAATTTTCCTGGTGATAGTTTCCAACTATGATAATATAGTTTTCAAGTAATGTCTTTGAAGTAATTCACTTCTTTTTCTAGTTGATGGACTAGAATAAACAATAAAACTGTATGTTGTTTATCTCATAAATTCTGAATATTTTTGGCCTTGATTTTTAAAATTTTATTGAAGTTGATTTTATATTTTAAATATAAATTATATATATATTTATATAAGTGTATATTTTATATATAGTTGATTAACAGCATTGTGTTAATTTCTGCTGTATAGCACAGTGATTCAGTTATACATATATATATTCTTTTTCATATTCTTTTCCATTTTGGTTTACACAGGATATTGAATATAGTTCCCTGTGCTATACAGTAGGACCTTGTTGTTTAGCCATCCTGTATATAATAGTTTGCACATGCTAGTCCCAAACTCCCAATCCATCCCCCTCCCACCCCCCTCCCCTTGGCAATCACAAGTCTGTTCTCTCTGTCTGTGAGTCTGTTTGTGTTTCATGGATATGTTCATTTGTGTCGTATTTTAGATTCCACATATAAGTGATATCATATGGTATTTGTCTTTCTCTTTCTGACTTACTTTGCTTAGTATGATAATCTCTAGGTCCATCCATGTTGCTGTAAGTGGCATTATTTCATTTTTCTTTTATGGCTGAGTAGTATTCCATTGTATATGTACCACATCTTCTTTATCCATTCTTCTGTCGATGGACATTTAGGTTGTTTCCATGTCTTGGCTATTGTAAATAGTGCTGCTGTGAACATAGAGGTGCATGTATCTTTTTGAATTATAGTTTTGTCTGGATACATGCCCAGGAGTGGGATTGCTGGGTCATATGGCAACTCTATTTTTTGTTTTTTGAGGAACAGCCATACTGTTTTCCATAGTGGCTGTGCCAATTTACATTCTCACCAACAGTCTATAAGAGTTTCCTTTTCTCCACACCCTCTCCAGTATTTATTATTTGTAGACTTTTTCATGATCACCCTTCTGGCTGGTGTGAGGTGATATCTCATTGCAGTTTTGATTTGCATTTCTCTACTAATTAACAATGATGAGCATTTTTCATGTGCCTATTAGCCATCTGTATGTCTTCTTCGGAGAAATGTCGATAAATTCTGAATTTTTTAAAGCAAATTTTGGCATATGAAAGTTAGCTAAAGCACACTTATAGTAAGAACTGGCTTGATTCTTACAGTGAGTTATTGCTCTCTTTTAAAATGGCTTATTGTCTATGGCTTAAGTAACATAACCCTTTCAAGTATGTGTATGTGTCTATAGAGATTGCACAGATTTTGCAAAATTCGTAAGTTTAGAATTACAGATATGTATATGGAATTGTGAGTTACATAGAGAAAGTTTGAATAACATGCCACTCTGTCAGAACTCCCCCAAATAAGTGTCAGCTCTGGAGTCTTTTGCAGCTGTTGCTGCAATAATGCACACTTCAGTTCACCTGAAAAAATGACTCCCTATATTGACTGCTGAAATATGTCATTACATTCTTCTGGATTTTCAAATGTAAGTGTGAATACTTTATGGAATTATTTTTCATTCCTTTTCTAATTACAGTTTTTCAATCTATGTAATATCCAAAGGAATACAACAGGAACATATATCAGTTTATATCTCTGTGGGGGTTTTTTTTGAATAAAAAGAAAATAAACTTTTCTGACTTTTTTTCTGAGATTGCTTTTTTTTTTTTTTTTGTGGTACGCGGGCCTCTCACTGCCGTGGCCTCTCCCCTTGCGGAGCACGGGTTCCGGACGCGCAGGCCCAGTGGCCATGGCTCACGGGCCCAGCCACTCCGCGGCACATGGGATCCTCCCGGACCGTGGCACGAACCCATGTCCCCTGCATCGGCAGGCGGACCCTCAACCACTGCACCACCAGGGAAGCCCTGAGATTGCTTTTATATACTGTCTGAAAAATAAATTTATCTTAAAATTTATATTCAATATAAAGCCCCTTGCCAAATATGGATTTAGCTTTTTTCTTTCTTTCAGAGAACTTTGTTCCCTTTAAGAACAATTTCTACTCTTGAGGGTCTAAGTCCCAAAATAGTTTTAAAGTGGAAAAAGTGTTTTTTAAGGAACCTAAGTACTCATTTGCTATCTTAACTGAATTTGCGAATGACTCTCTCCTTCCCTCCCCACCTTCACTCACATAGACTTCAATAAGCCCACCACACACTATTTCCTCCCTGGATCAAGAGCTTTGCAGGTGCCTTATGTGCTGTCCATGGCCAAAGCAATGCAAATGTTATGCAAATGAGCCCCTGGGATACATGTTAATAAAAGGTAAACAATGCAATACTATGAACAAACTGGCTTCTTTGTCTCCAAATACTGAGCTATTACATATTTGCAGAACAGGTTGAGGCAATGGATGAATTTACATACAGCTTCATGCTCTGTACAGAAGTATAGTTGCTTCAGTATCAGATCAGCAAAACATGACTCCTCCGAACCTAGAAGAGAAAATCTTGACCTTGCCTCCTTCCTTATTTTAGTGGTTTGGCTCACCAAAGACAAAGACCCTTAAACTATTTGGGGAAGTAGGTTGTTTCATCGGTTTGGGGACTTCTCTAGACTTCTGTTTTATATGTTCTCCAGCTCTGGCTGTGATATTTCCTGGTGTCTTCAAACACTTGAAAAGACAAAATCTCTGCTTTCAATTCTGCATTTGCTTCTTATCACACTAGGAATTCTCTCCCAATCTCAGTTGCCTATGCATTTTTTTTTCTTTTCTTGGCTTTCTACCCATGATATTCCTTAACCTAATTTACTGCTTTGAATTTCTATGTTGAAGACCATCCATTTTCTGTTTACTTCCCTCATCACTCTTCCCTGCATCTATCAATGCTCTGATGCCCACTCTTCTTAAAAGATGAGAGAATAAAATATAAGTAGAAATTGAGGGGTTTTAAATCTCAAACAAGAAAATTATTGATGTTACACCTAGTTGGTATGAATTATGGTGTTACACCTCGCGGGTATGAACACGCAAGCATTCAAGAAACTGCATATTCTTTTACAACAATAATTTTTACAATGTAATTCTGACTCTCAGACCCCTTCCCATTGGGATGACAGGAAATTCAACCCCAGGCATCTTCAGCCCTCCCTCCCTCCTTTCCCCTCACCCCATCCCAGCCCAAGAATTATGTTAGGGGAAAGAAATCAAGTGAGATGCAAAGGCAGTAGCAAGTGGTACCGGTATAAGCATTTGCTTCTCCTCTACTTAGGACCATCTGATTGTTGATTCTGCTTTGACAGATTGTGTTTTCAACAGAAACCATAAATTTTTATTTTTGTGTGAATTGTCCCAAATTGTAAATGTTTATTTAAATGATGCAGTTTATATAAAATACGACTTTGAGCCAATTCAGCCCAATGGCCACCATTTTACAATTCCTGCCTTGGACTTGATAGATACCATAGGGCACTTGGCAGTAGGATGCTTCTGCTTTCTGCCCTGCCTAAAGGCAAGAGGTCAGCACAATGCCTCTGAGATAGCAGGTACTCAACAAAGGTTTAGCAAAAGGAAAGAAAGCCTTCTCATATCAGGTAGACCTGGAGAAAGTATTTGACATATTGGTTTATTCTTTGCAGACATTCCATAACGCCAATACTGTGGGGAGTATATTAGTAAAAGGAGAGACCCTAGAGGCTGGGACCCCAGTGCATGATGTGCTTCAAAAGTCCAGGCAAGAGCTAACAGGTGAGGTTTGAATCTGGACATGGAGGATGAGAGGAATGGAAATCCAAGGTGCAAGAGATGACGTAGAGTAAAATGCATAGAGTTTGGTATCAAAGATACAGAGAGTGATTGGGGGAGGGCAGACTAGACATAGATGTCTACGTTTTATTTTGGTTTTTGGGTTTTTTTTGCGGTACGCGGGCCTCTCACTGCTGTGGCCTCTCCCGTTGCGGAGCACAGGCTCCGGACGCGCAGGCTCAGCGGCCATGGCTCACGGGCCCAGCCGCTCCACGGCATGTGGGATCTTCCCGGACCGGGGCACGAACCCGTGTCCCCTGCATCGGCAGGCGGACTCTCAACCACTGCGCCACCAGGGAAGCCCCTATGTCTAAGTTTTAAAGAGTGAACGGTTAGAAGGGTGAAGTTTCCCTTAATCAAAATTTTGGCAAATAAAGAGTTAGTTTCAGAGGCTCAGTAATCTGTTCTGTTTTGGATACATCACATCACAAAGCTCTACATCTTAAAAGTCTCCATTGGCTCCCTAGTACCAATGGGACAGATTTTAACTTCTCCTACCTGGTCTAAAAAGTCCTTTAACATATGACCTCAAACTGCTTCACTAATCCCTATATAGCACCCTGAATGCTTGATGTTCTACATCTAGTCACATACACTAAATTTTTCCAAAACATGCCAGGCAAGTGCCTCAGGCATGTTGTCTCTGTCTTCAATGCCTGCTTTCCTCTTCTCCACCCAGAAGACACATCCTAGTCCTAGCACCAGCACTGAAGATGTCACATTGGTGAAGCTGTTCCCAGCTCTCCCTGGCAGAGCCGATCACTCTTGTTTTTCTCTGTCATGATAGCTCTTGTTCATAACTTCAGTAGTGTGTTCCATCTCTAGTCTATGGGCTTCTTAAGGAAAGGGGCCATATAATATTTATCTTTGTATTGCATTACTGCATGTAGTTGCAATTTAAATATTTGTTAGAAAGATGATTTAGACATGTGAGAAGAATGGTCTGCAGTGTTAGATTAAGAGTACTTTCGGGAGAGACACTGGATATGGGGATTTGTATGGTTATCTGGGAGAAAACTGTTCCAATAGACCAGGGCGAGGAAGTCTAGACTCTGAGTTGCTAAAGGCAATGCCAAGGAAGGAAGAGGGAGCAGAAAGGACAGACTACCTTTTAACGAAGTCTAGTTATGAAGTAAGTGAAAAAGAGGATGGCTTTTTTAAAGTTGAAAGCAATAATGAGAATAGCTTAACTTAAGTTTGGTAACAATTTGGGCCTTGATTTACCAAGGAAAAGACAGATTAACTGAAAAAAAACAAATGAGGGAAAATGAAAGGAACTAGAAGAAGGTGTGTTCAGAAGATGGGAAAATTTTGGAGAGATCTCTCAAAAACAAGAGCAAGAAAGGAAAGGATAGTTTAGATGAGTTTTGAAGAGAAGGAGCGAAGTGGGGAATTCATATTAAATGGCCTAAATCTTCTCCCTGTTGAGAGGGAGACAACCAGAAGTAAGTTTTAGGTAGATAACAAATAATAGTGAAGTCCATAGAAAATAAACCAATAAAATCAGAAAAATATTATTGAGAAACACTGAAAACTCAGCTGAGGTCAGGGACCATAAATTTATAGTCCCTGTAATACACATCACTTTGCAACATCCTTCAGCAATATGCAGCCATGGAATAGGAGTGGAGAAAATAGATTGTGTCCAGGATTGGGGACTAGAGTGAAGGAAAGTCAGTGAAAGGAAAGTCTAATTCAACATGGGATCTTTAAGTAGGTAATGAGGCCAAGGAGGTAGTCAGGCTTTCTCATACCTGAGGACAGTACAAAGAGATTAAAAACCAAGGGTCATGATGGGCACAAACGACAGATTCCATAGAGGCATGAGAGCTCATGATGGGAGGAGAAGGATGCTGGGGACTGAGAAATGGATTTCAGACTTTGATATCTTGAAGGACCAGTTCTAGGTAATGACCAGGATGTCTCTGCCTGAGTTGGACAGTTGGGCCGAGGGGGTTGGAAGGATCACTGATGATAATGGTGGTGGGGCATGGAATGAAGAGACAGAGTTCAATTGAGGTGTTGAAGTTGTAGACACTGAATCTCCTGGAAGTCAGTAAACAGAAGTTTTAAAGAAAGCAATAACGAATAGGAGTTACAAAGGAGAAGGGCTTGATGAGCAATGGTTGCAGATCCTTGGAGCCTGAAGGAGAGTGGGCAGTAAGAATAATCTCATGCCCTTGATTCTGCTTTGGGGGAGCGGGACAAGTAGACATGTCCTTGTGAGAAGGCAGAAGGGAAGTGGTACCATGAAGGGAAACCAGAAAAGAGAAAAACAAGGAGGGAATGTCCGAGGCAAAGAATGAATTTGTTCACAATAGGCAGATGTTAAATATGTACTAAGGTAAACATAACTAACACTAAAAAAAATTGCCATTCAGAGGTTATCAGTTTAAGACATAATGTTTAGCAACCAAAGGATTTTGTAGCTAAATGTATTGCTGCTATTCATGAAATACCTTAAAATAAACTTACATCTCAAAATGTCCTGTAACCAATAGACCCTAGCCTAGGATTAATTTCATTATTGATTTACGCTTTATTTTAGATCATAATTTTTGGATGCTTAAAATTTCCTGGATTTCCTCCAATATACAATATAAAATTTTAAAAGATAATAAAATAATTCACAGTAGTTCACTAAATTCTGTAGTTTACTAAAGTTTACTGAGTATAAAATATATACCAGCTACTGTGCTATGAACCAGAAATGCTCAGAGGGGTCATCAAAGAATATTTCCTTTTTTAAGAAAGCTGAGATTTCAAACTATTTTTCATTTAGTATAAGTATGCAAATAATATTTAAATATAATCAGAAAATTGGGTGGCATTTAAAAAATAGATTATTTTGAACTTTAACCTTATTATTAATAGATATATTTAAATGGTTCAAACATGAAAACAATTCTAAAAGATTATAATGCTGTTTTAGAACATTAAATATAATGAAACTAGGTTGTTTATGACTTCTTACACATAAGTCTTAACCTAAAACACTTCATCTTAATGTAAGTATTTATGCTCTGAGAAGATTTGGAAAACATAGGTTTGTGTCTGTCATGCCTGTAATTATTTCTGTTTTATAAACTAAATAAATATTCAGAAATTAGTTCCTTTGGGTAGAAAGTAGAGCATACCTCTAATGTCTTATGTGAAACTTCTAAAAGTTTTGCGGTTCTTATATTATCTGAAGATTTACTTTATTTTCAGCTTCCAGGAGATTGTAAATGAAAAAACAAAGTCATTGAACCATCAAAGAAAAATGGTTTTGAAATATAGTCCTTCGTTGTGGTGTATATGAAAAGCAATTTTTGCTTATCATCTAATTTTCCTATTGGGTAAAAAGCAGGAAAACTGTTTCATGATTAAACAGTAACCAAACTGCTCATTTACCCTTTTCTGTCTTTTTGTAAAGTCACAGGTGTGTGGCTGCCACATCACAAGGAGCCAAGAAAGGGTATAGGACTCCATGAACTGAGTCACTGTAAACTGAATCCACCACGTCTACAAATTCTGTTTTATAAACCAATACTTCTCCACACACTGAAAGAAAGTTGCTAAACTAAAATGCTAATGTTTCACTTTCTCTAATTATTTTACTACCAAAGCTCCTCTTGTTCCAGATATTCATTTTCAAATTGGTATAATAAGTCTATTCAGATCAGTTTATATGTCCCCAAAACAGCTCTAAGTTTTAACTCTAGCCTATACTTCCCCTACCTTTGAAAATAACTTGAGGGAGTGTACAGAATTAGCATCGTTCAGTAAGGTTTGTTTGAAGCTGATGATTTATTTCAGAGAAAATGAAAACTCTCTACTATTTTAACTAGTGACTTCGAACAAGTGGCTAAAAATCTTTTAAAAAAATATTGGAATGCTTATTGTGAGCATTAAATTAGACCATGTTTGTACTCAATAAATATTAGATTCCAATTAACACTGATATTTGGCCAAAAGGAAAGAAAGAAAGGAAGGAAGGAAGGAAGGAAGGAAGGAAGGAAGGGAGAGAAGGAGGGAGGGAGGGAGGAAAGAAAATACAGAGACTTGCATCCCACCAACCAAATTCCTTCAGATGCCTTTTACTCAGAGAATTAAATAGGCTCTTCTCAGAATATTTTAAATGTATGTTTATTAATTTAGAAAGTGCTAGGAATATATCTATTTATTTAATAAAATACTGCTTCAGTGGAAGAAGTTGGATAGCCCTGTGGATGCATTATAAGATTTGAGTCTCATATTCCATTGTGTTGGAAATCTTTAAAAGAAGTATTTTTCCGTGTCAAAATCACACCTAATGCTGTTTTTTTGCATAAAAATATTTTTTTATTCCTGACAACAGATGGGGGTGTAATAAACATGCTTGAATTTCTGTGCTTCCCGAAAGACTTCTAAAAGGTGAACTGTGAATGAGGACCATTTTTTCCATTGGCTGTGAACTGGGGTTTGAGAAAACAGGAGGGAATAAGCTCGGCCAGGAAAATGAGCCCTGTACCTCTAATGCCCTGGAAGGAAGGAAAAAAGGAAGGAAGGAAGGAAGGAGGAAGGGAGGTAGGGGAGAAGTCTCCCTTTGTCAGGATTTTCAGCCACAATTCCAGCCTTATGTTTGCTAACCACCTGTTTCTTGTCCTCCAGCTTAGTTCTTTTGCTGTCCTGACCATGTATTGCTAGATACATCTTGA
Organism: Delphinus delphis; assembly: GCF_949987515.2. Taxonomy (NCBI): domain Eukaryota; kingdom Metazoa; phylum Chordata; class Mammalia; order Artiodactyla; family Delphinidae; genus Delphinus; species Delphinus delphis. Next base: position 127,838,059 of record NC_082686.1, read on the forward strand.
TTCTCACTTACATCTCTGCCTTCAAACTTGACTCGAACCTGCCCTACTCTATTCTCTTTTCCCCAAAGATATGTGCTCACTTCCAGCCAATGATTGTTTTGTGCCCAAGGTCATCCACCGACTGAAGCTTCCCCACCTCAACTCGAGAAAATTCAATTCACACATCCTCCCACTTACACCTTTATCACTACTGCACAACCCCTCATTCTTTCCATAAAACTGAACCCTCATAAGAAGAGTATCTTTAGGAAAGGTTCTCGATGGCTATGGAAAGTTCAGAGCTATCTCTCTGCCTCAAAGCAGGAGTTAATTTAATCATCTCAAACAGATGAAGTCTCTTTCTCTCCCTCTCTATCTCTCTTTCCCCACCCCACACTCCTGAAAAATCATGTCTAAAAGTGATTCAGCTCTTGCAGCAAGGTGGGCAGTTTTAGTTACAAGTTAAAGAGTTTAATCAGTTGTCTTTGTTTTAAAAACCTTAGGATGAAGAGGTGCTTCCACTGACAAACCAGTCAAGATAAGCTCTTCAAATGGTCTGTCAGGAGGAGACAAATTACAGTGGAGATTACTAATGAGGGTAGTTAATTTGTTCCTGCTCTTCTCCTGTCCTATCGCTTTCCAGAAAGGTTCAGAGAAAAAAAGTCACACAGCTTTACTGCAATTCATTCCAGTGACTCTCCTAGGCTTGTGGCTAAAAAGTTTAACTATTTTAAATATCTATCTCCTTTCTTCCTATAGCTATTCATGTCCACTTACCTTTTTGCTGAATTCATGGCAGCTGTTCAGTCTCCCAGAAATCCTGCCTAATGGTCTCTCATAGTATTTGATGTGTTCATGATGTCTAACTTATATCAACCCTGTTTCTTCTGCCTTGCTGCCTTAGACAGTCTCAAGGTTTCCACCATTGTTCAGTTTTTAAGATTTTCATCATAATTACCTGTGTTGTCGTCCGTATCAATTAAGGACTGAGACTGCATAGCAATCTTAACAGAGCATAGAAAAAAATAATGTTTTTTTTCTCTTTCTCATGAAACAAAAAATCTGGAGAGAGTTACTGATGCTGGTTCATCAGCTCAAAAAATGTTAGGACTTAGGTCTTTCTGATCTTCTTGACATTTGTGATCACAGGGTGTCTGTTGTAGCTTCAGTCCTCAGGTCCAAATTCCAGGCAAGACGAAGGAGGACGGGGAAAAGGCCAAGGGGCCACATACCAGCTAAATCAGCTCGTCTCTTTAAAGAGATTTCCCAAAACTACACCCAGTCACCTTTCCTTACATTTCACTGGTCAAAAATAACGCTAGGAAAAATTAGAAGGTTTAATATTCTAGGTAGGCTCACTGGCCTTCACACAAAAATTTTAGGTTTTGTTAGGAAGGGGAAGAGGAGAATGGGTGTTAGATAAGCAACAGGTAGCGTATACTACACTGTCCTTTCTCTTCTGTTGGATCATAAACCGTTACTCGGAATGAAAAGAGCATACAATTTTGAATTAAGGACCTTGAATGTGACGGTTAATTTTATGTGTCAACTTGGCTAGGCCATGATACCCAGATATTTGGTCAAACACCAGTCTGGATGTCACTGTGAAGGTACTTTTTAGATGTGATTAACATTTAAATCAGAAGACTTTGAGTGGATACTTTCCATAATGTGGGTGGACTTCCTTCAATCAGTTGAAGGCCTTAATAGAAAAAGATTGAAGTCCCCCAAGGAAGAGGGAATTCTGCCTCCAGATAGCCTTCAGACTTGAGCTGCAAAAGCAGCTCTTCCCTGGGTCTCCAGTTTACTGACCTGCCTTGCAAATTTCAGACTTTCCAGTCCCCCCAGTTAATACACACACACACACACACACACACACACACACACACACACACACACACACAGAGACACATCCTGTTGTTTTTGTTTCTCTTGAGAACCTTGACTAATACACTGGTTTTGAGTGTTAGGTCCTAGACTTACTAGTTGGTTACTAGTTGGGTGACTTCAGACAAGATGCCTAGAACTCAGGATTAGTTGGACTAAATCAGGAATGTTAAGGCTGTGCTCTAATCTTGAATAGGTGTGTTTATGGTGGGTGAGGAGGGAGGAATCTTGGACCTTCTCATTTCTGTACTCTTATTTCAACTGCACCTTGAGTTCTATTTAGTTTTTTTAATTGAGCTTCTCCATTAAATTCCACTTGAAGAAGTGGATCTATTGATTAAAATAAAACACCAAATGTAAATCAACTATACTTCAATTAAAAACAAAAAAACCACCAAGGGATCTTTAAGTCTCATTCCAGCTCTAACAAATGTGTCATAATTAAATGGATTCAGCTTGAGACATCCTGGCATCTCTAACTGGTGGGACCAGTTGGGATTGTGGCTAAGGGAACTGATCCTCAAAGTAGATGAGCTTCCCCCAAATATCAATGCCCCAAATGACAGTGCCCTAAGAAGAGTTGTGAACCTAGACTAGATTAGTGTAAATATACAGGGGGTTCAGTCTAGTGTATAGGGAATAGCAGTAGGCATTTGCAGATGGTGATGATAGTTGAAGTCAGGTAGATTACAGTGTCATAGGTTAAAATCATTGTTTTGTTTGATCTGAGGCTACACAAGTAATTGTCTGCTTCTCCACCTGAGGTGAGGGAGATGCTCCTGGTATACTCACTCCTGATCAGCTTGCTTCAAGAACAGAGGGGTTGGGGCTTCCCTGGTGGCACAGTGGTTAAGAATCCACCTGCCAATGCAGGGGACACGGGTTCAAGCCCTGGTCCAGGAAGATCCCACATGCCACGGAGCAGCTAAGCCCGTGCTCCACAACTACTGAAGCCCGCGCGCCTAGAGCCGGTGCTCCGCAACAAGAGAAGCCACTGCAATGAGAATTCCACACACCGCAACAAAGAGTAGCCCCCGCTCACTGCAACTAGAGAAAGCCCGCGTGCAGCCAAAAATAATATATAAATAAAATAAATTTTAAAAAGAACAGAGGGGTTTATCTTGATACGCGAGTCTCTTTTATCATGGTGAGCCTGGCTCCTGCAAGTAAGGTCTAACACCAGTAACCTTTTTATTGTCTGAGATGCTTTGTTCACAGGAGATACTCAATAAAACTCAATAAAACTATGTTAAATAAGTAAATCCTCTGTAACACTGCAGCTCCAAATATGAGCCCAAAGGTTGGCACAGTACTGTATGTAAAAACATCATTTCTGGGCTTCCCTGGTGGCGCGGTGGTTGGGAGTCTGCCTGCCGATGCGGGGGACACGGGTTCGTGCCCCGGTCCGGGAAGATCCCACATGCCGCAGAGCAGCTGGGCCCGTGAGCCATGGCCGTTGAGCCTGCGCGTCCGGAGCCTGTGCACCGCAACGGGAGAGGCCACAACAGTGAGAGGCCCGCAAAAAAGGTACCGCAAAAAAGAGGTACCGCAAAAAAATAAATAAATAAATAAAAAACATCATTTCCATGTTCTTAAGGAGATGTTCTCATTAAAGTTTATACCCCACCAAAAAAAATAAATAAAAGCAAATCTTTGTTATCCAGTTGCAAGAACATTTCTGGAGTAAGACTTAAATTAACAGGAGAATTGATATATGTTGTTTTAGACCATCTCACCATGCTATCTGAAAATACTTCTACAAAAAGAAAAAAAAAAGGCATTTTTATCATAATATGGTAAAATATAATACAAGTGGAGTTTATTGTTGGAATGACTCTATTATTGACCCAAACTAATTCTCTGTGAAATTTGACCAGTCTGCTTTTTGCCTTTCATTCATTATATTCTGTAACAGCTTTAGGAAAGGTGGTTTTGACCAAAAGGGTATCAGATATAGCTTAAAATTAATAATTTAAAATCTTTGGCAGTATAAGTGATTAAGAGCAATTCTTTTTTTCTTTTTAATTAGTAGTATCTGGTTTCAAATCCTGAGTCTAAATACTTACTAGCTGTGTGACCTTGAACAAACTGCTCAATCTCTGTAAGTCGCAATTCCCTCACTTGTTAAATAGGGATAATATTAGTACCTATTGCTTGATAGGGACTGATTTTAAAGATTTTATGAGAAAGTTTGTATAAAATACTTAGTTAATACTTATCCCGGACACATAATGAGAATTTGATAAATGTTAGCTATAATTTTTCCACTTTGAAACAAAATGGTGACTGCATTTAATAGATATAAATCACCTTTAATTTCTCAATAGAAGTGGCATCTTGTAAGTGGCAGCAATTACCATGATCTTCTATTTACAGAGTTTCTTGTTTGCACATTAAAAATATTATCTTGACAGTATCATGGTCTAAAATGGCTCTGCTCACTCTGACTTTGGAGAAAGGTTCTCATGAACTTAAAAGTCATACGTTAGATCAATCAGTAGAGGATCAGAGAGGAGATGAGGTCAGGAAAATCAGTGATGAAGGATGATGAGGGAGGAGAGAGGGATGGAGGAGCAAGGGAGGGAGGCAGGTAGAAAAGGAAGGAGGGAGAGGGAGAGGGAAGCTTTGTAAACAGCTTAGGACAACTGGCTTCTGGGTAATTGGAACTGAACCCTCAAGCACTGGGGCTGATTAACTATCGTACCTCTGCTCTCCCCTCCTTAGAGACCACCTCCACTGGGCACCCCTGCTGTTCACACTCTTGTCTTCCTAGTAATAACCTCAGGGTTGTCTCAAGGTGATAGTCTCAGGAGCTACTTTCAAAATATCTGCAGCTAGTGTTATTTTACTACTTATAATTTAGGAATTCAAACACTGTAAAATCACAATTAAGGAAAAAAAATGGGGAAAGTTATGAAAGATACTAAGTTTACTTAGGAATCACCAAAGTAAAATTTAGCTCAATGACCTAAGGATAAGTTTGGAATTGCTAAGTATTGTGAAATGAGGAAACTAGTTTTTAGCCAGTCCATGGGCTTAACGCTAAGACTGAAATCAGAAAGACTGGCAACTGGCAAGAGAAGTTAAAAACAGGGCTGACTGAAGATACCTGGTTGCATTAGTGAGAAGGCAGTTGGTCTCACGGAGACTGGCACTGTTGACATTTATTCTAGCTAAGAGTCAAGCTGGGGAGCAAGCTGAAAGCCTGAAACTCCCACACACTTCAAGAGCATCTTGATCAATACCTCCAGTCCATTCTGCTATGATAGCAAGTCTGCCTCTGTTTATTTAGCTTTAATTGCTACTCAATTAGCAATACCAGAGTTGCTCCCAAATCCATATTTGACTAACATATGCTGTACACGTTTTCTCTTCATTCTTATTCTACCATCAAAAGCAGCATACGTTTTAAGTTCACATCTGTAACTAAGGATATAACATTTCTATTTTTCAGTTTTTTTCTTTTGTTGTCACTTGTTCTGGTGCAAGGTCTTCATCTTAGCCAAGACGAGTGAAATGCTCAGTAACTGAGGAAGACAGTTTTCAGACCAAGTGGGTGTGTTATCTTGGGAAACCCCTCAAGCTAGAATTTTGTAACAGACGTAAAAAAGTCTCAAACTCCATGATTGAATAATACTATTCAAAGCTTCTTGCATGAAAAATTCACACATATGCCAGTATCATTATTATTTTCCTTATTTACACTCTGAGTGATAATGTGATGAACTGGAAAGAACATTCACTCTTGGGCCACACAAACAATATTTGAATCCTGACTCTCCTACTTACTCTAGTTATAACCTTGAGCAAGTGACTTGACCTCTTGGAGTATCCATTTTCTCTTCTATAAAAGTGAGATGCTGGGCTTCCCTGGTGGCGCAGTGGTTGAGAGTCTGCCTGCCGATGCAGGGGACATGGGTTCGTGCCCCGGTCCGGGAAGATCCCACATGCCGCGGAGCAGCTGGGCCCGTGAGCCATGGCTGCTGAACCTGTGCGTCCGGAGCCTGTGCTCCGCAACGGGAGAGGCCACAACAGTGAGAGGCCTGCATACTGCAAAAAAAGAAAAAAGAAAAAAAAAAAAGTGAGATGCTGCCCATTTTGGAGAACTGTTAGAATGAGAAGAGAAGATATATGGACAGATCTAGCACATGATAAGCATTCAATAAACTATTATTTTCATTATCCTTGTTATCACTAATCATATTTTCTCATATTGTCACATCACTCTAAAATATTGTTGATTTTGCATATGTTCTATGAAAGTATCATATTTCATACATTTTACTAATTAGAGAACATCTGTCATTGGACAAGGCTCTTGAAAAGATAATGCTCTTAAAGCAGAGAATTTATAGAATTTATATGGTGGTAACAGTGGTGGTGGTAGTCATTTTTACTTTCAGAATCTTGGTGTTCAATTCTTTTTTAAGAAATATTGATCACTTAATAAATGCAAAGTAAGACACAATTCCTACTGTCAAGAAAAATAAACTTAGTGTGGGGTATGGACAAAACACAGGGAAGAAAATCCAATGGGTGCGGTAAACATGGCACAAAGTGAAGAGAAAGTTGGATAGATGGACCAGTAAAGGCTTTGATGGTCATGAAAAAATTTAACCTGAGGACATGGGGAATGAGATGAAGAGGAGGGAATTTCCAGTAAAAGAACCGGCATCATAGTAGATACAGGTAACTGGGACATGTTGGGAGATAAAATGGTAGCATGCTATAAAACATTTCCCAAACTCTTTTAATAGGTCAAAATTTTTTTCAAATAAAATTTTATGCAGAGCCCTAATACGTAAAATATTTCAAAGTAGTAATTAGTCTATCAGTTCAAATTTAGCACAATTATTCCTATAATGTTCTGGTCTAATGACATGTAGACATTTGAACCCCAGGGTAATAGACAATAGTTGCAGCCTCAGCATCCATTGCACTGGACCAAAATTTCATGTAACTTCTGAAACACATCTTGGAATTATTAGGATTCCAGAGAATTCATTTGAAAAATCACTGGGATAGAGGGATTTGGAGTACAGCCTGATGGGTTTGTCTTAACACAATTAAAAATGGGAGTCTTTGAAGGCTCCTTAGTGTGGGAATGATACAGAATAGCACTGCTCTAGAAAGATTAATCTTATCAATGAATAGGATAAGCTGGAAGAAAAAAGATTAGAGATAAGGAGATCTTTTAATTATCAGACTGTTGAAATAGTACAAAGGGCTGAACCAGGGCCCAGAACTAGGGTGGTGGGAATGAGGTATTCATTTGCATTCTAGTTTAAATTGGAACTTTGTTTTCTAATAAGAGAACCCTGTTTCATGGGGGGTTTTTTTTGAACATCTTTATTGGAGTATAATTGCTTTACAATGGTGTGTTAGTTTCTGCTTTATAACAGTGCAAGAGAAGAGAACCCTGTTTTAATTTCACAGTCTTAAAGGTACTATTGCTATTATTACTTCTACATCGAACACATAAATTTTGTTGGTCTTTAAAGTTTTCAGTTCTTTGGAAATTAACTGTTACATAAGAAATGAAAGGGGCTTCCCTGGTGGCGCAGTGGTTGAGAGTCCGCCTGCCGATGCAGGGGACACGGGTTTGTGCCCCGGTCCGGGAAGATCCCACATGCCGCGGAGCGGCTGGGTCCGTGAGCCATGGCCGCTGAGCCTGCGCGTCCGGAGCCTGTGCTCTGCAACGGGAGAGGCCGCAACAGTGAGAGGCCCGCGTACCGCAAAAACAAACAAACAAAAAAAAGAAATGAAACCTTTTGTAATTACTATTCTGGAAGGTAGATTTTTAGAGTAGAGTTTGGTTGGAAATGTTGATCTGAAGATTTTTTTTTTTCTTTAGGGTTTTAGTTATTTAGTTCTTGGTTCATAAAGACCTTAGGTTACTTTTCCTGATTACTCTCTTAAGGTACTTAACTAAATATAAATCACATGTCACTATTTAAGTGTATAAAATTTTTAATAACTTGGTTTAAATAAGTCCACACCCTTTAATTTCTACAGTATTTCTATTTTTCGTTACATAAACTTAAGACAGGATGTTAATCTTCCTTAACATCTTTCCTAAAGAGTAGGCTTTTCTGACACTGGAACCAGAGTGTAGAGAGAAAAGATTTTAATAGCTTTGTTGCAAGGCTTTAGAAATCAGAGGCAAATATTTTGAAGACATAAATACTATGTCTAAAGGTTTTATAACACCTTATTTATCAATCATCACCAATAAAAATAATATTCCATATAAGTAAAAATTCCAAACAATGGAAGCTTATTACTTTAGATGCCTTCTTTTTCCATTTCGATCACTTTGAAGGAAATCTTTTATAATGCACTCCCCATTGGCTTGCTGTTGGAATGGCAGTATTATTCAAATCTTAATGCCTTTTGTTCAAAATTCAGATTCCTTTCTGATTCATATTTTGCCACTTCTATTTCCAAAGTGCGTGATTTCTTCAGATTTCTCATTTGTTATCACTAGTCAGCCTGTGTGGACCACCAAAACAAACAAGAAAGGAACACAAAAAAATGTGTTACAATTGCATATAAAATAAAAGTCAATATAAATGATGATCTTCAAGAATACTTTGTGGCAGCCATGTAGCCATCAGAAGTTTTTTTTTTTTTTTTTTTTTTTTTGGTACGTGGGCCTCTCACCGCTGTGGCCTCTCCCGTTGCGGAGCACAGGCTCCGGACGCGCAGGCTCAGCAGCCATGGCTCACGGGCCCAGCCGCTCCGCGGCATGTGGGATCTTCCCGGACCGGGGCACGAACCCGTGTTTCCTGCATTGGCAGGCGGACTCTCAACCACTGCGCCACCAGGGAAGCCCCAGAAGTATTTTATTGGTATCCTTTATATTGACTCCCAATGGGTAAGGTTATTGGATAAGGATTTCTGATTAAGTTGACTATTACTGTAATTTTCTGGGACATTCATAAACTTAAATATTTCCATTTGATTCTAGGTGATTTATGTTAAAAGATATGATAGGAAGGACATAGAGAATATATCCCAAAACATTAAATAAAGTAACTGTTGTATTTTGAGAGTCATGGCTGCAGGAAATGACATCCACTCAGTGTTTGGTTTTGCTAGCTATTACAGGAGAAGTTTATTTTTCTGAGCACATACCCCTGCAACTCCCATTGTACCCTGCGCTGCCCTATATCATGGTTCATGTCATGTTGTCTTATAGAAATTTTTGTTTAAAATCTATCTGCCCCTCTAGGCTTAAAAACAACTCCTAAAAGGAAGGATATGCCTATTTTATAAACACAAATAGGTACCCAATATGCACTTATTCATACTTTCTGGTTGCAACTGAAAAGAATATTTAAGATCAGTATAAACCCAGACAGATGCAAGAAACTGAGACAATTAGGAATAATTTACACTTTCTGGTTCCAGTCCTTGAGGGAATCTTCTATGTAAAAACAAAAACAAAAAAACAACTTCTGCCAAGCCTTACATCTTATCTCTATCCCAGCCTTCCAATCTCCTTTTCCAGCACTTCTGGATAATGATTTAATGATTCTCTGCTCCATGCAAACCTTTTCTTTGTGTTCATCACATGCTCCATGGAAGTTCCCTTCTATACCTTCTTTGCAATCTTTGGGAGTCAGTTCCTGGCTCTGACTGACTGACTCTCAAGTACTTAAGGCAGAGAGGAAAGGACATTGAATATGGTCATCATTTTTAGTTTGAAGTCATAGGTTTATAAACTTTAAAAGTGACAAGGGGGGGGGGGGCTTCCCTGGTGGTGCAGTGGTTGAGAGTCCACCTGCTAATGCAAGGGACACAGGTTTGTGCCCCAGTCCGGGAAGATCCCACATGCCGCGGAGCGGCTGGGCCTGTGAGCCACGGCCGCTGAGCCTGCGCGTCCAGAGCCTGTACTCCGCAATGGGAGAGGCCACAACAGTGAGAGGCCCGCGTACCGCAAAAAAAAAAAAAAAAGTGACAAGGGTGGCAGGTAATTCCAACAGTAGCTCCTTTTTGTCACTCCCAATATGCGCTTTATACAGAACTAGGCCTATGTGTACACATCATTTATTATCCTGATAAGTTACTTATAGACCCATTTTTAAGGACATAAAACTGAAGTTCAGAGAGGGTAAGAAGTATGTCCAATGGCACAAGAGAACATTACAGACTCAGGATCAAAGCCAGGTTTATCCCATAGTGCTGCAAACAGCATCCTCATGTTTTCTGGTCTCCTTTCTTTGTAAGGAGGTCTACGTTTTCAGAACCAACCTGGCATTTTCGTGAAAACTTCCCCTGACAAACTGCTCTCTTTAGTTGCCAAAGCCCTTTTCCTTCCAGGTTCTAAACCTAGGAGAATTAACCTGTTGGGTTGCAAATAGCTACATACGGAAACCAGATTGATACACAGCAGCCAGGAATTTGCATTTTAGTAATAAACTTTAGACAAACTAAAATTTTTCCAGAGCATGCTGGGATTTCAGGCACTGTGACCAGATTCTTGGAAGGTATTTTGAGGCAGAGATATTTACTGGAGATCCATCAGAGGCATAAAGCTGTTTCCTTAAGTTTGTACAATCTGATCTTTTCTAGTTGCAGGATAACAATTTATAGTTAATATTAGTGATAGTGGAAGAGTTACTTTATTTACCAGGGAAGACTATGGATGGTAATGGTTGATGTCTCTGTGTTTAATGTGTGGATTGAACAGGAAAGATGAACGCTTAGAAGTAAAAGGCATACAGGGGGACATGACAATTGAAAGAAATGTCAGAAGGAAAACAAATGCACTAGGTATTCTTTTCAGAGTAACAGTGTCCTTACCATGACAAGAAACAGAGGGAAGGAAAGATTTCATGCTTATAGATGACAAGCAATTTTCTTCAGTTTACAGTATTTCTCTAGTACAGTGCTGTCCAACAGAATTTCTGTAATGATGGAAATTTGTTTATATCTCAGCTGTCTAGTGAAGTACCTGCTAGCCACTTGAAATATAACTGGTGTTACTGAGAAAATTATTATTTTTTATTTCAATTAAATTTAAATAGCTTGATGTGGCCGGTGGCTACCATATTGGACAGTGCAGCAGGCAAAATAGAAACTGAAACCATTTCTCCGATTTTCATTCCCGTCAAATTAAACACGATGATTTTTTGTTAAGTTTTTATTTTTTCTAAGTATTCTGAAGGATTCGGAGTTATATTGCAGGTAGTACCACTTAGCTTTTACCTGTGAGACATCTAAAGTGAGTGAGATGCATCAGGCTTCCAAGCCTGGATCCATCACTTCAGCTCTCATAAATAGTGTTATTAAAATAAAAATTTCACAAGCATACATTAATAATGCCTGTCCACAGAGCATGCAACTCATTTACATAAAATCGTTTAGGCTATTCATAAGTTAAAGTAAAAATTATTTAAGGTGATGGTTCCCTTTGTGCCAGGGGAAAATGTGCTCTCTAGGAAAACATCAGCCAGTGACACGAACCTCATTCCTTAGTGATTAGACATTGAGTGGAAAGGAAGAATGAGTAAAAAGAAAGAGAAGGATATAATGTAGGCTTTGCAAACTCAAATGTCTACAGGACCAGGGCATATGATGTAAGTATGTGACTTGCAAAGTCAGGCTGAGTGTGAAGCAGAGGGCGCTGCCCGACCCCCGCCCCCGCCCCAGGGATTTTACTGCTCTGGTTATTCCAGGAGCCACCTGCTCAGCCAGTCTGTCCCCAACAGCATGCCACTCCTCCAACCCGCTTGAGGCAGCCACCTGGCCTCTTTCAAGCAAGTTCAAGCACCACAGTACTACAGGATTTCTACAGTTTCCTTCAGTTCCAATACCCTTTGAATCTAGGATTGTCAATCCAATATTTTTAATGGGGAAAAAGTTTTGTTTTAACCAAAATACTATATTTTGGAGTTTTGATGCATAAGGATAAGTTTATAACTAGTACAAGTATTTATGGGGTGGGAATTTGGAGATTATTACATGCAAATTTTTCTCCTATGTAAACTACTATTCAGTGTTTATTTGCATACCAGCTCATAGCCTCTAAGTTAGGTGGCTGCCATGGGCATAACCTAACTAGTAATATGTGTGCCTTACATATTTTGCATAAATACTAACATATAGTCAAGGAACTAGTCAAGGAACATGGTGCTCAATGAATGTTTAATGAGTGAATGGTGCAGAGATGCCTATATATGAATGTAATTAAGCTTTTGCACAGTAAGAATAATTACCCAACATCTTCATGATGAAAAAAATTATAAATCTTTCTATTGTGACAGTGCCTGACATGGTAGTTCTCGTTTCATTTTGTGCTTTTGATGTATTTATGGCTCGTTATGCAGTGGCTTAACTATTCCTTTTACAATAGGTTATTAGGGTTCCTATTTGAAAGCACTAAAAAAAGTGATCTTTTTTAAAAATTAAAAATCTTCATGAGCTAAGAAAACATACTAATTACTTTTAAAAGATGTCCCTTTAGTGGTCCACAATTAACAGATATCACTAGGAATTAATGGTGTGTATGGGGGAGTGGTAGGCATTACTACATCTTTTTAAAAATAAATATTCCTTATTTATTCCTTATTATTCCTTATTTATTCCTTATGAATCACATAATTGTCACTAACATCTTAGAACTACTGAGTTTATTAGATGCTTTCTTCTAAGAGGAGAGAGAAAATGGATAAAATAGGTTATTCTGTAAATGTAAATTTAGGGAAGAACCTCTGAAAAGAAAAGAAAAAAAATTGCAGCTGGGTGGAAGTTAAGGAGAGGCCGCAGACGACTTCTAGTTTTCGGAGGGTTTGTGCCACATACCTGCAAAGAAGAAATCAGGATAAAAAAGAAATTAGAGACGTGTGAGTTATAAAGTGGGACAAAATAAAGTCAGATTTTGTGTCTCCCTTGGACAATCTTCACGAGTAATATTACCATTAGTATTTATAATAATACCACCAGAAGAATGAATGATTGATTTACTTTTAAACTCCAGATTATTTCTACTGACGGTTGGTTGTTTTATCCAACGCAAGTACATCTGGTATTTTATGTTTCATTTTAATACAGTGAGAAGAATTCTAGGTCATTGGAGAAGGGCATACATTTTTAGATAAAGAGTACAAATAAATGATACGTTAAAAACTCTCATTTTGTTCATATTTACTTTTGGCTGCATTGGGTCTTCATTGGGTTGCATGGACTTCTCATTGCAGTGGTTTCTCTTGTTGCGGAGCACGGGCTCTAGGCTCGAGGGCTTTAGTAGTTGTGGCTCTTAGGCTCTAGAGCACAGGCTCAGTTGTAGCACATGGGCTTAGTTGCTCCCCGGCATTTGGGATCTTCCTGAACCAGGGCTCGAACCCGTGTCCGCCACATTGGCAGGCGGATTCTTAACCACTGCTCCACCCGGGAAGCCCTGTTCATTCCTAAATATCATCACGTTTTGAAAGTTTTGAACCTTGGTATTGATGATATGGTTTTCTAGGTTTATGAAATTAGAAATTATTTTTAACGTTCAAAAAATATAAGAGCTGACAAAGATCTTAGAAATAATTAGTCCCGACCCCAACCTTTTATAAGTAGAAGAACTAAGCCTCAGTTTGAAGGTGACATGGCTGGTTGATGGCTGAAGCCAGTGCAGAGGTCAGTACACCCAGCTCCCCCATTCAGAGCCCTCTCCACTCCATCTGACACCTCAGCCACAATGAATACTCCAAGTGATCTCATCAGAGTCTGAGATGACAAGACTCATATACTTATGTGGATAATGAGACCAGAGGTTGGACACCTGGCAATGTGATGCGTCACATGTTCTTTCCAAGTTTCCGTTTTGAAATATGTCCTATCTTAAATACACTGCCCAGCTCCCTGCTGTCTCTTTAGAAAACATGCCCTACCCGCTACCAAGAAGTAAGCATCTCCCACCAAGTTTGAGCCAGGTGGAAGTGCTACATAAAAATAGAAGAAATGACATATATTAGTGATACACATTCTAAAATGAATGCATTTTCTTAAAATCTTTCTGTATTTCTTTTAGTTTTTTTAAATAATGTTACATAAAGTATTTTAGATAAAATAGTTTTCTATAACTAGTTGCAACTTATAGTTAATTTATGGTTATATCAAAAAAATATTGGGGCTTCCCTGGTGGTGCAGTGGTTGAGAGTCCGCCTGCCGATGCAGGGAACGCGTGGTCGTGCCCCGGTCCGGGAAGATCCCACATGCCGCGGAGCGGCTGGGCCCGTGAGCCATGGCCGCTGAGCCTGCGCGTCCAGAGCCTGTGCTCCGCAACGGGAGAGGCCACAACAGTGAGCGGCCCGCGTACCGCAAAAAAAAAAAAAAAAAAAAAAAAAATTTATCAAGGATGTGTTGAGCCACTTAAAACCCCTAGAATATAGTTTATTTCAGGCATTATTTTATTCATCTAATTAAAATATTTTGAGGGTCAACCATGTAGAAACAATCAACTTCCTTTTTTTCTTTAAACACACCTGCCTGCTAGGGTCTTGTTGATAGCTCCTGCTTAGTTCATGGCTAGTGAACTACTAATCTTTTCTCTTAATGTTGTCAGGGCCCTGTGGCCCTCCCTTGCTAACATAAGCCCATCTTTCCCAGTCCTCTTCACAATAGCCGCCTAAGTCCTGTGTCTGTCCATTCACTATGATGGTATATTCCTACCTCAACTCTCACCAGTGTCCTCATGGCCAGTGTCTCATCACCCCAAAGAGAATGCAAGAACCTTGGGATTCGTGTCTGCCACTTGCCATTGAGAAAAAGTTGGCAACTATAACTCAAGATATTTCTGCTCAACTATACCACAGGCCCACAGTATGAACCTAAGTGGACCAAGGTATCCTTTGGTGGCCTGTGGCCCTTCTCATAAACTCTGGGAATCAGGCTACAGCCCTTTATCCTGTGAGATCTTTCCAACTACCCATGCATTTTCATCTTTTCATCAAATTATTATCCCCAACTCTGGGGCCCAGCAAGTGTCTAAACCCTGGGTTCTCCTCTTCATTTCCCTCTCTGACTCTTTTATACTCCCTAGAAGTTCTGTTAGTTGTCCTTCTGTTTGGGTAGAATTTCGTATTCTCCGTTTTCTTTTCTCCAATATCATGCTATATCCTTAATAAAGAGCAGACGAAGAGAGAGGAGGGTGGAGGAGGAGAGAATTTACAGAATAAAATACCACGGTGAGAGGGCTTGAATACAAATGTCATACTAAAGAAGCATAGCATTATCCCACATATACAAGGAAGACACTTCTGATGGGGTAGCTAAAAATTACAATAAATGACAAATGATCTGTAGCTTCCCTGTACCCCACTCTCTGCTATCACCCACACCCCCCATATATCTCCAATTAATATCTTTGTCTATGTGTAGTGTGTATATTTTTCTCAGCTTTGGATTAAGTATTCTTGATTTTGTTCACTTTTAATGTCAGACTAAAAAAAAATTATGCCAGTATTTAAAGTCAATGTTAAGTATTTGTACCTGCTTGTTGTGGATCCTCAAGGAGAGGTCAATGGAATGCTTCGGTTATCTGGGGCTTATCTCAGTCATAACCGTAACTCCATCTCCTTCCCTTTCCCTATACCCATCTCCATTCTCAAACAGCAGTTTTCAGCAATTTGCTTGTGTTATGTTTTGGGATAGTTTTCATTGTGTTTATTTTGCTTTGGGATTGTAAGCTTCATGGAATTGGAGAATTTTGTCTATTATTTGTGTCCCCTGCTCTCCCTCCTTTCATTCTGGGTCTTCTGTAAACTAGACTGCTTTTTGTTGTCCCTCAGGTCACTGAAGCTTTGTTTATATTTTTTAGTCTTTTATCTTTCTATATTTTACTTTAGGTACCTTCTTTTTCTATGTCTTTACAGTTACTGATCTTTTCTTCTGAAATGAATATAGTGCTGTTAATTTTATCTAGTAAATTTCTAATTTCAGGTATTTTAACTTTCATCTCTAAGAGTTCCAGTTTTTCTCTTTTATATCCTCTACTTGTATCCTCATTATGTTCATGTTTTCCTTTACATCCTTGAGGATGTGGAACGTATTTATATTGATATCTTAAAGTCCTTGTCACCAATTTTATCATCCCTTTTATTTCTAGGATTGTTTCCTCTGACTGATTTTTCTTTGGGTTAAGGGTCAAATTTTTTTATCTTTCTTCATATAGCTAGTAATTTTATATCAGTTGCCGAACATTGTGAATTTTAGGTTGCTGAGTGCTGGATTTTGTTATATTCCTTTAAAGATTGTTAGACTGGGTGCACATTTTAGAACTTTGATGTTTCAAGGCTTTTTTTTTTTTCCACACTGCACAGCTTGCAGGATCTCAGTTCCCTGACCAGGGACTGAACCCAGGTCATGGCAGTGAAAGTGCCAAATCCTAACCATGAAACCACCAGAGAACTCCTTAGGCTCTTTTTAAAGTCATTTTAGGGAAAGTCTAGAATGAAATTTTCTCTTGGCTATTTTAGTCCCACTTTTAAGATACAGGTTCTTCTGTGTACTCTACTGAATACCCAACAAGGCATCTCTACTCTGGTTGATGGGAACTCAAATAATTCCCAGCTCTGTGTGAATTTTGGGAATTGTTCATCTTACAGCTCCAATATAATTATTCTTTCACTGGAAGATGTTCTCAGTCTGGACTCATGAGTCTTCATGGTATTCATGTATATTTGGTACTTAGCCAAAGACTCATAGGAATCCCTAGTCAGATTGTTAGAGTTCTTTCTCTACACACTTCCTTTATCTCAGATACTTTGTCCTGCAAGTTCTAACTGCTGCAGCCCCCTCAAATTGGGACATCTATGCCCCAACTCAATGAGATTTCCAGGCTCATTTTGGTTTCCCTATGTCTATACTGCAGCCCAGAAATTACCTCCAAGCAAGAAGCTCAATTCATTTGCTGCTTTTCTCAGGGACCATTAGGTATACTGCGTATGGTCCAGTTTCTGAAAATAGATGTATTCTATATTTTGCCTAGTTTTCTAGTTGTCTATGGATGAAAGGCAATTCTAGACTCTGTGACTCCCTTATGGCCAGAAGCAGAAATATCCTGCTTTTCAAGCACAACTTCCTTTTAGGCTTGTGATTTTACTTCAGTTGCTTTTCTTTTTTTTTTTTTTTTTTTTTTTTTGCGGTACGCGGGCCTCTCACTGTTGTGGCCTCTCCCGTTGCAGAGCACAGGCTCTGGACGTGCAGGCTCAGTGGCCATGGCTCACAGGCCCAGCTGCTCCGTGGCATGTGGGATCTTCCCGGACAGGGGCACGAACCTGTGTCCCCTGCATCGGCAGGCGGACTCTCAACCACTGCACCACCAGGGAAGCCCTTCAGTTGCTTTTTAACACACAATATCCTCTCTCACCACTGTGCTTATATATGTGCCAAATAAAATATCCCTGCATAAGTGATTGCTTTCTCTTATGTTGTTGCTCTTATCTCCTCTCAAGAGATTCTAAAATATTTTTTCATCTAAATTCTTGACTGAATATATGATACCACTTTAGGAAAAAGAGACATTTGTACTGTAGCTGGATAAACAGGTGGAGAGGTATGAGAAGATAGAACTGGGTCCTGTTTGCTCTCAGTTCCAGTTATCATGGGTGGTATCTGGAGTTGCAAGCCACCATAAAAATGAATTTTTAACATTAGTGAAAATGAAAATTACATAGATTTTTATGACAATTAATTAATAAAAGGTAACTGAAAGAAGAGATTTTCTCTTCGTGGTTGACTTTTGTTTCCTATTCTAGGTGTTATATGCACCTCTAGGTTTTCAGTAAAACTCAAGATGATGTGACAGAAAGGTTTTGTATTAAAATTTTTTGAAATCTGGTCTTAAATGTAACTCTGAATTTAGGCAATTACTATTCATTCCAAATCCAGAAAAGGAAGTAGCTGCAGATCAAGTTAGGCAGAAATTGTCATATTTTTTTACCCTAGAAGATGAGAAATATAGAACTATTACCAAAATTGTTCTTAATGTAACCATCATCATGAAGCATTAGTGAACATATAACTGAATAACTTTGTTCTGTTTGAATAAAAAAATTCACAGATTTTATGGGATGCAAGTGGCGCAAAGATTATATTGTACCAGTTTTTTATCATTATTCATATCTCTATAACACATTTCAACTGAAAAAATGATTTTTAAGTGCATAATTAAGATGTACTGTGGGCCCTAGAGGGAGAATAATACTCAACTGATTTTTTTGTTATTGACATAAATCTTTATTCAAGGACATTCATAGTTTAATAATAATGTTGGGTAGCATAAATCTTATAAGTGCATAGAATTACATTTTTTTAAAAATACTAATTTATGCGTAAAAGTCATCCTAAGTAAAATTACTAACTTATTCAGGTAAATAGCAAAGGCCTTTATGCAACACATTTAAGTGCAATAGCCCTGTGACTTTTTTTAAACTTCAAATATTCAGTAGCATAAACAGTGGTGAGTTTGCCTTAGATAATTTGGAAAATTTCCTGAAAAGAGTCAGGGTGCTGCAAATTATTTAATCCAACATGAAATCTATAAATTGGAGAGCTGTAAAGCACTGTGCACATAGGTTTCAAGGTGTTTTCTTATAGTTATAGGACTATAGTCCCTTATAGTTATAGGACTTCTTTCTAACAATATCCCTTTCAAATATAACTGTTGTAATGGATGGTGATTCATTGATTCAGTCACATTTCTGGTCTTTTGTAATACAGTTCAAGACGGTATTGTTTTCTTGACCAAGCTAAAATAAAACAGATGCAAGTAAATCAGACAAAGATGTGAATTTGGCATATGAGTAGACGGAGGGCAGAATTAATGTTTCTTCCTCGTTTAGTTAAGCAATGCTAAATATATTCTGTTATGGTGAACAAGGGGTAATGATTTAGTAGTAAGAACTGTTACGTTTTGCCAATTCTGAAATTTGTAATAAATTAAGCATTAAAAAAAGTAGGAGAGGAATGGGCAGAAATATGATACCAAAGTCTGGGAAATCTACTAAACAATAGGAAGACCTACAGATCTTAAAGTGTTAAGAGCAAATGCTCATATTAATTTTAAAAACAATTATTTATTACATGGGAACCTTATCCCATAGCCTTAAGCACCTTCCTAGTTACCATGGTAGTCCATTCATCGAACCACTCATTCAACAAATATCTACTGAATATGTGTGTGTGTGTGTGTGTGTGTTTATATATATATATATATATGTATATATATGCGTATGTATATATATATATATATCTGTAAATAATGTTGTATTAAGTGACGTAGGGGATGCAAATTACATCTGATCAAAATGCAGCCATCTTAATACTCACTGTTAGGTGAGAGCAAGACTCCATCAGTACACAACAAAGCAGAATTCATTTTTAACACAATCAATTTACATTTGCGTTTTACAAGAAAAAAGAATCACTTAAAAATGTACCAACACAACCAAGGTTTGTAAAATTAATTTACCCATCAGTTTGGATTTTACCAAGGGAGACAAACCAAAGTTTTAGTCAAAGACAAGATGGCCAGTTGATGCATAGGTGCATGGTCTGTGATGTTCTTGCTGGCAAGAAAATCTAGATATAATATGAAGGCAGACTGGAAAGATGCTCATATTAGTTAACAAGAATCTATAATGTTTAAACAGGAAGCATGTGTTTAAAAAAAGATATTCTGGACAAATCTTTTAATATTGATACTTTGTTGAAAACTTTACCAGGATATATCATATCCTATTGTATCAGTTTTGCTTTTATTCTTAACTATACATTGTATGTAGTAAAATAAAGAGTAAAAAAATCTGAACTTTAGATAAATTTTCTTCATTTTTTCCCTTTGAACACAGTTTTAAACAGAAATTATGATAGATTTAGATGTATAATAATTTTAAATAAAATACTCCAATGTAAATAAACCATTAGAGGAAAGACAATGTCAAAAATTATTCATAAAAATTGATTAATATTTACAGTATAGGCAAGGAATCATCTAAGAAACATTATTTATTTACAGTTTTCTTTCTAACTGAAGGAGAAGCTTCATCCTTCTTACCTTTTCAAATAATATTTTATGTCACCATGGAGAAAGCATATGATTCATCAACAATTCAGTACATTTTATTTAGGCTCTCTGGGTAACATTTTTGGAATTTTCAAGTAAAACAGCTAAAATTCTTACATTTAGAGTATACTTTAACATATTTCTGTCCTTTAGTATTGCTACCTAATTGTAAATGTGACATAACAAGATATAATTTTTAATTGATGCTCACCAACTGAGAATTGTTAATTTTTCTAATTTGCTAAAGAACGAAGATATTTAGTCTGCTGAACGAAAAATTAAAATTACTTCCTTAACTTTATTTTAAAGGGAAAAATATTTTATAGCCTGCTTATTTTTCTAAGGTATTAAAGTAAATAGAGAAGGAGCATATCGATATGAGTAACTTTTTAAAATAAATAAATAAATAAAATAGGAAATGGTAAAAAGAGAAAACTCAAAGACTCTAGTAGTAAGAGGCCTGAAGAGGCAAGATGCCTAATGTCAGGACCTGAAGGGCGAGGAAAAAGGAGGGGAGGGTGGAAGGAAGACAAAGAATACAGAAAGAGAGTAAAGGGAGAAAGGAGGAAGTGCAGATAGACAATAACTTGTCCAAGCCCACTAGCCAAAGACTGCCAGTGTGATTCTATAGAGGGTTGATGTGGAAGCCAGTTATGTAATGAGTGGTGTCAGGAAGTGGGGACAACTGGGTTAACTTCATACTCTTCATCTAGAAGGTGGGAGGAGAGTTGTCATTAGTAAAGACGTACTAATCATTCATGTTAGAAGAGGACTTTCAGTTGTGTGATTGTGTGTTGATAGTGTTCTTGTCTCTCTTATACACAAGGTTACAGAATAATCATGTCTCTGTATTGTTCTACCACAGTCATATTGTCTGAGCATTGTTTATATTCTGAAAGTTAATCATTTGGGAATACTGTGGCCTAGCTACCAGAATAAATATAGATCTGAAAATGTCCTGATGATCAAAGTATTACCTACTTAAAATAAATTCCTTAATTTCAAAAATAAAATAAAATTATTTCCTTAAGAATTAATAGTAGAAAATAATGTTTAGTACTTGAATAATATATCATACATACAAATTTTCTATGGTTTTAAAAATTTCTCCACTATATTTGACAGATAATTACTAATGAAATTCTATTTTTCTCAAAAAAATATATTCTGGATATGAAATAATTAGAACTCCTTATATATATCAACCACATAACTGTTATCCTCAAAATGGAAATAATTTGGGCCTTTTATTATATTTAATATTTTGAAAGAATCAATGTGTTGTGTAATTCCATCAACAAATTAAAAAACCATAACTAATTATGTGCAGGGCAGTGGACTACATGCTATTTAAAAAATTGTTTTAAATTAACTGCCCATGTCATCAGCATCACATTTCTTATCATTCTGGTCTGTTTTATTCAATTCTTTTTTATTTATTTATTTTAATTTTGCGGTACGCGGGCCTCTCACTGTTGTGGCCTCTCCCGTTGCGGAGCACAGGCTCCGGACGCGCAGGCTCAGCGGCCATGGCTCACAGGTCCAGTCGCTCTGCGGCATGTGGGATCTTCCCCGACCGGGGCACGAACCCGTGTTCCCTGAATCTGCAGGCAGACTCTCAGCCACTGCGCCACCAGGGAAGCCCTGTTTTATTAAATTCTTGAATAATTCAGCTGCTGCCTTGTCCTTTGTTTCAATTTACATTTAATCAAAGAATAGTCAAGAACTTAGAGATTATTTATTCAAACCCCCTCATTTTACAGATGTAGATAGAAACTAAAGTCAGGAAAGGTTACATGAGGGGCTTCCCTGGTGGCGCAGTGGTTAAGAATCCGCCTGCCAATGCAGAGGACACAGTTGGAGCTCTGCTCCGGGAAGATCCCACATGCCGCGGAGCGACTAAGCCCGTGCGCCACAACTACTGAGCCTGCGCTCTAGAGCCCGTGAGCCACCACTACTGAGCCCGCATGCTACAACTACTGAATCCCATGCACCTAGAGCCTGTGCTCCACAACAAGAGAAGCCACCGCAATGAGAAGCCTGTGCATGGCAACAAAGAGTAGCTCCCACTCGCCACAACTAGAGAAAGCCTGCACACAGCAATGAAGACCCAATGCAGCCAAAAATAAATAAATTAAAAAAAATTTTTTAAAGGTTGTATGATTTTTTCCTTTATACTTGAAAGTTTAAACCTATAGAAAAGTTGAAAAATAGTACAATAAAGCCTATATAATCTTCACCAATTGTTAACATTTGACAAATTTGTTTCTTCCCTCTGTCTTCACACCACACATATGTCCATGTGTGTATGTATATTAAACTTTCTGTTAAAGATCATAATACTTCATCTCTAAATATTTTAGAACATATCTCCTGATTAGGACATTTTCCTACGAAAGCACAATACTTTTATTACCCTCAACATTACCTACAGTAAATCAATTATAGCATCTAATGTTCTATTCACATTCAAATTTTTTTCTCCAGTATGTCCTCATAAACTTTTTCTTCAAAGCAGGATCCAGTCAAAGCTCATTTAAGGCATTTGGTTAAGTCTCACTGGAGTATTTTAATCTAAAACAATCCGTATGCTTTTAGTTTTTGTTTTTAATGACACTGAATTTTGTAAGAGTTCAGGCCAGTTGTCTAGTAAAATACTCCATGCTTTAGATTGGATAATTATTTTCTTATGACTGTATTCAAGTTAAAAATTTTGGGCAAAAATGTTGCGTAAGTGAAAGCAATTAACTCTCATTGCATTAATCAGGAATCATAAAATGACATTGTCTCACTATTGGTTATCTTAAATTAGACAGCTCTATTAAGGTAGTAATTGCATGATTGATCCATTATAAAGATCCATTTTCCCTTTGTAATTTAAAAGAAAAAGCTATTCACAGGGTGATATTTTAAAACTGTGAATATTTTGTTCTCTTATAAAGTTTCACCAATTGATTTTCATATCTCTGATATCCTTGTCTAAATTTCCTGTTACATCACAGATTGCATAATGGTAATTTGCTAATTCTATCATTTCTTCTACATTTATTGCTGACATTTGTATGGAAGACAGTTCTTCTTTTTCAGGCCTCCTTATTTCCTTACCCCTTCCAACCAGCGTAAAGTTGATCACAGTTGTCCCATTGGCCAGAGATCTCTGTCTCACACATATTCCTCACCTTCAGCATAACAAATGCTCTAGTCCTTATCTATGCACTAACATTTACCGTCCTGGCCATCCCAGGTATGCCCAGGGATGCACTTAGTCCCAATTTCTTTCATGGATTTAAAATGCTGAGGAATGGTTGGACAAGGGATTCAGAAGAAAGGAAGGAATGAGGCTATGAGTTTAAACTCAACAAGATTACAGTTCAATGGCATCAAAGTTTATTTATTTATTTATTTACTTAAAATTTTAGTGGATATTTTCAAATGTAATAGAAGCAGAAAGGATAGTAAAACAAACCCCTAAATACCCATCATTCCATTTCAACAACTCAATATTTTGACAATTTTATTTCATCTATCTCTCACTTAATTTTTTTTCTTGTTGTTCGATTATTTCAATGCAAATCCCATGCATCATGTCATTCTGTCCTTCATATGTCAGTATGTATCTCTAACTGATAGGGTTAGTGGTAGGCAGAATTCTAAGGCAGTGACCCTAGATTCTTGGGCCCTGATATGTACACATTTTCTCCTAGTTATTCAATCAAACACTAACCTAGGCACTGTTTTAAAGGATTTTGCAAAAGTCATTAAGATTCTAAATCAATTGACCTTAAAATAGGAAGATTTTTCTAGGCGGGCCTGGCCTGATCACATGAGCCCTTTAAAACTAGGCCTAGAGATTGGAGACAGAGAAAGTCAGCGATTCAACACATGAGAGGGATATGATGTGCAAGATACCCTCCATTACTAGCTTGAAGACAGATGGGGCCAGGTGGCAAAGAATGTGGTCTCTAGGAGCAGAGAGCAGCCTCTGGTCAACAGCAAGTAAGAAAATGGGGACATCAGTCCTAAAGCCACAGGGAACTGAATTCTGCCCACAACCTATTTGACCTTGGACCCTAGGCCTCATATGAGAATAGCAACCCTGAATCTCAAACTGTTTCAGCAGTTTGAGATTCTGATCAAAGAACTCAGCCATGCTGTATGAGATTCCTGACCCACAGAAACTGTGAGATAGTAAATTCGTATTATTTTAAGCTGGTAAGTTTGTGATAATTTGTTACACAGCCATAGAAAACTAATCTTTTTTTTTTCTAAATATAACCACCCTACTATTATCGGACCTAACAATCACTGCTTCCTATATGTGATGTATGAGGGGTCCTAAAGGAGCTGGTAATCTTGGCTGACATGTTAAATAGGCTTTTATGAACCAGTCAGGAGAGTTAACAACAGAATATAACCTTGTAACTATGGGGGAGCAAATTCAAACAACTAAGACACAAATTAACTTTTGGATCACAGCCCAGTTAAACTTGGAGTCTGTCTGTATTTCTGAAATTAATCAGTTAGAGTTATAATCAAATGACTGTGGAAACTAAGGAACTTAGAACATGTTAAATCATGTCATAGTTAACCTCCCATCTTTGATGAGTCTCTGCAATTTTAAGTAATTCCAGTGAGTCATTTTTCTAAAAGTTTTTTGAGTGTGTGTCATGTACATTACTAGCTATGTCTCCCAAAGGTGCTTTTTCCTTTCCATTCTCTTTTATAATATCCCCAACACTTTATCAACCACTCCTTGTACTTCAAGGTTAATTTTTAAATGAGCTATGTAAAGAAAAGTTACCTAACCAAAAGATACCTAGGCATTAATAGCTTTTTATTCTGATAGTGGTTACACAGTTGTTCATCATATTATTTTCTGAACTTACCTTTATTTTGAATTTTGTTCCCAAATTAAAAAGAAATTTGTCATGTTCTAAGTATGACTGCTGCTGCTTCTAACATAAATTCCTTTGTGAATTTTGATCTCTTGATCATCCTCAGTACAATACTCACTAGATATTTCTTTTGGATTTTGACTGTACATCTCCCTGAAAGCTTCATTTGCCCAACTAACTTCCTCAAGTATTATAGCTCCTTCTTTAAAGACCTCTTCCAGATCTTCTCTCTTTTTAGAAGTCTTACCAGGTTTTGTGGAAAGAAATTATGGATGCATCTCACTCACCTTTAGCCTAAGAACCATTAATGATTAATTCCTGAAGTCATATAACTACATAATCAGACAGGCTGATTCCCAAGCCTCTCTCTTACAAGTTGAGGCCTATTCTGGTTTGTAGCAACTATTCCATGTGTGTTTCTTGACAACAACAGAAGCTATGTCAAGTGAACTTGCTTTGGATGTAGAGCAATCAGCACAGCCACACAAGATGGGCTTGTTGTGAAAAGATTTCAATCAGTGGTTCTAAATATGAAAGACATATTTTTTTATGAAAGATTTCCAAACCATACATCCACAGTTATTTCAGTAGCCTGGATATATATATGTTCTATAAGAATATGTTCAAAGGTATGGAGGTGATGGTGTGAATAAGAAGTGTTATTAAATGTATAGTAGCTTTGTCATTAAGTATTTTCCCAGTCTGTGAATAATAAATATAGAAATGCAGTTATATAGGAGTCTGCTATATTTTTATGTAATCCATTTCTGAAAAATTGATATATATATATGGATCTGGAAGGCTATATATAAAAATTGAATTGTAATAATCCCCAGCTGATTGAAACAAAAATGATTTTTATAGTTTTATTCTCATAGTTTTATGATAATCACTTATTACTTCTGTAACTCCCATTCACCAAAAAAATCCATTTATATACATAGTATGTATATATACATATAGGTATACATATATCTACATCTCTATCTAGCTATTTATCTATCAAAAAAAAAAAAAGACAGTATTTCCAGGAATCAAAAGTGCTTCATGTCCTGACACTCAGAAAACATTGGGAACCACTGATTCAGTTGAGAACACAGAATAAAGGATTTGAGCTTTGATATTTTTGTAAATTTTCAGCCACTATGAAACATAAGTGACTTCATTTGAAGCCTTCTAAAAGCTGAGTAACTGCTGGTAATTGGCTTTTGGGAAGAACAGAATGCATTAAGGCCATATAAATGTTTTGTAACAAAAGGCACATTGTAAAGCTTTATAATATGACCACCAAGGGCTCAGTCAGTAGTGGCCAAATGGATATCCACACTTGCCAACAAATGTCAGAACTAGTCTCCAAAAGTAAAAAATATTTAACTGTATTGACAAAGACAGCCACCTCCAAAGAGCAGAGATTAAATCCCACTAAGAAATACCTCTTCTTGGGCTTCCCTGGTGGTGCAGTGGTTGAGAGTCCACCTGCCAATGCAGGGGACACAGGTTCGTGCCTCAGTCCGGGAGGATCCCACATGCCACGGAGCGGCTGGGCCCGTGAGCCATGGCCGCTGAGCCTGTGCGTCCAGAGCCTGTGCTCCGCAACGGGAGAGGCCACAAGAGTGAGAGGCCCGCGTACCGCAAAAAAAAAAAAAAAAAAAAGAAATACCTCTTCTCTTTTGATGCTTACAGTCCCACAAACTGAATCCCCACGACATTCTCAAATATATATCTCATCATTGCTCAAAACAAACAAACAAAAAGCAAGTAAATGACACCAATGTTTCATTTTACAAGAGCTTCCAACATTATATAACATCATTGCTCCCTGGAAGTCTTGTTACAAAGGGACAGAGTCATCTCACAGGGGCTGTGATTTGCTGCAGTCACCACCAATGGCTGTTGCACTGTTTTCTCTAGTTTTAGGTGTGGCCAGTCCCCAGCAGTTTTCCTCTGGGGACTTCTTTTCCTGACCTGACCCCCATTTTGAAACATGTTCCTCTGTTGTAGCGGTTTTGTGCCACTGAAGAAGAACATATCCTTTCTTTGTTTCACCACAGAAATAACAAACATAGCCCTCTCCCAGTTGGCAGAAACAAAGTGTTTCACTAACCATGTAAAATGCCTCTGCTCAGGAATTTGAAATGTTCGTACAGAAAAAGAGTGTTTCTGACAAAACAGTTTTTTGTTAATGTAATTCATCTGCTAGCAAATGAAGACTCTTAGAATTCATATAATCATTTGATTAAAATCATAATGAATGTTCCAGGAAAGAAAAGTATTATATCTTTAAATCATTTTGTTTATGAAAAATGGAAAGAAAATGGAATGTTGATCAGAAAATTTTAATCAAAAAGTTATTCAAATATGTTAAATAGATTAAAAATTGAAAAATGTTTTTAAAGTGCTCTGTTATATATTACTTATCCAAGAAAATTTGAAAGACTATTATTTGTATTTCATAATTCACTAGTTCCAAATACATTTTTTTGAGAAATTGTTATGGCCAAGAACCTGGGATGGGATAAAAGCAAAGTAAAGAAACTTTTTCCCACTTTGGAGCTGACAATATATAGTATATTTTCTTGACTCTAAGACTCCTATTGTTTCCTATTTGAATAGGTCTCAAATCAAGATTGACCTCTAAGTTAATGCATACATTAGGGAAAAAACTTTTAATTATTTGTTCATCATACATTTGATTCCATCAATCCACTGTACCTGATTGTCTAGAAGCAGGATTCAGAAGTTGGCACACCACGTAATGCCATGGGAATGTTCCAAATCTCATTAGGGACAAAGGAAGGCATAGCAAGGTCTTGAAAGAATCCTGCTGAACACCAGATTATTTTCCTGGCTACTTTACTCTAAGTGAATAAGTGTTTCTGCCCCTAGAGAATCTGACATATGTCCTTATAACTCCATACAAGAGGATTATAGAAAAAGGCATCATTAATTTGACTGGGAAATCAGGAAAGCTTTAAGGATGCTGTAGCTGCCGGATTATTTTTACTGAAGCATTGTTTTGCTTACATCATTTCCCTGTTCAAAAATATTAACTATCTCCCTATTCTAAGACCCTAAACTTTGACTAAAGACTCAGTTTCAACTGGATTTCTGTTGACTCCTCCTGTACTCTAGGATCTGGTCTAGGGCTGTGCTGTCCAATGTTACTGAGCCCTTGAAATATGGCTAGTGTGACTGAATTTTTAATTGTTATTTAATTTTAAGTAACAATTAAAATTATTTTAATTATTTAAAAATGAAATGATACAATTTCTATATTGATTACATACTGAAATGGTAATATTTCTATATGTTGAGTTAAGTAAAATACCTTATTAAAATTCTTTTTACCTATTTCTCTTTAATGTAATAACTAGAAAATTTTAAGTGATAGATGTGGCTTGTATTATATTTCTGTTGAACAGTCCTGGTCTAGGAATAACGAAAAAGCTTTCTTTTACTGATGATATTCTATGCTTCAAGAAAACATGCTTCCTCCTCCAGAGTTTCCCTCCTGATGCAAAAGACTCTGTAGCTGCAAGTGAGAGAAATCTAAGAATTTGTTGGCTCAGTAAGTGAAAAGAACAGAGATAAGGGTTCAGGCATAGCTGGAGTCAGGGACTCAGAGGATGTCATCAGAGCTCAGTCTCTTCGATAGCCAATCTCAGCAAAAGCAGAGTTTAAAATGTCCAGGAGTAAGTCTTATTGGCTGGCTTGAGTTACATGCCCATCTTTGAACCAGTCACCGTAGCAAAGGAAAAGGATTAAACTTGCTTGCCAGACCTTGGTCACATTACACCAATGTCAGAGTGTGAGGACAGTCAATGCCACTTACTTTACATGGGCTGATACCAAGGGTGAGCCTGTTCCTCAGAGAAAAACCATGAAAATTGTTTCCAGAAGAAAAAGGATCAGTAATGTGGGTAAGAAAAAGTACAGATACCTGAAAGACTTGCTTGCCATGCTAAAAAAGTGGGTGTTTTTTCTTCTTCAGGAGTCATATTTCAAGTCACCATTACTTATGGTGCCCTTTGTCATCTTTTGATGCCTTCTCTCTGGCTTCTTCTATTATAGTCCTTCACCATCCCCTTTCCCAGCCCTTCCAGGTCACATCTCTTCCTCTGACTTCCATGCCTTTTCTATTTGCAACCTCTCTTTTAAATACCCATAAAGTCCTACTCTTCTTTCCAGTCTCAGTCCAATTATCACTTCCTCTGTGCTATGATTCTTGATTCCCCTAGCCTAGGACATCTATAATTTTCCACTTTTGTGTTCCCTCTGAAACTGTACACCTTCTAATATGTCACTTTCAAATTAGCATGTATAATCTGTTTGCACGACAGAACTAATGTAGATATTGAGAGTAAGGTCTGCCTGAGATGGTACATTTGAAAGGATCAATTTCAGGTGATTTAATGAAGGAATAATTGAGAGGTGTTGAAATAATTAGGAACCAACCAGGTACAATAAAGCAGCTATAGGTTGGTGATGGTAGGAAGCCATTGCCACCTCTAGACCTGAAAGGCAAGAAGAACCGTGTTACTGGAACTTAGTCAGTGCTATGTCTGAGGAAGAAAAACAGGCAGAGAGGATCTGCAGCTGCAGGGAGAGGAATCCTGTTACTTCCTAAACTGTGCCCTGACAGGATGAAGGGGATAAAATAAATAGTCCAAATTCTCTCTTCTCTATCTTATGCTGGTACATCCATTGGCTGAATTCAACCAGAAGGAAGAGGACAAGGGAGCTTAGTAGTGTGGTGAGTAGAGATCAGCTTCTCGGCAAAGAAGCAGGGCAGGAAAGAGTGAAACAGAGAATAACCTGCAAAGTCCAGCTGTTCTTTTTGTGTTCCCAGCTCCTAGTATAAATCCTTACATATAGCAGATAATAAATCTTAAACAGAAGAATGAATAAATGACTCTCCACAAATCTCCTATATTCCTGGCTCTCTTCATTCATTTTTCATAATGAATACAATAAATGTAATATAAATGTGGAACTAGATGTGATTTACTTTGTAAACCTTTTGCAATGTTTGCAAATAAATAAATACATTCACAAATTAGAAGAAAAATGTTTGTCCAATTGTGTGTTCTCAAATTAGATTTGGAAATTATCAGCATCATACTCATCAGGAAACTTATTCAGCTTTGCCCTTTACCTGGATATCCAATTAATTCTTCCAGCACCCCAGTGAAGTTGGTATTCTCATCCCCTTTTTCAGATAAGGAACTGAGCCTTAAAGGTATTTGAGAATGATCAGACAATGCCTTCCTCTTCGATTCTCTAGCTGCACGAAAACACAACAGAAAAAATTACATGAATGCTTAAATACGAAGGGCATTTCTATAGGAAGTTAAAAATAAAATCAGTGAATCAGAAGTACTTCTCTCACCATTAAGATATGCGGAGGGAAATTGAAATATTGCTACTTCTGTAGTCTTCAAGTGACCATGAAAATGTGTCTTCAGAAAAAATAGTGGCTAAAAGCATGAATATATTTTATTTTAATTGAAGTCTGTTTTCAGGGACATATGCAGAGATGCTTACTTTTAAGTGGTAAAGGCATAATAGCAGGAAAAACTGAAGGGAACAGAGATTGAGAATCATAATGATAAATGCGGATTAAAATAATGGAAAATATGAAAGCTGTGTAATATCTTTCCAATCTAGACGATTTTTGAAATGTCTTTGGAAGGGTATTTTGAACATTCTGAATGCAAATTATGACAATTACTATGCTATTGCCTTTCTTTATCAAAATATCCTTTCATAAGAAAATAGCGCCCAATTTTTATTTTAAAAAGGTATTTTCTTATATCAGATATATTATTCCTATATTATTCTTAATGCAAAATATGTAATATTAACACAAACTTCTAATACATATTTAAATATATCTTGCAGTTAAGTGCTACTTGGCATGTAGAAAGAGCTGACATTTTATTCACTAACTCTAATGCTTGTGATAACTCTGTAGCAATGAACACTATTAAGGTCTAAACTGTAGTCTCAAAAAGCCCTGTCCTACTAAAAGGAACCAGGGTCCTTTAGAGAAATGACTAAGTTCACGCCTATGGTAGGAAATATACAAAATAAGCCTGGGTCATCTTGCTGTTCCAAAAAGCAAGTGTATTATCAAAGAATATTGGAGTCATCTCAAAAAGTTAGAGTAGCCAATTACTGGAGCATTGAAAAAGAAGAATGATGACAATGCAGTGAAACAAGATAAATTTAACCCTACAAATCAATAAGATGTTGACATTTATCCAATAAACAAATGTCTAGAATGAAAGAACATACAATTTACAAACGGGAAATAAAAAGTGAGATACAAACATTACAATATGTTCAGTCTCCACAATAATCAGAGAATATAAATTAAAAACATTAAGACACCATTTTCTTGTCCATTAGATTGGCAAATCTTTAAAAGTTTCAGTATATTAAATACCGACAAAAGAGCCAAAAACCAGGAGATGTTGGAAGCTAAAAGGGTAAATCTTTTCTTGACTGGGCAATTTGGCAGTGACAATTGGTATTTTAAATGTATATACACTCTGGACCAACAATTCTGCTTTCCTGTATCTACCTTAAAGAAAGACTTGCACATATTTTTAAAGAGACATAATGTTGCTGACTGGCTCTATTTTTAATTGTGAAGAAGTTACACAAATTCTATCAACAGGAGAATTAGATATATATGAATCAGTTCAAAAGAATAACTTGGAGGGCTTCCCTGGTGGCGCAGTGGTTAAGAATCCACCTACCAGTGCAGGGGACACGGGTTCGAGCCCTAGTCCGGGAAGATCCCACATGCCGCGGAGCAACTAAGCCCATGCACCACAACTACTGAGCCTGCGCTCTAGAGCCCGCGTGCCACAACTACTGAAGCCCACGCACCTAGAGCCCGTGCTCCGCAACAAGAGAAGCCACCGCAATGAGAAGCCCACGCACCGCCACAAAGAGTAGCCCTGCTCTCCGCAACTAGAGAAAGCCCGCCCACAGCAACGAAGACCCAACGCAGCCAAAAATAAATAAACAAATAAATAAATAAATAAATGTATTTTTTAAAAAAAGAATAACTTGGAGATACCTTCGAGCTATGTTTTAAAGTTAAAAAAAGCCACAGTGAAAAACATACAGTATGATGTTATGTACATTTAAAAACCCAAAAAATTACTTAATTCCATATGTGCTATAATATATGTATATGTATATTATATATACATATATAACTGCACAGGAAATAGATCTGCAAAGATATGCATCAAACTGATAGCATTGGTTACCTTGGGGGAGGAGAATCATGTTAGAGGGAAATAGAATAGACTTTTGCTTTATCTGTATTTTTATACTATAAACACAATAACATATTTAAGTATTCTTCATTTCATAATTTTTTGAATGTTAACAAAATCATCTTCCAATGATTCTCTAAGGAGGGCATTTAAGGCCCCACTCTATGGATGAGGAAAGGGCTCAGAAATGATGGCTGACATGTGCAAAGCTAAACAATAGTAGAGGTGAAAATTAATTCAGGTTGATCTTAGAGCTTCCAGGCAAAATTTTTTTCTCTAGATCACAAGTAAAAATGATCTTGTATTTTGCACTGGTCAAAACTTCTTTAGAGAGATATTTATGTTGGAGACAGATTTGGGAGCAGTAAGTATTTGCCTACTGAAACCGTGGAAATATATTGAGGAGATTGTGGGTAAGAAGAGGGGCTGGTCCAGAACAGAGTCCTGAGAAATGGCAACCTTCAGTGGATGAAC
Organism: Delphinus delphis; assembly: GCF_949987515.2. Taxonomy (NCBI): domain Eukaryota; kingdom Metazoa; phylum Chordata; class Mammalia; order Artiodactyla; family Delphinidae; genus Delphinus; species Delphinus delphis. The sequence goes on from NC_082686.1 coordinate 127,870,650, forward strand.
ACAGTTAAGGAACCCTATAAGAAAGTCAAAGAAGCAATTGCTACATAATCAGAAGGAGAAGGTGAAGTCCAGAATTCAAGCACAAAGAGCACTTCTAGGAGGAGGAAGTGGTCAACAGTGGCAAATGTTGCAAAGAGGTCAAGTACGAGGGCTTTGACGTGTCATTTGGATTTGGTAACAAGGTCATTCGGTGACTTTGTCAAGAGTCTTTGTGTATAGGCGAGACAGAAACCAGAATGCGGAGGGATGAAGCATGAGGAAGATAGGAGTATTTAACAGTATGGTAGGTCCTCAAAAATTTAAACAGAATAATCACATGATCCAGCAATTTTACTTCCGGGTATATACTCAAAAGCATTGAAAGCAGAGAGTCAGATATTTGTACGCTCATGTTCATAGCAGCATTATTCACAACAGCCAAAAGGTGGAGCAACACAAGTATCCATTAAAGGATGAATGGTTAAATAAAATGTGGTATATACATATAATATGGTATATACATATAATGGAATAGAAACAAACTATGGTAGATACATATAATGGAAGAAAATTCTGACACATGCTATAACTTGAATGAACTTAAGTGAAATAAACAGCCACAAGGACAAGTGTTCTATGAGGTACCTGGACGAGTCAATTCATAGAGACAGAAAGTAGAATGGTGTTTGCCAGGGAATGGGCAGCAGAAGGAGAAACTGGGATTTATTTTTCAATGAGTGCAGAGTTTCAATTTGGGAGGATGAAAAAGATCTGGAGATGGATGGTGGTGATGTTTGTACAACAGTGTGCAAATGCTTCATTCCTCTGGACTATATGCTTAACAAATGACAATAATGGTCAATTTATTTTATATATATTCTAACACACACACAAACACATACACACATACAGAGGGTATGAGGAATTGAAGGAAGTCAATGGTGACAACTTTCTCAAAAAGGAAGGTAATAGGGCACTTTAGTCAGAGGAGATTTTTTAAGATGGAGGAACTTTGAGCATATTCACCAGCCTGGAAAGGATTATTAGAGAAACAGAGATACACATCCACCACCTGGTAAAAGGGACACAAATACTGAGCTAGCACATTAAAATCATCCACAGATATTGAACACTATGCTTCCAGGAGTGAACCTGGGTCTCTGGGGAGCAGATGGGCTTAATGTTTTATAATAATACTCACATACAGTAATATTTAACATTTCTCAAAAAACACATAGAATCTAAGCGATGTTAATCACATCAATAATAACTTTTTCTTCAAAAGTTTTTCTACAATTATCTCACTAGAGAATTCAAATCAGATTTTATATTGGTGATGCTATGCGGGGGGTTTTGTTTGGTTGGTTTGGTTTTATGGTTTTTGTGTGGGAGTGGAGGCCGCTTTCTTAGTATTGTTTATTCATTTATTTTTACTGCAAATTCACATTAAGTATGACTTTAGGTGAAATGGAAAGTGTTTCCATTTTTTAATCATCCCCTAATTACTTTTTATTGCCTCTTTGAAAATATAGTTAACTAAAAAGCAGAGTGTGATACCCTGAGAGCGTGGTAGTTTCTAGAGTCCAGAAAGTAATTCTTGCAATCTGTGGAGGTTTACATAATTACTTAATTATTCTTGCAATCCACCCCCTTCCTCTTCCCCAACGACCAAGGGAGGTTGGGAGAGACCGCCACATACAAATTGCAGCTACCCATTTGCTTCTATTATCCAGTAACCTGGGAGAAGTATATACATGAGTATTTCTTTTTATTTGAAGTTGGCAATAGTATTTGTGTTGCTCAACTGTTTTTATGTCCTTTTCAAACATTGTCCCTACTGTCCTATAGATATTTTTAATTAATGCCCCATCTTGTTAGAAACTTAACCAGTTAAATGTTCAACATTGCAGAATCTGCACCTGTTTTTTATTCTTGTGGCTGAAGTTGAGAGAGACCATAGCTCATGAATAAGCAACAGTTTCAGTTTTGCAATGCTTTATCTATATGTAACAGGCAACTATTCATGGGAAAGGAAGTTTAAGACTTGTAGGTAAAAAACCACTACTCAGATTCCAGGAAAATGCCCGTTTATTGAAGTTTCTTTTTCTTTTTCTTTTTACAAAATATCTGTAGTCAGATTAGGATTTAGGTCATACTCTAAAGACTTTACATTAAGTAGCCTTATAAAAACAAGTTTATTCCTCATGTATCAGCTTGATAATTTTCTTCCACACAGAGCAGTATTTTCTGTTCCTCTATGATTATCATTTAGTCACACAGGAAATGTTTCCTCATGTAAATGAGCATTACTTAAGTATAGATTTCAATAACTTTTCTAAAATTTGCTTACACATATAAATATGCGTATACATTAATTATGTATGTATACACATAAATTATAGCCTGTTACCATGATTTCAAGTGTAAGCTTTGTGAATAATTTTCCGTTCTCCATAGAATTTATAAAGCATAATGACTCTGGTGTTTCACAACTTCCTCTTTTGGTAGACTATCCTTTTGCAGAGGGAAAAAAAATGTGTCTAGAGAAGAGAGCGGAGCAGAGAACAGAGCTCTTTGAGGTGTCGATAGTTTAACTCAACTATTTAAGCAGCTCAACAAGCAACTGTAAATAAGACATAGAGGTAAGAAGAAAGTGTTACTTGTTATTTTTCATTTTATTTGGATTGCTACTTATAGAATAACAGTTCTATAACAGTAGGTTAATAACAGTAGGTTAGATAAAACCGATACCTCTCTCAAGTAAGTAGTCAATATTTCAAATGAAAAAGTTTAGTAAATTTACGTTTCAACTTCATACAGTGTTTAAAAAGCTGGAAATTTTAAAAGTTCTTATCGATAGCTGAATTATTTTAACTACAAAGTAAAACATTCTCTTTTTTTCATAATTTTGTACACAGTTTAGTGCTAAAAGAACTTTTATATTAATAATAAATTTTGAGAACTTTTTTCTTCCCCAGCTCTAGCAAATTCCTAACATTTGTAAATTCTCCTACATATATTGCCTTGTTAATTTTGCATATTATTAGTTGAACGTTTTACAGGGAAAAGATATTCTTGCATTTGTTTACCCACTGTGAAAATATATTGTATTAATTAAAATGTGACATTTCAGTGTTATTTTTCATTATCATCACATTGCAGCGATACGTAAATACTTTAGGAGCAGTTTGTAGTGTAGATGATATGATTTAAAAATTTAAATAAGTAAATCTAATTTTAGAAATTCATGTTTGTCTTAATAAGATTAATTACAGTTTAATGCCTAGCAATGGAACAAGAACTAAAACAAGGTAAGACCATTTGCATTCATAACTGGAGGTCAAACTAAGCTGAAACTGATCTCATTAAGAAATTCTAAAGTAATCTAAATCCAGCAGAATATTTTTTCTTGTTGTTCTAATCTAGAGTAATGTTTACACATATTAACATTAATTTATTGTATTAATACAATTGTATTCACTATATAGGAATTGTATTTAATATAATTTTATACAATTGTATTCATTATATAGCAATTTTTAAATCCTCCTTTTAAAAACAATTGGTTTCTATGTACTTTGACAAAACATTACAATTTATTTTAATACATCTTTAAAAAGAAAAATGCAGTTATATACACATACATATAAATAATATATATAGTCAAATAATAATTTGAATGCTTACTTAATTTGGTTTGCTTTTTAATTAGAATACTCACATGGCTTCCAAAAGAGAAAGTCTACATTGTTCCATCAATTAATGGATTTAATTTTTACTGTTTTGGTAAACAGTACTGTCATACTGGTTCTACTACATTACCTGGAAAAAAGCTTTTTTTTTTTTTTTTAAACTATTTTCATGCAATGTGCTGTAACAAGAGTTGCTGTCTTTTGATTATAGGGAGAAGAAAAACAGACTGTTAAAAACAGACTGTTCGTGTTATAAATTCAGAAAGTATAAAGTTTGACATCCTTAACTAGATCAACATTTTAGTATTGAGAAATCCATTAAAATTGTGCATCTTCATCTTTATGTATCATACACTAGTTAAACACTACTTCCATCAGGACTTCGTTATGTTATTTGCAACAATACCATTTTTAATGCCCCTCTCTTTTAAAAAATGATGGAAGTATTTCTAAATGTCCAGAATTTTAAGTATGAGATATTTTGACATCATGAGCTATTAAGTGCTGTGGGTGTGGTATTACGCTGAATAACTGATAACAACCAAGAGAAAACATAACCCAAGGAAATTACAATCTAAATTGATCACCGCTGCAAATTCAGAACCACAAATGAAGGCTAAAGAAGTAGAGAAAATGCTATCTTGCCAGCAAGACAGATGTGTTGATGTTGTTGAGAATTACTAAAGTCTCTGAATGAACAGTCTAGTCCTAGACTATGCAAAATAAGCTTAGAATTTTTTCTGCCTTGGAGAAAATTATATCTACAGAAAAAAATTAGCGCCTATATGGCTGTGTTTGCATAAATCATATAGATTGTTGAAGGGGATATTCTTGGCATTATTAGGAAAACAGCTGGATGCATTGCATAGGCTTTTTATTTCACATACTGTTATTACAACAAACATTTAGACCCTGCTCACACATCCAAAAGTTTTAAGTGACATTAGATATAATATTGTAAATAATTCATTTCTGGAAAACACAAATTTTGACTTTTGCACTATAGACACATATTTTACTATGTTTCGTTAGGATTACATTCATGTGACCCACTATCTAAGACATAAATTTTCATTGAATCTAATAAAAGTTAAAACTGGATGACCGCTGTATGGCATTGTGAAATTTTATACCTGTCTTAATAAGACACGGTTGACTATGTGACCTGTGGGTGATCTTGCTGGAGATCTGTTAGACTATGGAGACCCAGGGTTGATCCAGCTAATCTCACAGTTCCCTGGCTGTCTCCTCTTTCGCAGTATGAACTTCCCAAAACTGCCCACCTGTAGAAGAGAATGCTGCTAACAGAGGGCTCTATCCCACCCGAATATATCATCTTTCAAATAATAATTTTACTTTGAAACAACGTTATTTGTTTTCGACATAAATAACTGGATTTGCAAAAGAACTTTTGAAACACTGAAACATTTCTTTGTTGTTTGTTTTGCTTTCCCTCCTTTTGGCTGTTTCCCCATTTGCAAAAAAAAAAGCAAAGACAAGAAAGTTTGTTGCCTGAAAGAAAGATTATGGCTTAAGCGCAGACTAAGAAGGACGCAGTGTTTTAAATTCAGAAACAAAAATACTCTAAATCTAGGTAACGTGGGTCTTTCAGCATTTTAAAAGCAAATTTGTGTCCACCTACATCTGTTGATCTTCTATTTATTTTTAATGTATGTGACTTCCAAAGAAGTGCCACATGTAGCCTATTCATAGTTATTTTATTAATAAAAATATGTGCTAAATAAGTCGGAAAGTTCTTGTTTTCCCAAAAATATGCACTGTGGAACTATGGGTTGTCTGTGAGATAGAATATGAGTCTCATTTCTATATAAGAAATAATTTCCGTAAATATAAAGAATAAAGGCAAGTCCTTTTATACTTCTGAGTATTCCCATTTAAAACAATATGTTAAGTGCAGTCTAATTTACACATCTGCACTGTAGAAAATAAATACACTGCTAATTTATTGTAAATCAACTATACTCCAATAAAAATTTTTTTAAACTGCTAATTTTTATAATATTTAAAATGCAAATAATTTGTTTTTTGAGCATTATTGTTATATTTCCAACACCTGACATCATTGATATTTTTTATTATTTTACATGAACTAAAATCAGGCAGTTAGATTTGATGTTTTCCAAGTTGCTTTTAGCTTTATGTTTTCATTATTCCATGCGTGTACAAGAAATAAGTTTTAATTTTTCAGTATTATTGAGGAAAATGCTAAATTTGGATTTTAAAATCCAAATTTAAAGAAAATCTATTATTCTATTTTACAGATATTTCATCATAAGCCTTTAGTTTTTTATGTATGTAGTCATTATCACATTCTCAAAATTCTTCTTATTGATGTAAATAGTAATATGATCTGCAAAAACATCACCAGTTCTGATTCTGAAAATAAACTTAGTAGAATTTTTCTTTAAGTATAACTTAGTTCAATTTATTTTTCCTTTTTATAAGAAAAAATATAAGGAGATACGTTTATTCTTTTCCTGTGTTGGTGAACAGATCTGAATTAGAGGAAAGGCAAAAACATTCTCTGTGCAATTAGGCGGCTTTCTGAGTAAAATAAAATCAGATAGCTGATGGCAGTGGACTTTTTAAAATGCTCACTAGAAATGCTTGTTATACTTCATTTACTTAAAAGTTTTTTTTATTTAGAAATAATTTCAAGCTCAAAAAAGTTGTAAAAATAAAAATGGTATAATGAACTCCCACATACTCTTACCCAGGTTTGCTTAATCTTAATATTTTACCCCATTTGCTTTATAATTTGCTCTCATTCTTTCTTTCTATCTCCATTTTTTTTCCTGAACCACTTGAGGGCACATTACAAACAACATGACCCTTTACTTCAGTGTGTAATTACTGAAAATAGAAGTCTCTTATTTAACAGTTACATATAATTATCTACTTCATAAATTTACATGGATACAATACTTTAATCTCATATTTGTTCATATTACGATTTTGCTATTTATCTAACAACACCCTTTATAATATTTCCCCTTCCAGTAAAGAACTCAGTCTAGAGTCATGAATCACATTTAGTTGTAATGTCTCTTTAGCCTTCCTTAATCTGGAATATTTCCACACTATTTCTTGTCTTTTATGGAATTGAAAATTTTAAAGAATACAGTTTATCCACCTACTCTTTTTTCTATTCTTTTTAACATCAAGTTCCTCATTTTGTATTTGACATTTTTTCATGGTTAGATTGTGGTTATGCATTTTCTGCTAGAATACTACACATATAGGTGATACTGTTCCTCTCATGCTATCACATCTAGAGGCACATGATGCTCATCTGTCCCACACTGGGAGTGTTAATTTTGGCCACCTAGTCAAGGTATTGCTTAATTTCTCCATTTTATTAGGAAGACTCCTAGTGAAAAAATTTCCAGTTGGGCTTCGCATTAACTGGTGTTCTCATCTGATGCAATCTGTACTATAATGGTTACCAAATGATGATTTTCCAACTCCAGCACTCCCTGCACATTTTCGTCAGTCTTGCGCATTCTAAGCAAAAGAGCTCTCTTCTCTCCCATTTATTTAATTATTAATTTATGTGTCTATCTGTTACTGGTGTGAACTCATGAATTTCTGTCTTTTCAATGGTTATAATTCATTACTGCTTTAATTATTTTGGTGCTCAAACGGTCCCTATTTAGCCAATGGAGCCCTCTCTTTCTGACTTCTGATGCCTCTGTGGCACCTCCCCGTCATGTTAGTGAGTACTTTCTGGCAGAAGAAGATGTTGTAGGCTGGTCTGGTACCCATCCTGTTTCACCCCTGGAATCATTCATTTCTCATCTCCTTTAGTGGGGAACGGTGTTAGAGGCTCAGATCTGGATGCGTAGCATATCCACTGCCACTGAATATTTTTGCCTCTTGACTCTTGCAGGAGAAATATGTTAATGCACATACATATGTAGAGACATAAACACAAAAGTATGCATTCACAAATGCTTATGCATAAAAACTTTTGTATACACACACCTCTCTTTTGGACATCATGAGTTCATCTGATAGCTCCAATTCCAATCTCTCCCTGTAGGGTTCTTTCTTGCTCTTCCCTATTCCATATTTGTGTGCTCCTCCTTCCACAGTGTGAGCCCTGGATCCTAACATCAACATGCTTACTCGTGCACTCAACCCTATGATACATCTCTAAAATAATTTCTAAATTGTTTTACCAAAACCACTACTACAATAAACAAACCTACTGAAAAAGAGGGCAGAGTTTGTGTGCACTTCTCTCCCCCACACCCATACCCAACCAAATAGTGTATTTGTAAATTACTGGATGGATAAATTTTCCTTCCTTCCTTCCTCTTTCCCTCCATCCCTCACTCTCTCTTCTTTTCCTTTTCAGTCAGGGTTATAATATTCATTTAAAATACAATTAGATTCATTTGTTTCAGTTTGTTTCCAGTTTTAAGTTTTCTTCCTTTGCATTCTTTTTGCTTTTATTTTATTTTTTGAATTGATTTAATCTTTTTTTTTTTTAAGCCATGGAGATGAATTGCTACTTGCCTGGGGACATTTCTATTAAACAAGCTGATACAACCTAATTCAAATGTTATGATACAATTCAGAAATACCTATTCGAGTTGCTGGTTGAACTTTTATCTTTATATTTCAATTCTGTGCAGTCTACGTTTAGTCTAAAGTCAGTTATTCTCTTGCGTATTGCAAAAAGTGACCATTTCAGATGAGAAAGTAGATATCTGTAGTACTTGGCCAACCTTATGAGTTTATCATTCCAGAGATTTTTTTAAAGTTAATTGTATATATATCACCACATTTACAAAAAATAATTAGAAAAGAAAGTAAGATAAGAAGTAACCATGAATTTGTGTAGTCCATAAACATCGGGAAAAATTCTCACCCTTCAATATAAGTGATTCTAGAATGTTCCTGCCCCCAGCCCTTCCCCATATTCTACTCCAGTGCTTATAACTATGAATACATTCTAATATTTGTGGCAGCAAGAGCAAGTGGGTCTATGTCAAAAGATTCATGTTCAAATTCAATTCTGTCACTTACTGACTTTGGATCTTAGATAAGTTACTTGTCTTCCCTCTCCAGATATCTAGTCCCATACCTTTAAATTTAAAAAAATTCATACCTCCTTAACTTTCTGCCAACTTCTGGATTCATACCTCAAAGTGATTATTAAACTTCTTCACTCAGGTATTAACAGATATGTCAAAGTCAACAGGTCCAAAAAAAAAAAAAAAAACTCCTCATTTCCTGCCCTTCTCTGCTCCGTCCCCAATTTTCTTTGGTCAGTAAATGGTACCATCTTATACTCAGTTATCTAGGTCAAAAGCATCATTAATTTCTTTCTTTGCCTCACCTACATCCTACTTATCAGCAAGTCTGTTAAAATATTTTTCCAAAATATATCCCAGCACTGATCAGGCTTACCCCTTCTGCCATCTTGAGCACCATGTGAGACACTGTCATCTCTGTTGAAGGCATCTCTGATCTTGTTCTAGCCTCCTGAGAAATTTCGCTTTTTCTACCCATGCATCCTTGCCAGCATGACTCTTTAAAACATAAATCATATCATATAACTCGCTGCTCAAAATTCTTCAATGGTTTCCTATTTTAATTGGGATAAAATTCAAATTTTTCCTGATAGTTTATATGTCCTGTCCTCCACCTACATCTCCTCCTTCATATCCTACTTCTCATCCCTTCACTCACTATGCTCTGACTCCACTCTTCATTTTGCTCCTAGGGTATCTTAACCTCATTTCTGACTCAGGGACTTTGCACATGCTCTTCCTTCTCTTTTCATGGCATGCTCTTCCCACATGTATTATTGTGACACAATCATTCTTTATTCAGACCTCTGCTCAAATGTTTGTTCCTCCAAAGGGTTGTCTTCCATAACCAACCGAAGATTTTATTGTAGTGTCCCTATCCCAGTCACTCTCTATCCTTTTTCCCATTTAAATTTTCTAGATAGCACTTAATACTAAATAAAATATTCATCTTTATTTCTTTATTCAATTATTTATTGTCTGTTCCTCCCACTAGAATGTAAGTTCCATGAGGGTAGGGATTTGGTCTGTTTTGTTCATGATATATCCTCAGTATCTAGAACACTGCATGGAGTATAGTAGGTACACAAATAAATCATTAAGCAAAAGGCTTTGATGTTTCTAAGCCTCATGTACAGGCATAATAAAAATAAGAGCTGGGCTTCCCTGGTGGCGCAGTGGTTGAGAGTCCGCCTGCCGATGCAGGGGACACGGGGTCGTGCCCCGGTCCGGGAAGATCCCACATGCCGCGGAGCGGCTGGGCCCGTGAGCCATGGCCGCTGAGCCTGCGCGTCCGGAGCCTGTGCTCCGCAGCGGGAGAGGCCACAACAGTGAGAGGCCCGCATAAAACAAAAAAAATAAAAAATAAGAAAATAACAGCTATCTCCCAAGGTTGTCTGGAAGAAGCCAAGGTTATGATAGTGCTCTAAACTGCCATGCAATTGTCAGGTGGGGATACTTCTGTTACCATTGAGTGAAAGGAACTGAAACAAAAAAGTAGTCCCTGGAGACAACAAATGGACCAAGAAGTTCTCTTTTTTGTGTGTGTTGGCTTTTTTCCACTGAGCTAAAAAGAGATGAGTTCACAGCGGCTGCCGCTACCCTCTTAGAATCCAGAGGGGCAGTTGCTGTGCATTGCTGCCCCATGGCTTCTACACTTTTTCTGCCCATGCCCTCACCACCAAGAAAAACATGCGCCCGTTCTTCTTGGCCAGTTAGGGTTCATTGCTTTCTTCAGGCCAGATGGAAGAGCAATCTCCTTCCAGAATACTTTCTTGATGAACCATCTGCTGTGCCGTCCTCATGGCTATGCATGCAATTCACATATTGTTTTGTAATTATTTCCTGGTTCTATTTTTGGTCTTGAAGTGGATTATAAAGCTACTCTAGGAAAACTGTTATGGGTTTTGTTTTTTTTTTTTTTTGCCTGTGCAAAATGTCAAGTTTAAGGTTATAAACATAAAACTTGGTTCTTGAGATTATTAGGCTCCAAATAACAGTGGTGGTGATGATGCTGATAATAGCTTTATTACACGTTTAGCACCAGTTTTTAGTAACATTGTATGTCACTTTTCAGTACTATTTTTTAGTACCATTTAAAAATATTATTGTATTTCAGGTGCTTCCCATGAGTAATTTAATACCCTCACCAACACTGTAAAATTAGTACTATTATTCCCACTTTACAGATTTAAGAGAAAAAAGAGAGAGAGCTTCAGAGAGAGGTAGCTTGATAATGGTCACAAAACTGATCTTGGTGTGTCTTTCTCTAAGCTGGGTCTTTATCATGGTATTATACTGCCTCTACTACTTATTTACTGAGAAGCAAGGTAGGCAGAGCTGTGGCTTAGATACTGTTAGAAATTTATAGACTATGTGGTATAATCCCTGCCTCAGAAATCTTACAATCTAGTAGATGAAATATTAAAAGAAGTGGATTTTGAGACCCAGTATGAAAAATATATAAGATATATTATATGCCTTTTGCGACGTCAAAATAATTGAAAGCTATACTTCTGGGCATAGTGATGGCACAGGCTTCCTGAAGGAATCAGCTTTAAAGTTGAACCATCAACATTTAATCGGTAGAAAAGGGATAATAAATTTTTTGGAAAATTTCAGAAAAGTTTCAAAGAACTAAAAAAATGTTAATATCACATGAATTTAATATTGGGTAACTTTTTTTCTATTTTACGGTCCTCCCACACGAGGTATTTGGTGACCCTGACCTTGTGGTTCTTCTCAGGAAGTGGGTTATGTAAAGAGAAGATTTTTAATTCTTGTGAGAAGACTCTGTTTTCATTTTGAAGTGTGTTTATTCATGTATTCCTACATCAAGCATCATGCACTGAGCACTGTTCTAGATGCTGGGGGAACAGTGATGGACAGGACCAAGATTCTACACTCAACATTCTACCCTTCAGTCTAGTGGGGAGAGACAATGAGTAAACCAATAGACGAGTAAATTTTTTAAAAGGGAATTTCAGATGAGGGTAGCATCACAAAGAAAATTAAGCAAAGTAGAAGGACAGAGAGACAGCTGGCCTCCCGAGGTGGCCTCTCTGAACGTGTAATATTTAAGCCAAGACCTGAATGATGAGAAGGCTGAGAGAACCATGGACTCTGGGAAGAGTGGCCCAGGAAGAGTAACGGGCAAGGGCAAGTGCAGAGGCAGGAATGAGTTTGGCATATCTGCATATCTGAGAAGCAGAAAGAGTCCAGTCCTCGGAGGGAAGTGGAAGATGAAGCTAAGGAGAACTGAGGTGGACAAAGGGCCAGGGAACCTACGTTGTAGGCCAAGGAAAGGAGTTGTACAGTGTGAGCAAATATTTGCAAGGACATGCACATGTGTGTATTGGGTAGAGGAGTACATGAATGACCCATTCATTATCTATGTTTAACACAGGCCAGGAAAGGCTGTTGTTTGAAGAGAAGCAGGAATTACTACATAGGTCAAAAGCTTTCTTAGGAGATAAATTATTATATTTAGATAAATTTCAGATAAGCTAAGTTTACCTTCAGAGGTTAACTACATTTTCTTGCCTTTTCATTTCCATAATAGGTGTGACGTTTGATAAAAGTGAAAAGGTCTCAGATATCATTTAAATTTGTCAACTTAAGATTTTTCAGCAAGATTGCCATGGACTAACTGACCCCAATCGTGGTCATTGAAGATAGGTTCACTGATGTCTGGTAATGGGGTCATTAGGTACCTTCGTTTCTGCATGGATCTAAAGCAGAAAAGACTAGAGAAAAGGCTGTTTTCCAGTGCCTGGAGACAACAGATGTTCCTTTGTTTATTCTTCCTAAATCACAGTGCCAGTGATGATAGGGACCCTTGCAATATCAACCTGTTCCTCTTCTAAGTAGTAGTAACTTACTTTGCATTTTCCATGGTAATTATAAATTTCCTCTGATTTATTTTTATTATCCCAAGAGCTCTAAATGACCCAATTACTACCACTTAAATCCTAGAGTTAGTTGGACACAACTTTTTGAGGGAGGTGGGAGGTGGAGTATGATTTGGGAAGGGAATATAAGCTAGCTTACTGAAAAGGACATATTCTTTTTTTTTTTAATGGAGTAAACAAACTCAATATTTAAGAACGATTGGCCTCCCCCTATACTTAAGAAATGAATTACAACTAGTATGGCTGCTTCTCTGTCTGGTTTGGGTTAAGAGCTGACAAAGAAAAAAATCTACTTCTGACCTTGAGCTGAGTATGTCCTAGAAGGATGGCAATGGGTGGGGTGGAGAGGAACACAATCATAATTTCCCCAAGGCAGGCAGACATCTTACTGTAGGAGTCAGAAGCTAACTTTTGAGTACTCCTGACAATGCCTGAATAGAAAACCATTATGCTACCAGTTTTGAGAAGTGTGGAGGGGTGCAAATGACTTATGTGCTATTTAAGCAGTGCATTCCATCCTATAACGTAAATATGTGGGTGTGATGACTGACCATGTTATTGGATTAATGCAAAGTGTGAGATGGTGTGTGGTTCCCAAGTGCATGAGGGAATAAATGCATGAATATCTGCAGTGTGTGAATATTAGAGACCAGTCCTGAAACATGAAGCCACTCTCTGACCTGCCACGTACCATAGTTGGGCAGTTTAACCAAGAAGCAAAGCTACTGAAACTATGGAGTTGCAGGTTTTCTGCAATAAGAATAGTACATATTTGCTGACGTGAACAAGATTCAGGAGGGAAGCACAGAAAGAACACGTGGGCTTGGGGTGTGACTCTATTTAGTTAACTTGGGGCGGATAGTTGTCCAGAATTGGATGCTAAGAATGCTTTCTCCAGGCCAAGCAGACTCTCCTCCTGCCTTATTTGGCTTTGTTCTTCTGACGGTGACCCATCATGTTGGAAAAGAATCTCTTTCAAAAGTGTAAATGTTCCTCTTTCTGCGGGTGATGTCATCATTCCTGTGGTCCGGGCCTTTGTTACTAAATAGTACTTAGCAACACATAATCATTATTTTCTCCTCATAGAGTTCTGAGCATGTTCGTTCTGATGAAGTTGAGAGATATATTTTTTTCAGGGAGGTAGGAGTAAAATCTGAAAAAGGGGAAGCTATGTCTGAAAGGATCTCTTGACTAGAGTTACTTAAAAGAAGCAAGTAGACAACGAAATTTTTATCCTGTGGCAACAGCTTTGACTGGGTTAAAAAAAAAATCACAATTTCACGCACGGTTCCAAAGGAAGTGGTTTCCATGCAACTGTGCATATAAACTGTTCTTTAAAGTGGTAGATGTCTTTTTTTTTTTTAATTTAAACTCTATTTATTTATTTTTTTTATGGCTGCGTTGGGTCTTCATTGCTGCGCGCGGGCTTTCTCTAGGTGTGGTGAGAGGGGGCTACTCTTCCTTGCGGTGCACAGGCTTCTCATTGCGGTGGCTTCTCTGGTTGCGGAGCACGGGCTCTAGGCACACGAGCTTCAGGAGTTGCAGCACGCGAGCTCAGTAGTTGTGGCTCACGGGCTCTAGAGTGCAGGCTCAGTAGTTGTGGCACACGGGCTTAGCTGCTCCGTGGCAGGTGGGATCTTCCCGGACCAGTGTTCGAACCCTTGTCCCCTGCATTGGCAGGTGGATTCTTTTTTCTCTTTTTTTTTTTAAACCCCACATTTGTTTATTTATTTATTTTTCTGGCTGTGTTGGGTCTTCGTTTCTGTGCGAGGGCTGTCTCTAGTTGTGGCAAGCGGGGGCCACTCTTCATCGCGGTGCGCGGGCCTCTCACTATCGCGGCCTCTCTTGTTGCGGAGCACAGGGTCCAGACGCGCAGGCTCAGTAGTTGTGGCTCACGGGCACAGTTGCTCCGTGGCATGTGGGATCTTCCCAGACCAGGGCTCGAACCCGTGTCCCCTGCATTAGCAGGCAGATTCTCAACCACTGCGCCACGAGGGAAGTCCCTAAAGTGGTAGATGCCTTTTGCTTGGCTTGGCTTGTCCTTCTTATGATTCCCCTTGTAAAGTGGGTGGGGAAAGTTGGACAAATGAAAGCTGTTCACTGGCCAATTAAGAGAGATGTTTCTCAAGTGCCTGTTTATCATTCCAGGGAACATCTGGGATTCCCTTTTTAATTACATCCTACCTGTCTATTCAAAAAACTGTAATAGGAGCTGTCTTTTCATTTTGTGAAAAATAGCTGTAAATTTCTTAAAGTTGTAATGTGATTTTAATCACCATATTTTGAAAAGACTTGAAGTTTAAACTGAGCTTGTTCTTTAAATATTCTAGATTTTTAAATTTGTAATTACTATCCACTTAAAATAATAACAGTAGCTATAACTTATCAAATGCCTCACTCATGTTAGGTTAATTCTCATGAAGTCATTCATCAGCACAATTTTATGAGGTAGACATTTTAAGTTCACAGGAAACTGAGACTTGGAGAGACTGTCCAGAATCTCATGTCTAGTAGACTCCAAAGACTCTTTTATCTCACAGGAGCCAAGGTCATGGGCAGAGCAGCAGCTTTGGAAAAATTACCCCCCGTTGTTTAACCTGATTCTTCTAAAGAGTGTGGTGCAAACACAGGTCATTGCACGAGGCTGGGGAGACGGATATGCCTTCTTTCAAGAGCATGCAACAGCACAGGCAGAGGGGCAAGGTGGCAGCAGCCGTGACTGTTGCCAGTGGAAACTGGCCCATGTGTCATATTTGGCATGTATATACCTGTTGCCAATAACCCCAAAGTAGACAGTGTGTTCCCTTTAGTCACCCAGTAAGTTAGTCATAAATGAAATGGACTTACTTCAGTTGTCTTCTTCCATCATGGTAAGGAAGATAAACAAATGTGTGCCAAGGGTCATCCATGTACTCCGTTTTCCTAATAATTTGGGTGCCTCACATAAATTGGATATTTGGTGACAAATATGCCCTTTTCTACAAGCTTAAGTCTAATCTGAGTTAACTTCCCAGGGACCATGTAGAGTTTTCAGTATTTAGGGACCTGACGAAGTGTTTACAGCTTCTTCCAAGAAAGACCTACCAGTATATTGTAAGAATAAACAGACTTCAAAGTCATCACAAGGAGAAAAACTGTTCTGGCTAAGTCTGTAATTTAGAGTATCTTTAGAGAAGAAAGAATTTATGAAAAGAGAGGCTCTGGGTGGCCAGCCTCTTTTATACAGTTACTTTTTTCTTTATTTAATTGTAAAGACTAAATGACAGGTAGGAAAGTGCTTTTTTTTGCAGGAACGTGGGCGTCTTGAAGCTGTGGAAGGAAGTTACATTGTGCATGGGAGTAAGCATGTGGGTAGGAGTTGTACACCACCACTCTATTGCTAGTCTAGAATAATCATGCATAAACATCTTTATGGTGGCACCTGAACAGAATTAATAAATTCCTATCAAAGGCACTTGATACATTGTTTAAAATAAGCACATATTACCTTTTATATCCAGCAATAGTAAAGAAAATTTTTACATCAGAAACAAGGATAAAAAAGTCCTGTAACTTTGACAAAAACAAAGATAATACAAGTGGATTTTCATATATTAATTCAAAAGCTGACATACTATACTCTCCAAAAGTGTGAGAGAGAAGCTGGCTTTGTCTGTAGATGTCATAGCCTTAAAAGATTAAACCCAGGAAATGAATGAAAGTAAACACCAAAGAACACAGCAAGGGCAGAGTAGTAATGATCAGTCAGAGATTTCTTTAAACCTTGCCCTCGGGGGCTGTGTGGTGGACACCCTTCATCTTAACAGAAATAAAGTCACTGTTTCACACAACCAGTAATAGAATTCTGTCTTACAAATGAGGAGGAATTCAAGCAGTGTAGATGTATAGTTTAAGTACTGTGATGGCTCTCACAGAGCTATAATTTCAGATGTTTGAATTCAGTGAAATAAAGGGGAGATCATAAAAATAATAATTGTCTGTCTTTTGAGTTTAGATTCACCTATTCACATGTTTTTCCTTCCCTTTCACTACACTTTGCAAATTTGTATTGTTTACTTAATTGATTATAATTACTTATTATTTCATATCTATTGCCCCTGTGGGACTGTATGTTTCAAGAGGCTTGGGGTCCAGTGTTACACACCCTGTAGCCTCAGATTCCAGGAAAGTCCAGAATTATGCCAGGTGCTCAGTGACTATTTGTGGACCAGATAGGAAAGTTGACAGCAAAACGACTTAGAGGGAAAATGCAGCAGTTACCAGTGAGCTGGTGGCCTACGGCCAGAAAAGTTTGAAAGGGAGAAGAATGTTCAACATTGTCTAGAAATACATAAATTACTGAGAAGGCTAGATGGGATCAGGTCCTGTCAGCAGTTACTCATTGCTAAGCCGGTGACAGAAATACAGGCATTTGAGTCCAGCCAGGTGTGGCCAGGAGAGCCACATTCTGGCTGACGGCACATTCACAAAGACAGTAAATTAAGACTTGTAACATTACCCGCAAATGAGATTCAAATGAGAAATGTCCTATTAATTTATTTGTATTTATGATTTAACTATGTTAGTTTGTTGAGTGAATTTATAAAACATACTAAAATTTGCCAAAGACTTTTTATTTCTAAAAAGTATATATATACATATATATGTATATATTCATATAACATTTTCATATATAGGTATGCATATACATATATGTATATATTCTAGAATATATATTTTTTTCTTTAGTCTGATATAAATAAACCCAAAAGGAAGTGGCCCAGGATACTCAGAGGCCCTGATGTCATTCTCAACAATTTCTTAGAAAGAGGCAGGGTATAGAATTTTAAGCAAACAGCAACCTAAGCCTTATAGAACATGTAGGATTATCCTCTGTGTGGGCTTGATTGTTTCTCTAGCTTGTTTTTAAGCCCACAGGTCACTGATGCTTACGTGGTACAAAGTGAGACATATTTTGGTGGCCTAAGGAGCATCATGTCCAACCAGGTGCATGACAAAGGTGCCGCAGCATCTAACCTCCCCACAACTAGCCTGCCTCCTGCATTTCTACATGCATGTGGGCAAACCTAAACTCGATTTGAGATAATGTTTCCTGCAGAGAACACTGTTTCTATCGTGCCAGACAAACTTGCCAAGGGGAGGGAACAGAGCAGGTCCATACATTGCCACTGATTCTGAGGGATTTTATTTCATAAACTCTAGCTCAGCAGTAGGAAGCCTTGGCTGTATAGCGGGATCATCTGAGAAACTTAAAAAAAATATTGGTGGGGACTTCCCTGGTAGTGCAGTGGTTAAGAATCCTCCTGCCAATGCAGGGGGCATGGGTTCGAGCTCTGGTCTGGGAAGATCCCACATGCCACAGAGCAGCTAAGCCCATACACCGCAACTACTGAGCCTGTGCTCTAGAGCCCGCGAGCCACAACTACTGAGCCGACGTGCCACAACTACTGAAGCCCGCGCACCCAGAGCCCGTGCTCCACAACAAGAGAAGCCACTGCAATGAGAAGCCGGTGCACCACAACGAAGAGTTGGCCCCCGCTCACCGCAGCTAGAGAAAGCCCACACACATCAACGAAGACCCAACGCAGCCAAAAATAAATAAATAAAAACCTTGAGGATATTAAAAAAAAAATAGTGCGTGGGTGCCACTCCCAGAAATTCTGATTTAATTGCAACCCAGAGATAGACGGTTGCACTCTATAGATCCAAAATGTAGCCAAAGTCAAGAACCACTGCCCTAGTTTCAGTCTCCTCATTTCTAGGAGGGCCTCACAAATGCTATCTCACACGTCTCTTGTGAGGGTTCAAAGAGATAATGTGTGTAATAGGAATCCATCATATTGCTGAATTCACCAGTTTCCCTTATTTCAGGAGGGAAAATAGAAAGCCAAGGACGTGGGGTTGGGGGAGTCTGGGAAAGTGAGGAGGAGAGATCCATAGAGCCCTCTAACTTCTGCCTATTAGCAGTTCATTAGGGTTAACAAGCTATCCTTTTGTCAGAGCAAACACTTTTGAAGGATTAAGCCTCATTCTCGCCTTAGTGTGAATGACTTTAATCAGATAATCTCCTATCACCTAGTTGGGGATTTACTATTGAAGGTCTGGGGGAAACAAGGAGAGAGAGAGAGAGTTGCAAGGGCTGCAAGGGCGGCCTGGAGTTTTTTGAGGGCAGGGTGAGGAAGCCTGCCTGTCTGCAGCCACAGCGTCTGGGAACTAGACTTGACACTCAGTAGGCTTTACATAATGGCAGCATGAAAAATAAGAAAAACTTCCCCTCACGTTGCTAGGGCAATGATTTGTTAAAGTGTTCCTACTGTCAGGTCGCTTGTCTGTCTAATGGCTCTTCCTGACTTTTCGGTGTCTTTCTTTCTGCCGTCAAGCACTTAACATGTGCCAGGTAATTATACCATTTGCCGGCTGGTTGGGAGTCTATGAGGAGCAAGGCCTTGCCCAGCCCTATCCTCTTTGCCATCTGCTTGGCACGTGGGTTTAACTGAATTATTTCACTTGCTACACTCTTTTCCAAATGTGCAGGGGTTTTTTCCCTAGGTCTATCCCCCTCTACTAGATTAGACTGTGAGCACCTCGAAGAGATCTTAATTTCCATGTCCCCAGTGCCGTTTAACTCTTGAGACGTAATGCTCAGTAAATATCTGTTGAATGAATCAAGGAGCAGCCGGGTGCACCCTGATGCCTACATTAAGACATTAGAATTAATTTATGACCGTACTGCTTAGTTCCCACACTATTGGACAAGGCAAAGAGGGAAGAAGAGAAAAAAGATGTGTATACGAAGCTCCCACCATTTATTCATGTGACAAAAGTTGTTCTTATTCAGAAGTCCCTTTAGGACAGCACTCCCCAACCTTTTTGGCACCAGGGACTGATTTTGTGGAAGATAATTTTTCCACAGGCCGGGGAGGGGTGGAGGGGCGATGGTTTTTCAGAATGATTCAAGAGCATTACATTTATTCTGCCCTTTATTCCTATTATTATTACATTTTAATAATATATATATTATACAATTACATTGTAATATATAATGAAATATATAATGAAATAATTATACAACTCACCATAATGCAGAATCAGTGGGGGCCCTGAGCTTCTTTTTACTTGCTACTCACTGATAGGGTTTTGATATGAGTCTGCAAGCAACGGATTTGTTATGGTGTTTGTGCAGTCAAACCTCTCTGCTAATGATAATCTGTATTTGCAGCCGCTCCCCAGCGCTAGCATCACTGCCTCAGCTCCACCTCAGATCATCAGGCATTAGATTCTCATACGGAGCGCGCAACCTAGACCCCTCACATGCGCAGTTCACAGTAGGGTTCACACTCCTATGAGAATCTAATGCCACCACCGATCTGACAGGAGGCGGAGCTCAGGCGGTAATGCGAGCGATGGGGAGCGGCTGTAAATACAGAAGAAGCTTCACTCGCTCGCCTGCCACTCACCTCCTGCTGTGCGGCCAGGTTCCTAACAGGCCATGGACAGGTACTGGTCCGTGGCCCAGGGGTTGGGGACCCCTGCTTTAGGACATCACTTGAAACATGGTCTGAAGGTAATTTCTGGAAACAGAAGGGGAAGCAGGAATAAGAGATGCCGACAAAACATCCAGAGAGAGAAAACCCACACAAAGGAATGAGAAGAAAGAAGGATGTGGAATATCATAGAAGCCAAAAGAAAGGAACTTCAGAAATAAATGAGTAGATAGATACAGTGGATGTTTAGAAAAAGAAAAATCAACCTTGCTATTGACAATTTCAATTTTTTTTTTTTTGCATTTAGGAAGAAATAAGGCAATGGCCACATTTTCCAGATGCTTTTATTCTACATAGAACAGAGTTAACATGTAGAAATGTTTGGATTACAGTCCATAAGATAGTTACACTATAACATTTATACTGTTAGATCTAATAGATACTGTTTTTAAAAGATTACAAGGAGACTCTCTGCTAAACCACAGCACACCATTTTATGAGATGGTAGAAAATATTTCACAATATTACATGTAATTATATATTGTAAGGTAACATAATATAGGTAATATGTCCATTTTGACCTTCTGGTATCTGTTTCATAATTATTTTTGTAACATTTTTACTTATTAAAAGACCATTAGTGTACATTTTCTTTTCCTTAATGACAGTCTGTATTAGAAGACAGTGTGTATATCCTAGATAAGAATGTATAGAAATGTATTACACATTAGACACATGACTTCAGGATCTGACGTAGGCTCAGAAATGCTGCACTGTGGGGCAGGAGGCTTGACCCCTTATTAACTGTGAGGTTTTGGTCAGGGGTCAATTCTCCAGTCTCTGTTACTTTATGTGACAAATGAGGATTATTAATGAATATAAATGACATGGAGATATTATTTGCTTTATAAAGTTATATTATGAGGTGAAGTGGGGAAAAAAACAGCACAAAATTGTACATGTAGTACAATAACAATTGTGTAAAAAAAATGTGTTGAGGAAAACCTGGAAATAAGTAAACTAATATTATCAGTGTCTATTTCTGGGAACTGGAATCACTGCTGAATTTTATGAAAATGTTCTGTCTTCAGAAATTTTGAGTTTTCTATCCTGTGTTGACTTGAGGGAAGAAATAAATCTCTCTTTCTCACGCACACACACACACACACACACACACACACACACACACACATTTCACTTCTCTCAAGGCCTGGAGCTGGTCATCTTATGGATTCTCTTCAGCTCTGAGATGGAAGATTCTAATGTTTACTGTATCTCACTGCTATAGGCAACTAAATCACTCTCTTCTCTCAGGTCTTCAGCCATTTGCTGCCTTTGCTGTCCTGGCCAGAGCCCACTCTTCTGGTTTGCTCTCCTTCTCAGCGGCGGTGTATCGCCTGTGTTCCGTTCTGCGATTAGACTATCAGGCTCCTGTACACAGCAGTCAAGTATAATCTAGTTATCTCCGTGAAAAGCAAATCTGGATCCTGTGCCAATTATACTGGCCCCCCCCAACTCCAATATAACCAAACATGTCAATGGTTCCCGCTGAGCAAAATTATCATGATTGGAGCTTTGCATTTTGAGTGTGATTAATTTTATTAAGATTCATCGATTCTCTCACTGGACTGTAAACTCCTTGAGGTTAGGTATCCCATTCGTTTTTTATCAGTCATGGGATTTCCAGCCCTAGCATGAGCTCAGGATTCAAGGTTCTAGACCTACAGTTCCCACGGCTTTGAATGATTTTTCCCCAGTTCTCACTTCTTTGAGGACTCTGCCTACTTCTGACCATCTCAATCCTTGACCAACTATCCTGTTTAACAAACACAGCCTCCCCTCCTTTTCCCCTCAACCTGCTTTCTTTTACTTCATAGTACTTACCTCCATCTGAAATTGCCTCAGATATTTATCTTTTTCTACATATTTATTCTTTACTTGTTTAGTGCCTGTCTCCCTCTAAGAGACTGTAAACTCCTTGAAGGAAGTGATTGGGATGTGTCGTTCATTTCTGTAACCATACTGCCTAGAACAGGACTTACTTAACACAGTGGATACTCCATGAACATTTGTGAAACAGAGGCATTGTGTGAATGTGTTTTCTGTAAGGAAGGAAGGAAGGAAGGAAGGAAGGATGGAAAAATGGAAAGGAGAAAAAAAGAAAAAACAAGGAAGAAATAGAGGAGGAAAGAATTATATTCCTAGAAATCTAATGTGGCTCTTCTTCACATTAAACTTGGGGAGCACTTATGCCTATATTCTTGTTGTCCTAGTGTCTTTAAGAAAATGATGAAAATAAATGGCCTGAATCAGAAGACATTGATGCTAGCTCTTCTCTGTCATGGTTCCAATTTACTTATACAGTATTTTCTGGTCTAACAAGGGAACAGGGCCAGATGGGCTCTAATGTCCATTCTCTACTAAAATTCTGTGGTTCTAAACCTTTAATTCTGAAACGTATTTGCTTTCTATTTCCCTATTTCTAGATACTAAAATGATTATAATGAAGATTTAGATTCAACTTTTAGGTAAAATAGGTTAATTGAAAAATGCATGATAAAATTAATATTTTAACTCAGTTTTAATCTTTATAAACATTTTAAGACAAATATATTGGTTTTATATATTTTTACATTTATGTGTTTTGTACATTAAGTGGTATATATATTATATATGCAATATGTTCTATTATATAACATACTATATATACACACAATAGAATATATATTATTTATATTTAAATACTAGGCATAATTTTAAAAACTTACTTGATATGTGAAATATATAAAGGTCCTAAACTAAATTTAGATAAACTAAATTCACACAATTCTATCAAGTATATTTGTTCAGATATCTGAACAAGTTTGAATCCAGGCTACAGAAGAATGCTTCCACCCCCTTCCCTGCTGTGAAACTGAATGGAGATACATTTAATGCATGTACTTAAAATAGATTCATCATATGAAAGTGTTTCCAATTCTTCACTGCCTTCCAGCAGCTTCTTCTCTTAACCATCTATATTTAAACATGGGTCAAAAATCATGGGGCCTGAATTTGGGTCCCAGTTTTGACACTATCTTGTAATGGATTCTTTTTACTCTGGTATAATAGCAGTATTCCTAGATCTGTGATTCAAGACCTTTTCATATTTCGAGTTTTAAGAAGCATACCTTGGGATATTTTCATTTAGATGATTTGTTGGGGGAGGGGCAGAAAAGGCAAATATTTGGACAGCAGTGAGAGCTTACTGAGCTATAAATGTGGTGTGTAAGGAATAAAGACACAGATCTACTAGAGAATGGATTTGAGGATATGGGGAGGGGGAAGGGTAAACTGTGACAAAGCGAGAGAGAGGCATGGATATATATACACTATCAAACGTAAGGTAGATAGCTAGTGGGAAGCAGCCGCATAGCACAGGGAGATCAGCTCGGTGCTTTGTGACCGCCTGGAGGGGTGGGATAGGGAGGGTGGGAGGGAGGGAGACGCAAGAGGGAAGAGATATGGGAACATATGTATATGTATAACTGATTCACTTTGTTATAAAGCAGAAGCTAACACACCATTGTAAAGCAATTATACTCCAATAAAGATGTAAAAAAAGAAATGTGGTGTGTAGGACAAGAAAGATACAGTTCACACACACACACACACACACACACACACACACACACGCTTACACAGTGCCATAAAGACTCTCATTTGAATGAAAAAGATAAATGCTACCATTTCCTTTATCTGTGTTATTGTAAACCAGGTAGCTGATGTTATCTCTGAAAACCATATTCCTTAACTGTATTTCTATTGGGATTCATTGGTATAATTAAGACTTGAATGGTCTGAAATATTTCAGGAAACTGCAGTGAATATTCTTTCCTTTATCTGAAAATGTAGTTTTATTTCATCTGAAATTGTTTTCTATAATTTCCCTCTCCACCCACAAATGACATTCTTTTTATACTTATAGATATACTTACTCATGAGCCTATGAACTATGAACACTACACTTCATAGAAGAGAAACCATAATGCTATCCTAGCACTGAGGGAATATGATTGGTATTATAAATGGGAACTATTTACTTTTTATTACTATAATGATTTTTTAATAATTTCCACAATTTGAAATGTGGTTAGAATGCCACTGGTAGTTGAAAGCTGGCAACATGATTTAATATTTTTAACATATGATCTGGTGTTTGCTGCACTGCTTCAAAATGTTACATGTCATTATTCATGTTACAGTATTATCAATGATAATAAATTAAGCTAAACCAGTGGCAATGAAGTTTTATATCATCATTTATTTTGACTCACTTTGGAGTCCTAGGTTGACCATTGTTTTGTATGAGTTTTCTTATGTGAAATAACATTTTTTCCTCTCTTCTTTGTCATTTACTAGGATGTTTATTCTACTGTTTCTAACATTCAGGGGTCTTTCTTGTATTTCTTTGTATTCTGTTCAGTGGAGCAGAAAATTTGTCTCGGCTTCAATTTTTCTTTTGTTCCCAGAACGTCTCCCCTCCTCCAGTGCTGAAGTGGAAAAATAATTTCCACTCTTGCACCACACAGGTTCAAAGTCTTGTTTTTCACCATGTTGCTCCCAACAGCGAATTTTCTAACCCACATGAAAGAAGAACACCAAAGCTCTAACCTGGAAGTCTGCAAGGGTCTGAGAACAATTGAAAATAAGTTCCTACAACCAGGATTAGCCCTCAGCGGTTCACTGGACATTCTGAGGAGAGGCACGTGGAAGCCAGTGAGGGCACCCACCTGCCGGCACAGGCATAGGTGGCCCAGCTCAGAAGTCAAGGTCTATTGTCAAGGAGAATGGAGGCAAACTGGAGAAATTAAAAAGCAAGTAGCAAACAATCCAGTAGGCTTAGCCAGGGACTTGGGAGTCTCCTCCCTTCCTCATTCCCTGCATGAGTCATTTTTCCAGTCTGTCCACACCCATTCACCCTTCTTCCATCGGCCTCCACCCTACACTCCCATTCACCCTCCAAGCTGCTGCTACAGGATCTTTCTGAAATGCAAGTCCAAATTTCACCTATCTCCTTGCTGTGTAAACTCATCTAGATCATCACAGTTTTCAGAGTAAAGTTGAGACCCTTGGATTAACACAGACCTACATTTAGCTCATTTGCTGCCACTCTCCTATAAGTATCCGGCTTGCACTTCTAACAGAAAGACTGGCAGGTCCACTGTATTTGCCAGGCTCTTTTCTCCAGTGGACCTGGACTCAATTCCCTTTATCTTGCTAATTGCTACACACCTTTCAAGGGACCTGTTAAAGTCACTCTTCCAGGAAGCCTTCTTGAATCTACTCAGGCCCATCTTGGGCTTGCCTTCATCATTTTAGCATTTATCCTTCAGGTGGAATTAATTGGTTTATTTTTCTCTTCAGTAGCCTCTTCCTTGGTAGAGGTATTATCCTTGAGGGTAGGAACTCTGTGTTATCCATTCTTGAATCTCTGGCATAGCAGGCACTTGATGTAGTTGTTGAAATGAATGCTGAATTAGAAGAAAAGAAGTCCTCATAGCTTGGGGTAGCTACCAATTGGCAGATAGAGAATGCCCATCCCTGTTCTCTGAGAAAGTGTCGGTTTCCTTTTAAATTTGCTTCCACTGTGTGTGCACTTGGGTACTTTTCAATGATTAACACTGAGAAGTGGCACCATCTAATTAATTTCTTTGTTCTGGAAGGGAGCAGTGCACAATATTAACTCAGTGTTTTGTGGACCTAGCCAAGGGTCGAGATCGCAAGTCTGTTATTAATGCCTCTAGAAGTATTTTTGTATTTTAGCACCTTTCATGATGTTTTTCCTTCTCCTCCTGAAGCTGTCCCCACCCTCTCTAACACAGCCTAACAAACTTGTAGGAAGTACATCGCACAGTAGCTAGCATTTGGTCCTAAACTGTGTCCAAAACATGGAAAAAAATGTTTTTAATTAGAATCGTCATTGAACAAGTTATTCCCTAAATCCAAAGGAAGTTCTGCCCCCGCCCCGCGCCAATCTCTAAAACTTGATCACATAACGATAGTCCAGGATTCTTTCTATTCAAAGTGAAGGCAAGTTCCATCTTACGACACCCAGTGAATTATGATTTGGGGCTGTGGTTTCCTTTGTTCCAGCAATGATATGACTTATTTGCCTTGGACTATTACAGTATTTAAGAAAATGAATATTTTATGTTGAAAGAGGGGGTTCTTCTTTCTATAAATCATATAATGCAGAGTTGGGAAGGAAGGGGATTTCACATTCCAAATATTATTTACAAAGTAGATGGGAAGCCGGTATGTGAGTGTTCGTGCTTGTGTGACAGTAAGTTTTACTAAGGAATTCCAAAACCGTGGACATCCTGTTACTGGAGAAAGATACACACTGGCAGTCGTGCGGATGTCTTTCCCGCCTGTGGGCCATCAGGTTCAAAAACTGTGTGGTGCATTTTAACGCGGCAGCCCCACCAGCTGCTACTGTTTTATCCTGATTTTGAGACTCACCTTCAGTCTAACCTTGCCGGCTGCCTTACCAAGTCCCATCCACGGGCCTCTTTCAACAACGAACCGATTTGTCGGCTCAGCCAGTCGGAAGGAGCAGAAAGTAGTAGCGGTGCGTCCTCTCTGCACTATAGCTCGGAGGTTATAATGCTGAACGTATAAGATGGAAGATACCACCGGGAGGCGGCGGGGATGCACCTCGCCAGCTCCAGCTCGGGTTTCCTTTTGCTCTCCGCGCCGGTCGGCGGGTGGCAACGACCACCCCCAGCGGACTTTGTTTGGTTGAGGGGCGACGAGGTGGCGGGGGAGCAGAGCCGAGGGGCGGCGGAAAGTTGAAGAGCGTTTTATTCGCCGCCGCGTGGGTTCCGGGGCTCGACGAGTCCGCCCAGGGCTTCCTGGTGGGGCTGGGCCGGCGGGGGAGGGGCCGCGCAGCAGCAGCGGAAACCAGACCTCGGCGATAAGAGGCTGCACAGCGACATGCAACAGTCTTTTCACTGCAGCTGAATGAGTTGTGGCGCTCACAATGCTCCCGTGACCGGGAACTGACAAGTTCAATTTTAAATCGCGGGCCTCTTGGAATCATGACTCCCACAATGCCTTGGGCACTCGCTCGGCAGTCGGGCTGCCTCTGAAAAAAAAATGTGAGAGGTAAGTTTCCATTTTCACAGTTTGCTCGCGCTGGTCTGCTGCTCTGCATTGTTCGTGTTCTTTCGGGGCTGTACATGGCTGAAGGAGGAAGTGAGAGGACGCTTGGGCCGGCTCAGCACGCTGGATGGTTTCCTATCACACACCATCTCGAGCTAGAGGGAAAGCGGGAGGTTGCAGCTGCAGCCCAGCTGCGAGGAGCCCTTCCCTGGGCTCTGCGGACACTGTCAGCACTGCCAGCTTCCCACTTGGCAGCCTAAGAGAAAGAAAGAGAAAGAAAGAAGGGGGGTGGTGGTGGTGGTGGCGGATAAAAGAAACAGGTGCGTGGAAGTGTACTTACAACTTAACGACCTTTGTCGGGGGGAGATGCGAATCCATCCGATGGGAGCCACGGTTTCTCCCAAGAGATCCCGCATCCCTGCCCCTGGGGCTGCCATCCAGCCCGGTTTTCATCTGGGCCAAGTATGTGCACGCAAAGGTTAATTCTCTGCCTGCTACCCATAAATTACGCATGACATGTTTAGCTGGGCTTCCTTATATGGAGAGTGCTGTATTTCAGTCCAGTTTGCCTTTTGCCAAGTTTACAGGGCGGAAGAAGCCCTGCATGAGAGGGCTCTTTTTTTTTTTTCCCATCGTTTTGTAGTGCGTCACTCAAAAACTGTAAGAAAAGTAAGTATAGGCGCTCTCAGGGTGGAGCCGCAGTTAGTGGACTGAATTGCTTTCATGAAAGGTTGAAAAGAATGAAAAGTAGTTAGGACTTGGGTTCTGGTTTTTTAGACAAAAGCAGGACAAATATGTAGCGCGGCCTCCCCCCCCCCACCCCTTTTCTTTTTTTAAACGGAGCCGGAATCTGTTATTGGTAGTAATGTGTCATGTGAGAATACTTTGATTCCAGAGCCTGTAACACGAGCAGGTATATGGTGGAGCTTATGCTTGCCCCTCTCACAGCACTTTACAAGTACAGTGGTGAAGCTGGAAGAGTAATTGTGTTCTTGAATCTCTCCTGGGCCGGGAGAATATGCGGCTACTAGGATTCTGTGCTGTATTTCCGTGGAGTGCACTTCCCTAGGATTAAGATTGAGTAAGAAGCTGCCAGAAAGGTTATTGCCACTGCCTTTACTTTGCGTGCCCACCAGCCCAGGCACAAGCCGATAGCAAATGGATGGTAAACTCTGCCCTACTCGGAGGAATTTCTCAAACAAATTAATACAGTGAGAGAGAAGTCATAATTAATGCCTTTGGATTTGCAGGCCGTCTGCAATGTGCTTTGAAATACTACACCAGTGGACACGGTGTTCCCCCCTCCTGGGTTTGAACACAGTGCCTGTTTATACCCAGAGGGTAGTTAGTACGTAACTATTCTATACCAGCATAAGTGAGCCACCCCATGTTATCTCTGTGGGTTCCTGAGAGCGTTGGTGTTGCTCCCTGTCTTGCTGTTGAGATAAAATGTTATCACTGAGACAAGTTAAAATGAAAGTTCAAAGACTGTAAAATTTATCCCAGGAATACTTAGTTCAGTCCTTAGAATGTCTTAGATATGGTGCTATAGCTGGGGACTCTGAATAAAGTTATTTTGTAGCCTGTGAAAGCACATTGTTGTCACTTGTATCTCTGCTTTCTTAAAGTTGGTGACAACTACAGCTCCGAACTGTGTTTTAGGAAATCTCCAGCTTTCTGAGTTTCATCAGTGTTGTGTATTTGCACGGGGGTGAATTTTTTTTTGGATTACTAGCGTGTTGTTAGGCCTTCTTTCAAAAGGTAGACAAAGCTTTTAGTTTTATTTGTTCAGTGGGGGGTTTCCTTGCAAAAGTTGCCTTTTGTGTTTTAAGGAACAAGTTGGGTCAGCACCAGAAAACCTGTTTATCCATTCGTCTATAATTACAGTGTCACTAAAGACGTAATAATCAGGTTGTATTATTACTAAGAGACTCAGAAAACCTCACATGTGCCTAGTTTAATTTTTTTTTCCTCACGTAACTAAGAACAAATTTGTGTGCAGATACACATCGTGTGTGATACTCTATGCAGCCATGCCAACAGAGAATCCAAAGTGTTTTATGGTTTGAGATATTATTGCTTGTGTTTACATTTCCACATTTGGGGCAAACTTAGACTCCAAGTTGAATTCATTAAATTTTGATTCCAACATTCTGTTCTTCCTCTGGGCACGGAATTCCTATGAAATGAAACACTGGGTTCTGTTCCAGAACAAGAACAGAATATCTCAAGGTTTCTCCTGGCGGGGGAGGGAGGGAGTAAAATCGTATTTCTGATTGAGGAAGGGTGTATTACTTTTTTATATAAAATTTCCTGTCTTTACTGTAATCAAAAAAATCGCCCTTGCATTTATCATTGTCGCCATACATTAGGCCTGTATTTGATATATCTATTTATGGAAACAGAGAGAATAGCCTTGCTGCACCTTCTGGCTTTCTGCTTGGTGATAGAAGATGCAGAGATTAGAGAATATCTCAGATCTTGCTTAGAAGAAGATGAAAAGAATAGGTGATTGGGGTTTCTTACACTCTGAGGCATCAGGGTGGGCCGTAGATATGAAGGTCAGGGGAGCAGAAGAAGGAAGTGAAATATAGTCACTTAAATATTTGGTTCAATATAAAATCCTAATGGCAATACCGATCACAGAGGATGTTACATAGGGAGATTTTAAAGTGTGTGGCCTTTTAGGCCAAAAAGCTTCATATTTTTGGAATCTAGAACGTGCTGTCCAGTACAGTAGCCGTTGGCCACATGTGACTATTGAGCACTTGAGATGTGGTTTTCTGGATTGAGGTTTGCTCTAAGTGTACAATACGTACTCGATTTTGAACACTTTGTACAAAAGAAAGAATATAAGACATCTGATACTATTTTTTTATATTGATTATATGTGGCAGGGATAATATTCTGGATATATTGGTTTCAGTAGAATATATTGTTAGATTAATTTCACGTGTTTCTTTTCACGTTTTAAAAAATACTGCTACTAGAAAACTTAAAATAACAAGTGTGGTTTGCATTGTATTTCTATTGGACAGGGCTGTTCTAGAATAACGCAAGAAAGCACTATTCTGGTAGAAAGCCTAAGGAGTTTGCTGGTCAAAACACAATAAAAAGGATTTTTATTTTTACAAGCTAAAGAAGTTTATTATACATAGGAATACCTCATCTTTCTTATCCATTGTAACCAAAATTTGAGAAAACACACCACCTAACATCTATTTTTGTATCCTCAAAACTACTATTTAGTTTAGAGATTTAATGGCGAGGTAGTAATAACAGAGAAAAGGCTTATAATTAGGGGATGAGTCTTAACACCTCTCAAAGGCCAGAATAGAGTATGATTGCTACTTAGGAACATTTTAGAGACACTATAGTTATCATTGTCCTGAAGTTACCAAACACAAACGAGTCACTAAAATTTATTTTTAAATTTTAAAATAGAGTTTTCAGTAAATAGCAATTATCTTCAAATGCTTCATATATATTTTCCTTTGCTGTGACTTTCCACCTTTAGAGAATAAAACCCCAAATAAGTCCAAACTCCTGACTGTATGTTAATCGAGGATTAATGAATTCACAAGAAAGATTTTTCACCTGGAGGGAAGAGGCATTGTTTTGAATGTTAGGAGAGGTAAGAATACGTTTCTGTAGTAATGTTCTGGGCTTTGAGGAATCCTATACACAGAGACCTTGTCTTTATAATATGAACACATTTTGAGAAAGCATCTGACTGGTGAACAAAACACAATGGCCTAGGACCTGGAAACATTCCTTTCAGATATTTTCAAAACCGAAGTACATTTTGCCATGCACAGTGAGTGTTAAACTGAAAAAAAACGTGGTTCTTTTGCATCCATATAACATACGCTTACTTTTATTTCCTTGAAGGATACCAAAGATATAAGACAGGTTGGATGCAGTGAGTTCTTCTTTGGTGGGGGTGGGGCGGGGAAGGGAGCAAGTTTTATGGAGAATCTCGGAAGAGTTGCCTCCCGGCTTGGTGCCATCTTGAATCTGTCCCCCACCTACAGGAGGCATAACTGCCATTAGTGTCAATGCATGTGTGGAACCTGCGGGGGACAGTCATCCCCATTAACTTTGTAGATCATTTCTGATGAGTCATGGAGCAGATTCACTAATGGTTGGAGAATTATTGATCACAGTGCAGAGGATTCAAGAAGAGCTATTGACATAGGGCACTAAAAGTCTCTAGACGTACTTTGTATTTTTAGAGTTGAGGTAGGGAACTCGGGGTTTATGTAGTAGTGTTTTCATATTATAAAAATATACATTTATATAAGCATTACAGCTATATCCTTGGAAAAACACTTAGCAAATGCGAGATTATAGTTTTCTACATATTATTGTTAGTCTTTTAATGATTTCATTAGATCTCTGTCAGATAATTATTCATGTTTTCTGAGAGGCATCTTATCACTTCTGCCTGTGACGTCCATAAAAATCCTTTGAAGAATTTATGTTAGAGTTTTAGGCATTCTGTATTTGTTACTTTTCCCACTATTTTTGAGATCTTACTCTAGGATTCTGTGGCGATCCTTTGTCAAAAAGAGTTCAGGATATATTAATCTCAAGATGAAATGTAGGCATATTGCATAGAGTGGAAAATTACTTTTCCACTGAGATCAATTATTTTTAAAAGGTGAAGGTATTTCTGAAATAAGTATCATGCTTCAAGTAGTGTATATGCTCCAAAGGAGAAAACTGTCATCTCTTTGGACATTGTTTTAAGAAATCGAGAAGTGTATCTTTCATATACCCAAAGAGGTGAATAATAGCTAATAAGGTACATAGTCCCATCAAGTGTGGATACAATTTGTGTGTGAATGTATATTAGAAGATAAAACTTTTCCCAAGGCAATGCCAGTTTATTCAAATCACCTGGATATTAAATAACATAATATTATTAAAAAGAATTGTGATAACACCATTGTAAAGCAATTATACTCCAATAAAGATGTTAAAAAAAAAAAACAACTCCATTCCAGTCCCTCTTTAGCAGAATTCACAAAATGACAATATTTCTTCCTCTAAAGGATTCTTAAAAAAATTTATCTTGAGACTGGATTTTCGCTATATTTCCACTTTTAAAATAGTCGGGAAGCTCTTAATTAAGAATAAATTTGTTTTAAAGAGTTAACAAGATTCTAGGATCATGGGAACACGTTTAATCATGTGAAATGAACATTGCATGCTGATTTGAGATATTATTTTATTTTGTAAAGTTGATTCATAGGAAAATACGTATTTTGGCAAAAATAGCAAGCTATGTTCAGTGAGATTTGCCAAACTTAAGATATACCTTTTCCTCAAAGAGGTGGCAGTCTGGTAGGGGAAGTAAGAGTTTTGAAAATAACTGTAAAGTGGAAAGTGATATTTCATAAGCAGAGGCTAGGTAACATGGTATGGAAGTTGAGATAAGGGAAGATACGTCTTAATGTAGCTCTGACCAATACATGTAATAAAGGGAACAAACAGTTCTAACGCATTAATAGTGGAAAACAAAAGGTATTCTTTATTTTTTAACATTATAAAAATATTATTCTGTTAAAGCAGCATTAATTATATCTATTTAGTGATATTTCCATATTGTTCATATGTATACATTTAACATCCAGACACAATTTTCATACATGTTCTAGTTCATTTATTTAGTTCCTTTTGCTGGTAGAAATATATAGATTTCCAAACGTCCTATACTAAAATATTGATAGCTTTGTCATTAGTATTACTGTTGAATACCATAAAATATCAGTTTTTGAAGTCACCAGATAGTTACAAATGTATCAGAAACCAAAGTGGGTAAATGGGGTGAACAGTGGATGTAGAAAATTTGTTCAAGAGAAAGCTAGGTTAAAAGTAAGCTGATAATTACAAGGTTGTTTGCTAAAAAATCTATATACTAAAGTTAAGCAGTGGAAGTAATACTAAAATATACCAAAAACCCAGTGATTTCATTTTGGGAAAGGAAACGTATAATATATAATGAACAGCAATGAGAGAACTATATATTAGCAGGGAGATTTTAATCAGAGACAGCCAGAGTATACAATTTAATGTGACGTTGAATAGAAGAAAAGTGAAAAAAGAAAAACAAGATATAGCTGATGATTTCAGGCACTGGTAGAAGTGTCACAATTGTGAATACAATTTTGTAGGTTTTTAAAAATAATTCATGAATATTTTAAGTACATGATTGTGAAAGATGTGGTAACATTGTGTATACTTACTGTACTCCAAATCCCCGCATACTGACATTGTCTACAATGATTATGACTGAATAGACTCTTTCAGAAAATTCGAAAAATTTATGGTAACAATAGTATATGCAGTGGGAGTGTGAGGAAATCTAAACAGTGAAAGACTTTACAGTTTAATAGTCAAAACACGTCAAAAGCAGGTTAAATAACAAGAATGCCAAATAAGGCATTAAGCAATTCATATTCATATTTAGAACATCACTAAAGATACTTTTTGAACTTGACTTAGTATTAAAACTTACAGACCATACACAACTTATTGCATCCAAAAAATTTAATCTAATCCAGTATTCAACAATCTGTTTATCAGCATTGTTGATGATAGTAATAATGATAGGTTAACATTTTATTTGTTTCTGTCTTATCTGATTACAAGAAAAGAATTACCTTTACAATGACCTTTTAGTACTCTATGTGGGTGGCTAGCTCTTATCCTAGTAGAAAGATAGGATATGGGGTGGGATGGTGATAGTCAAGTTAGGCCACAGGCCACAGATATAATAGGAGGGCAAATGGCTAGCTGCGGTGGGGGGGGGGGGCGGGGGGGGGGGAGTTGGAGAAAAAAACTCTGAGCCATTGAGTTTGCAAACTCAGTATTCGGCACAAAGATTCCCTCATTGATATTTCTGTTTACTAAATTTTAGTTTCAAAAAGCCATGCTATGAAATGATAACATCAGTTTCTATAAACAGTATATCTAAATTTGTTTTGAAAGTACAATCTTTGTTGCAGTGCCGGTAGAACAACAAAAACAGACCTGATTTGGGGGTAACGTGTTTTGAGAAGTGGAACACTTTGTAAATATAAGAGGTGATACTGATGTTATTATTATCATTTAAAAATTATCGTATCTTTATATATTTATTTCATTTTGTCTACATCTTGAAAGGAGTAATAGACTTTGGGAGGTGGGGCACAAAAGTCTCACAATGTATAGATTTTATTTCACCAAACCAGATGTGACTAGGTGTGTGGACTGGGAAAAACCATTTACTCTTTCTATTGTTTAATTCTTACATCTGTGAAATTATAAACATGTTACTAATAGAAGTGTCACTTGCTATACATTTCTTTACAAAATATCTCATTTAATCTTTCCGACAGCTGTAAAATATCCCTTATGACTTTTATCTTAAAGATGACTAGCATGACTAGAAAACACTTTTGGTAGTTTGCAGAGCTGTGAGATCTTTTTTCTTCTTTATTCCAATGTCCATATTTTTAACCATTTTTTTGTCTTGCTTGCAGTCATGTACAAAGAATGGTGATGAGGCTAATAGCTTTAACAATGATTACTAACATCTTGAACTGCTTTCTTTGTGCCAGGGTAAAGTTTATGAATTAATTCACACATTCCTCAGAACAGCCTTATGAGATGTGTACTGTTAATATCTCGGTTTCAAAGATGGGGAAACTGAGGCACAAAGTTAATTGCCCATGGTTTCTTAACTAGGAAGTGGCACAACAAGGAGCGGAACCAAGGTAGTCCAGTTCTAGAACCCATGCTTGTACGTCAAAGAATAAAAATAAAATTTAAAAAACACTTGTGTTGGGTACTGATAGGAGATGGAAACTGTAAACATTTGGAATAATTCAGAAGAGTAAAACTTACTACAGCATTTGAGGAGACGCTAGAAGAATGAGTAGAAAGTAAGAGGAGAGAGAGAAAAGGCCTAGGGAGGGGCAGTTAACAGGGTAGAAGAAACGAAGAATCAGGTGGGAAAGGGAGATAGGGGCTCCACTTTGGAGGGCACTGAGGACCAGGTAGTAAGTTTGATTCACAATGGGAACATTAGGAAACATTTGCTTTGGCAAGTAACTGTACAGGAGTTGTGTTTTAGTGACATTTTTTAGAGGAAGAATAGGACATACATAGGATGAAGTGGAGATTGTAGGATAGAGATGAGGGACTAAAAAAGGACAATGACAGGAGAATGAAAGGGACATGTGTGCTAGGGAAAAAGTGACAGGCTTTGGGTCCACAGGATGTAGCAAGTGTTAGATGTGGATGTTAAAGGTGATGGGAGGTATTAAAAATGATTTTAAAAACATGGTAAGAGGGCTTCCCTGGTGGCGCAGTGGTTGAGAGTCTGCCTGCAGATGCAGGTGACATGGGTTCGTGCCCCGGTCCGGGAAGATCCCACATGCCGCGGAGCGGCTGGGCCCGTGAGCCATGGCCGCTGAGCCTGCGCGTCCGGAGCCTGTGCTCCGCAACAGGAGAGGCCACAGCAGTGAGAGGCCCGCGTACCGCAAAAAAATAAAAAAATAAAAATATGGTAAGAATTTTTAAAACTTTTCATCCAAAATTTTAAAAGCTTTGTTAATGTTATCCCTGTTCATCACATTGCTCCTTGTGAGGTCTTTTAGTATAAAGAACTATATTTTAATATATCAGAGAAAAACACTTAAAATTATATTTTATCAGGACCTATAACTTGGGTAAGTGGAAGATACCTGTTAAATTCTTAAAACAGTTCATTTCTGTGTCGAGCTCTTTTAAAAGACAGGGTTGTTAAATTCTTTATTCCAAATTGGTAATTCTGAAGTAAACGTAATTTCATCTTTAGGGGTATGTTGTTGTTTGCTAAGAAATGTCTCATTGACGGCTAGGCAGTTGCGGTCCCCTGTTAAAAGTTCATGCAGAACACTGGTGTAAATGATCCTCAATGATAAACCAGGTGGCAGATAGATACATGATAAAACAAGTTTGCAATGTGCTCAATGTAGCTGACATTTATACTTCTCAGACCTTGCTATTTTAGGGAAGGTATCAGTGTAACTGTGACATTCTTTTTCCTGGAAATAAAGATCCTTAATAATCAGACGTTCTTATAAACAGAATTATTTACCTATGGGAATAAATAACCAGTTGCATTGAGTTAACAGTTACCTGGGGTTGTGAGGATAGTTATATTTCAAATAGAATAGAAAGCTTTGCAGGAGTACTCGTAGGCCTTTTTACATAAGGCACTTACATGCCTTTTACAAGTAAATGGCTTAAGAGAGTTTAAGCAAAGCATGTCAGAACAATGACTGTATTTAATACACATAGAGAAGTTCTTATGAAATCAAGACAGTTTTCAAGAAAAAGATTCTATTTATAAAGATTTACCACTTTATTTAGATGGTCTATATCCACAGAAAATAATTTTCAAATTGCACTGTTTATGTCTTTAAATGTGTTTATGTAGAGCTAGAGAAAATAATGTTAACTGTTTCATTTTGCCTTTTGTTTATGTGCCTTTTAGTATTATGTGAAAATCACACTCAGAACATGCCTTTTTCTATTATTAGACTTTTTTTTTTTCCTTATCTGGTTTTGGCCTTGTGCTACAAAGATATGGTAAAAATCTGTTTTTATTGAATTATAGATAATGCTTAGAAAATTTCATCCTAAAGTAACTAAGATTAAATAGTATTAAAATTAGAAATTCGTCTTTGCTTTCTCTATTCACTGGGCCAACCTTAACTAGACAAATTTACTCCAAATTATTTTGAGCCATTATTTGAATTTTCATTATTTGAAAATTTCAGGGAAAGCTGCATTGTCAACTTAATGGCCTTCATATAAGGCAGTTGGTCTTAAATACCTTATCAGAAGACTTTGAGAGATTTGATGAGCGTCGGGAAAGTGAACAACAGGGAATACAAGCAAATCTTTAACCCAGGTGTAGAGTCTCTCTGAGGTATTGCAGGACCTTTCCAAAAATTAATTTGAAATATCCAGAACAATAATTGAGACTATTGAAAAAAATGTACTTCAAATGGAATTCTGCGTAATGCTTTCTGGGGGACCACATTCACTGAAAATTGTCCGTGGGAAATGACTCTCTCAGAGGAATATAGTTTGAGGACTGGATTTTAAAAGTAAATATTGTTTTGGGAGCAGTTAACATAGGAAGTGATTATTGTGTCTGTTTCTCAGTAATGGATTAAAGTTTATTATGTGCTGAGGTCTTTTCACTTAGAAAGTTATGTTCCTATGTTAACAATAGGCAATATAGGGAAATCAATTCATTCTTTGTGCTCTGCTAAATAATCAATTAACAAACATATTTTGAGCACCTGCCGGAAGTAAGGGATTGTCGTAGGTCAGGAGAAGAGGTTTCAAAGGAGAATTACATAGTTTCTATTCTTCTTTGACATGTAATTGAGTTGGGGAGAAAGACATGAAAAGTTAACAGTACAATCAGTATTGGCACCATAAAGTTGAGTACCAAAGGAGGAAATTCAAAGAAGGAAGTCTTTGTGGAACTGCATGGTTAGGGCATGCTCTGTGGAGGAGGTGGGCCTGACATAGGCTGAAGGTTAGGCAATCTTTTCAGAAAATAGAGGGAAACGGTACGAACAGTATGAACAGAATGAGGCTAGCTGCCATATTTGAGCACCTTCTCTGCGTGAGACATTCTTTCCAGAAAAGAACCATAGTGCTACACAATTAGGGAACAGGCTTGTGTGGCAGGAACCACCATCCTCTTGATAGAGATGAGGAAGCTGAAACTCAGAGAGGTTAACCTACTTGCCTAAATTCACACAGCCTGGTGAGCAGCCAAAATGAATTGAGGCCAGGTCTCTTCTCACTTCAAAACCAGCATTCTCTTTCCCCTTTATGATTCTGCTGAGAACGAATGTGGTATAGTTATGATACAGTAATTTTAAAACTTCACCCATAGAATTGACAGGGCTCAAGAAGGTATAAATTTAAGTTAAAAGGCTGGCAAGTACATTTCATTCTTTTGCTTTGACATTGGATTACAAATGGCATAGAGTTTTACACCTGTTTGTGATCTTTGCTTCTTAGGCTTATAAGCCTCCTGTCTTTAGCAGATACGGTAAGGGCATGCAGTAGTGGGACCCATTATAACATTGCATTTGGGCCATCTGGGATCCAATCAGAGGAAGCTTTGCGAAGATAATGTACTTTCACACCAATAACATAATGCCATAAAATTTTCACCAAGAAATGATAGGCATAGCTCCAGAACACATGCTAAATTTATTTATCATCTTCATATGGTCATTTTATGCTTTCATGTTGCATCATTTTCACACACCAGTCTGTACTCTCTGTCATTACGTGGCATAGCCTAATGACTTAAAAAAGATAAAGTATTAATTGAAGACTGGTTCTCTTGGAGCTTGTCACTTGCTAAAAAATTCCTCTCTTCATAGAGGTATTTTGAACATATACCAACTAAAATTATATATTGTTTAGAGAAGGAAGATGGAAGAATTGTATGCCATTGCTTTTGACCTCAGAGGAAAGCTCTCTTATTAGGAAATATTTATTGAGTGTACTTGTCCATGTGCCACCTCTCATGCTTTATCCACCTATCAGAGGATAAAGAAGTGAGTAAGATACGCCCTGTTCTCAGGGTAGTTTCCAGTGTAGTGATGGAAATATTCACAAGTAATGTACGGGCAAAACAAAGTGGGCACGGAAGAGCCAAGAATAGGCTGCTTGTGGGCAGAGTGTGGAATTTGCCTAAAACCAACCAGTAGACACCTTAACTCTTTGTATACTTTGTATATTGGAGAAAAGACAAAAATCAAATCATAATTTGTTAAAATTACATGATTCAGTACTTAAGCTATTTATCTTTCTGTTTAAGTATTTGATAAATAAGCATGACCCAAATGTAGGGTGATTCTAGACCAGACAGAAGAGATTAATTTGTTTCAGATGTTGGCACTTCTGTAGAAAGATGGGGACATAATTCACCTGAAGCTTCTTCATACTAACTCCCTGATTAGGAGATGAAAACACTCAGTATTGAGAGTCAGGTTTCAGAGGCGGCAACTTTTGTGTTAACAGAAAAGAAAAATCCATAAAAGAGAGGTGTGCTGTATTTAACTTTAGTGACAGAAGGTTTTAGATAACGCTCACGAAGCTCTTTTTCCTCCAGCTTTTCTTTGTTTGCAGGAAATAAAGCTGTATTTTGTAGGCTAGTTTCCAAACTTTCAAACGGTGAAAGTGCAACTGTGCATATTCTATAAGACCCCATTCAGCTGTGAAGTGTTTGTTCCTTGTTTCCAGGATTTATTCTGCATTCTAGGTTGGAAAACTCAGAATTTTTATTGTATGGCTTGCCATTCTTCATTTGCAATCATAAACATTTATTTAAAGCCCACTGCATAAAAACCTTCACGATAAGATTTTTGGCTGAAATTTTCAGGAGAAATTAGAGATATAGGTCCTCTTTTCTGAAGTTTATGGCCCAAAGGAAAAGATCCATTCATCTTGAAATAATGAAAACAAAACAAGAACTACAAAAGACCATACCATCAGCGATCATAATAATTATAAAAATAGCTTCTTACTTGGTAGGCACTTATTCTTTTACTTACGTGACCATACTTAGTTCTTACACAGCGCTGTGAGATTTATGCATTGCTGGCCCTGACTCTGGTTCACAGGTGAGAAAATGGAGGCTCAGCAAGGTTAAAGTCAGGTGATTTGCTCAAGGGTCATGTAGCAAGGTACTGTGAGTGCTGAGCTCTCAGCCCAGAGTTGCTGTTTGTTTGTCTGCCTGTTTGTTTCCATCAGGATGGCATGACTTAAGTCAACAAACCCAGCAATGTAGACTTGAGGCTCAGTCCAGGTTAGTTCTGGAAAGACTTAGTAAAGGAGGCAGGATGTGAAAGGCGGGTTTTGAAGCATTGTGGTCATAAAACAGCAGAGACGGGGGAGTGGACTTCGAAGTTTCCCTGGCTTGGAGAGGAGGGCAGTATCGAATGGCCTAATCTGCCTGTGTGGTTTGCTCGGTATTAGTTCTACTCACACCTAATACCCTCTGCCCCAGCGCTCGCCAAGATCAGCAAAATCTACTTTTAGACTCAAAATCATTACCACCTGTGAAGTTTCTGGTGTCACTTCTGAATGACATAGCATTCTGCCAATTGCTTCATTGGATGGCTTTAAGTGGCACAGTTTAAGAAGTGTCTTGAGCCGTAAAAGAGTGTTGCAAATGCTCTTCTAATTTATTCAGCTGCATTATTGAAGGCATTAGGGTAATTCAGTTCATTTCTCTCATCATTAAAAAATAGAAATCTGTTGCCAACATGAAAATAATCAAACGTGTCATTGAGAATTGACATACACTTGGAGATTTCTGATGAACTTTTCTCACTTCCCCCAAGTCCTAGCAGAGTAATTAGAGCATGTCTGTGTGTGTGTGATGTGCACACATATGTGTGTTATATCCATATGTACATGTGTATTCCATAAAGGACTATGAAGTAGTCCATAAGTTATAGCTGAAAAAGGAACAAAATAAATATATGAAACTAAGGGACGCATTCACCAATAAGGTTAGTGTATAAGTTTGCTCTGAAATATTATATTAATATCATTTTGTGGTTCTTTGCACTGATTACAAGTAGGACTTGTGAAAATATAGTATGTCAGTGACAAAACAAAAGATATTCTGATATACATGTGTAAATCTAAATTTATTATTACTCTCTAATAGTTATTAGGCTTGAGATCAAACAGTTGATAGATATCATTATTAAGAATCTTAACTGTGTCTTAATGAATTGATTTCTATTGCTTTTTTTTCCTACTGTTGTTAAACTTTATCCTATTCACACAGTAACAGTTTTCTGTTTGTAAATGACCTGACATTAATGGATTTGAAAAATATTCTCCCTTTTGTGTACCAAGAATTCTCAGGCGTATTTTTTTAAAGATCAATATTCTATGCTAATGTACTAATTTTTTGTTAAGAAAATTAACACCTATGTTTCATTGCAATAGTTCTATGATAAATGAAGTGTAATTAAACATGTAGATTCTGCAACATTCACTTAAATATTAATTTGGGTTCTTTTATATTCTAGGCACTGTGCTAGGCATTGAATACATAATGGTTAACATAAAGAGATGCAATTATAAAAGTGCAATTATAAAATTGAGACATCTCTCAAATTTCAGATTGGCCATTGCAGACATAATGACATATTATTATAGTTCCCATTGCCACAGAATTTAAATACTCTTTTCATTAATTAAAAAAGTATTATTTGTAGATGTCAGTAAATATTTATTTTAAAGCCTCTATCAGTATTAGGTTTACTATGTATAAGTAAAGTATTCTATTTTCGTGTAAGAAAAGTACCATTTTATGCTTAGAATCACTGCTTTACAAATAAGCAAGAGAAGTAGCATTACAAGGTAATGCAGAAAGAGAAAACTCAATTTTGAGTGGCCGTACAATATTGTAAAGTTTAAAAGGTTAGGCTAGTACAGTATGCTCCAGTTTTGCCACTCAGTATCATGCAGAATGCTGTGACAGCCAGGGCTGATACAGCTGAAAATATATGCAGCCTTGGACGCCTTGTAAGTTTCAAAAGGTCATTTTGGCATCATAGTAGAAACACTAATTCACAGGGAAGGTCAAACTGGACAGCTAGGCAAGAAGATAGGTTGCTGAACCCAACAGTTGTAGATTTTAGAATAATTGTCCACTATGCTAACTGGGTATCTGAATTCGATGTGGCCATCTTTCATTGAAATATTTATAGAGGAACAATCTTTACTTGATGGTTGGATTCTAATATGTCTCTTCTCTTCTGAAACTTTTAAGTGTTTCATCTACAACCTTACCTGGTACCAGGACAAATGTTAATATAATTTTATTTATGTGTGATGTATGCTCCATCAGAAAAGGATGTTGGTTGGCTTGCAACAGTAAGTGCACATATAAAACAGGACTGTGAAAAAGAGACATAACAAGTCAGTTAGAAGGAAAAGAGACGGAACAAGTACTTGAGATGAAATTGAGAACTAAATTTCTCAGCTTTCTGGAAACCAAAGCAAAGGCTTTAGGAAGTAGAAAAATCCCAAGTTTATTTATTAAGATTTCTTTGTATCCCATATACAGTCTTATTCTTAGCCCTTAGGGTATTTAGTTAAATATTCTGACTCTGTCCTTGAGTGAAATCTTGGAATGGATGAATTCCAATTAATTAAGAAGTGAAGGCTGGGATCTTCAGTCTGGCCTTCAAGGCCCTTACTGATTTGGTTCCAGCCCCAGATTATCTCCTGCCAGCCCCGTTGCACATGGGTGATCCACACAGACCAATTCCCCCAGTGTTCATGTTTTGTGCTTTTCCCTCTCCTTGCCTTTGTTCTCTGTATTCCTACAGTCTGGAGTGCCATTCCTTTTTGTCTCCAACCAAGTGAAACCCATCCTTCCAGGCCTATTTTAGATGTCTTATCCATCAAGAAACCACCCCTGACCTCTCTCTTTTAGTCACCAAGCTTTATTGTTATCTGTGCTGTGTACTTCCCACCTTCTCTCTTATGTGCAGTTATTTGTATATTTTATGTCCCCTGATTAAGCAGTAAATTCTTCAAAGCTGCATCCATGTATTCCTCCTATGTCTAGGCTACATACATAACATCAATAAACTTCTAATATAATCAATGCATGTGTACTATGTTATCTAAGTATTGTTTACCTTTAATGAATATATTTATTCATTTAATAAGTTTATTGTTGGGCTTCCCTGGTGGCGCAGAAAGTTTATTGTTGTGTGTTGAATGTATTTGGATTTCTTTAAAGGAAACATTTTTCTTCCCCTAGGATAGTAGAGAAGAAAGAAAGAGAACTAAAAAAGTCAAGAGCACAATTAGAGGAGTAGCACTTGCAGTTTTTGTCAAAGGAGATAATTTTGAGGCAGTGGAACTGAGATTGTCATTTTTTTATTGTTTTGAGTTTGGGTTTTCTTATCAGAAAGCAGCTTAACATTTACCATTTTTTTGTTTTTGGTGCCATAAGGTAACTAATATATTAGAGAACAGGTTTGTTACACGTAAAAGAAAAATACCAGCTGTACCATTTCAAACCCTCTGTGCTTTCTCTCTAGCATACTTTTCTATGGCTTTAACAGCCGTCAAAAAATCTATCTGCCTCTACGTGGCTTAGAAGTGTTTCAGACAGTTATTCCATCTCCTTCACTGCTTTTCAAACACTGTTTTAGTGGCTGATATAGATCAGTCTTACTGTAAGCATACTTGCTTAGCATATATTCAGTTGTATGCGTTTAGAGCAGCCTTCCTTGCTCCTTACGTAGAAGGTTTCTGCTGGTAGAAATCTAAGCTCCTCGAAAGCTCTGAAGAAAATGTAGCCTCTTGCTCAGAAAGCAGACAAATAAAAATAAAATCATGCTCAAGCACCTCTTCCTCTACAATTAATCTTTACATCAGTCACTGAGTATTTAGAACCCTGTAATGTATGAATTACTAGATTAAAACCAGTTAACAGTCCTAGAAGAAACTAATAGACCTGGAGTGTATAATTCTCACATTTCTAAGTGTACGTTATTAGTGTCCAGTATATACCCCATGGACATACCAGGACAAGAACATCCATCTCTCAGCTGTGTGAAGAGGCCATCGTATCTCCCTCAGCATCTGTACACAGGGCTTTCTCTTTCACTTACCTCTCAGAGCAAACCACAAGGGGTGTAGTCGTGGCTGCTGCACCGTACTCCACTCTACCCCCAATCTCTCTGTTTCTTGGCTTCTGTTGTATTTAAAGCCATTTCTACAAAGTTTGGTGTTAAAGTACTAGCATGTGTTGCGAATGAAATTTTAAATTTGGAATCAGAAGACCTGATTTTGGGTCCTGATTCTTCCATTTAATTAGCTTAGGAGACTTTGGCGAGCCAGTCACTTACCCGTGCAAGCCTTAATTTATTTGTTCACAAATGGGCGAGATAATATAACCATCTCTTAGAGTCCTGAGGAGCAAATGGCAAAATTCAGATGAAAGTAAATTGTATACCAATATATCAAATATTATTTGCTATTGTTGCATAATCATAGAATGTATGAGTTCTGGGAGAAAAGTAAATTTTTCTTGGGGGGAAAGTAAATTTTTCTAAGAGGCTCCTCCAGTAGAAACTTTTTATTAAAGAACAAGATGAACACCTTGCAGGTTTTATATATAAATCAAAAGGAAATGTAGCACAAGCCAACTTCCCAAAAAGTTTGTCTCTTCACGGGTTTTTAATGAAGATGCATAGTTTATATAGTTTTATCCAAAATAAAGTGGTTCTTCTTGGAAGAAGATTAAAGCATTATTTAAGTCTTTTTTCCCCCATTAAATTTAATACGAAGGTTTTACGTGAATTTAAATAAAAAGCTAGGTTTTAGTTATGTATGAAGAACATGATTTGACTAATTCCTATGCAAAGTTTTTCCTTATTCTTTGGATACACATACAGACACAAACCCACAAACACACATACATGCATATCTACACTCCCATACATACATTAATCCTTACTTCATATCTTATCCCTACTATTAACAACTTATTTTATCTTATTGTAGTGATTGAATAGGTGCTTAATTGTTTTTTCATCTTTTTGCAAAATAATTTTACTACAT
This sequence comes from Delphinus delphis, assembly GCF_949987515.2. Classification (NCBI taxonomy): domain Eukaryota; kingdom Metazoa; phylum Chordata; class Mammalia; order Artiodactyla; family Delphinidae; genus Delphinus; species Delphinus delphis. Next base: position 127,915,604 of record NC_082686.1, read on the forward strand.
AAATTATTCTTATTATAAATAAGAATGATGTGGAGGGGCATGTATGGTGCCTGATTTAAAATAATATTTTAAAAAACGAATATAACAGAACTTCATATACATTTTGCAGGTATGTCTATTTTCTAAAGTAGTTAATGGAATATAATCAGAAAGCATGTCACCAAATCTCATCTTAACCATTTTTTTTGACTTTTTATTTTATTTTTTTCACACACACACACACACTGTTTTATTTTTACAAGAGATATATAAACTGACACCAAGCATTGTAAATGGATGACCACAACGAAAGCAACAATGCCAAATCTCAAATAAGGCATCTTTTGGGAAATCATTGGGTAGAAATGCAGTAAACAGTCTCCCGTGGAAGTAGTAGTTTAGCTTTAGTTGATTATGATTGCCAAAATTTAATGAGATTAAGGATAACCTGGGAAGTTTGCTTAAAATGTAGATTACTGGTCTTTATCCTCTGTAGGTCTAGGGTAGGTCCCAGGAATATGGTTTTTTTTTTTTTTCCTGTTCTTTGCTACATTTATTTGTTGAGACAAATGTCTGTTCTTAGCCTTTTTTTTAAAGGCTCTGTTAACATGTAATTGACACACGGTAAACTGCATATACTTCCATCAACATCATATGCACTGTGATTTGCCATGGAAAGCAGGTCATTGCTTTTTAAGTGCATGTGATGCTGGTGGAAAAACATAAAATTTCATCACTGTCTCATTAGGAGGGTGTAGTCCACTTTTCAGATTTCCTCATGGGTTACAGCTTTTCCAGAATGCACAGAACCTTATGGGCAATTGAAATACTTAAGAAAGGGATGTTCTTTTTTCTATTTAGCAAAGGAACCAAACCTCAAGTTGCCATGTTAGTTTGTTCATAGTGTGCTCAGTATGTGTGCTCTTTTGGAAAGTACAAAATCCTAGGAATAGAATCTTGCTCTTATCTCCTGAGAAGTGAGACTTTATTTATACTCTGACAACATGGTAAAAGCACATTGTCAAAAAGAGAATAAAAGCATTAGAAATGCCCACACTTAAGTCTTTTGCAAATCCAGTTTGAGGTTCTTCTTTATTCCGTGAACTGTTACTTAATAAGCGAGAGTTTGAGGAGGGTAAAGTGAGAGGAGAGTGTTTTATTTTCTAACGGGAGGTATGTCCATTGGCAAAATCATACAAAAGTGTATACCTATCTCGGTTCTTTAGACTGGAAGTGCATGCCACTCCAGGAGAATGCTCCACTCCATGGCACGAGGAGCCCCGGCCTCAGGAGAAAGAACCACACAGGGAAATGTGTTTGGGCCTACATGAGTTCACCAGAGTTCTATTGTGCCTTAGCTAGTTTGATAACGCATTGCATTATTTATAGCACTTGTCAGAAACCATTTCCTTTAGTCAATTAGTGTCTAAAAAAGGAGGGGGGAAGCAGGATATTTTCTGACATTTGTAGAAATAATGTGTAAAAAAAGCATTCCCTTCATCATATGACATTGCGCTGTCAGAGATTTTCCTAATATAACATGCCCTGCAGACTCTGTTAACTACACATTTTGTTGTTATTAATAAGAAAAGAATAGTAACCTGTATATTGTGCATTTTGATACTCTGTCAACTGAAACATTTATTCAGACTTCCAGCCCCCTGTTGTTTGGCAAATAATTGCAAAATATAAATTTTGTAATTGTTTTAGCAACTAGATTGTTTATTTTGAAATAACAGGAGTTGAACAACTGATTTTACAAATGTTTCCATTGATTAACTGCCATGTAAGTGCTAACAGTTGAAAATATTTTGCAAAACAGAAATGAAAGGCTTTAAGTTCTATTTATGGGAAGAAAGACATATACCTTTAACCTGTTCCTACAATAGAAATATACAATCTAGATTTAAGGATAGTATCTTTTTTAGGTCTAGCATAGATTTAATAAATATAGAAAAGCATGTTATTAATTGTTGGTAGAAGCAGGTATTAATAAATGTTTTCTTGGAAGAAGTTTGCTGTTCTAGTTCAAAGTTAATATATGCATATACTTTATGTTCTAAGTGCTTATGTTATTAATACCACTCAAATGGAAGCATAGTTTTGTATTTATAATTGCAGCGTTGCTTAAAGTAATGAAAAACTGGCATCAATTTAGGTGACCACTGGTAAAGACATGGACATATAGTAAAGTAATACACAGTTGTTAAAAAGTATTTATGTTGATCTATTTCTATTGATAAAGAAAGATCATTAACATATATTGTAGAAAGCAAGCCTCAGAATAATATGCTTTAGTATGTTTCCATCACTTTGGTAAAAGTGGTGAACTGTGTATGTTGTATCTGTAGATGTGTGTATGTGTATGAGAAATGCATGGAAAAAAGGACTAGACACACCATACTAATAATAGTGGTTACCTTTGGGTTTAGAGGGGGTCTGATTTGGCAATGGAAGGATGGAGAATTCTCAGTAAAACCCTTCTGTATGGTTTAAATTTATTACAGTGAAAATGCATTCATTTAGCAACGTCTAAACCCCCCCCCCAAAATAGAAAAAATACATGGAGTTAATGTACATGATTCATATAAATTGCTTGCTAGAGATTTCTGTTCATCATTTGAATTTATATTTTACTATCTCTTCCATTATTATTTAGTAGTATCTATGTAGGTAATAGCCTTATCGTTTATACCCATACTTCTCAATCACAAAACAAGGGAGAACCATAGTTAAGAGTGCAAATTGTTCATTCTTTGATTTGAAATAATTCAGGTTATTGTAGTCACTGGAGATGTGAAAGTATAAGTGTAGAGGAGAAAAACTCAAAATTTAAATAAACAGTATTTAGTTCAACTTTTAATTTGCTCCTGAGGCTTTACATTTCAAATCTGAGAATACTTTATTTTCACCGTCTAATCACCACATGGTAGGTTTTTCCTTTGTTTTATTTTACATCTTTTTCTGAATGTGAGCTCCATGAGACGTGCGTTTCCATGTATGTCTGCAAAAGTTCCTGTGAATGAAAGAGTCAGAGATTCTAGATCTGCATTGTCCTTTGATGCTCATATAATGAGATTTCAGTTCTTAAGTATGTTTTGTGGCACAAAAGTGTGGTAAATGATTTATGTATAAATATAAATTTAGTTATCGGGGAGCCAAATTACCTTTTTATCCAGTTAATCTTATATTTTCAAGACGTGCAGAGTCTCTCAGTGTGTTTTTCGTTTTTGTAAGTTAAGCCTCGTAATTAATAAATATTGAGGTAGGCACAAACAAAATGTGCCTCCCTTTTGTCACTGTGGAGCTGCTTTTTGAAATTTTAGTCTTCTGCAAAATACATTCTGAAGCACTGACTTATTCTATAGCAGTTGCAATAATATTAGCATAATTTGTTTTGTTCAGCATCTGAGACCTAGTTTAGTATATTTGTTAGGAACGTTCCCCAAAAGGTACTTCAGCTACATTGAAGTGAAAATGAGTTATTAATGCATGTCTTTGTTTTATAACATATCTTCCTCTTTTTTTAAACTAGGGAAAAACAGCTAGGTCTTGACTCACTATTAGGGAAAACATAATTCTTATTTGCATGTGAGTGTATGTGAATTTGTGGGGTTTTTTTTAGAAAAGCTCAAGTCAAACTGAGATTCTAATATTTTATTTTTATTAGGAATAAATTCAGTTGACATTGGTATATTATTAAAAGTATGTTTGAGTGTATTTGTTAAAAAGGTAATCTTTAAGGTCAAATATATAAATCAATAGAAATATCCCTAGGATTGAAACGTTAAACTGTGTGGTACCTTTGTGGCTTGAGTATTTGTAAAGTTTGCAATAAGAGATACATTTGTGAAGTGATGGGGACTTTTACTGATTAAATGGAAAGGAGGAATTATGTATGTATTGTGTTTTGTCATGAGAAGTCCAATAATTCATTTAATTAGGATGCATTCAATCCTATATTCATATTTGATATCATTCATTATATTCTGAAGAATAATTATTTTAGATCTCTTTAACTATAAACATAGATTTTACATATTTTTCTCATAATGATTAATAATTAAGCAACAGATTTTGGGCAGTCTTCTATAGAAATAAGCCAATAAGATTTCCCAGGTTGAGGTTACTAGGTTAGGTTTTAAATCAGACATCTGGAAATTCAAGATTTATCTGCTAAGATCAAGCTTTTGTGCTCACATATAGTTGATGGTAACGAGGTCTATTGCTACAATAAAATTTTAGAAATTCGGGAAAGTGTGACAACTATGATTATTTTGTTCTAACAGAGATATGCTTTATATTTTGGTCAGAATTTTTTGTTTTGTTTTTGTCACTTCTTTACATATTGATTTTATAATTTCTCTCGATTGAACCTACTCAAATGGAAAACAGGCATAGGTTAATTATGGAGAAGCTCTTAATGACCACTGGTTGTTGTGAGAATGATTCTGCCTTGGAAGGAAAGTTGGAACAGTGGGGCAAAGAGGTACACATGCAGCAGATTTCACTGATGTACAGGGTGCCGTGGGACTATTTCCTCAAGTCTCTCGTTAATCAACTTTATACTTATTTTTGAGTTGTACAGTAATGTTATTAGGGAAGCATGGATGAATTTGCTACCATTCCTCAATCAATGAAGATAATATTTAAACATGTTTTAGGTGGAGGTACCACCAACCTCAGTAAGAAGCTAGGTGATATCGTTCAGAAGATATAAAGATGGAAAATTAAAGCTAAGATTTTGGCCCCTAGTGACTGTGCCAAATAAACTATAACTCATTTAAGTAAACTTTAAAATCAAAGTCCCTAATCATGGCATTGCCCTGCGAATAACAGTAGCACGATGTATTACATTCCATTTAACATTCACAGTTTTATCATGCTTATTTCACACTGGTAGATTCCAGATGGGTTAATGTACCATTCTTCCTGAAAACTGCCAGAATGGTTAGATTTGGTTTTTCTATCTTTTAGCTCTTTGAGCACATATCAACATTGTTAATTTTATTGTAGTCTTGTGTTCTGACTTCCTAATTATTATTTTGAAATATTAAATGACATGGACAGATCAGAAATGACTACCTAAGCCTAACAAGATAACAACTTCTTTGGGTAATATATAGAATAAATAAAACAGTAAATAGGATTAGTATTTCATCTTGAAGAATGAGAAAGTAACATTCGTAGTGTTATTAGACTTTCTCATGGAATAGAGGGAAATGTTAAAAGACTGCCTGTTTGAATATCATCAGAAAAAAAGGCAAATTTTCCCTTCTTTTGCCAGAATTGAAGACTGATTCTGTCAGAAATTCACAGATAATTATTTACATGTTTTAAATTTGCAAAGCCACGTGTAACTGTTTCAAATTATTCCGTGGATTAAAAAAAAAACAACTTCCATCAACTTCACAATGAAGGAGGTGTATAAATATGGTTCTGTGTTAACCTCACTGCCTTGTGCTCTTTCCAAAGAGTGGCGTTTGCCGGTGGTTTCATTCAGTTATAAAGGTGGCATCTCAGTGTTTTAAACTGTGGCTCATAAGCAGATAGTGAAATAGGTACATAGTATTATGCCAAATACTAACAGCTGTTGTGAAGAAGAATAAAGCAGGATAAGGGGCTGGTGTTGAGAGGAACAGAAGGTTTGGATACTTTTGACAGTGGGCGGGAAAAGCTTCTAAGAAGATAACTTTGCTGTAGGGACTGGAAGAAGGCGCAGTTAGGAACAAAACTAGTGGCTCAGTCTACAAAATGCAGTGAGTCGTTCTGATATTTATCTTATGTCTTTTTTTTTTACGTCTTTATTGGAGTATAATTGCTTTACAATGGTGTTAGTTTCTGCTTTATAAGAAAGTGAATCAGTTATACATATACATATGTTCCCATATCTCTTCCCTCTTGCGTCTCCCTCCCTCTCACCCTCCCTATCCCACCCCTCTAGGTGGTCACAAAGCCCGAGCTGATCTCCCTGTGCTATGCGGCTGCTTCCCACTAGCTATCTACCTTACGTTTGGTAGTGTATATATGTCCATGCCACTCTCTCACTTTGTCCCAGCTTCCCCTTCCCCCTCCCCATATCCTCAAATCCATGCTCTAGTAGGTCTGTGTCTTTATTCCTGTCTTACCCCTAGGTTCTTCATGACATTTTTTTCCCCTTAAATTCCATATATATGTGTTAGCATACAGGATTTGTCTTTCTCTTTCTGACTTACTTCACTCTGTATGACAGACTCCAGGTCTATCCACCTCATTACAAATAGCTCAATTTCGTTTCTTTTTATGGCTGAGTAATATTCCATTGTATATATGTGCCACATCTTCTTTATCCATTCATCCGATGATGGACACTTGGGTTGTTTCCATCTCCGGGCCCGGGCTATTGTAAATAGAGCTGCAATGAACATTTTGGTACATGACTCTTTTTGAATTATGGTTTTCTCAGGGTATATGCCCAGTAGTGGGATTGCTGGGTCATATGGTAGTTCTGTTTGTAGTTTTTTAAGGATTCTTATGTCTTTTAAGTTTTAAAATTTTGCCTGATATAGGAATCAATTCAAAATTAACTTTTTAATCATTGTCTGAGTAGAGGATTCATGTTTCATTTTGTCTTAAATGTAAATACTTAAGGGACAAGAGTCATTTTCTAATTTGAGTACAGTTTAGTTAGTTGCTTTTAGAATTCAAATCTTTAGCAATAGTGCATCACCTAACCAACACTCCTTCAATATCCTTCAATAAGAGACCACTTGATGATTAGGTAATCAAACCTATCAGAATTCTAAAGGAATGCTTTGATAGACCTTTGATTACTTATTTGAGTTGGTAAACATAATCTTACTTTCCTTGCTAGCAGCTTGTCACCCAAAACACAGTGCAGAGCGTCAGACCAGTAGGCCACGTTGCCCATCGCTGTGCCATTCCAGGGGATTTGTGGTTGAAAGTTATCTTTTTTTCTCAGCAGTGTTTCTAAAACTTCAGTCATTTGCATATCTCCTTCATGATTTTTACCAATATATTTACTTAGTCTTATTCTTTAAATTCTTTTTATTATACTTTAGCCTCTTCCTAAGTTATGATGTCCACAGGCTTGACAAACTTGTTTTAGCATTCTGATGCATCTGTTAGAATTATGTTGTTTCTGCATCACTTAAAATCGCCATGGGTGCTACCAGTAGTGTGCTTACCCCTCACTGAGAAACACTGATCTCAGCTTTTTGTTATATGGAGTTGAATACTGCTGAAGATTGCATTAACCCATTCAGACCACAGTTTTTCCCACATAATAAATAACTTTGTTACTCTATTTAGTACCTTAGTGAGTAGAGAAAGAACTATACAGCCTCCAGAAATGCTTAGTTAGTTGTTTGTTTACTGAAATCTCTGTTAATATTTGGGACAAGCCATGAGCAAAATTGTACTGTGAGCTAACTTAGTTTACTAAAGTAATGCATTGCTAATTATGGACTTGTCGACACCAGTGAGCCAGGGGGAAAAGTTAACTGTTTTGGACGACGAGCTTCTCCTTGTCAGCTCCAAACATACACAGCGAAGTTGGCCGTCTTTTCCAGTTAGATTGAAACTTGTCTTAGTAAGTAAAAAAACCTCAAATAATTACTAAGTTAACTTCCTCAATATGTAACTTATTTCAAAATCAAAAGTTATGAAAAAGTCCCCCAAGTTCCCAGCTAACTACTCTGGCTTGTAATAGAACCAATCTTCCTATTTTTGATTAGTAAACATATATGACTAAGAAATTTAACCTTGCTTATAGAGGCCATCCAGTTCTCCAAAACAGAATTTTAGTCTTATACCTTGTAACTGTCTGTTTATCCTTTACTGCAGAATCCATGCAACCCTTAAATAGATATTTATATGAAGCCATCCACTGTTACTTTAATGCTAATATATATCAATTGCTGTAAGAGTAATTATTTGTAATTCCCCGTGGTTTTTTTTTTTAAACTTTATCCTGTTTTTGGTTTCTTTTCCTCTATCCTTACATTTTCTTCTTTTCTTTTCTATTTACCTCCTCTTATCTTAAAGTAGAAAATACATGTGGATTCTGATATCACTCAAGGAGAGATTGGTCTCGGTTCTTGGGAAGAATATGCCTGTCTGTATGTAGAACATGTCCTATGATAGGAAGAACACTACAGTTTAGTGTTTGGAATTTGATCAACAGGTAAAAGAGGGCTTGTTGTTATGCAGGTTTTTAAAAGTTTGATTCTCACTGAAAAACGGTTGTATTCCCAATCATTTCTTTTGTTCGTTTTTGTTCAGGGAGGTTTATTATAATACGTTGAAATACTGGTCAAAAATTTACCTCGGAAGCAATTTACCTATTAGTACATATCTTTTTTTTTTTTTTTTTTTTTTTTTTTTTTTTTTTTTTTGCGGTACGCGGGCCTCTCACTGTTGTGGCCTCACCCGTTGTGGAGCACAGGCTCTGGACGCGCAGGCTCAGCGGCCATGGCTTACGGGCCCAGCCGCTCCGCGGCATGTGGGATCTTCCCGGACCGGGGCACGAACCCGTGTCCCCTGCATCGGCAGGTGGACTCTCAACCACTGCGCCACCAGGGAAGCCCAGTAAATATCTTTACAGTAGAAGTATTTCTTTCAGTAATTATTTACAAATAACACATATTTTTAGAGTAAATATGTTTGCAAGAATTCCTGCAATCTGAACAATACCCATACACTTTTAAACATTGTCTCTATCTGTACAACAAAAATCCATTGCCATTTGAAGTATTGACCCGAATCCTATAAAATCTTAATTTATCAAAGCACTCAGTTACGAAGATTTCTAGTCTCCTCTGAGATTCTTATGTTTCAATAAAGAAAAAGAAAAAGGTTACAAGAGAGTATTCTGATATCAGCAATTTAGTCAAACCAATTTTTAGGATAAAGTTTGAGTTTGTTACTCCCAGTGCCCTGTATCAAAGGCTGGAACACACATTATCAGGTGCAGCTGGACTATTTCGTAGAAGTCGGGGTCCTATCTGGTTGCTCACTTGTCCATGCCTGGCTAATTATAAATATTTTGATTATCGTCCTTGCCTAATACATTTTATAATAGTATTTTCAGCTTACAAATACTTATCTATAATTCTTTCAGTGATACTTTTTGATGTAAATAGGATTTCTCTGCTACAGAAAATATAAATAATCAGGACACCCATTTATAAGCATTTAAGTAATTAAAGTATATTTTGTACTTGAGTGGAACTAAACCTGTAACATTGTAGAAAGGAAAAATAATCAACCCTAGAAATTAATTTTGTAGTTGTATTTAGACATAACCAGCAAGCAGTGAAGATATTTCTAATGGTACCATTGTCTGTCCTCATGTTGTTTAGATCCCATAGATCATGATGAAATTTTCCTCGGAACTGGACACACATTCTCACAAACATGTTTATTCCTAGTAGGTTGAATAAAACCTATTCTTTTAGTAAACATTTTAAGAACATCTGTTATGTTCCAGGGACTGGGTTAAAAAAAAAAATGGTGATACACTCTATTGTCATGGAGTTTATAACCTTGGGGGCAAAAGTACCAAGAGCTACAAAGTACTGAGAATATTCTGAAAGGGAATAATGTTTATCAGAGTTGGCCCAGCCTTCTACGGAAGGTGATATTTGAAGAGCAGTTTAAACAAGGAGAAGGGATTTGCCGAGTTGAAGGGGTGAAGAAGTATGTGTCAAACCAAACAAAGGGTTAGCATGTAACAAATCCCAGGAGCTCACAACGGTATGACATATGCCAAGAACCTCGGCAGTTCCTCACAGCTCCTCTCTCCCAGGGAGGATAGAGGTGCAGCGCTGGGAGAAACCAAAAAGATAAAATGTGTCAATTCAAGACAAGGAGAAGGGGGCAAGAAAGAAGGAGTTGTACCGGCCGTTAGAGGTCAAGTAATGACAAGGGACTATGCGTACGTAGTCTTTGGATTTGGCTTGGTTGGGGGCGTTGACGACTGTCGCTGAGCACTAAAGTAATAGTTAGGGAGGTTACACTGATACAGATTCAAGCGTGAATGGAGAAGCAGGAAAATAGCACGTGTAGATGACTCTTCAGACATTTGTTTGGGAAGCATGGGTTACGAGCATTAGGGAGAGGTGGTGTGTAACTAGGCAAGGTCCCCTTCCTCCTGCTGTGCCACCCCTTCCAGTTTAGAGCTTCTTCAGCACTTTGAGGGCTAAGAGAAGGAATTGCAGGAAAGGCAGGTGTTCCTATATAGAGGGAGTTTAGAGGGAAAGAAGTCTCGAGAAGGAGCCAGTCAAGGTGGCAGCTTAACCTTGGGCAGGAGAAGGGAAAGCTCCTGGGAGACTGAGAAGAAAGATTACAGAAAGATAGTTTAAAGATGGGTGGTGGGAAGGTGAGAGAGAGTCCATGCCTGGGGGCCACTATTTTTACTGTGAAATATTTGTGACGTATGAGGTCATCTACTGTTGGTAGTGAGAGCAACATGTAGGAGGAGGGACTTGAGAGTAATGAAGTTTTAGAAGAGCTGGAGTGTGAGAGGGAGCTGTCCAGGGCCAGGGGGAGGATTCCTAGACAGTGGGAGGTCTGAGTGACCCTAGAATATAGAAATTTATAGAGGCAATGAGGAGTGTGTGTGTGTGTTTTCAGGTGTGTGTTCACATTTGTTTATATGGGTGTGTTCCTGCATGTGTTTGTGTATTTATGTGCTGTAAAGTGAATTCCAGCTTGCATGTAGAAATCAGTCATTTAATTTGCCACAGTTTATGGAGCTCCGTCAGTTTTCCATCCCTAAGCCAGGCACTTAGGGTTACTGAGATGAGTAAGATTGTTTCTGTCCTTGGGAACATTAGGCTAGTGGGTCAGTCATGTACGCAAATAAAACACTGTATAGGGGAGCAGAGGTAATTGGGAGGAGACAGTGTTAATATATGGGTGGGTGGAGACGGAGGAAGTGACATCCTGAAAGCTTCTCGGAAGAAGTGACATGTTAGCCAGCTTCTAAAGGAGGTAAGGGTTGCAGGTGAAGCTCTTGAAGATTCCAGAAAGACAAAAGAGATGTTGACCACAGATGTGGTACCTATGCAAGGCATGAAGAAGTTGAGAAATTTTGAATGCAGAGTAAACATTAAGGAAGGTGGATGAATCTTAAGAGTTTGTCACCAACTTGGCTTTGCTTTTACAGAACCAGGAAATAGGACCGGAACATTTTTTAAAAACAAAAATATTTCTGGAGCATCAGTATGAGTTTTTTTTTTCTTTTTAAATCTTTCCAAAAGTTGTAGTCTTACTACAATATTTTCTAAACCTAGTATCTGGGAGTTTTAAAAAAATTAATGTTAAGAATGACAGTATTAGTTCTAAAATAAATTTAAAAAATTTCGGCTAGATATCCATGGTTTATATATATGTATGTATATATATATTCATATTCATATTCTGTATTCTAATTTCCACATTAGAAATATACGCTAGTTGGCCATTTTTGGCCCTTGAAGAAGTGTAACCTAACAGTATTTATTATACTGTGTCATTGCTCTTTAGAGTGTGAAACTTTTAGAGTTATTAAAGCCTTGTTTTCTTTGGTATCTTTCAAAATGGGGGAAAGAAGTGTATGCTTTTGGTAACTACTGAGCATTTTCTGAAAGTTTTTCCATCTAGATTGAAAGAGAAAGTAAGTTGTTAAAAGCAAAAATGCCCCACTGTAGAGAGCAGTCTGAGTTAATAGATCGTTAGGCAACAGGGGATCCCCCAGTTCCCACCCTCCAGCTTCATTCGTACCTCTGAAGTGCATCATGTTGCCCAAATCAAATTGTTCACTTCAATATTTCATGTTTCTGCGATGGACTCACTTTCTCCCTTGAGGTTCACTTCAGATTTGCCAGCCACACTGACAACACTGCACTCCTTATTTTCCCCACATGACCTCAACTTCTGCTTAAAAAATGTTAGAATAAAGGATGCTTTTGTTCGTATCTCGCCTCCCTGTGATATATTGACAAAGTGTCTGCCGGCTGAATGGAATAGTTTTACAGTATGAGTGCCGCTTTCAGTGGAGGGGCAGGACTTGGGCTGTAGAAGGAAGTGAATTGGATAGGTCAGGAGAATGTACCATTTGTAAACACCCCTTTCCTTTTTTATTCACGTGTCAGGACAGCAGGAGCAGGCTGTTCAGTGCCCGTGCCTGCGCAGAGCCGGAGGGAGAGCAGCTTGGAAGTCAGCTGTAGTTTTTAAACCTTGCTTTTTATTTCCTGATAATGATCTTCAAGTGCTTGGACTTGTTTGAGAAGCTGTTTTGAAACTAACATGGTTTAGTCCACTAACTGCATGTTGGGTAAATTCAAAACCCACATGCTCGTCCTCTTGCAGTGGAATAAGTCACATCTGATGGACATTTTCTGTGCTTATAGCATAGTAATGAACATCTGACAGGCGCGACCTTTCATAAGACAACCCACACTATTGGCTTTCTGCCCAGAATATTGCTGCAACACTATCTGTGATTGGTTATCTCTCTATCATGCATTGCTTCACAAGGGGAAACGGCCCCTTTTTTTAATAAATCTACGATGGCTGGCTGCAGTATGCCTCACTGTAAGTATTGTGTGTGTGTGTGAGAGAGAGAGAGAGAGAGAGTGTGTGTGTGTGTGTGTGTGAGTGTGTGAGAAAGGGAGAGAGAGAGGCTGACTTGAATACTACTTAGTCTGGTAGCACATGGCAAGGTTGTGATACTGTAGGACATCAGTGAAGAGCTACTTAGTAAATCTTAACCTATCTCTTTTTTCTACAGGTTGGTACTAAGAAGTGCCTTTCCTGACGTCTCTGCTGCTTGGAACCGCTTCTAGAGCAGTCTCTGCTTTTGCCTTGCTTGCTGCCAGCTAGACTGTGACGACAGCACATCCACCCTCCACCTCTAGCCCAGACACCCCCATTTCTACTTATAATCAAGAGAAAAGCTCTAAGTAGCTGGCATTGCCCTAGGCTGCTTTAGTTTTAAAAGAAAAGTTTGCTGAAAAAGTAAGATATCTTCTGCCAGGAAATCAAGGAGGAAAAAAAAAATCATTTTCTCGATTTTGCTCTAAACTGCTGCATCTGTCTATGCCAAACTAATCAATACCGATTGCATCACCAAACTCCATTGCAAATTCAGCTGCGAGGAGATTCCCTTTCAGACAACTTTGCTGAAAGCAGCTTGGAAATTCGGTGTCAAAGGGTCTGCCACGTTTTCATGCTTGCATTTTGGGCTCCAAATTGGCACTGGGAAGGGGTTACTGAGAGCACAAGGCTGATTCGAGGCCCTCCTTTTAAACGTTCATCTACTTACGATCCTAGTATTTCTCTAAAAACCAAAACCTCTTTGAATTAACAGTTTCATGCTGTGAATTTCTAGTGGGAGATCTTTTCCTTGATATTGACAACACAATTTTCCATGTACTTTTAAAGCAGGGAGTGGGGGAAAAGTATTTTGGAGGAGACATTTTCATCATCATTTTACAGTTTTATCAGTTCAGTTTTTTCTTTTTTTTGGTTGTTACTGTTTTTTTTGGGGGGGGGGTTGGGTTTGTTGGTTTCACTGAAAATTTTAACTACCTGTAAAATCTAAACATGGCTGTTAGTGTCACACCAATTCGGGACACAAAATGGCTAACACTGGAAGTATGTAGAGAGTTCCAAAGGGGGACTTGCTCACGGCCAGACACGGAATGTAAATTTGCACATCCTTCGAAAAGCTGCCAAGTTGAAAATGGACGAGTAATCGCCTGCTTTGATTCATTGAAAGTGAGTAAATATTATATTATTTTAAGGATATGCAATAATTGAATAAAGGGGATGTGGATATACAGTCCACTGAGTTTGGAATTATGGATTGCTGTGTTAATAGTTTTAGTTATACGGTGTGTTCTTGATGATGTTGAGGTGGGGGACTTTACTGAGAAGCAGTAGAACCAAGTCTGGCCAAACTTTCTTTGTTACGAATAACTTTCTCCGTCCTTTAATGCTGTGATTTTTTTTTTTTTCTAGAGCAGAAGGTGTCAGGCTACTTTTTACTTAATAGTAGCTAAGTCAGTGCCTATCTATAGGAATAGTAAATGGAGATACACGTGTGTGTTAGCATGTGCATAGATTATGTACAAGGCCATGGCACTAGCTGGATGGGGATGATTTGTTTTTGCTTGTTTGAAAACGTGCTGTACCGTTGTAAAAGTATAGCAGATTCTGTCAGCTAAACTTGGATAGACTTTTTATATTAATGTTTTGACATTGTGGAGTTCCTTTTTGTTGTATGAGCATATTATTTTAAGGCCAGAAGCAATGTATTTTGTGGAAAACATAACTAGAAGTAAGGTTCTGGGCTGCTGCCACAGTACCCTATCAGAGGCATAAACTTTGTTGAATGTGACTTTTATAATTCAGTAGAAACGCTTGAGTAGTATTATTAATTGGATTTTTTAAGTTTCTAAAATTCTAATGTGAAGTAACTTAGCAGTTTATTTTCTGTTACCTCCTGATTATTATGTTTTTATTTGTAACAGTCTCAGCTAGGGGTGTTAAAAGTTAGCTTTTGTGGGCACCATAATACCAACAAGTTCACTTTAGTATATTTTGACATTCAAAAATGTCACTGGGTTCGTATTTCAGGTATCAAGTTTGAAAGTGGGTCTTTTAAAAGATAGCATACATGTCTTAATTTTGATGTGCAAGGTCGACTAGAAGTGTGAAGATTCCTGGGTACTTTCTACATACTTGGTTTAATGAACTGTCTTTGAATATTAATGTGCTGGTTTAATTCACTCTTTGAACCTTGGAGAGGGGAGTCGCTGTTTTTTCAACATATATAGAAAAGTGAAGGTTTCATAGATCCATTTTGTCTTTTGCAAAAAGAAAAAAATAGTGCTACAGTAACCTTTCTTTAATACCATAGGGGTGAATTAACTGAAATAGTTAACATGTAAGTTAACTCATAACTCACCCCAATGTTATGAGTTAACTTGTGAGTTAACTATTTCAGTAAATTGCTTCTTGGTCCAGTGTGTGCAGCTCACTTTGCTAAAGTTTCACCAAAGACTCAAGGATATTATCTTCAAAGTAGAATATAAAAAAAGGTATTAACAACAACAAAGATACCTTATAATGTTAGATTGTTCTTAGTGTCATAGTGGTAAAGATCAATAAACAAAAGTTATAAATTACCACTGGGCCTTTTTTTCCCTTTCCTTTGAAAGGCATCGATGAAGGGCACAGTGGTTGTACCTTGTGAATGTGTCTTCCTAAATTCCTGCCAACTGAATTTAGGTGTGATTAGAGACTGGGACCCATAAAATGAGCAGCAAAGGGCTAATTACACTTGTCTGTAACCAGCTGTGTCCATAAGTAGCCCTGTTTTGACCCAATTACTAGTTAATCCAATTTTTAATCCCACAGACAGTTGATGGTGCACTGGTAGCTGCAAAATGAAGGACCTTAAACTTGGCTGTGACACTGAGTGGTTTCACAGAAGACCTGCTTTCACAGCATTTGGAAACATTGTGAAACATTAAAATTCAGTTGCTATTTTTCCATCTCAAAATATTTTTTTAGTTGCTGCTCACTTGTGGCCATGGAACAGTCCCCTTTTGAGTAAAGCAGCAGCATTGCTTAATGACATGCTGTGTGGTTAACAGGATTCAACTGCCACATCAACATCAAGGACTTTTTTTTAATAACAAATAATTTCAAGATTTTAAGTTTACTTTTGAAATCAGCTTGTTGTAGCAGCTAATCAATGAAAACGTTGTCCATATTCTTTGTCTTTCTAAGAGAAACATTTAATTTATAGTGTCTAAAATGTGGTAAGATATTTTGATTTAAATAACAGGGAAAAAATAAACACAAATTTATTTCTGGTGAAGCTTCATCCCCAGAACAACAGCTCCTTAAATGTTAGGGAACTATGTTAAGAAGTAATTGAAAAAAATTTGAATGTGTAATTAAGTATTCATGTTTCAAAAAGCCATGTTTCATATATATGTGTGTGTAAGTAACACATGTGATTCTTTATAGAGTATTTAGAATCCCACCTTTTAGATAGTAGTCTTCCTGTGTTCAATTTTGTGGCTAAAATAGATCAAAAACATATTTTAAAACAGTTAAAGTAATTCTATGACTCATGCCTGAAGTTCTGAAATTTGGGAGCATTATGAGGTTTCCATGCCAGTAACCGCTAGATCATTTGTATTGTTTCAGAGAGTAAACGGAAGGAATTTAGAAAACTTGTAATATCCTGACTTCTTTAATAAAATGTGTTCTATATATTGCTACAATCCATAGTCCAGCCTTTTGTGAGTTCTTGAGCCCTGAGATGGAGGTAGACTGTGTAATCTACTATTTTTAGCAAGTTAGGAAAGCAAAGCAAATACTCTCTGAGAGGACCCTGGGAAATGGCTGTACCCTTCAGCTGTGCTGTTTCAGACTTTGGCCAGGCTCCCAGGTGACTTAGGTTTATAGCAGACTTCTACATAGAGGCGGAGAATTCATTTCATTAAAAACAGAAGTCAAACAGTTCAAGAAAGTATTTATGTAAAAGAAATCAATTGGCATACTAAAGGAAATAGGAAGAAAATCAGCTGATAGTCTTTTAGTTGCATATAGGTGATTTTAAAGTTTAAATAATTAACTTAGATGCATTTACTACGTGGAAACCTAGAATTCTGCATCACAGTAAATGTGTTGCTAAGTAAAATGAGAATATATAATAATGAGGAATATACGTACATATGAATATACTGAAATAGAATGATGGCAGTAAGAAAGAACAAAAGATGTAATAATGACTTATCATTTATAAATTAAACAATATTTTAAGCACTTAATTTTTCTCCCTTAATTTTGCTTTTGCACTTGCAGTCTTAATTTCCAACAGTCTAAGAGTATATTCATACTGAGAATTAAATTGCTCACAGATTATAGATTTGAGTGTTTTATTACTTCAGAAATACTGAACATTAGAAAAGTGTTTTATTTAATGCTGGAGAGGATTTTTTTTTTTCTTATGGCTTATGAAAGGGATACCCAAAGAGAAAAATATCAAAAGAAAAATGTCAACACGATAAGATGCTATTAGAATATTATGTTTCAGGAGTGATGATTCAAAGAGTCGTTAATGGCAAGTGACCTATTTTCTTCAGTAATCATCTCTTAACTAAAATTAAGTAGTTGATATAAAGAAAGCCTACAGGCTGTATTTGAATGTGATGCCAGGTTATTTATATTATCAAAAAATAAGCTTTCATCTTGTGATCAGCAGAAAGAGACTTGCTTATTGAATTCTTCTTTTTCAAATATCCATTTATTTTTCAGGTGCTCTGGGAGGAGAAGTATAACCTTTATGTTTACTATCTATTTTCCAAAAATCTAGCAAACTTCTACCTTTGAAAAGTTTAGTACCTTGTTCTCTTACCAAATTGGGCAATTTTGTTTAAGATAAATAATTGTTCATTTCACTGTTATACATGTTTGTGTATATAGATAGCCCAGCTGATCAGATTTATCATAGACACATCAGAGACCAGATTCCACTGCAAAGTGGGGTGGAATCAAGGGCATGAGCGAACACATTTAAAGTGCCTCTGAAGACTTAGCGGAATATGTGAAGTAATAAAACCAGCTATTAGAAGACACACAAATAGGTAAACATCCAGGTAAATGAGCAACTAGAAAACTCATAGTTAGTAACGCAGATAAACCAAGTCTCCAGATGGTTACGTGGGGAGAGGGTGACATAACTGGACATAATAAAGTGGTCTCAAGGTATTGACGGTTACACTTTAGAAGATCTTCCATTGTTAGCACAGTTTATCTTCCATTTAGCAATTGCCTGTGTTGCTGCTACTGTAAGTCCCAGCGTAGTCTTTCCATAATATCTTTTAAACCAGTTCAGCTGATAATCCTGACAAAATGGTATCTGCAAGTTTCAGGCTAAACATCTACTTTTGAATTAAAACTTTGATCTAGTAGGCTCCTAATTGGAATAACTTTTACCTGGAATTTCATTGTTGTTTGTTGTTTTGCTAAGCGCATCTCCCATGTGATAATGAAAACTCTGACAGAGTATTGTATGTACGTGTAGCTCTGTAGGTACGTATTCAGTGTGTCTTTCAGTGACAGGTTGACACAGAACTTCCTCATTTCCCCCTAATGATTTAGGAGATGAGCTATTAGCATAACTTGGGTAGCATTGTGTATCATACGAAAGTTCAAATTGTATTTTCTAAGCAGAAACGTCACAACTTTGTAAAGAATATCCTGTGAATGAGCCAGGCGTAATGTCATCAACTCTGACACAAATGTTTCTTTAATGAAATTCTCAGTAGCCGCAGCTGCTTTGGTTATACTTACAACTTTATTCATTTACCTATTTATATTCTATGGTTAGACTTTTTTTAGAATAATATTTTTTAAAGGAGTAAAGATTTTTAAACTTTTGGACAAATTTCAAGCCGTGTTTTGAATCATGATACCTAAGGCACTGATTCTAGAGCTAGTTTTTTTTTTTTCTTCATAAGATTATGGTACACTGCTTCTATTTTTTCTTTTTCGCGTTAAACCTTGCTTCAACTTTTGTGGCAAACTAAAAACAATTTAAACCTAAAGCAATGTGGCACTTATAATCGAGTTCAAACTTTAATTGTAACGCAGACTTCTAAACATACACAAAATTCTGATTCCACACGAATGGCCTCAAAGCAATTCCATGTACGAGGCTGTTGCTGACGGCTGACTGACTTAAAAGGGCCTATGCAGTGTGGTGTGAATCTTGTATTCCGGAAGTGTGTGACATGTGCCTGGTTCACGCGAGAGGTGAGAAACTGAATGTTTCTCAGACTCAGCACAGACACCTAGGGACCTAGTTTGGGAAGCTTATCCTGTCATTTTCCTTGCCCAGGATAAGTAGAGGATTTCAGCTATCAGCATCGCTAATCTGTTACCTTTCATGCTGAGCAATGTCTCTGCCTTCCCACAGACTTAGACAAAGCTTCTTATTTTCTTACAAAGAGATCCTATTGAACAAATTTTGAGTGTTTTTTTTTTTTTTTTTTTTTTTTTAAACTTCAGCAGAAGCACATTTTGTGCTTGTAGATAAGGGAGCAATTTCTATGTTAACAAGGCCAAAAATTATGTCAGTGGAAATGGATAACTAAGTAGATGGTCTGTGATTTAGCCCTGAGGATAGTTATTAATACACAGAAATTTCAGTAAAAGCAACTGGAAAGGCTTGTTAGAAATACTTAGTTGCTTGAAGTAGAACAGATTGTTAGAATAGTGATTTCTTGGTGAATTTTACCTTAAACAGGAATAATTCTGGTGAGGACATCTTATTCTAATATTTATTTATGATAAACAACTATAGAGTTTTTATACTGTATTTCTTATACAGAAAACATCAAATGAACATCACCTACAGCATTATTTATACTCTTCTGGCACATTTTTGAAAGATTTTCACTTTGAGATAGTTTGATTTGTTGTTAGAGATAAAACTTTCTCTATTATAAGGACTTGTGTTTTAAAGATACTGATAGTTATAAGCCCTTATACATTATAATTTGATTGAAGGGCTGTCTCCTGGATACCTTTGGGCCTTGGCCGTGTCTGACCAGTAATATTCTTCTTGTGTTCTCCCTGAGTTCTTTCCAGCTTTCTAACTGCCCAGCTTCAGAACTGTTGGTTCTGATCCCTTTTTATATTTCTCTCTGGAGTCATACAGAAATGATTTAGACATTTTGTCTTTAAGGAATTACATTCAGTATTGAGTAACAGAGACACCTCTCCTCCCCAGCATGAGGCATAAACAAATTAAGGGTTTATATTTCAGTAGGTTGTCCAGGCCTATGTGATGACTCCACAGTCACTAGAACTTAGGTTTCTTCACCCTTAGGTCCTCGGGAACACATGACTTCCGACCATAGGTTTATTTAAAAATTGCAAGATGGCCACTGCAGTGCCAGCCACCATATCTTCATTCCAGGAAGCAGGAAGAAGCATGGGCAAAAGAGGCCGCAGCCCAGCCCACTTAGGCTCCTTTTAGCAAAAGTCCTCTAAGCTTCACCCAGTGATTCATCCTGGTTTCTCATTGGCAGCAAGGATAGCTGGAAACTATGTACTTAACTGTCGCCCTAATTGAAACCATGCCTCTGGGTAGTTTAGGTAGAAGGGGGAAATGGATGTTCAAGAGGGCAGTTACTGGGATGGGAGTTAGCGAGATTTTTTTCCCCCCAGAAAACTTCCAGAATCAAGTATCTCTCCCTGAAAAGCATCTGGGTATGAGGGGAGATCACTTCTGAAGAGAAACTTTTATCTTCTTATCTTGGCAAACCTGTCCTCACTTTTCCTGTCCTCGTTAACTAGAGTTGCCTTTTTTTTTTCCTTTCAAATCATGATATATTTAGTCAATAAAATATGGCATATCACGAATGGATTGATTTTTACTAATACAGAAATTAAAAATTGCTTTATTTTTTTAATTTTCCTATTGCCAGTGCATACTTATATAAACAGTTATATATTTATAACTGGAATATAACAGGAAGGTATGTCATAAAAAACAGGTCTCAGTGATTTCGACAAAAGAATCTGTAGTTACTCTGATGCCTATTTCTGCTGCTTCTGCAAAAATACTTTATTTCCTCTGTAGGAAGCAAAATAAAATGAGTTAATATTTATTGAAAATTATTTTATGCTGGTCAGTATTTTCAGTGCTTTTATTTTTTTCATAGTACTTAGTCCTCACAAAAACTCTTTGAAGAGTTACTGGTATCACTGCCATTTCTCAGATGGTCACACTGAAGTACAGAGAAGTTAAGTGATGTCCCCAAGGTCATTCACCCAGTAAAATGTGGACTCCAAGCCCGGTAACCTAATTTCACAGCCTGCACTTTTAACCACTTTCCTGTAAAACATTGCTTCTTAATTTACATATCCACATCCCAAGGATTCAGCAAAGAAAATACCTGACCAGCAGTGCTTAAGAATAAAAATTAATATTTCAGGCAGGTTTACAGCATAGGGCCTAAAGCAATAAATACTCAAAACATTATATTTTAAGTCAACAAATGAATCAATGAGGAAACACAAAATAGCATCAAGAATGCTTCCACCGGGCTTCCCTGGTGGCGCAAGTGGTTGAGAGTCCGCCTGCCGATGCAGGGGACGCGGGTTCGTGCCCCGGTCCGGGAAGGTCCCACATGAAAAAAATTGCTTCCACCAACTTTCAAAGATTATATATTTGTTTTAAATGTATGGCCATGTAGGAAAAACTTTTTAAATTTATCATCTTAAGGAGTCACTGTGTAAACTATGTAGCTGTCCCCCAATGTATATTAAAAAATATTCCAAAGTTTTAATTGTCTAGAAAGCATTTTTCCACAGAAGCAGTGTGGGTAAGTCATTAGTCCAACCCTGGGAAGCCTAAGTAACCCATAGGATGCTTGAGTTATAGTTCAGTACAAAGAGTACCCTGGAAACTCTGATTATTAATTAAACCCAGGAGCCTCCCCAGAAACATTATGAGTACTATCCCATCATACATCTTAAGTAATATGAGGGTCATAGGTCCCCAACTGCTTTTGTTAAACTGTTTCGATGGGAAAAGTACATTTCAAGTTTCAGTTTGGGGCTCTGGAAATTCATCCGGGCCTAATGCAGGGAAGGTAGCCTTTCCTAAACTCGCAGACACTATCTGCAAGCCGGTGTGAGAGGTTTCCTCAGCTCCATGTTTGGGCTACTCCTGTGACCCAGAGCTGGCTTTCAATAGGGTAGGGCTCAGAATCATAGGGAGTAAAGACAGGGTATGGAATGAGGGGCTATGTCAAAAGCTTCCCCTGGGTGGGATGACTTTTTTGTTAATATATCTTCCAAGTAACCTTTCTTTTTTGCTAAGGTCTCAACCTGCTTCCTTTTCAAATGTATAGCTTTTTGGTTCTGAGTCTGGTCCACTGTGGAACTTCATATTGATGAACAGCTTCTTCCCATTCTCTTTCCTTTCTAAAATGATCAAAAGCGTAGCTTTGTTTTGATACCGTTTCCTTCTGATTACTGGTAGAAATGGGGAAAAATAGGTGCATAGTGAAAATATCAAACTAAGATTTTTTTGTTTTTGTTTTCTGGCCATTTTATCACAGGATATAGTCAAGGAATCAGCAATAAAGAACCAGATATGAGAAGAAAGACATCTAGGAGGTGATAGGGGGTGGGGATTTCACAATTCAAGGAGTATAACTTAAACACTTCCTGTGTCAAACTTTGGGAAGGCAGATATTAAAAACACAGCCCTCCAGGGGCAAATTGCTAACAGGGAGACCAGTATATTAGGTGGTGTGGTGGAGTTCAGGGGTGGAACTTTTCCATAGCAATTGGAGGGTCAGTGGAAGAGAAACTTAAGGAAGAGAGAGAGAAATGTGTCCGGTGGTTTATCTTTCCTTTTTTTCCCTCCCTTCCCTCTCACAACTACTAATTCTGAGACCACAAGTAGAAAGAGAAGAACTAGAGGGAATTCCCAATAAGAGAGTTCCCATAGCCACAGGCCACCAGGCTGGGGCAGCTCTCCCTGCATCACCGTTGGTCTATTGGGAACCACCTATATTTTAACCCTAGATAACAATTTTAGGCTCAGAAGGATTCTTCTGATGCTATCTCAGTTTTTTTTTTTTTTAAGACATTTTTGATGTGGACCATTTTTAAAGGCTTTATTGAATTTGCTTCTGTTTTCTGTTTTGGTTTTTTGGCCGTGTGGCATGTGGGATCTTAGCTCCCTGGCCAGGGATCGAACCCGCACCCCTTGCATTGGAAGGCGAAGTCTTAACCACTGGACCGCCAGGGAGGTCCCTGATGCTATCTCAATTTATTCAACAATATTTATATTTTAATTGCAGTTCATGTTAGATTGAGACTCACTATTTATTGAGATCCAAAAACTGTTTTCTCAAGACCCCAGGCATCTTAACTTAGAATTTATCTCTCTGCACAAAATTCAGACTTGGTGTGAAGGCTTCTGGTTTTCAGAATCACTTATGCTTAATTCCAGGCTATTCTCAAATAAGGCAGGAAGCATCTGCTGTTAATAGTTGACAGTAAATTACATAAAGTAAAACATGGAAAATTAAAGTTAGAAAAGCTGGGAAGCTTTTCTATCATTTTCAATTTTCTGCACAAGCACGGACATAATCAGTGTTTAGGATCTGCTCATGACGGATAAATTACATCTGTAATTCATTCTTTTCCATGTTACTGCATTCAGACGATAATTTGCTTTCAGATATCTTTGCTCATCTAATATTCTAAAATCGTTCATAGACTGAAAATAAGTCTAGTAACATCTTCCAGTCCCATGAAGCTTTTATAACTAAACAGTGTTAGCTTACCAAATGGGCCAAGTTAAAAAAAAAAAAAAAAAAAAGGTTTTAGAGAAAAACAGAGCCAAATTT
Source organism: Delphinus delphis (assembly GCF_949987515.2). Lineage (NCBI taxonomy): Eukaryota > Metazoa > Chordata > Mammalia > Artiodactyla > Delphinidae > Delphinus > Delphinus delphis. Next base: position 127,939,027 of record NC_082686.1, read on the forward strand.
ATCATGCCCAAAATAAGATTCCTCTTTGGTAGACGACGTTGCTTTTCATAAAACAATTCTTTAATGGAGGCAACTGAGAAATGAACCATGAAGAACGAAATAACTAAAGAATTCATTTATTTATAAAGAATCCTGTTAAGAAAGATCTGTGTTCTGAATGAACCTTTCTTCACATTATCTCATAACTCTTCATGGCTAAGTGGAAACTAATGAAATCTAAATCTAGCCACGAGAAAAGATTATCATCATGATTTTATTTATTAAAATTTTCTCACTATTATGAAATTTTACTGCCAGATATTGCCTTCCATGAATTATAGCACAGTAATAAATTGGAGACAAATGTACACATAAGAATACCCAATATATAAAAGAACACTCCAAACACAAACTCATCTTAAACTCAGGTAAACTAAAAGTCATATCCACATTGAAGAAGAGTCATCTACATTGCAAGTTTTTGCATAGTGGAGTCTATTTAAGTAGCTTCCCCCCAACCTTTAAACTATGATTAACATATAGTAGCTTAACATGTAACATACATATAGTGGGTTGAGTATGCATTGTGAGAAATGCAAAATTATTATTATGTTTTAGAATCTTTATTGGCTACTTTTGGCTTCTGTGTTTCCCGTAAGGATGAATAATGCTGGAGGAGAGATTTTCACCCCAAACACATATTTTTATGCTGAATGGTTAGGAATTTTAAAAATGGCAAACCAAAGTATTTGCCACCTCTGCATCTCAATTAATGGAAAATAATCCATTCTTCCTCCCCTTTTCATCATTTATTACCTGCTGTGTACCAGACAGTTGCAATAGGCAGTGGGGTGAATAACACACAGAGCCTGTTAGGTTGTTGATAGACTACAGCTTCTGAGAAGTATAATGTAGATTAAAATGATCATAGAGGGCTTCCCTGGTGGCGCAGTGGTTGAGAGTCCGCCTGCCGATGCAGGGGACACGGGTTCGTGCCCCGGTCCGGGAAGATCCCACATGCCGCGGAGCGGCTGGGCCTGTGAGCCATGGCTGCTGAGCCTGCGCGTCCGGAGCCTATGCTCCACAACGGGAGAGGCCACAACAGTGAGAGGCCTGTGTACCGCAAAAAAAAAAAAAAAATCTTAGAATAATAAAACATTGTTTTAACTCTTCTATTCTTTAATATTAAAATGTCCCAGTGGAACACAAATTTGCCCATGTAAAATGTAAGTAGGCATTAAATGTCCTTGTGTATGTCTGAGAGGTTTGTCATGAAAAACTTGGAAACCGTTAAGTAGTCAGTGTGGGAAGAGCAGATGAATTTCAACTCTGGTTATGTGTACTGCTAGAGAAACTGTGTGCTTGTATTAGTAGAGTGTGTTTACACGGTAAAAGGTTTATACTAGACCCGTCATATTCCAAAATTTAGCAAGATAAACCTGAATCAGATTGATTTTTAGGTAACACATAGAAATGGTTAATTTTACTCCCCTGCTTTGATCATCATCTGTTCATTATATAAAATGATGAGGCTCAGAATGATTAAGTAACCTATACAAGTTTGCATCGCCTGGAAGTGGTCAAACTGGGATTCAATACAGGCAGCCTGTCTTTAGAGCCTGTGTTTCAACCTTTAGAGCCTATGCTCTGAGTTTAACTTGTTTAAGCTGACAAAGTGTGAATGAAGCACTACACAGCAACCTTATGCATACAAAAATATAGTGTTAATTATTAGTGAGTCTGCATATTAGAGTGACAGACATACTTAGGCATATTTGTTGAGTCACTGTAATTGCCTGAATTTAGGACAACTATACTTTTTAAAACATGATCACTCACACTTTTTCTTAATTCAGAAAAACATCCCTGAATAATCACTAATAAGGTTTTTTTTTAATTTAAAATGGAAAATTTATACTAAATTTTAACTAGAAGAAGTTTGATAATATAGAGAATCTAAAACTTAGGTCAGGAAGAATTTTGAAAGTCATGCCCGACTGGGAACAGTATAGAAAATCAGAATAATAGGCTGTTCTGAGAAAAAAACAAGTAAGAGTTTCAGTATTCTAAGACAAAGCTTGGAAGTGAAGTATGGGGCACCAGATAAGGAGGTTTTCATTACATAATTATCCTTATGATTTTTTTTTTGCATAAAATAGAATGTCCTTTCTTATTCAAGGAAGTAGTATAATTGGTACTTTTCTAATGCATAGAACCATGAGGCATTTTTTTTTTAAATGGGTGAGAGTTCCTTCATATTTCATGAGTTTCACTGGGCATTTATAATAATATTGGAAACAAAAAACTGTGCTTAAGCCTTTCGAAGTCTTTGTAAGTTATACTATATGAAATTAAAATCTAGATTAAAGCATTCACCCACCTCTTTGACAATGATTTATATAATACGTCTTCCTGTTGTATGTCACACTTAAGTATTTATGCTAACTTTTAAGATTGTATTTTAAAAATTAGCTAGGAAGAATATTTTAGTAGGTAATTTAAGTCTTTGTATATTTGTATAGTACTTACCTTTAGTAAGAGGAGGGTTTTTTCACATGAATATTTAATTTTAAAATAGCTTATGACATTGTTTTTAAGACTTTTGCATTGTTTGTAATTGAAACAAAAATGACTAAATATAAGAATCACTGTTTGCATTTTGTTCATGATATGACAAAAAGAGCATGTTTGCTCTCAGAAAAACATGGATTTAAGGACGTCAGATTCCTGGGCTTACCGGGTATTTAGTAAATATTAGTTTAAATTGGACTTTTAAAAGAGGTATCCAAATATTAGTGTTCATTATATGACTTAAAATGCTCTATGAGAAACATATAATTATCCTCACAGAGCTTTTCATTTGGACGAATGCTGGCTTGGACAAAAGGGAAGAGAAAACCTTTAACATCAATAGCTAGTGTTACAAGGATCCTTTCCTTAAACGATTAGAAACTCAGTGCCTTTTGGCCATTTTCTTGAATGCATCAGTTTAGTCAAACAGCCAGTTAGAAATGTTGTTAACAAAATTGTTTTTGATATATAAACTCAAACTTGGTATGGAAGTAAAACTTATTTTGTGTTCAGAACCAAATTGATCACAGGGAAAGGTGAGTATACCAGAGTGCTGGTATTCCTCGTCCTTTGATTTCATTTCTCTGGGCATTTTCTTCATTAGTTTGCTTTAGCTATAGTTTTGCTTTGTTTTTCCTCTTGGTGTTTTCTGAGTGTCTAGATTGGCCTCTTTGCTCTTTTCCTTGGGATGAAATCTACAATAAAATATTATTTTATAGCAAATATATCGGTGCCAGGAGTAACGAGAATGTAGCCACTGATGGCTTTCACGTAGTCCCAATGCTACCTTGGAGTTTTTACTCAAAGTAGCATCTGCAGAGTGATTGCAAAAAGCCATATTCAAAAATGTGTAAATAAAAAACTTTTCATGGCAAAGAGTAAGACCTGGTTAAGAGCCAAAACCATGAATGCAGGTTGATATGGGTTTGATTCCATCAGTCACTTCCTAGTGACTTTGTGCCAATCACTTTGCCTCCCAAAGTCTCAGTTTCCTTCTCCATAAAATGAGACTAATGATACCTGCTTTGAATGTTTGTGAGAATTCAGTGAGATCATTTCCATAATATAGGTCATTCCATGCAACATCTCTCTCAGTGTAAACACTTCACACCTAGTAGCTAGCTGCTCGTGGTGTTCTTGTCTGAATGCTGGAATTCAGTCTAAGGTATCTTCCCCTTAAGAGAAGAACTTTCCTTAGGTCAGAAGAAATGTCGCATTATTTTGCATACTGTACTACAGGTATTTATCCATGATTTAATTTAAAGATTTAAAGATGAGTTTTTTCTGCATTATCACACACTAGCTTATTCATTTACCTGTTATCAAGAGAAAACATCTCTTAACCTCTAGCACATGTACCACTTGACTTCAAGCTCACTGGGGTAGTATTAATAAAATAAGTCAGTATTCATATCATTGTCTGTGCCTAAAAACCCATTTCATAAATGCAGTTATCCATGATTGGAAAAGTGGTTGTGACCATCTGTTCCAAATTTAATTTCATTTAAAACTAATGCCTCTTTAGCTCTGTGTTGGCCTAAAATAAGTAGTTCACATTTGATATTTCAAGTAGTATATTATTTATGTAAATTTCTTCCTAAAAGACTCACCTAGGACTTTGTTTCAAAAATAAAATTAATGTTTATTCAGTAAAGTACCTGCACAGACTAGAAGGTTAGATATTAAAGTCTATTTTTTCATGTTTTGCACTATCCCTACTTTGTTCTTTTTATACCTGTATAAACTTACTTGGTTGGTAAAATATCTACCACTTAACTTCCTCAAAGGTGTAAAGGGGCATCCAAGTCCAAGATATTCCATTTATCACATCCTCATTTTTCCCCCTTTCATATTACCCAGAATTGATAGGAATCCAATTCTAGCCCAGTAAAATGGTCTCTTTTGCTTCAAGATATTTAAAGATGCTGGCCTAATTCACAAGCTTGAGACTTTTTTATTTTAGTTAGAAATGAGAGTATATACTTTTTGCAGCGAATGGGGAAAAATGCCCCAGCTCCCTGATTTTATTGTCTTTTCAGGGCTAGTATAGCCTAGTAGTTTCCTGTGGCTAGCTCTGGGTTTTCCTTTGCAGTTGTGTATAAATTTTGTTATATTCTAATTCTGAATATGAGTTGTGCACTTACTATTTTATTTATTGAGCCGTGCCACTGCCTTCTTGTTAAGGCTATTGATTATTGCTCATTCTGTTCTGCTGTGTATTGATTTAGTATGTGGCCGTGAGTTAATTGTATTACTTGATGTTGAAAGAGGATCAAATATGTTTGAAGGAGATGCTTGTAGCCTGTTTAATTGAGTTGGCTATTTAGGCTTTTAACATGTTGTGAAACAATTAGGAGAAAGTACAGGAGGACCTCTGAAGGCAGGAAACATAAAATTTGTTTTCAGCATTTAAAAAAATTATTTACTTATTTATTTATTTATTGGTTGCATTGGGTCTTCGTTGCTGCATGCGGGCTTTCTGTACTTGCCGCGAGTGAGGGCTACTCTTCGTCGCGGTGCGTGGGCTTCTCATTGCGGTGGCTTCTCTTCTTGCGGAGCACGGGCTCTAGGCGCGTAGGCTCAGTAGTTGTGGCTTGAGGGCTCTAGAGCACAGGCTCAGTAGTTGTGGCGCACGGGCCTAGTTGCTCCTTGACATGTGGGATCTTCCCGGACCAGGGATTGAACCCGTGTCCCCTGCATTGGCAGGCGGATTCTTAACCACCGCGCCACCAGGCAAGTCCCTTCAGCATTTTAGAAGATGCCAAAAATTGTGCAGTAAGTCCTTCCTGGCATTAAATGGTCAATTGATATTTAGTTAGCAGATGTGTGAAAGCTGGGATTTCCCCCCTGTATTTCATTTAAAAATCAAGGGAGCTAACACCCTTAGATGCTCACATTTTATTGAGAAAAAGTCACATCTTTTTAAGAATGGTTTCCTATTGAAATCGCATATTATTGGATATATGTAGAAATAGCAAGTGGGATGTGTATGTGTGTGTAGGTGCTCACATCTGGGGGATATTGCAGAGATAGGAAATTAAGTTAAATGATTAAGCTGGGAATCAATTGAGTTCTTTTTATCTACTCTTTTGTTTCTTAGCGAAAAATATTTTTTCATGTAAACAATAACATTTAAGGTAGGGCTGATATTTACTTATTTTATTTGACATTGTTTGAATTTTCCAAACTTCAGACAATCCATACTTAATGTGAAAAAAAAATTAACCTTCAGACTGAGATCATGGTACCATGGTCCTCTAATGAATGTTACCTTTTGTTTTAGTGGCTCAGTTGGCTCTAATCCATGGAAAAGTTTTTATTTCCCATCAGATCCAAGATAGGAGCCAAACCAAAGTTAAAGAAACATTTTCCAGCAGACAAGTTTCTACAGATAACATCAGTAGTCAAAGAGCATGCACTTGTGTGTTCTCTCTCTCCCTCCCCTCCGCCCCACTTATGGAAATATTAGATTGGAAAAAAAATACTAAAATACTGATAATGATAGTAACTTTCAGGTTAATAAAGGCGCTCCTTATTAATCCTTCCTAGTCACAGTATGGCCTCAAATTTTAAACCTGTTTACTTTTTCAAAACGTGTTTGCTTCAGGGTGACGGAAGGAGGACTGCTTTCTCCCCTTGTTAATACCTTCCAGGGCTCTTTGATCTATAACCTTTTGTCACCTCTGGTTTATTTGCCTAGCATACGATTGTTGAAAAATGAGGGAACATAAACAATTATGACTGGCTTTTTGGAAATGCCTATTAAAACCCTGTCCTCAAAGGACCTGCCAGTTTGGAACTTTGTAGAATTGTGAAAGCTCAGCATTGAAAGTAGAGAGTGTACGAGAGATGGTGCCAGTTGGATCATTTTGCTATGAATACCTGCTAGACTCAAACCTTTCCCTTGCTTAGTTATCCACAATACTAACAGTAGGACCCACTTAATTCCATGTGAGTCAACAGCTTACGTGGCATGCCTGCTGTGTGCCAGATAGCATCTCAGGTGCTTTTCCAGGCTTTCTGCGCAAAGCCAAAAAGACCTGGCAGGTATATTCTTTCCCTACCCCTACCACTTGCCCCACCACCTAGACCTACTCAGTTGGAATCTCTAAACCAAGAGACATGGCCAGGTATATATTTTCAAAAGCTGTAGGCTCATGGTTAACAACCATTCTTTGAATACTGCTGAGAGGTTCAGGGAAGGTAGTATTTTTGCCATGACTTCTCAGTCCATATAGAAAATGTATTTTTCTCCCGAGGATAAAACCATCTGGAGATCTTCACATGCTCCAGACTCCCCATATAGAGCTGACTTTGCTTTTTGATTAGCACCGTCAATAAATTTGAAAACGCGACTTAAAAAAAAAAATGAAATAACCTTCTCACCTACTTAATTTCTTATTCATAGTTAGCAGGTAGAGTGGAGTCACTCTGTTTCATTAATGTCCCTGCTAGCTTTCAGATTCAAAAATAATTTTTTCTCTCTAAATAACACTCGCTATGACTTCTGGTCCCTAAAAAAAAATGGATTGTAATTAGCAGGGTTCCTTTTTGCTACGTATCTTCCATTTTGCTCTATCTCCTCTATTAATTATAATAAAATAGACAGTTGGTAAAAGAAGAAGTGTTACTTTTAAGATTCTTACAATGTATATCAACAAATGTGGAGTTCCAGTGATGACCTGGTTGACCTCATAATTATTTTTGTAAAGAATTTCATATTTTGCATATTTTATTCCATCTCATTATCTCCAAGCAACTGCAAATAGAGTAATCTCCAAATAATTCTAGTATCTTCTCTTTGAATTTCTGATTGATCGTGGATTTAAATGAACGAAACTTTGCTTGCATTACGGGCAGCCTCAGGCACAGCAAATGATTAGACTAGCCTGGGTGGATATAGTTTTATAAACTATCAATACATGAAAGTGATGCTAAAACTCCAGATGCCGTTACTTTAGAACTTCATGCATAAATTATATGCGTTGTTCTAGGAAACAGGGAAAACTGATGGTCAGCCTTAGCCTGTAGTATATTTTGACAGCATGAATGAGTCAAGCAAGCAATTTTCCAGACTGTTTAATAGTACAAAGGAAAGGGCTTCTAAGGAAGTCATTCTTATGACTAGCTGAAAAATATTTTTCTTAGTAACTGTTCTAGAGAAAAACAGGTCACTGTTGGAAGAAAAATGAAATCTCAAGTTACCAGCATTCTGGAAGTGATTTGATCACTAAGATGTGTTTATCTTATGACAAAACTCCTTAAAAGGATTCTGTTTCATGCATTTCCAATTATTTAATGAATGTTGGTCTTGAAATTCGACGGGAAATTATTTAACACCATTACATACTTTAACTCCATCACCTTGGCAGCACGTTGGCCATTCTGTTTTTTGAACTTTTTTAATTCCATTAGCACATATAAAACTGCATCATCATAAACTTAAAGATTCAATGTTTTAGGTTTATCAGGTTGCTACAAATGTATTCCACTCTGTGGTTCTAAACTGCATGTGAATGAAAATAGGACTTGATCGATGGAAAATCATTTGTTTGTGGATTTACAGATTCTATTCCAGGTGGTTTGAAAAGATGCATTGTCCAGCAGCAACTTTTCTGCCAGTGACAATGCTCAGTGTGAGCTTGATGGATTCCAACTACTGGGTTTATCATTACTGCATAGATCTTTGGAAGGACAGGCTGCAAATCTCATTTCTAAGCCATGAGTAGCTATTATGTCAATTTGAAGAATAGAAATACAATCAATACAGCTTAAAAAAAAAAGGCACTCTATGGTCATTCACAGATGGTTGCCAGCTTTCAAATTGTAATATCCTGGCTAATTAAGTACCCTTGATTATTATGATTTTTCAGTATCAGGTTAATATTTAAAATTTGGAATATAACCTACTAGCCTTATTTATTTATTTATTTATTTGCGGTACGCGGGCCTCGCACTGTTGTGGCCTCTCCGGTTGCGGATCACAGACTCCAGACGCGTAGGCTCAACGGCCATGGCTCACGGGCCTAGCTGCTCCATGGCATGTGGCATCTTCCCAGACCGGGGCACGAACCCATGTCCCCTTCATCGGCAGGCAGACTCTCAACCACTGCGCCACCAGGGAAGCCCTAGCCAATTGATTTTTGCAGAATCCTTTTTTTTTTTTTTTTGGCTAAACTTGCATCTAAAGTCAACCTGTGGTTGCAGTTGACAGATTAGTTATTAGTTCTCTCTCTGTGCTCTTACTCATAAGAGGCCCGCATTATACAGTGATTATCAGATGAGACATACTTCATGAATAACTTTTCTTCTCTACATTTTCCTACCATTTTATGTATTACAGAATAAATCACATTATACCTGATTTTATAGTTCATTTTTCATGTTTCTTTTTCCCACTATTTTGTAAGCTCCTTAAGAATGGGAGGCTTACATTCATCACCGCTCTATGTATGGTGTTTTGAATGTCCTTGGCATTCAGTGTTCATTGAATTGAAAGCAGTGTTTCTTCCTGACCATGGTCGATAATTGTGAGCAGATTTTATGTGCTTTCAAATTTGTTAGAGAATTTTTTTTCATGTAATAGGACATTTGTTGGATAGTGACATATAAACAGTCATAAACTATTTCTCTAAGGAATCCAACACCCTTCATTTATAGTAGGACTCATCCAGTTAAACTTCTCTGACACTCTGATGGACTGTTTATGTTCTATTGATGGAAGTCTCTGGAACAGGCCTTTATTTGCTGTCCTGCCATGTTTTGTATGTTATCTTGTGCAGGCAGCACATAGGGACCTGGTCAGGCTTCCTGATAACGGTGGCTTTATAGATAGCCCATGTCTCAGAGGGGAGTGATAATGGGTCGGGGCAGTGGCACAATACACAGTTATTTTTGTAACAATATTAACTCACTGTTAGTAAGAGTGCTTTGTTGGGAAAGTATCACGCTTAGGTAGAAGAGTATTCATTCTTCAAAGGTTGAATGGGGAGAAGCAATACTACCAGGGTAGCAACATCATCGGTGTTTTGTTTTTCCTTTTTCTTTCACTCTGCTGAGAATATCGAGAAAAGCATTGATTGGCGTTGGTGTTTATTGTGAGGGGAACATTCTGGGATCCAGACTGCAACTATAACTACTGTTGTTTTTATTGTAGAACTCATAACAGTAACAAAGACACAGGTTATTTGTCTGGAGATCATGTATCTCTGTTGCACTTAAATTTCTCCACACTCCAATTTTAGGGAAAAAATTTTTTTGGCTTCCCAGTGTGAAACCTGTACAGTGTTGCATATCTTAAACCTGAAGAAGAAAAGAGAGTCCAAGCTTCCAAAAAGTATAAATGCCTAGGCCCTACCACTTAGTACCTTGCTCATTATTTCTTCCCTCTAACAATTCTTTTAGGAGCTGTGTGACGAGCTATTTAAAAAAAGTTCTGGAGAGTCAAAAACAATCCAGATTGTGTTGATGCCAGTCGTCCTAGCAATTAAGTATTTGAGGAGAAACCTACATTTATCCACTTTGAAGAGAATCATTAGGAGGGATTAAAAATTTAGTACTTCAGGCCCTTTAGGGTTAGAGTGGAGTAATTATGTAGCTGGTAACAAATGCTACAGTCTCCACTTAAACAGTCACTTCCTGAGACATAGTGGCCCTCTTCAAGGAGCTTCACAATTTGTAAATGTTGTCTCCTTGGAGACTAAGTTCTGCTGACCCATTTTTTTAGATTTCGCATGCTTTTCTGCAAAGTGTGCTTTCACGGAAGGTAAGGCCTTGATAACAATCTTAAAGAGATACGGGCTCTGTAGAGTATCTTCCCGCGGCATAAGCAATACTTACTGTCTTCATCAGTGAGCCTCTTCATATGGTGCTCAAAAGAGAACACCTTTGTACTACATCTACTGTATTTGTTGATGATTATGAGGCTAGTTTGATTTCCTAATCTTGCAAGTTGGGAAGTAAGTAAAATGCTCAAGAGACGGCCGATTGAGCCTGGTGTGCCATGCTTCGTCACCAAAACATTCAGTAGCTTTTTTTTTTTTTTAAATCAGTAAATCTGTATTTCAAGTCTTGCTTCTTATTTGTATAACACACAGTAACATGTTAATTTCACAAGAACACGTAGTTGGATCTACTTTTAAACTAATTGGAAGAGATGGTGATATTTGTTTTATCTTGAGTTTTTTTTTTTTTTTTTTTTTTGTAAATCTGGACAGATCAGATTTTACCAGGAACCAGTATCACCAGGAACAATCGCTTAATCCCTAACTTAAAGCCTATTCATTCTGGTTTTAGGTATGATTCTAGTAAGCCAGGTAGTATTAACCATGGCACAGAAATATGAAAACACACACATTACTTCCTAGGTGATTTTACTGCATAAAAATGCAGTGACAGGAGAGATACATTAGAACTCTGTCATACTCCTAAAATAGATAGACCATTGTAGTTAGCTTTTGACCTCCACATCCTCTGTCTGGAAGCTTTTTGAAAGCGGAGACTATTCCTTAGTTATTAGAATCTCCAGTGCCTACCCATAGGCCTGACACATGGTCAGCTTCCAATAAATATTACTTTACTTGCATTGACTTTAAAATGGGACGAAATGCAGAATAGCAGCTGAACTAGTAGCTCCTGACCCATGCCATGACCTTCCTTGCCCCACCCTTAAGATTCAAAAGACAATTAAGCTAATTATAGTCATTACAGTTGTAAATTAGACCACACATTTCATTAAAAATTGACATCTCTTTGAAGGGAAATGAAAACTAGCATTGTATGTAGAACACTAAAATCACTTGACTTGAATTTTCACTTCTCAACTAATTGTGATATCACAAAGAAAAAAATATATACCCGTAGTCTCATGCCAGTCTCCTAACTGGGCTGAAAAATGTCAATTTAGTTAGGTAACAAAATTGGTTATTGGAGTTATTTTATGTATTAGATAACAGTGTTGCTGATTGATTTTTTTTTTCATTTTTAAGCATTTATTCTGTGAATTTTTCTGCCCTAAGGCAGTGGACTGAAAAAGTGACATTTTTCTGCTGTTGATAAGCATTATGAGTAGAAATCAATAGTTAAATTGACCCAATAAAAGATGCCTGGGACCTACTATTGAGACAGGAAGAACATCAGAAAGCAACCTATATAGACTCTAACAAGGCTCAGAAGCATCTTTTGCCTTTGTTTTGCATATGTATTAAATAGCAAAAGACAGTACTAATGAATTGCAGTTTTTTCTAGGGAGTCTGTTTACGTCAGGATTCTGTTAACTAATAGATAGGCTGCGGATTCGTAAGAGCCAGATTCAGTAACATGCCACATGCCAAAAAAAGGGGACATACTGGTTTAAGGTTGGCAGACCTCTAAACAAATTTGTGTAGAATTTATCTTTTTTGCTTTGCTAATCACCAGCTGCTTTTCTTTAGCATTTATTTGCATTCTGTGTGAAAAATAGATTTTATATTTCATTTATAATTTATCTAGATATATTTATTGGACACTGTTGTTAAATGATAAAGGAACTTTATAAGGAGATAGGATCAATATATAAACATTAATAATTCTAACTCTCTTTTATATAAATATAAAATTCATCTAACTATGCTTATTTAGTCAATGCTTTGTTAAATAGATAACCTAAAGGAATGTTTTCAAAGCAGTGGTGTACATACACTAATATTAATAATTTGGACTCCCTTTTATACACATACCTGTGTATAGAAATATCTATCTGGATCTAGATCTAGATCTGTGAGGGACTGGCTTTTTTCCTCTTTCCTTATCAGTATCATTCAACCCCTTTTATATGATAGGTAGGTTGCAAGGCACAGGGTATGCAAAAATAATCCTCCGCCCCTCCTTTTGGTTGCAATGACTGTTGCTGACCCAAATCAAATAGTTTCCTTAAACTGTGCTTTCATTTTTCCACTTCTCTAGTTAGAAATAAATCCTCTTGTGTGCTCCCTGAGGGAGGAATAGTTTAGCAGGGAATCACTTACTAATTACTGTTCATTAATCACATAGAAAGAATACTTTTTTTAATGTCAACTCTGTCATTCATATAAAATGTATGTTTCCTTGAGGAACCTCTATGAATTACTTGTTCATCCTCATTGTCTTTCATATATTTCATTATACTCCTTAGGAGCTCAATAATTTCAAATATAAATTGTCTGTTCCTTATATACAAGGGTCCTGTAAATAACAGAGATAGCAGTGGCACCTTTTCTTTGATTTACTTGTTACCTCCTGGTCATATGATTAGCCTGTTAATTTAACTCTCTACCTGTATAGCTTGTTGAAAGCTGCAGCCAGTGGAGTGCGGGGACTGGCTTACATAAGACCTGTTCCCAACTCCAGGTTAAGTGATGTCGTATTGGCAGCTTAAAATTGGCCATGGTAGGAGGATTTACACTGTGGAAATTGGCAAATGCTACAATTCCCTCCCCAGAGAGCTACTTCTTAAACACTTAGCAGCACCCACTGTTTATAGAATTGTCTCTTCTTTTTTAAAAAATTGTTTGACCATATGGAATATCCATGTAGAATTTTATTTCCAGATATTTTCTTTCTCTGCTGTTTTATTTATTTCCAGATTTTTTCTTCCTATACCACTTGCCAATTGAGTGACTGGGCCGGTTACTTAGCCTTTCTGTGCCCCAGTGTCCTTATCTGTATGAGAGGGATAGTAACAGTACCCACCCTGGGACTGATGTGAGGTTGAGTAAGAAGTACACTTATCTCAGTATATTAGCAAAATGCCTGATGTACAATGAGCACTCAAGTAGTGTTACCATTTATCTCTCTGTACTTTAATGAATAGATATTGATTGATCCCTTACTAAGTACTTAGCATTTTTCTGAGTCCAGTGGGTCACTGATTGAGACTCAGTGCCTCTAACAATGAGTGTTAGCCATAGTGCCCTGTGGTAAAAGCCTTCCTCTTTTGCTCTTCCAACCTAATGTCCTCTATTTTTGTTTGTGTTGTTGTTTCTTTCTGCTGAGAACTTTTTTCTTCCTATATGAGTTTTGCAGACTTTTTTCATATTTAGGTTTAGTTTAGACATGACCTCCTCTAGGAAGCTTCTCCTCACCCCAGCCCTGGCCATGCTATTGTCCTGCCTCCTCGTTTCTGTAATGCACCCAATTCGTATCCCTATAACTGTCTTTGGCACATTAATCAAAATTATGCATCTCCCTCCCTCTCTGGATTTGAGTCCATGGCCTGTGACTTACCACCTTTGTGTTCTCGTCATTTAGTGAAATACATGTTACATAGTAGACCCCATAGAAAAAGATCAAATGTTTGTTGGTTGAAGGAATAAGCTAGAGACTTTGCTCATAAAGACCTTATTACTTCGTTGAAGAGATGATAATATACACATGTGACATGAAGGTGAACAAGAAAGCATTTTAATAATGATCTATATTTGTATAGATATAAATTAAGTTTACAAGTTATTTTCATATATACATGATCTTGAAGTAGGAAAGATCATTGTTTTCCCTGTTACAGATACAGATATTTATGTTCACAGATATAAATGAATTGAGTTAGGTCAGCCAGATCAGATTTGAAGAAGCAAAGCCTAGCTTGTCAACCAGGTTTTGTGACTCTGAGTTAAAAATATAAGAGAAAGTTTGGTTATTCTTCTAGACAGTAACAACCCGTTCTCTTTTGCTTTCCTTTTTTTTTTTGTAGCTTTTAAAAATTATTGTGGTAATTTTTAAATATACACAAAATTAGAGAAATACTGTAACAACTTCTGTGTATGTATCAATCTGCATTTTCTATGGATGTATCCATGTGAACATTCTGTGAACATTTGTCCGTCTTATTTCACATATTACTTTCCACATACCTTTTGTTCCTGATGTATTTTAAAGCAACTCTCAGACATCCTGTCCTATCAGTTTGCTTATATGTATGTAGGAACTTTATGTGTTAAGAACTTGTTTTAAATATAGCTTGTTTTAAGTATAACTGTATTTCCAAATCTATCGGTATCGACAATAATTTCATTATATCACTTTTTTTGTTTCTTTTTTTATATCTGAATTTTATTTTATTTTTTTATACAGCAGGTTCTTATTAGTCATCCATTTTATACACATCAGTGCATACATGTCAATCCCAATCTCCCAATTCATCCCATCCCCCCACTCTCCCCACCGCTTTCCCCCTTGGTGTCCATACATTTGTTCTCTACATCTGTGTCTCTGTTTCTGTCCTGCAAACCGGTTCATCTGTACCATTCTTCTAGGTTCCACATATATGCATTAATATACGATATTTGTTTTTCTCTTTCTGACTTACTTCACTCTGTATGACAGTCTCTAGGTCCATCCACGTCTGTACAAATGACCCAATTTCATTCCTTTTTATGGCTGAGTAATATTCCATTGTATATATGTACCACATCTTCTTTATCCATTCATCTGTCGATGGGCATTTAGGTTGCTTCCATGACCCGACTATTGTAAACAGTGCTGCAATGAACATTGGGGTGCATGTGTCTTTTTGAATTATGTTTTTTTCTGGGTTTATGCCCAGTAGTGGGATTGCTGGGTCATATGGTCATTATATCACTTAATTCCCACTTTACATTCAACTTTTCCCAGTTGTCACAGCACATCTTTTTTACAGGTAGATTGCTCAAATGAGCATCTAAATAAAATTGTCAGATGTGCATCTAAACAACATCTATTTGGATTTTATGTCTTTTAAGATTCTTTTAATCTGTGATAATTCCTGCTTCTTCCCCACTCCCCCACCCCATGTCTTTATTAGTTGAAAAAATCAGGTCATTGTCCTGGAGAACATCTGAGATTCTGAATTTAGCTAATTGCTTCCCTATAGTAGTATCATTTAGCTTGTTCCTCTATCACCCTTATTTTCTGTAGACTAGAAATTAAAGCTAGAATTGAGTTTAATTTTAGTGCTACTTACTGTTATTTGGTGAGAATACTTCCCAGATGGTGCTGTGTACTTCCAATTGCATCACATCAGGAGGGAATAATTTCATTTCTCTCCACTTCTAATGATGCTGAAATCTATCAGTAAGTTCAGGTGAGCCTGAGCCAATCCCTATAAAGTTCTCCATTAAAATTGTATCTAGTGGTTTCACTCCATTGTCGATCATTTCATAGCGCCATGATTTTGTTAGGGATTGCAAAACGCTGACTTTTAACTATATTATTCCTGCTGCATTTATTATCTGGAATCTTTCTGTAAAGAGCTTTTCCTTAGTATCTGATTGGCAACTCCACAATACAGTTTATAGCAAAAAGATGGAGAAACTGCGTGATTTTTTATTTACCAATTTTCAGAATCAGACATTAACTTCTAATATAAGATCTAAATATAGTATAGTTATTCAAAGGATTCTAACAGATTTTTACAAAATTTCCCTTGAGGAAATTCTTTGGATTATTTCTCCTAATCATTTTTTTGATGAATGCATTTTGATAACATTACTTCCCATGGAAAGTTCCCTTTCCCTCCTTTTTTGTTTACCGTAAATATACCTCTATATGATTGAATCTGTTCATTCAGAAGATATGTATTGATCATCTTTCTCTCTGGTAACACTGTGCTAGGCTAGCTACTAGGGGTGTAGACACTAGCCCTGCTTTTTCACAGAATATATACTTTGGGTTTTTCTTCTACTTATAATATGATATGATTAAAAAAAATAAGCATGTATATGAATCTGTTTCTGCTTACTATCATATTTGGTGTCCTATTTATACATTTTAATGAACAATATTTTTAGCTGATTTTAGAGACCCTGGCCCTGGTGTCTAAAATAGGAACAATAAAGAGATTTCAAAGTTAAGTTGTGACTGCTGACCCAAAGAAAAATGAAGTATTTCCATACAGGGCACTGTATGTGACAAATGAGGAAGTTTTTATTTTTATTATTTGGAAAGGTAAGAAGAGGGAATAATGGGGACCTCCCCAAGACAAAAGTGAGTGGTAAGATCCTGTGCTATTTTAATATAAGCAAATATTTGAACTTAATTTGACTTCTATTTTCAGGAACCGAGGGTGACATTTTATGGCTGTCTTTATCTCCTATAATTAAAATGTGTTTTGTCAGGATTTTTTAAGGCATTTTTGGATTTTAGAAAGCATACAACTTCTAAAGCTTTGTGAACATCTTCTTGTATGAATAGCCAGTGTAAATGGGACTAGTAGGACACTCCTTTCTCTAAGGGATTCTGTGACTGTGAGACAGTGAATATGACATAATGTTGAATTCACCAGAAAAATGTATTACGTAAACCTGAGGCTATAATTTATATTGTTTTGTTAGACATGTGATACTAATGTTGTAAAATTGTAGATTATATTATTTAAATGACCACTGTAATTCTAAAACTCTTCTCAGATCTCCTCTTTCACTCATGTTCAGACAGTATGAGATAGCTGTTATGATTATTTGAAATTAGGGTAAAAGGCAGATTCCTGGCATATCATTAAAAGTATTTTTTGCAGTTGAAAATCAGAAAGATAGAGAAATACTACATTCTGCTTATGAGTCTATGCTAATGTGTTTTCTGATGTTGGGGAGAAGTGCGGGGAGGCAAGAGATTTTTCAAAGCGGTGATATTAGGTTTGCTTTCTAGCACCTACCTTATCAGGAAATTTGAAAGGAAACAAAAAACCAAGCCCTTTAATTGTGATATCTGGTAACTGAGGATTAAGCTGACTTGACTTTGAAGATCAAAATTGCTGTTTGTATTATGTCAATTGAAAGAACAGTTGCATTTTTGACTTGAGGAAATAGCTTAATCCGAATAGCACGAAAGTTGACCAACAAGTGTCCTCATCCATAAATATTGACTGTTTTAATCTGTAGAAAATGGAAGGCCAGCAACAAGGATATAGTAGTGAACCTCTAAAAGGAGTTGGTGAAAATTAAATGTTACGCAACATGAAAAGAACACCAGGGGGAAAATGGACAGAGTAGAATAACAGGAAGATTAGTCATTTCTGGAAGGAAAAAAAAAGTGGGGAGCGGGGGAAGAAATATTTTAAACAGGAAGGTGGAACTGGAAGTACCAGTGATAACAAACAGGAGCTCATTAGAGGGCGAAACTGGGCTTTAAAGAAAAGGGATGATACTGGTCTCGTGTAATTACAACATATAGTCTTTACGTTAACAACGAACAGAAGCGCAAGTGGGGAAATTTTTCTGTGAGGGATTAAGAGAACCCTGTAGAAATAGAAGAATGATGTTTACTCCTTGGCTAAGCTGACTGGCTTAGGTCAGACAGCACTGTCCAAGTGCGTAAAGAAAATGGCTTTCTTTTAAAACAAACAAATGTTCTGCTGTTTTCAAGTGTTGGGCAAAATAAAAGCATTCTGGACATATTAAAATATGTAAGCTACTTGGTTTGAAATAATTTTCACTTATATATTTACTTATCTGACGTAAACAGTAAACTGAAGGAGTAGCGATCTCCAAATACTTTAAGAATTATTTCTACAAATTCTTGAAAGTATAAATTTTAACTCTATATATCAAATGAAATATATATAACAGTCCCTATAACAGAAAACAGGAAACCACAAGTGTGTGCACGTGCGTGCGTGCGTGCATGCGTGTGTGTGTTGGTGAAATCCTGTTAATCCCTAATTTCTATTAAGGGCATTCATGGAACAGCTTTTGCTGGACACATTTTCAGCCTCTCTGAGTGTTCTCACCTGTCAAAGGGGAATAATAATATACCTGCCTCAGAGTTGTGTAATGAGGATTAAGTGAACTGGTAGACACAGACCCGGAAGTGGCATTTTGTTTTTCTAATTTTAATCCTGTATCCTTATATTGAGCACAGGCTTGTGTGACGCATTTCCAACTAACCAACTAACACATGGGAAGATGTACAATTGCAGTAGAAGCTCTTACTGATGCGTTGATACTTAAAATGTCATATGATAGGTTACAAATGTATCTATACTTGACAAATATGACACTATTACTTCCCTTGGCCATTCCTTAGTAACTACAGTAAACAATAAATTACATAAAAATTACTGAGAAAGTAGATATCTCTAAGGTTATATAAGCACGGCATCAGGACAAAATTTGCTTAGTCTCCTATGAGAGAATTTTGTGCAACTATATGGGACATATTCTGTATCATTGCATTCATAGAAATGCGTTATACAGTCAGGTAAGCATTTCCTGTTGATTTTATGATAAATTTCAATATTTTCATGGCACATGTGCACATACTTCCTGAGGTAAATTCTAATTCCAGCACAAAATAACCAGTTTGCATGAACACCAAATACTGCTAAAAACTTCTCTCTTTCTCCCTCTGTCCTCTCTACCTTTCTCTTCTCTCCTCCCTCTCTGCCCCTCTCCACCCTTACACACACACACACACACACACACACACACACACACTCTCTCTCTCTCTCTCTCTCTCTCTCTCTCTCTCTCTCTCTCTCTCTCTCTCTCTCTCTCTCTCTCCCAGGCATAACTGCATAGGAAATGTTTATTTTCCAAACTCCAGAAAACAAACCTTATCTCAAACGCTGAAAGTCCTTCCTTTTCCTGGTTTGGAAACACTAAGTCATACTTGTAGATTTTCTTTAGCCAGCATTTAGGTTTATTTAAAGCATAAAGTTGTGAGGACAAAATGACTCAGAAATTTGTAATGCACAATTAAAGCTTTTCACTTTTAGGTCACCAGTTCATATCTAGCCGACTTAGTTAAGGATTGGTTACAGTTGGTGCATTGTTTAGTTTCCAGAAGAAGCTGGGAAGCTCACTGCAACTCCTCCTGTTCTGATCTGTGAACAGGCTAGAGTTGATGCTTATTAACATATTTCTTTGCAGATAAAGCCAAGTTCAAGGAATTAAATAAAAGAGAGTAGACCCAGTAGGAGTTGATGGATAAGAAGCAGTTAATTTATTCATCTACAAATATAATGTCTATTGACTGATATCTTTCTAAAAGTAGTGTGTTAAAATGATCAGAATCAGGGCTTCCCTGGTGGCGCAGTGGTTGAGAGTCTGCCTGCCGATGCAGGGGACATGGGTTCGTGCCCCGGTCCGGGAAGATCCCACATGCCGCAGAGCGGCTAGGCCTGTGAGCCATGGCCGCTGAGCCTGTGCGTCCGGAGCCTTGCTCCGCAACGGGAGAGGCCACAACAGTGAGAGACCCGCGTACTGAAAGAAAAAAAAAAAAAAATCAGAATCATATTTCTGTGTTTTTAATTACAGCGTCATTAACAGCAAGAAGTAAGAACTGTAACTTCAATAGACAAGTCAAACAATGAATATATACATATATATGCTCATATAAAATTTGGACAACTCCATAAACAAGTCATGATCTTCCTAGTCTATCACTTAGTAGTGCCAAGGTCATAAAATCATTTGTTATGCTCTGCCTTATGTAAAAGCCTATGGAATTATTATTTTTTTTTCACCCAAAAAATTCCAGAATGTGTTTTTGAAAAATTTTTGAATAGCTTTTATGTTAATTCGGTGTTAACATTGGGCACTGAGATAAATTTAAATCTTGGTGTCAGCCAAAGAGTAAATCAAGCTTATGTGGGTACAGTATGTAATACCACTTCCCAACGAATTCTACAGAGAAGGTAGTTGTCTAGAAATGGGGTAAAGAATTGTCATCTTCCTTCTGTGGAAACTTCTGATTGTAAAAATAATTGAGAGTAAATAGACTCCAATGCATCACCTCAAGCTATGCCACATGGGTATGTAAATTTCTCTCTGCTAAATGTCGCCAAATGGCTGCATTTCTTACAGCTGGTGGCTAAATTCTGACGGAGGGTAGACACCTTTACCATAACTGTATTTTCTCTCTGAACTTTTCATGGATTCTTATGGTAATTTATGTCAGGTTAAAGCCAGAAAAGCTAAAGCTAGCCAGAATTCATCCTGAGAGTTAGGCTTTGCTGCCAAATTAAAGAAATAGCTTGGTCTCAGTATTCTTCATTGGTTTTTCAGACTTACACTTGGGACCTAGGTGCTTGATTTGAGTTGTCTGACATTCCCCAGATGGCTTTGTGTCCTTAAGAGCTAATTCAAAGAAGGTCGTTTCAGCTGCTGAATACTCAAGCAGGTGTCTTGGCCCAAGGTTGATTGCAGCCATCATCTCAAGGGATGAACCTTGGATTTCTGAAGCTTCCTCTAAGCTCACAATTATTGTCTTGGCCCTGCACATAATTACATTTATTTGCCAATGATGGGAATAAAATATAAATATGACCGTCAGCAATGGTAATTCCCCAAAACAGAATGACTGACACTGTGATGATAATAATGTTACTGTCCTGTTAGTGCCTCTGAAGATATGATATATTGGAATAAAATGTGAAAGCTGAATTTGTCCTTGACTTTTTAAAATCTGAGAATCACATGAAATATTTGCTAATTCCTTAAGTTAGTAAGCATCATGAAGGAAAATGATAGAATTGTGTCTTGTATAAGCTCATGTACTTTATACATATGGTTTTGAAAAGAGACGGGATAGCACATCCTCCTTCCACCAGGGTTCTGGCCAGACCTGACATTTCTTATCCCCTTTCATCTAACATGCAGTCAGCTTTCAGGAGGCAGTAGAGGGTAGGCGTAGGCACAAAACCACAAAACCACAATTTCAGGAGCTGCATTCCCTGGATCCAAAGTTTACATTTGCTGCTTAGTAGTCCAATGAGCTTTGGCGACTTCCTTAACATTCTTACCCCACTAAATAGGAGTGTATTTACCTCACTGGCTTGTTTTGAATCTTGAAGAAATTAATACATGCAAAGGACTTACGGAATTTTAGGGCACACAATAAGTACTGTATACATATTAGCTGTTTAGGTAAACTTGCAGTACAGAAATAAATGAAAACCAGAACTGATGCTGCAGTTTTAACAAGATGTTTAAGAGCTCCAGGTCTGGAACTGTACAACCTGGGTTCAAATCACTTTCGAGCCCTGTGACCTTAAACTTGTGACATAACTTGACTGAGCCTCAGTTTTCTCATTTGCAAAATGGGGCCGTAATAATACCTGATCTGCAGTTGCTGTGAAGATTAAACGGGATAACACATGTAAAGTACTGAGTGCCTGGCACTACTTGAGTATGTGATATGTGTTAACTACTGTTCTGATTTTTATTTTGATGTTGAAGTGAACACATGAAGTATTAATACACGAGCAACATGGTATACTCAGAATCTGTGTATGTAGGGTTTCAGTTTTGCTAATGAGAATTGTTATTTTCTCCTGTGCAGAGAACACATGCCTTGGAGTTTATAATTATTTTCTAATTGTTAGGAAAATAATAATCTGGTTTTCACTTATCCTTTGTTGGACTGTTTCGATTTTTTAAAAACATCTGCAGATGCTTTTTTTAACCTGTAGGATTTGAGCTCTGGATGAATCGGTTAAGTAAAGTAAATGCTTTGTTAGCGATGTTACCTTCTCTTTGTCCAGCCATATTCTAGCCACTCATTAAGTTGAACACCACTGGGAAGAAAAGCAACTCATCAATAACATCAAAAAGGGAGTGAAAGATAGAGGCAGAAAAGACGTTGCTTCTGTAAAATAAAGTTCATGAGACCTGATATTTCGCCATCTGTTGGGAGTGTTGTAAAGATTATGAAAACATTAGCGTTTGTGAAACGTGATTCTGTGCCAGGAAGGCAGATAGAATATTATGCAAGAAATGACCAAAATTGCATGATGGCATTTGTTTCATATGGTAACATCCGTGTTTTCATTAACAGGAAATTTTAGGCCAGTCTACCTGCTTCTTAGGAGTGGGAAAGGTGAATGAAAATTTAAAAAGCATTCATCAAGGCTTCCTTATGATAAAGTAAATCTTTAAGAATGTGTTTTCCATAGAATTAGAAACTTAGAATTTCATAGTAACAGTATATTTATCACCTTGTTTGGGGAGCAGATTTAAAGCATGATCACAGGAAAACACCTGTTTTGACACACTGTGGGGAAGGTGCAAACATACGGGCAAACTCTGTCTAGGTGTAGAGTATACAAGAGTGCTTTGGCTAGCATCCTGCAAGGAGTTGGGTCTCAACGGTCTGCTCCAGCTTCTGCTGCTGCTGCTGCTGCTAATATTGCTGGGAAGGAAAAGTGGCTGACCTGGCATATCCTTTACTCTTGGTGCTGCAGCAGTCACTCAGGAAATGTGGTTTAAGGGAACCTTCTGGATCCTTTTCATGGCACCATGGCAAGAAGAAGCCGTATCTTATCTATTGAAGATAAAGCATGGAGTTGGCTAATGGATGCTGGTGAGTGAATAAGGCAACTGGGGAGCCAGTTTACTAAGATACCTTTTGGGCAGGTTCGCTCTGTCAAGGATTGAGGTGGCGTCCATGGGAAAATGGCATCTGATAATCTGAATATCAGAACACTGTTTTAGAAAGGAATCATAGTTTTAACACTGGTGACCTGATCTGTGATCCTGTGTATGTTCCATAGATAAACATATTCATTTCCAGCTTTACTACTTGAAGATACTAATCCTGAAGTTTGCTAGCTATCTCAGTATATGGAGTATAGTTTCCCATGTAATTTCTCAGGCAGTATTTAATCTTCATTCTTGTTTTTCATTTGACCCCCAGTGATTTAAAAAAAAAAAAACTTTCTAGTATATGAAAGCAGTTATTTTCCCTTTCGATTGTAAATGAGCCCCTCTTTTTTTTTTCAGCACAACAGAGTATAGAATTTTAAATTAAGAGATTATTTAATACACAAATTCTTGCCAGGAATATTCTTTTCAAGATAATTATGTAAGCAAGTTAGTAAGGTATGGTTTATATTAGTCAGATAGTTGCACAGGATGAATCTTCGACATTAGCAATAAAGAAACTTCATTGCTAATGTATTTATCTGCCAACACAATGTATAATAGTTTCCTTGAGCAAGTTTCTTCATTGGTGAAACGAATAATTTGAATGAGCTCTCTCAATTTTTCTCACTCCAAAATATTCTCCTCTAAAATTTCCTTATCCCAAAGCAGCAGCCATTTGTGATAAGCCTACTATGAGATTTGAAATACATAGGTATCTCTTCCACCTTATAATTTATAACAGAGATGAATATGTGCCAATTTATAGTTCACCTGTGTCTTTCATTAAAAGATTAGAAGATGCAGAAATATCAAGTTTTCCATAGAGGTATAGACCAACTTTTTCTAGAATAATTAATCTATGATTAATAGGTATTCCATGAAAAATGTTGACAATCAAGTTTAGGAATTTTCAGGAGCATAAGAAAGGTTCTGACAAGCCGTGTAGGAAGACCCCTGTTTAACTTTAATTTTTAAGAACTCTATTTGACTATAACCTGCCCCTCCCACCCCCATGCTTTTGAGAAGTGCCTTTCCACATGTGGCACCACTGTTCAGCCAGTAAATATGTACTGAGCCCCTACTATGTTGCCAGGTTAAGGTTAACTAGGTGCAGGGATACAGTTCTAAGCACCTTTGTCAAAAATTTCTCCCTTTGTGATGCTTAACAACAGAGAAACACTGATTTAGATTATCTCATTACTTTAGGAAGATACTTTAGTAGCAATGTAATGTTTAGTTTTAAAAAGCTAGTACCGATTTTTCTGTTTTCACTGACAATCCTGACATACCATTCTGTCTGAAGAGCTTTATAATTGAATGGACTCTACCATTTCAAGTGGCAACAGTAATTCAGTCTTTTATCTTCTCTTCCACATTTTTTTGTTTGTATGTTTTAGTTTTTGTTGTTTACATTGTTGAAACTGATTTTCATGAGTGGGCTTGAGAACAGAGGTCAGAAAACAAACTGTAATTGATTTTTTAATGTATTATTTAAAGTCAGACTTATTACACTAAAAAGAAAGCTCAGCTTCCATTTAGTTTCTACCATAGGGACTCCATCTTTCGTTATGCAAACCTATCCTATTGACATGATTGTGTTTTAAAAAATTAAGTTTTAGTTCAAACCAACATCTACACTTAGGCACCGTTTATACAGTAGAAGTATTTTTAAAGGGAAATTCAGATTCCTCATCCTCTTATAAAATCACAATTCTCTCAAATTTAAACTACTAGCTGCCTGGGCAGTACTTACTATTTTGTAGTTTAAGGATTATTTCATTTTATAAAAATATCTGAGCCAGGGCTTCCCTGGTGGCGCAGTGGTTGAGAGTCCGCCTGCTGATGCAGGGGACACGGGTTCGTGCCCCGGTCCGGGAAGATCCCACATGCCGCGGAGCGGCTGGGCCCGTGAGCCATGGCCGCTGAGCCTGCGTGTCCGGAGCCTGTGCTCCGCAGCGGGAGAGGCCACAACAGTGAGAAGCCTGCGTACCGCAAAAAAAAAAAAAAAAATCTGACCCACAGCGGCTGTCTGGACATAAGTAGGTTTGCCCAAGCAAGAGCTGCTTTTATTGTATAGGTTGTTAACATAATATATACGACATAACATAACCACATGTATGAGGTGAGGGATGGAAGGCAACCTTTCCCAACACTTGTTATTTGAGTTATTTGACACCAAGTAAAATAGATTATTATTACTGTTCTAGTTAACCTGAACTTAATATATGTTAAGTAAATACCTGAAATCAAGAATTACACACACAGAATGGCCATTAGGCAGTAAAGTTTCTTTTCATTTAACTCTAAAACAATATAAAATACTATACGTGGTTAATTTGCTTCTAGTCTTGAAAAAGTGACAGTTCCTAAATGAGCCTGGTCATTTTAATTTTGATTCATATTAGGGATGATTAAAGTTCTGTCAGAGTTTATATTTGGTCCCTGGCTTGAGTTTACCCAGCTCATTAAAGCAAAATTGTCTTAGGGTCTGTCTCTTGTAGCTGTGTACTACTCAATATTCAGCTGGCTCCTCAAGATAAGTTCCTGAGGGTTTGTGAGAAGTTGAAGAGCTGCGAATAGTGGTTAACAAGCTATAAGCATCTCCATGGAAAATAGAACCTCGTGAAGCCCAGATTTAGGAGAATCTTAGTGAGTAGTTATCTGACAATGCATTAAAACCTAATAAGTTAATCTCATTTTTCTTTCTTCCTCCTTTTTTTTTACTCTTTTCCTTTTTCCATCTGTCCCTCTACTCATCTCTGAACACTTTGTCCATTTCCTTTTCTTCATATTCTTCTCTTACCTCATGAATTCCTTCAGTCTCCCTCATCTGATCGTAATAGAAAGTGATGTATTTGATAAAACATATGTTGTATTTAAAAAGCAGTTTTAATGATTTCTCCATTTAAAAATCAACTGCGTTTAACCTTCTCTCTGTCTTTTCATCTTCTCCTCCCATAATGGACAACTTTGCCTTTTAACCTCTGTTGCCTTGTGGATCTGCACTCTGTGACTTTTTATATTTGCAAATTCCCTTATCTTAATGTAAATATTATAGTGATGGGACTTAGGAATTTGATGCCACTCATTAGATTTTTAACCTCACATCTAGTAGGCATACTATAATATGTCTTCCTTACTTTTCTTTCTAGAACTAGAGCTCCATATCCCCCCTCAACTGTGTTTTTGGCTGTCTGTGGGATGCTAGAATGGCCTACCTCCATGTATTTTGTTGCATTTTGCCATTGCTTCTTGTGTCCTGTCGGGGAATTTTGATGATTCTTTTCAAGTGCTACTTGAGCTCTCTGCTAGTTGTTCCCGTTCCCTTGTCCTCTTAGGGTCTCGTGCTGTGTGGTCATGTCTCCACTTCCTTGGCTCTGTCCTTTGACAGACCCTTGGGTTCCCTGGTGGCTGCCTCTAAACCCTCGTGAGGGCGGGAATATTCCTCCCCCTGCTGCTACGATTGAGCGCCCTGTGCGTGCTGGGTACCACGTTGCCCTCTACACTTGCTTTCAGTTGTTAAGGCTTCCCAAGCTTTGGCTGTGGCTCAGTGATCCTGCTGTCAAAACCCTGAAGCTTTCCTAGCCTCGACGCTCAGTGGTAGCAGCAGGTGTTGGGATCTCTCCAAGCCCCTAAGACCCTGGGAGCAACAGAATGGCCGTTTGACATAGACCTCAGGAGTTTTCAAAGCACCAAGAAACCTCTCCAGAAGATATGTGAAGGTAAGGTACTGATTTCTCTAGGAAGCTGTTTTAGAAGCTAAAAAACCTACAGCCATTAATTTAACGTAGACTCCATAGCTAGAGTATCCTTGGGCAACTCTGTATCTGATGATAGAGCCAAAACAAAACACTGCTTTTAGGAATTTGGTGTGATAATCGCATTTCTCTTTGATTTTATTTAGATTAAACTTGGCATTGAATAGATTTTTAAAAATATTTTTTCCATTCTTTGAAGTGGAATTCATGAAGCACCTTTTGGCTTTGTGTATCTTGTCAGAAGAATCTTGCTGAGAATTGAAACAGTTAAAAATAAATTAGAAATTATTTATCTTTCCAAATGCCTGTATTTTATTTGCCTCTCCATTCATGTTTAAAACCAGAAACAAACATGAAATGATTATATCCTCAAATTCTTCAAACTCAAATTCCTATGTCCATAGTTAATTCAGAAGGAATGGGAAAGGCAGCTCAGATCATGGTAGTGCTAGAATACGTTATTGTCCGTTGTCAAAAATACTGCTTGGCATTCTAAATATAGCAGTCTCTTTTCTTTTAGGATTTAAGTTCAGGTTTTGTTGTTGTTGTTTTTTAAAGGGGATTATTTCCCTGCCCCTATTTCTTGGGGGAAAAATTTTATTCCATTTGCATGTAAAAACCAGGATGAAAGATACACGTGGGGTGTTAGTGTGTGTGTGTGAGGGCTGGGAGGGAGCACAGCAGCATCTCGGAGTGAACGACCCAGATCATCTCTTCAGCATGAATAGCTTTTGTGGCAACTGTTATTTATTTATAACTTTTATTCTTTACTCAGCCTCCATTCATAGACATTATTCTCGGAAGTGTTATTAACACACCTCTTCTAATATGAGATCTTTGGCGGCCTTACTATCAATTCATGTCTTCTTTTTTCTCCCTTTGTTTTCTTTTCAATAAGGACTTAATCTCTTAATTGATTCCCTATGGTTGGAATTAAGGCTATTATTAGCTTATTGTCACGTTGAAACACTTTCATCTCAATAACCAAAAATATAACAGGTTTTAAAAATGAAAAAGAAGAATGTTGACTAATAGCTGCACAAAACGAAAACGAAGATTTATCTTTGATAGTGCTTACTTTAGCATGCTTATTTTTAAAACTAAAAGATGTTCAACAAAGTATTTTATTTACACTTGCAAATATCCAAGTTTTATTCCTTCTAGACCTTGAAGCATAAGTGGATGGAATGTTTTGCTGTCTTTCTAGTACATCAAATTGAGTAATTGATTTCATATGTAAAAATAGAAAAGGGAAATTTTAATACTTTGATTCTTAACATTTATAATGCGTTTACTGTTTTAAAAAATGTATGGCACAGTCTCAAGGTAGGAGTTTGCATTATTCTCAAGTTGGCTTGTAGAGTGCTTTTTCCCTGTTTTTTATCTAGAATTCTTATATTCTTCTGGGACAAGAAATGAATATATATACATATATATATAGTTACATATATATAAAATTTTGTATATATATAATTTTAAAATGATTTAAGTAAGTGTTAAGACAGAATGATAGATTGAACTTATTATGGCCATTTATAAAATTACCTTACAATTTTAAAATTACTTTAAAAATATTTTTAGTGGAGCACAATTAATTAGTGATATGCATTGTATTTAATGTTCTATGGAGAAAGTAACTTCATATAAGCAGAACACAATATAGTAATATTGATAGTTTAGTGATGACTTTTTTAAGGCATATAGAAAATGTACATATCATAAAATAGTGGTACCATGAAGATCTTAGCAGCTAGCTGAATAGAATAAATAATAGTAATAAGTAAATAAATAGAATAAATAATAGAGTGACTTTTTTGGCGATAAGGAAACCGAGGACCACTAATTCACAGTTTCTTAAGCCCAGAGCCAAGACCAGAACCCAAGTCACTGAATTCTAACCCAGTGCATTTGCCTCTATGTGATTCTGTTTCTTAAACTTGCAGTACATTTGAGGGGCCAATTTGCCAATGTCAGCAGAGCAATGAATGGATTCTAGGAATTGAAGAGATTTTCTTCAGTATTAAGAGTTTCTGAGCACGGCTGATAAACATTGGGCTCACTTCCACAATGTAGCATGATTGAGGCCTTTAGAATTTCTTTTTTATTTCTTGTCTTGTTTAGTGTGGCTTTCAGTATATTAGGATTTTGAAAAGTACATTGGAAGGATCATTAAAATATTTTTGTTTGATGAAAGTATAGAACTTCTGGCATGCCATTTATTTCAGTTTATGATCATGTAAATTTGGCAATTTTCTGAAAATTTAAATTCTTAGAGTTGAAAAGATTGTTCAAGTATAGGCAGTATATTTTCTGCTTCTAAGCAAACATTTTAATTGGCTTTCATTGTTTCCAAAATTAAAAAATTCCTCAACTTGTATTTTTAAAGATACCTGTTTATTTGTGGTATCATAAAAGTGGAAAGAATGCACGTTCTCTGTAATACAATAATTATATTTGTGTGAAATTATTTGATATATTCATTAATTAAATGCATTCTGGTTGTCTGACTTGGAATTATTACTTCAAAATCCAAATTCTCCTTGACTTTACCATATAGCTATCATCACTTAATAAGACCATGCTTAGGCTCCTTTAATGTGGTTCTTGGGGAGGTATAATTGTAATCCAGTCCCTTTGCTTGTTGCCCAAGATGCTCACTAACCAAGATGGACCTAGGAGAAAAATGTGTACAAAACTAAGAATATAAACCCTGAATTCTCTTTTTAGAAAGTTCAATTTGAAAAATACTTAAGGATTGGAGTAGTTTTGGAACGGGAGTTTGTAAAACTTAACTTTAGAAAAAAATACGAAGTACTTATTCACTGCAAGTCTTAGAAGTCTTGGGCTAGTTCTCAAAATAAGGTCTGTTTAATCCCAGTCGTAACAATCCCTAAGTATTTCTACCATCACTCAGCTCGTATGACTCATACCTCTCAATTCCCACTGGTTCCTGTTTCCCATCTATTCCTTGTCCCTTCTTGGAGAGTATGAGAGTTGTTCAGACTGGTGGGCTATGAGCAGAACATTTATAAACGACATTGAGAAATGTCAAATGTGAGCCTTTTATGATATATTTCCATGGTTGTAACAAATAAATCAAAGTTCACAGCCTCATTAGACGTACCCATATAGAAAAGATGCACTTGGTTTGAGCAACTAAAAGAAGGGACAGATCTAGGGAATGATCCCCAATACTAACATTTTTGATCCTTTAGGGGAGTTTTGCACTGTTCATTATTCATTTTGTTGTGTGGAAATTAAAGTTTATCGCATCAGAATCATGCAAGATTAAGCTATCTCTTTCGTTAATTGTAATTTATTGATTACCTACTACCTCCAGTGCCATTACAATAATTATCTCATTTATTCTTCACAAAAATACCTGGAGGTATGTAGTGTTATTATTTTACCTTTACAAATTAGGAAACTGAGGCTGAGAGAAGTTGAATAACCTGCCCAAGATGTCACAACTGAATCCAAGGATTCAAACACGGGTTGTATGGCTCCAGTGTCCACACTCAGAGGTCCTATTATTTGTCAATTCTGGCAGTGAGTGTTAGCTTCTAAATTCAGTGCTGCCTCTTTTCATGACCCAGTGCCATCAAAGCGCTCTCTTCTAAACCTCCTCCCAACTCAGTCTGGTCTGTGTTCATCACTGGCTAGTTGACCTTGAAAACGTTACATACGCTCTTTCAGTCATAGTCACACTTGCTCTGAAATATGAGTAAGATTTCCTTGTCTTTTTATGAAGATTTAATTTAATTTAATTTAACAAGACAGAGTATGCCAAGCACTTAGCCAAGTGGCTAGCATATAGAAAATAGCCAATAAATTGTTGATGCTATTATGTAACTTTCTCAAGTTCATACAACTAGAATTTAGACCTAAGTCTGTCTGACTGGAAAACTAAACAAAACAGGGACATATACACGCATACACACTTTCCACAAAGCAACAGCAATAACAACAGTAACCACAAAGCAAAAACTCATGCTTTCTCTGCACTCCGACACTCTCTCATCCCTAACCATACCTTTTATGATGAATAAATCAAGATGTCACATACGCTGCTGGGAAAAGTAGCATAGTTTAGTGGTTCAGGGGGAACTCTAAAAGAAAGGCTTCCAAAAATTGGAATTCTAGCTCCATTTCTTGCAAACTGTTTGATATTAGGCAAGTTACATAACCCCTCTACAGTTCTTTACCTATATGTAAAGCTAATAATTATATCATTATTCCATTATATTGGGTTATTATGGACAGTAAATGATTAAAGAGCTCCTCCAATAAATGACTTTTATTAATAATTGAGGTGTACATATTTCTTGTAAAATATAGTATGTTCACAGAATGAGATGCATGGCTTATGAAAATCAGAGATGGACAGGATCTTGGTGATTAAATGATCTTCCATTCTCCAAGAATTGATATGATTTCCCTGTCAAAGCTATTTTTCCTCAGTAGCAGGCCAGTAGAGAAAGGTGGGGAAAAGTTATCAAAGATCAGAATTGACCCAAATTTGGGGTGGTTTTGCCATCAGGAAGGTGGGTGAACTTCTCTCAATTGGGCAGTGTCAGTGACAGGCATCATGGTCACCAGATGGTGGGAATGGTCCTGGTTAAGCAGATGGTAGGTACTATTATCATTCTTGTATTCTTTCCCTTTTGAAACAGAACCCAAACCAGCAGGTGGGGTTAAGTTCTGGAGAGAGAGAGTTAACTTGGGCTGAGCTGAGTATCAGAGGTTAGCCTTGAACACTAGTCAGAACAGGGACTTCTTGGATTCTTGCTGCTTAACCTGTCTAGCCTCCTTTACTAGATTCTCAACTCCTTGAGGTTGGGGATGTTTATTGTATTTACTTGCGTTGCCTTGCACAGGGTCTCAGAAATGGACACTCAATGCATGTTTGACAATTAAATAAAAGACTAGAAGTTTTGGAAATGGGACAGAAGAACTCATTTAAGGATATCATGGTCGCCAAAGGGATTGGAAAGCAAGTCTACAGTGCAGAAAGCCTAGGCTGTCCTGGGGCTCCCTCAGGGACAGAGAAGGGTTAAAGCAGATGCTAGAGGTGGGCCAGGGAGCTGAATGTATATAAGCTTTGTAATGACAGGTTTGGTGACCTAGCAGAATTGAAATTGTTAATGAAGCCTGATTAATGAATGTGGGAATAAAATATTCTAAACTGTTTATAAAACTTTTCAAGCAAGGACATATTTCAAGAATTAAAAGCTACTGGAATCTATTTACATTCATTTTTCATACAGTTAAAAATGATATTTCTGGCATTAAAAACTTAATTTTGGTGCCAGAGACTTGAAGAAAAATATATCTGATGTAAATACATCATTAATGTATATACCCTTACATAAAGAAGTTATCAAAATATGGTTTTAAATACGTAATATTGTAAAATTGTAATTCGTAATGTATGAGTAAAATGAAGAGCCTATGCAGATGATGTGAGAAGTCAGAGTGTAATTATGAAAGCTGAAATATTTGTGGGGGATGGTTGGCAAAACTTTGGGGTTTTATTATAAATTTAACTCCTCTTTTGATGTGTGTTCTCCAAAATAATAAGATGAAAGCATTTTTCAATCAAAGTTTGCATTAAAAACATAAAACATATTAAAAAGAAAATTAACTCTGCTTAGCGTTAAGCCTAACAATTTATGTTGATACCTAAGTTGCCATAAAGCTGTTTTTAGGTAAACCAAACAGGTATGCCCATTATTCGGCATGATATATGTAGGCTAGACACATTTGCTTCTTGCATTCACACCCAGAATGTTGTGTGCTGGCACCTGAAGGATGGCTGTTTAGAAAACTTCAACTGAGAGTTAAAATCAGATCAAATGTTTCCATGAACATTTGTGTCTCTTTAATTTGAAAAAGACCATATGCTGCAGTAGTACTTCTATAATATTAAGATAGTGTGGAACTTTCCAGGGTATCTCAAGAACAAACTTTTAAATCAAGAGCGAAGTCATTTCACATTTAAAAAATTTTGCTTTGGAAAACACGCACTGATGTGAAGGTAAACAAGAAATTGAGTCCGAAAATGGAAAAATCATCACTAACACAAGTACGTTATTTTGTGGAAAGTAGGGTCCTTCCCTGCTTTTATTTTCAAACGTGTCTGTAAACTCACCCTCTCTTCCCAGTTTCTCTCTGAATACATAGAGACATATACAGAGATGTATACATAGAGATAGCAACACACACACACACACACACACACACACTTTAGTCTGTACCATAAAAGATTTACACCAGAACACAAATTGCAAGATGTTATCTCTGTAATTCTCTTCAGTCATTTGCTTTGCTTTTATGGCCATGCATCACTGAATTATATCTGGGTGTAGCATACTGTTTATATGAGGAAACACCCTGGCAGTGCCTTTTTTTTTTTTTTCTGTTTTTCATTTCCTGATGCCTGCTTTTAGTTTATTTTGTCAATTCATCATGTGAGTTTTAATTAGGTAGTAAGTTTGAGATATTATTGAAACCGTATGTAGTAAATAACAAAAGTTAAGCTCATCATAAAATCCTTTACACATGAAATAACTTAGATACCTGAGTATCAGTTTTCTCCTCCCAACCTTTGCCCCGGATGTGTTCTTGGCAATTTAATCTGTTCTGTTTTACCCGTTTCATAACATAAGAGGCGGAGAGTGATACAAATAAAATTAGTGATATCTCTTTCTGAGGAGAGTTTTGCCGTTGGATGTAGAAGTGTCAACGCTAAGAGAGAAAATGTAAATAAAGTGAACGGTGCTTGATAATCGTCACCAATTGTCACTCTTGATTTCCTATCTGGCAGTTGGCCTTTGATGTATGAATTTTTTTAAAGACTTTTGTAATTAAAAAGAAATTTGCTGTATGGTACAAGCCAAACAAATATTTCAAAAACACTGTTTTTATTAAGATGGACAGCTGTATAGTTAAACCACTATGTATGTATATATATGTCTAATTTATTAGACGTAATTTGCAGATACTCTCACACCATTTCTAAGTAGAATTGCAATTATGCTGGTATAGCTTGGAGGTTAGGAGCATTGGCTCTGGAGCCAGATAACAGATAACTTGGGCTCAAACCCCAGCTCCACTACTTACTGTGTGTTTCCTTGGATAAGTTATTGGACCTCTCTGAGCGTCAGATACCCCATCTTTATAATGGAGATAATAATGGGACTGTAGGATTGTTTTGAGGATTAAATAAATTAATAAATTTAAACCATTTAGAGCAGTGCCTGGCACACACTAGATATTCAATAAGCTGTAGTTATTATTTTGCTGTACTGTTTTGTGACTAGTTTCTAACAGAAGTGGTTATCTAGCCTCCTGTTTTATGATGTAGGGCTGATGGGAACTGACAGTGTGAGAAAAAGGTAAAACTGAGAGTCAGCGAGAGTGTTTTCTAGCCAAGAGGTCAGCTGCCAGAGGACAAATTCATGTGGTAGTGTGGGGTCCAAAACTTAGAAAACTTATGGATGATTGATGGGAGGGAGCTACACTTCAGAATAATCTGAAGTTATGTCATTGGGAGGTGGGGCTTGGCGATAGTGCCCTTTTGGAAGACTTAGAGAACAATCCTCAAATGTGTCGGCATCAGTTCTGCATTTCAGTGTCTTATAGTGAGAAATTTTTACCAGTATCCATTTAAACCAGTTTCCTTATTTAAAAAAATTCATACCTTTCACATAAATAGGTTAGGTTTATGATTTTTTTTAACTTTCATTGTTTCCCTTCCTTTCTTCTTGATTTTCTCCATATTGTCCCATCATTCTCCTGAGAAGAGTTTATTTTACAGGGATTAATGCAAGATAGTATTTTATGGACTAAACCTGATGACCCTCAGAAGGATGCTGTACTGCAGCATAACCACATTTTCCTGGGACAGTTCCCATTTCAGTTTTTCTATTAGACTTTGCATTACTGTTCTGAAGGAAGGAAAATACAGGCCTGTGGTTTTGTTTTCCAAGTTTGCCTAGGCTAATTAAAGCCACCATTATCATCTACAGCAGAAAGTCAAGGTTGCCCAAGAGGAGAGTACAGAGCACCTCCAATTAAAAACATTAAAATAACAAAGACTTCAGAAGCCGTTTTCATGGTTCCTGACCCTGTGTTGGAAACTTCTCATGACCCATCTATCACAAAGGTTGTGGTGACACTGTCCGAGGCCCTACACCAGATCTCTAAACACAGTCACTTTAATTTTAGAAAATAAGTAATCTATATTGTACTTCCAAAGTCTAGGGTTGAGGGATTGAGCTTGTACTTTCTTTTATGTATTTATGATTTTGGAACCGTGTTGACAAATTTGCAAACATGTGTTGACAAACCGTGTTGACAAATTTGCAAACATTTCATACAACAAAGGATACCTAAAATGTGCTATATTAAGGTTGCTACATGGAAATAGACCTCTTTAAAAAGGACGTCTCAACTCAGAGGAAAGTTTAATTTTAGGTTCATTTGCAACCAAAATTATTTTAAAATATCTTTACAAGGGTTGCAAAGTAACATATTGAAAAATAAAGTTAATTATTTAAAAAATACTAATTCAGTTGACACTTTATTTTTAATAACAGAACCTCAAATTGAGTTAAAATTATCCTTTAGTTATTTTTGTTATGAATTTCCATTCCAGAGCTATCTTAAAATTAGATTTCATGGTTAAGTCTTCCAATAGACCATTTTCTACCTGTAACTCAAATATACCAGTCCTTATGGAAATCAGTTTCTACTTCATGTTTGTAAGTTTTTGGTGTTTTTTTTCTTTCTTCCCTTTTATTAAAGTATCGTTGATTTACAATATTGTGTTAGTTTCAGATTATAGCAAAGTGATTCAGTTATATGTGTGTATATATATATGTTCTTTTAAAAATTCTTTTCCATTATCGGTTACTATAAGATATGGTAGCGTGCGTCTGTTAATCCTATACTCCCCATTTATCCTCTCCCCCTTCCCCTTTGGCAACCGTAAGTTTGTTTTGCTTTTGGCATTTTTAATGGAAGTCAGGAGCTTTACAACAGAGAAGACTACAAATCATGTAAGACTGGGACGAAGCACTGGCTTTTTAGTTTCTTGTGACAGGTCCCCATTTAATCACCATTTTACCTTGTGTGTATCATGTGTCCTTGGAAGCATACCCACCATGTTTCCTCCCTGGACCACATGAGATCTGATAGGGATGATGCATAGCCCAGCACCTTTTGTAAACTCGGCTTCATCTTGTTTGGGAAAGAATTCATTTATCTGAAAAGTAATATAAATGCAAGTTCAAAAGTATACTGTGAGTAGTAAATATTTTCCTGAAATCTGACCACTAATGATGCACTTGTATATTGCTCTCGTGAACCCTAAAACTGAAAACATAATTATTGTTTTTATAATACAATTGGTAGTACAAATTTTAATCTATTTTGAAGAATTGTGAGGTGGGAGGAAAAAGAGTCCAAACTCTTCTTTTCCTTAAAGCTAAGTCATACCTTGACAAAGTCAAGGTCATATTTAAAATTTCTTCTACAGTTTTGTTTCGTTTTTTTTTTTTTTTGTGGTACGCGGACCTCTCTCTGTTGTGGCCTCTCCCGTTGTGGAGCACGGGCTCTGGACGCGCAGGCTCAGCGGCCATGGCTCACGGGCCCAGCCGCTCTGCGGCACGTGGGATCTTCCCGGACCGGGGCACAAACCCGTGTCCCCTGCATCGGCAGGCGGACTCTCAACCACCGCGCCACCCTCTTCTGCAGTTTTGAGACTTGTTTCTGTTGCCCAAACTAATTTTACAAAAGAGAAGGTGAATATAATGGTGAGAGTTCAGGTATAGAAAACAAGCATCTGCCCTCAAGGAGAAAATGAATTTTTAACAAACACTAGAGAATATAAAATTTGCTATATCATCAAAATATATTATATCCTCAAAGAGCTGGATAAGCCAACATGTATTTATTGAATAAATCAGTGTGTTAGTGAAAAAAGAGTTAGTGGTTGAATGAATGGATAAACTTAGTGGTAACACATTCTTCTTCCTGTTTATTATTTTTAGAAAACAATACTTATTTTAAAGTACTATAAAGAATTCATTGAAAGAAATTGGGTGAAATTCCTCATTTTCTCTTGTGATAACAGCCAGTCATTACAGTACTGTGAGAACTTTTAGGTTATAAGATATTGTTTATGCAGGTTGAATTACCCTACCTGCATTTATACGGCTTTTGGGAATCAGTAGAGGAGAAAACACAAATAAGCAAAAGGGCAGTTCCTACTGTTCTAAAAATAGACATTCATCCATGTAATTACTTCCTAAATAAGATAAATAGAAATGGATTAAGAAAATTACAGTGGTTTAGAAGAATTTAGGGTTTTTTCTATCCCTATTTTTATTTAGCTTTGACAGTAATTGTGTTAAAGGAACACCATGCACTATGTATTTTTAAACATTTAGTCAGCAGCAGTAACACCCAAAAGTATAAAGAATTAAAAAAAAAAAAAAAGCAGTGAGCTTGATACTATCATGGCAGGTTTTTAACTGTTGGAGAAAAAGGTAGGGGAAACATTCAATATCAGTATGAAGTTAAGGCTTTTCACAAGTCTTGGGACATTATGGACAGCATAATGAGCCTTCCTACAGCATGGGAACAGAAAGAGCGGTTGCAGAAATAAACTGAGCTGAGAATTTGAAGAGAAAGGAAGAGCCTTGGCTGATAGAGAAGCGAGCTCACATCAGCATAAGTACTGGCTACCATGCCTGTCCTGGGGCTCCTTCCCCAGGAATGTATCCCTTGTGCTACGGAGAGTACTTATGTAAACACACACTGTAGACGTTTAGAAATGCTGGAATAACAGTTCTTCAGGGGTTACTGTGTAATTATTTATAGCTGTTGCATTTATTTATCTTAGTACCAATTTATAGAGCTAGTATTTGACTTGTGTTACCTACAGCGTCTTGTTTCATCATTTGAAAAAGTACATAAACAACATTTAAGAAAAATGCAAACATCAGTGGCTTTAGTCAGTGAATAAAACAGCTGGAAACTTATTTCTTATTATTTTGTAAATGAATAGTTGAATGTAACATTATATTCATGGCATGTTGAAAAATGAAAAAAAAAGAGAAAGAATAGAAACTTGGACTTCTGAATGAACAGCTTATCAAAACACTAGCTTTTGATTTTATCTGAGCCTTAGTGGAGAACGTTTTTACTATTTCTACAAAGCCTAGAGGAAATCACTGAACTAGAAAAGCTGAATATCATTTCTGACTAATCTCTTAGTCATCCTAATAATGGGAAATTATTTATTAGTTCATATTTTTCATAGTGGTCCTTCTTGAACAATAAAAATCACAGAGCCCACTCAAAGATATTTCAGGAAAATGGATGTGATGCTTTGAAAAAATATTGTACTTAAAAGGAGACACAGTAAATGTTTTGCATTATGCTACTGTTTATCACTTATTTCTCCATGTGTATCTAGGAAAGTTAGCTGAAAATGACCTTGACATTTATCGTTTGGATGTTTAGGGATGAGGCATTGCCATTAGCCAAGTTAAGAAATATAGGTGTTAGAATTGATGTGTTCTCTTTTTTTTAGGGAGAATAAGCAGGGAGCAGATAACCGATTTGGTTGGGGATGGTTGAATTTACAGAAAAAGCATCTGAAAATCATTCATATAGAACTGATAGTGCTGTGTTACAAGAAAATGCTGTGCTGAATTCAGAGAGGGAATGTACTGTAGGAAGAAGGGATATAAAGACAGTCTTAGTGCATCTCTCTATAATCAGCAGTCAGAAGAGAGAAAAATCAAATAAAGTGACAGAGAACAAGCAGATTAATAAACTGTGGGAAAAGGAGGGAGAATGGTACATTATCAAGAAAGGCAAAAGAGAAAAGAAGGAAGTAGTTAGTGGTGCCAGATGCTAGAGAGAGGACAAGAAATGAGAAAAGGACACTGATTCTGGCAGTTAAATGGGCACCAGTAACCTTTGAGAAGGCAGTTTGAGTAGAGCTGGGAGGGAGGAGGTGGAATCCTCATTGCAAACCAGATTCCACGAAGATGAGTCACTGGAAGATATGTATGAGAACTCAACAAGTTTAGACAACTCTATAAAGAAATTCGGTAATAAAATGAAGGGAAGTGAGTGTCAGCTGAGAGTTCAGAGAAGAGAAGATTGTTGTAGAAGAGTGGAGGGTCCAATGGAAGCATGTTTTTCCCACTAAAGGAAGATACAGGAGTCATTGGAGAGGAAAAGATGAATACTCATTAAAATAAAGATAATGGGGAGTGCTATATATCAGAGAAGCTGAGAAAGGGTCAAAAAAGTGGGTAGGGAGGTTGACCTTAGAAAGGAAGATGTACCAAGCACTTCCGAGTTCAGAGAGTCAGATTCAAAGAGGAGGTGCTCAGCCAGGGAGACTACTCTCCTAGCATCCCCTCTGTACCTTCAGTTGCGTCTTGTTTGTTGTCTGGATGTTTCACTGCCTTGTTCACACTCACGATTATGTAATGTGTTTTAAATCCTTTAGTTTAACTCTTCTTGCCTTATAGTCCAACCTTGACTGTAAATTTTGTGAGGGCAGAAAAGTGTATATTGTTTAATAACCGCATATAAATTTCTTAATAAGCTCCCTTTTCATGTGGTCCCTAATGTATTTCAGTAATCCCCAAAGCCAATGCTATCAGGGGAATGGTTTTGCAGCCTGGACTGTGCATCATAATACAGGGCTAATTTAGCTACCTATGTGAACCTCAAAAGCTGTTTCTAAAACAAATCCTCAGTTTCAAATGAATGGGACAGGTTATTAAGATGATACTCTTTTCCCCCTCCTGGTTAGAAAGTTACAACATAATAAGACATAACTTAGAGCCCAGAAATAGATACCTTCAAAGCTAGATAAAAATTTTAACCATATTCATTATAGAAAGTGGAAACATTTGACTGAAAAAGAAAATAATTTTGAAAAGATCAAAATGTGCAAAGTAAAAAGTTGCTAGGGCTTCCCTGGTGGCGCAGTGGTTGAGAGAGTCTGCCTGCCGATGCAGGGGACACGGGTTCGTGCCCCGGTCCGGGAAGATCCCACATGCCGCGGAGCGGCTGGGCCCGTGAGCCATGGCCTCTGGGCCTGCGCGTCCGGAGCCTGTGCTCCGCAACAGGAGAGGCCACAGCAGTGAGAGGCCCGCGTACCGAAAAAAAAAAAAATTAATGCATAGAGAGATTTAAACTGTGTCTGATAGACTTTTTATCTTAAATTTGAGGATGTGAAGATAGGCTGTGATTATCAACAACAGCAACAAACAACAACAACAGACCACCCCAATTTCAGTGGCTTATCTCAACAAAGAGCTATTTCTTGCTCTTGTAAAGTCAGTGGTGCAGCCCTTCATCCAGTGACTCAGGGATCTAAGTTTGCTCCATTTTCCTCCGTGTGACTCCTGGGCTAGAGTTAGTTATATGGCACAACTTAATTGCAACAGAGGCTGGGAAAGCTAGCCTTTTGGGGTACTTAGAGACAACAGTGCATAGAAGTTGACCAAGCTGCTCTGTGTTTTGCTTTGTCTTTTATGTTCCTATTTTTTGGGTTGGGCATGGTGGAATGGATAGATGGGTAAGAGGTAGACACCCTTGGGTGAATTCAAGTGTCAAACACTAATTCCACAGCTCTTTATTGAGCACTTGTTACATCTCATGTGTATTCATTTCTGAAGAAGAGTCTATCTCAATAGATGCTCAATTTTTTTGGCTGGTGGTCCATTTTGAGAATCTGATAAAAGTTATGATACAGTGCACATCAGCACTTAACCCTAAAATCAGGCAGGCACATTCAGGGGTTCATGAAATCTCTGCAGCCCACCCATCATCGTCCTCTCAGTGTTGAGAGTGCCCGGACAGCACTCGCTGATGAGTGAAGTATTGGAGAAGGTGAGAAATCAGCACAAACGTAAATTTTTCCTGCCTTAGGTGAATACTAGGAAGCTTTTAAAATTAAAGCTTTAGTCCCTCAGGTTGAATGGAGGAGCTGATTTGGTTGCTACCTAGATATAGATTCATTCAAGGAGAGAGATGCGACAGTAGACAGAATTGTTGATAAGAGCATGCTTGAGAGTCAGGCAGCTGATGGGGAAGGCAAATTCCTTTTATTCATGGTGTCTCTTGCCAGTTTGTCCTATATGAGGCTTTATTGAAAAATGGGGGACTTCCCTGGTGGCGCAGTGGTTAAAAACCTGCCTGCCAATGCAGGGGACATGGGTTTGAGCCCTGGTCCGGGAAGATCCCACATGCCGCCAGAGCAACTGAGCCTGTGCGCCACAACTACTGAGCCTGCGAGCCACAACTGCTGAAACCCATGTGCTCTAGGACCCGTGCTCCGTAACAAAGAGAAGCCACCGCAGTGAGAAGCCCGCACACCACAGCAGAGTAGCCCCCGCTTGCCACAACTAGAGAAAGCCCACGCGCAGCAACAAAGACCCAACACAGCCCTAAATAAATAAATAAATAAAAATTTAAAAAGAAAAAAGGATTAAAATTGTCAGTTTTTTTTATGGTTGCATTACAGAGAAGTCAGTGTTTTTCTATTAAAGTATATACTTGAGTCTGAGGACCATACAGATTAATGAAAAGACTAAAAGAGATTTCCATAGCTTAATTCGCTACTCACGGTCCCTTCATTCTTTATAAAGCAAACCTCTTAATTTGGAGTTTTATATTCTCAACTGCTTCACTGTAATTTCACCTCTTTTTACCATACGGAAAGTAAATGCCTCAAAGTCCTTCATTTATAGAGTGAAGCAGGGCATGTGTATACTGTGTAAGTTAGTATCAAGTTGACACATAATTTACTCATGGTTTTAGAATTATTTCTTTTCAGAAAGAAATACTTGTTGTTCATACCCATTTTTCAGACGCAGACATTGAGAATCAGACTGTTTAAATGGTTCTCTCCAAGTCTTTGCTTCTATAGAAATTTTTTACCTGTCATTTTAGCATTTTTCTGAGTAGATTTTAATTATTTCATCAAAAGTCTGCTCTCCAGTCTCACCAGAGTTGGAACATAACTGAAAAGCATAAATTCTATATTATTTATCATTATTCCTCCAGAGCCTGGCACTTGTTTGGGTGCTCAGTACATGTTTACGCAGTGAAGGAATGAGCAAATAACAAAATGAAAGTATTAAAAAAAATAAAAGAATGACACTCCATCCCTGCGCAAGTGTCTGAGAGGCAAAATAGCATCATAGAGACTTTCCTTGGTTCAAGTACTAGCGTGACCTCACACTACATCAGGGAACTTGGCAATAACATTCCTTATCTTATAGTGTTCATGTGAGGATTAAATGAGTTTGTATATGCAAATGCCTGGAGCAGAGCCTATGTCCAGTTTAATTTTGCTTTATAAATTTAAACCACAAGGATTATGTGATTAGGACATAAATATTTAAATTTTTTACTAAGATAACAATTAGAGAGTGGATATCATTTGACACTGAATAAAAGGAAGCAAAATATTTTAAACTTTGGCTTATTACTATGCATTTGATAATCCTAGAAATTGAGACTAAATTCACATTTTAGTTTTAGCATAAAATATTTAAGTGCAAACTTATTTAAGATAATTTGAAGTTTAAAAACAAGTTTATAAGACTATAGAATTAGACTTTTCTTCCAGGTTTAATTTTCTTTCCTTGTCAAATGAGCATTCAGTTAGAAAAATGCAGTCATTAATTAATGAGCAGAGGATGGGACACTGCCAGGCTAATAACGATGTTATTAGATATAGTCCAAAATTTAGACTAATATACTGAATGTGAGTATTCACCTACTGTTCTGTTAAAGAATGTATATTTCAAAACCAATTTAATATGGAAATTATTCACTAACATGACTTTATTTCTAAGAATTTAGTCGGCTTCCAGGCGATTTCAGTATTCTGATAGATTTAATCAAAAGCACAGAGTGGAGAAGCAGCGATATCATGTATTTTTGCCATGTGTTGGCTTGAGTCATCCCCAGATACGGGGGAGTCACCACGGAGCTGTTCCTTTAACATAGTACCTGTACCCGTGTGAACTGATAAACAGCAATAATAAGAGTGACCATTATGGCCACAGAGCTACCAAAGCACAAGAAGAGTCTGCCTTTTTTTTTTTTTTAAATATATACAAAACTGCTTCTGGCTTCAATTTCATGACACTTGTGTCTCATGAGAAGCAGCAAGAATTCCAGAATTGTGTGAAGTGGAAAGACTTTTTGCTTTCAGTTGAATGATACACCTTGTAATCTGGTACAGCAGAACAGCGTGGGTTGGTGATAATCATGAGGCAAGCATCCGTTTTCGTGGTTTTGTGAAACCATTTTCTGATTCATTAAAATGGGTGCTAAGAAAGATAACAGTCTCCCTGACTTACGTTTTATTATGCTCAGATGCAGTTTTTATAGTCTCGAACTAAAATAATCAGATATCCCAGCACACTTGCTATATATAAAGACTGTCCAAAGAATTTATTACTCTGTTCTTTTCTGAGGTTGATTAGACTTAATGTCCTTCTCAGTTTTTATGTGTCATCAACAGCATTGAGCTGTTCTGAGGTAAGCCTCTTACCCTTTATAAGATAACTTTGCCAGTATCTGCTCCTTAAAAGAAACAGTGGAATCCTAGAATATCCGTAGAAGCTATGCCAGCTAAGGAAGCTACTAGTAATCCAGGTTTGCCTGACGAAGGACATCCTTAAAAGGTGGCCTGTTTTTAGATATTATACAGATACCTCTCATCTTTTCTCTGTGATTCTTAAGGGTCAGAAGTTCAGCTGTTCATGATAACCTCCTCTGGTAGAACTGGAGCCAT
The DNA here is from genome assembly GCF_949987515.2 of Delphinus delphis. Lineage (NCBI taxonomy): Eukaryota > Metazoa > Chordata > Mammalia > Artiodactyla > Delphinidae > Delphinus > Delphinus delphis. The sequence goes on from NC_082686.1 coordinate 127,982,538, forward strand.
CCAACAGGGCGTGTGTCTGGAAGTGTATGCTACCTGGAAAATCGAAATTAATTATGTGGAATACAGTAATGTTACTCTAACCTTCCGAACATTAACTTGGTTGCAGAAATGATTTTCTTCTTAGTTTTTAGAAATTATAAGAATACAATTATTTTCGTTCTCCATCCCACAGGAGGTGTGTATATGTACGTATGTGTGTATCGTATGTGTGTGTATGTGCGCGCGCATGTGTATGCTCTTACATTTCCCCCAATATATTTTAACGCAGAGTCCTACATTTTCCCTGTAACATTACCATGCTCGCAATCCCAGAGTAGTCACTGCTATGGTAGGGAGACAGACAAGGAATGAGAAGGCCTGGTTCTATCCCCAGATTCACCATCTACTATTGATGTGGCTTTTGGGCTTCATTTTCCACATTTTCTAAGTAGGGATCATGCAGTCCTGAATTACAGAGTATGCCTTGTGTATCTTTGCAAGCTGCTGGGAGAATGTGCTCGTAGAGAGCCCAGTACAACTCTTTGCTCACAGAGGCCCTCAGGAATGGTAGATGTGATTAGCGATATTATCTTATATCCTGAAAAGTGATACAAGGAAGGAGGCTGGTCAGTTTTCAGGAGCCCTGATTGTCATCAAAACCACTGCTACCCATTAATTCTGTGATCCTTGGCCAGGCATTTCACATCTCAAAGCTGGTTTCCTTACCTTTAAAATAAGGTAGTGGCATCTGCCTTGATGGCAAGTGACTGTTGTGAGGATTATGGAAAATAATCATTGTTCTATAAACATAAACAGTGGTAGTTTTTACATACTGTCTTTGGTACTAAGTTCCCGTCTCTGAGAGGGAGCCTTGGAGGAGCAGGGAAGTCACCCAGAGTGACTGTGGGAGGAATGCTTTAAGACTACTTTTGTTTCAGTAATGTGATCATGAGGGTTTCTCAGGGTATGTGTGGTGTTTTCTTGGCGGGGGTGGGCGTGTGGAACAGGAGAAGGGTATGTAGAGAACAGTGTCAGAGAAATTGAATCTCAAATGGCGCCTTTCATTTTCCCACCTTCTTCTTGCCTCTATATGTTACTACTCCCATAGGTCCTGGTTATAGACTGACATATGAATGAGTGACATTACTGATCAGGGTAATCTGAGTTGCAACAAGATCACATAAAATGAAGAAAGCAATGAGATGCAGAGTTAAAAATAAGGTTGGGGGGCTTTCCTGGTGGCACAGTGGTTGAGACTCCGCCTGCCGATGCAAGGGACACGGGTTCGTGCCCCGGTCCGGGAAGATCCCACATGCCGTGGAGCGGCTGGGCCCGTGAGCCATGGCCGCTGAGCCTGCGCGTCCAGAGCCTGTGCTCCGCAACGGGAGAGGCCACAACAGTGAGAGGCCCGCGTACCGCAAAAAAAAAAAAAAAAAGGTTGGCCAATGGTCAGCATGTCAAGATATGGATGATGGCAGAGGAACAAAGAGAATTCATAGTGAAATTAGAAATATGGGGATCCGCAGGGTCCACAGAGCAGAAAACACTTGAGAAGTTAAAAGTGAAGATAGAGGTGTGTATGTGTGTGCGCGCATGTGTGTCAATTAAGGAATGAGTATTTATGTAGGCTGTATTTAAGAAAGAAAAGGATTTGTTAGCTTTAGAGTATTAAATTTCATATGCCACATCAATGAGTGGCATGGGATGCCAGAAAATCAGTGAGTTTCTGGCATCTCATGAAGAGTCAGCGTGTGTATAAAGAAAGCATTATTAAAAAACAAATTATGATTCAAGGAGCTTTAAAGTCATATGTAAGGTATTCATGATATATAAATGTGTCATTATCATTGATCTATTACTGATCTATTTTATTAAAGATATTTTTAAATTTATTCATATTTAAACATAGATGTGTTGAAGATAGTAAGTGTAGCGTTCAACCACTGGCTTCTTAAGAACTGTATAAGCCTTGGGACTTCCCTGGCAGTCCAGTAGTTAAGACTCCACACTTTGAACACAGGGGATACGGGTAAGATCCCTGGTCGGGGAATTAAGGTCCCATATGTTGCTTAGCCCAAACAAAACAAAAAAAAATTGTGTAAGCCTGTTTTATGGGAAAAAAAAAAGACAAATGATTAAAGAGAAAAGTAGAGTTGAAAATTACCTTTTGGGATTTAAGTGACTTGTCAGAATAAAGGATAGAAAAGACAGCAAAAGCTATTTGAAAAAATATACATAGAATTCACTTTTAAATATCCAAGTTCAATTAGTTTTCTTCTTAAATAGATATCTTTCCTTTGCTCTCAGGAATGAAGAGAATTAATTGAAATATCTAAGTGATGGCATTCTTCTTTTTTCATTTTTCCTTCTATTCATAGTGATAGAACACATTTTGCTTCCTTTCTGTTTATGGATTGCATAAGGAAGCACTAGTTTAGCTGTCTTTTCTATCAAAGGAACTGAGTGATCCATATTGGTTAATCTCTGAATTATAAAAAGTATCCTCTGATTTTTAAAGAACTGCATACATATTTTATGGAAAGATATCAGTCGCTTAAGCGTACATTAACAAATACCTTGTATTTGTTAATTTTCCTTGAAAGGAAAATATGTTGACTCTTTCAAAAACTACATTTGGTACTTATAAACAAAGACTAATTATTCCCCTGGAGATTCAAACTTTATCTCCCCAGAATAACACAATTTAAACTCGTCCACATGTTCTATCATTTGACTTCAGCTACATGTATAAGCAAGACGTGATTGTTGCTTCCTTCTTAGTTGGCATTAGCAGGAACCGTATATATCTTGACCTCATCACTTGGGGAGGAGAGATGACACTGAAAGTTTCAAATCATTTGTTTTCATAGAGCAATCCCAACTGATTGCTTGCTAACAGATTGCTGAAGTGAATTTCAAAAATTTTCTCCATGTCTCATGTATTTTTTATTTGAAATAATATTCTGTTTTTTTCAGTTATTATTTATCATGAGATGCTTAGTTGGTTTCTGACTGTCTAGATTGGATGTATGGATCCAGTGGTATCCTGGTAAATGTTTAATAATCTGCCCGCTGAGAGGGGAAAAAGCAACAATCCACCTTGATTTGTCCTGTTTGCTGTTTTCTGTGGTAGAAATACTAATGCCATGACTGATTTCAAGCACCATTGTGAGGTCACTGAATGTAGATTATAGAAGAGAAGTACACAGTCAGCTAGGGCTGGCCAGTGCAAGCAGGGACCAGCTCACCCCTGGAGGGGTCAGCATTCCACAAAACCAAAATTTCCATTCTAGAATTTGAGGGAGGCATGAAATGAAAGATAAAGGATGGCTCTAGACATCTCTACTGGTATTAGTGAGTGCGATGCTACACGTGAGCGTAGCTATTTGCTCCAGACTCCTTCTTTTATTCAAATAGCAAATTCCTCAGTGATTCACGGTGAATTTAAAAAGCTAGAAGAGGGTTCGGACATTAAATATATCATCCCTGGTTACCTACCTTTGCTTCATTTGCAGTCAGATCAGACTCACGCTCTAAGACTCAAAGCAGAATGATACTCAGAGCATATTCCCGAGAGAGATAGAAAATTATAATCTTATTGCCTCTTGAAAACATTGGCCTTTTCCCTCTTTGTTCAGCTTCTCCCAGGATACCTTCTTGTCAAATTTTCAGTTGATTCTTTTGGCTTTGTCATGGCAACCAAGTACCTGGGCTTGGGCCCTAATGATTTCCAAATGTTGAATTCTCCCTAGTTTCTGATATGCTTATTCTGTCATTTTTTTTTTTAGTATCTTTGCCCTAACACTTCTTGAATAGGTCCTTGGCCTATGCCTATAGTCAGATTAGCATTCCGTTACTTGTCTCCCCTCCTCCAGTATATCTTCCACATTTATGTGAAGCGAAGGCAGCTCCGGTGTTACACCATCACATGACAAACCACAACAAAACCCCACGTCCGTATCCCGGCCCTGATGGTTACAGTTAGTGATGGTTACAGTTGATGGTTACAGTTAGTGATAGCTGAACATCGTACACCCATCCAGTAATTATCTGTGGTAATATTGATACACATTTTAAACTTTTTAAAATCGATAGGATCCAATATAAACAAATCCTTCCTTGCTTATGACATCTAGGTCATTCACTCATCCTGGAATCTCCTTTCCTTCTCCCTCTCTGTCCTTCAAGATTCATCTCAGGAATCACCCTTTCTGTGAAGTTTTCTCTAAGTAGGCTTCTCTGCTCCCAGACCTGACTAGGTTTCCTCTCTTGTTCTCCTTGGGGCTTCCATAGCACTCTATTGACCCTTCTGTAAGTACTTCTACATTTATTATAATTGCTGGTATTTTCCACCCCAAATTTTATTTTGAAAAAGTTCAGACCCAACAGAAATTGCAATACTAGTGTCATAGATTCCCATGTGCCATTCAAGTAGATTTCCCAAGTAGGTTTATGTATTCATACACATTTTTCCCTTGCATCCAGAAGGAGATAAGTTGCACATATCCACTCCTTTTGTTGGTCAGCCCTTACTGAAATCCTCCTATCCTTGGACTAATTTTACTTAATCATTTTAAAAGATTTATTTCTTGATTTGTTCATGCATCAGATATTTATGAAACAGCTACTAGGTAGCAGGTGAACTTTGAAGGTGAACTTCGAAGGTTTCCATGAGGAGATAGCTTGACTATAGAAGATGTATACAATTGAGGATGGTTAGATTATAAGGAGAGGATAAAATGTTACTATTGTAAGTGGAGAAAGGAACCCATATACCCAAATCTATGAACTTTACCATCATTCATCCATTCATTGACACCAGTTATTGAGTCACCGACATTTATTGTCTGTTCTATGCCAGGCATTGCCAGGGGCTCTGAGTGTTCACAGAGCACACTTCTTATCTTTAAAGGATCCAGTCTCACATAGGAGACAGAAAAGATCATCAGATGCAGTGGAATATGCCCACTATGGACCTGTATCCATAGTACGGGTCCATCGTATCCTGGGGGGGGGGCAGGGCAGGCTTCCTAAGGAGTTCCAGGGATGCTTCAGTAGTGATTTGAAGGATGACAAGGAGTAAATGAGGCAGATAAAAAGAGAGAAAGCACATTTGAGACCAAATCATCAGTATATTTCGAGTCAAAGAAACATGAAAAAATATGGGATGTTCCAGGAACTGCTAGCAGTTTGGTGTAACTGCTGTGGCAGTTGCCAACGGGCAGTTATGAGAAAAGGGAAGGCACAGGGCCGAAGGCTAAAACCCAGGTTATGAAGGACTTCGTGAGTTCAGCGGAAGAGTTGAATCTTCACTTAAGAGCTAGGGCCGGTCTTCCCCGGTGGCGCAGTGGTTGAGAGTCCGCCTGCCGATGCAGGGGACACGGGTTCGTGCCCCGGTCCGGGGAGATCCCACATGCCGCGGAGCGGCTGGGCCCGTGAGCCATGGCCGCTGAGCCTGCGCGTCCGGAGCCTGTGCTCCGCAACGGGAGAGGCCACGGCAGTGAGAAGCCCGCGTACTACAAAAAAAAAAAAAAAAAAGAAAAAATAGAGCTAGGGCCAACTATTGAATAACCTAGGTGGGATGGTGATACCAGATTTGTGTTTTAGTAATTTTGTCCTGAAAAAGACTATGATAAGGATAGATCTTAATATTTTTAATTTGGGGATACTAGATATTGCTGTTAGAGGAGCTAACCCAAAGAGTAAAAGTGAATGAATGGCAGGGTATGTAATTATTGTGCATTTAAGAAGTTAACCAAATTATTTATACCTCAACCAGTGTCTCTTAGCCGAGAGCCAATTTTATTTTCTTTCAGACATTCTCTCCTAATATAACAGACATCTAAAATTTTTTTTTAAATGTATTGCTTACAGCAAAGAGTTGGTAGTCTCTCCAGCTAATATTGCTGCGTAACAGAGAGAAAGAGACAGAGGGAGAGAGAGCAGAAAGGATGAGTCACGATAATTAGACACCTGGCTTTGCAGGGGACTGGATATCATTTAAAGCATTTTATTCCTTGCTGCAAAACTCTTTCAGTGGAGTAAATGAGTGGGAATTAATCAATGAAAACATGACAGTGATTCTGGAGGTTTTATAATTGATGTAATGTTTTTGTTTATTGGGCCAGTTCCACATGGTTGACTTGCAGATTTCAGCAGCCCTGACCAAGCACCCATCATTCACATTTCACTTCCCTGTGCGCCCTGCACCACAGATCCACTGCAGGATCAACGGGCCTCAAGATTGCGTTACTAGGGATCGCTCGTGCAGATGTTTCAAGTCTATGACCTAGATTCAAGAAACTTACTTAGCTGTATTCGTTTAAAATCGCACATTGCATTTGTTTTAAACTCCTACAGGCAGAAAGCAGAGTTCTCCCTTCAAGGGTAATGCCACAAAAGAGTACATCCACTTGATTTTTGAAGGGCATGTTATTTAATTGACTTTTATGCAGACCAGAGTTTCTCAGCCTCTGCACTACCACCAGTTTAGATCTGATAAGTATTTGTGGCTGAGGCTGTCCTGTGGGATGCTTCGCAGCATCCCTGGACTCTACGTAGCACTTCCCCCCAAACAACCAAACAGTTCTGACAACCAAACTTGTCAAATGTCCCCAGGTGGGCAGAATTGTCCTTGCTTCAGAGCCATAGATGTAGACACTTAAGGGTTACAATTTTTTTTAAAAAGTAGTTCAGTGAACCTTCTCATGGGCTAATTGCATTCATTCATTTCTCAAATGTAGATTGCTACCTTTATATAGATGTAGGTAAATACGTAAATATTATGTTTTGGCGCTTTGCTGAGTGCTTATTTAGAGAATATTTCGTAGGATGAACAAATCTGTAGAATTGTCTAAATTAATGTATGTGTGTGGTTCCCATATTTTAAAAATTAATGGGGAGAGAAAGGAAACAACCGTAGAAATTTGTATCAAATTATATAGACAGAGTTCCATAACAAGTTCTATATTTTTATGCAATAATAGCAGAATTAGCATTAAATCTGTAAGAACATAACCACAAAAGACAGTCCTTTTCAGTCATGGTTTACAATATTGGAGTTATACATTTGTTTTAGGATTTCATTTCTGTGTACAAATTTAGTATTTCTTCACTTTGAAATATGTTATTACTAATATTACTACTCAATGCTAGTAGTAGAATTGAGAGATATAAATTTAAATTATTATGGAAATTTACACATACCTTATACACAAAGGGCCTAATCTTTTTTTTTTTAACATCTTTATTGGAGTATAATTGCTTTACAATGGTGTGTTAGTTTCTGCTTTATAACAAAGTGAATCAGCTATACGTATAGATATATATCCCCATATCCTCCCTCTTGCGTCTCCCTCCCACCCTCCCTATCCCACCCCTCTAGGTGGTCACAAAGCACCGAGCTGATCTCCCTTCCCACTAGCTATCTAGTTGACATTCGGTAGTGTATACATGTCTATGCCACTCTCTCACTTCATCCAGCTTAGCCTTCCCCCTCCCCATGTCCTCAAGTCCATTTTAAGAGCCTAATCTTTATTAAAATTGTTAAGAACTCAATGTTAAGTTTATAGATTGAGCCACAAGATACAGGGTAGAGGGTGTTGAGGTAAGGATTTAGTAGGGATGTGCCACTATCAGTAAGTTGAACAGAGGTGTTAGAATTCTTCTAGCTGTATTCATAGGAGACCAATAAGTTTCAAAGGAAAGGAGGATGAAGGAAGTAGATACAGGAATAAGCCCAGTATTAAACTATTTATAGCATTTTTTAAAAACAATTTTTTACCGAGTGCTGACTATATGTCAGGCATCGTGGTGCCAGGCTAGGTGACTACACTTACATGATTTCATTCATTCTGTAAAACTGCTCACTGAGGCAAGTATTGATAGTCCCATTTTAGAGATGAGAAAACTTAAGAATGAAATGCTTGAGTACACGTCATGTAGTTGGTTAATATCAGAACCAGAGATTGGGCCTAAACGCTACAACCCGTTTTTAACCGAATATATTCAACGAGCACCTGAAATACCTAAAGTGCCAGATACTCTCTGCTGAAGAAAACATGTCAGATCCTGCCCTTTTACAGATAATAGTCTTCATCAGATCGCCCTCACGTTTCATTCTTTTTCATGCTTTTTCTGAATCGTAGCCAGTAATGAGATTCGTCCATCACACAGTCGATGCCCCCAGGGAACATAACCTGTGTTGATCCAGTAACTACGTTGCATCAAAATCTTTTCAGTAAAGAGAATATCTGTGAAGTGAATTTTTTGTTCCCACAATATATTATAAATTAAAGATGCCCTTATTCTTCATGTACAACTCCTGGACTAGAGTACCTTCTTTCTCTAATTTGATCACTTAAGTTATATAATCGGTAGAGACTATAACATCATCATTGTGTAGCAGTGCCTGCATCTTTTATATTTAAAATTCCTTATAACAAGAGACATCTGTGTACAATATAGCTATAGTGTGGCTTACAATAACTTTGTGTTTTTGTTATCTCAGTAAGAGATCACTTGCAAGGGGACAATGTACCCTTTGTCATTTCTAGTAAAACACTGCATGCTTTGACATGTCTAGCGTATGTACAGCATGGCAGAGGTCACGAAGGATAAATTCATTACATGCCTGCTACCACTCCAGAAACTCACCCACTCAGAACTGATGTGTAAGTTGAAACCTATCTGACATCCCAGATGATACATTAACCAGGTATGTCCTCTAAATTGTGAAACAAAAGCTTTAACTGCATTATATATTTATGACCCAGAATGACCCATTAGTGAACAGACTTCAATTTAAAAACCTAAGTATCTTTAAAACATTTTATTCAGAACATATTTATAACTTTAGACTATTTTCCAAACCCAGTCCTGCCAACATGATTTAGTTTCCCATAAAATATTTTAAATCAGTTACTTCTAGTTTTGACAAAAGCCTCCAACTTGGGGGAAAAAAAGTCAGTCAGACACGGTGAGAGAGATTGCAGAAGAACAGAAAGTAGATCTGTTACTACAGTGATGAAAAGGAATCCAACTTGTTATTTTGTGTCTTGTCCTACCTTTTTCTTGGCATAATGACTTTTGAAGCTGTAAGTAAAGATCAAGGGCAGACCGTGTTGGGACCTTGGCTACAAATGTGCTTGCAGCTCCATGGAAATGGACTGCTCTGTCCGAACACTGAGCTATCTTTCATCACTCTGAGTTCAGCCTTTTATAACTAAGCCTCTCTTTTGGGAAGCTCTTTAGATGATACCAGTCACGAAATCTATACCACCCAATTTAGGATGGTTGTGGCTTATTTAGAAAGCATTTAACTATGCTAGAGATTTGAAATACACGCATGTCATATCTTTAGTGAACTTAACACCTGTAAAATGTGTATTGAGATAAATCTTCTGAAGAGTGATCCGAAAACTGTACTGTTTGACAGTTTGTAAATTTTGAAAGTAAAATGGGTATGTAGCTCAAACAATTTTCTGATAAATTCTATAGATTCGTAGTTCCTTTAATTACTTGGTTAACTAGTGAAAAATTACTGGATGACTTAACTTTTCTCAAGTCCCGGCAAACAAAGAGATAAAATGGTTGAATGTTTGCTATTCCCACGTTGCTTCATGATAAGGCAAAACAACTCATGTATGTATTAAAACTGTCATCCTTCGTTCTCTGATGTCCTAAAGCCTTTCATTTTCAAATTTTGATACCGCAAATTGGATGAACGTAACTGAGCCTTTAGGCTCAGATTATCTTCCCCAAAATAGAGATAGCTAAAAAGATATATTATTAGAGATTAAGTTGGTGATGTTAAGCAGTTAATTTTTTTAAAAGGAAATAGAATTTGAAGATAGAATTGAGAAACCTTTGCCTAATTTTACTTTGTCTTAAGAACAGTTTGTGAACAACTGATATAGCCTTGAGGTTGGCATAACAGAGCTACATCATTTTAATTATACAATTCTGTTAAACATCTTTTAAAAGGCTGAAAATGTATGCAGTTTTTTCCCCTGGAAATTCCAAGATAGTTTCAAGGGACTATTTTTCTTCTGAGATATTCTATTAGCTTAAAAGAGGAAGATATCTTCATCACATATATATGATATACATGTATGTGTATATATAGAGAGAGACAGTGGGGCGGTGGGGGAGGAGGGAGGAAGGTAAATTTTTGGACAAAAGCATAACAAAGCAGCCTGTGTCAGGACAAACATGTAAAAGAATGCTAAATTTGCTACAACCTAGGAGGAAGGCAAGACTGACATTCCATGAGCAAACCTTCATTTCTTTATCTACAAAATTAGGCGGTTGACTTAATGCTATTTCTTAATTCTATTACAACTCTAAGATTCCACAATTATTTATTAACCACAAAATTAAAAAAAAAAAAGAAGAGTAGTCTCAGTGATCACAGTGGAGTATAAAAGCTGTTAACTAGGTTTATAATCCTAGCCAAAGGATTTGTTGCTATTTGAATACTGAGTAACAACTTTCCAACCCTGAATTTAGTTACCATCAGAAGCATCTTATTCTGGTCTTAAAAGACCAATATATCTCTGATTTAAAAACATAATTTTTAGAGAAAGCACACATCTCTTACCACGTGTACTTTTTACCAGTTGATTTTTATAGCACTTAATTTTATTCCGTTTCAATCCATTTTTCTTCTTATTTTGCTGTGTGAGTCATCCTGCCAAGCTCTGCAGAGTATAATGTAATATCCTCAGCACCTAATAAGCTGGCAGATACATTTCCATTTGAATGTAGATGCTATGGAAAATTTAACTGAATTAGGCTATAATGCTTCACTTACTTTTAAGTGGTCCATGTTGGAAGATTGATGAAAGAATCTTTCAGTTTATTATTATATTTTGGAAATGTAGCAACCCGATGCTTTGGGAGGATAGACTGTGACAGGTGCAAGACTGAAATTTAAATACGTAGGCATAATGAAGAAACAAATATCACAGCCAAGTAGGAAGGTGAGCAAGCTTTTGAATGTCAGTCATCCTTTGTTGTTTTACCTTTCCTTATGAAAATGAGGGACATCAAAATAAGTGCTTAGTAATGTCAGTTATTTTGGATAGTGAATTAAAACAGATGTTCTTTACAGATCATCGCATTTGTCCTTAATTAATGGTCAAGTAATAGTTTGCAGATTATTAGACATTAATATTTTGAGGTAGCAAAGATGGACTAAAATGATACTAAAATGATTTGATTGATTTAGGAAAAGTGGTGATTTAATGCAAAACTCCGTGTTTATTTCTAAATAAGTTTTTTAAGTGAAGATTTTCAAACACATACAGAAGTGGAGAGAATAATATACTGTAATCTTTGTGTCAGCAATTTTCAATATTTGTTAATCTTGTTGCTTCTATCCTTCCGCTTTTGGAGGGGGGATAGGCAGTGGGCTCTAATGTTTTAAAGCAAATTCTAAATGGCATATCACTTTTTGTGTAAATGCTTTAATCTTTTACATATAAAGACTTTAAAAGATGAGGATCTCTTATATCTCTTCTTCTGTAGAAACATTTAAGTTTAAAGATAACTGTAAATTAGAGAAGAATAGCTCAGCTATAGAAAGAGCACTTATAAAATCAGCTTTTATTTTAAATTTACTATGTACAGTGATTTATTATTTGAAAATTATCCAGTATTTGTCCAATGAAAGACGTTTTTAGTTTTAGTGTTTTGTGTGTGTGCGTGTGTGTGTGTGCAGTGAGAGGAGAGGGTTGGATAGAGAAGGGTCACTTTCAGTTTTTGGATAATGGGTATATGCAGTGATCTGACAAAAACAAAATGCTCTGAGGCATCTTCAGCTGGAAAACATCTGTACCACTTTCTGTGATCGGTGTCAGCCACCAGCATCTCCCAGCAGCACTGCAAGTGACTACTTCCCAGCTCTATTATAAATCATTAAGTAGCCACACTACAGTGGCTTTAACCCACAGAGCTGACAGATTTGCCTTGGCATTTCCCTTACGTGGCATGACCATTCAATCCAGGGTATCAAATTGGAGTCAGAGGAAGCCAGCTGAAAATGGGCAGGGTGTGATTGCCAGGAAAGTGAAATTGATGTATTCCTTGTGGAATAATCTACATAAAATTTACCAAACAAGAATGAAGTGTTCAGTGTGGATTTGAACATGGAAAAATAATTGGAAAAATAGAGGAGGGCTTCAGGGACGTTGGAACTGTTAGCAAGGCAGATTGCCACCCCATCATCTCCTGCCCACTGCCCACAGATCCTTCGTGTTCTCTTAGGTCAAAAGAGGACTTGTGAAGTGGGAGTAATCCTCTTTCCCTTGGACAAAGTAGAATTGACTTCATCATGTTATTTCTTGGAACGTGTCTATTATTCTTATATCTTGGACAAAGAAAATATCTTTTAAATATGTATATTATAAGGAGTTGAGGTTATTAGCTCCTTTTGAGAGTACTTGTACTCTGCAGTGAATAAAGATGGGTTTGCTCCCAAAGGAATTGCTTTTCTTCCTCAAGTAAAGCTTCGATGCTAAAAGCCTCCTCTTGGCAATCTGTTTATAGCTCTTCTCACAATGAAGTGAAGAGAATTGAAGATTAATTCCATTGAAATCATAAATGCACTGCAGTCTGTAGATTATCAGTTAGTCAAGATAAACACCACTGATTACCGCTGAATTTTGCATATAAATATTTACAACATCCTGGGTAATGAATTCATAAAAATAAATAATAATTATAATAATAGAGACATAGTACTCAAATTTCCATGTAGTTCTCAAATGCTGAAAGGAGTATTTTCCTACGAGTTAATACTATGGTATAATTTTAACAAGGGTAAGAAGTATTTGCAATGCAATGTTAGCCACATTTATTTCCCTTTAGACTTTAGGAAATCTAAATTTAGATATCAACCCTTTGTTTCCTAGAGAAATTTCTACATATTTTTATATTCTTGCTACAGGACACATCAACATATTTATAGATTAATAGTTTGAAATGTAATATGAATTACATTTTACAAAAGTCTTTTAAATTTCAAAAATAATTTTTAAATTAATGACTGAAATATTTAAAACTAGAAGTATAGGTTTTTTTTTTTCCGTAGGACTCTTCTGTTAAACTGTTCAGATAATACAAATATTTGACTCGGATGTCTTAGAAAATATTCTCACATATTGTCTTGAAAGCATATAAATTGAACTGCACTTTATTTATCTCTACTGTTGCAATCTTTCGTTTAATACAGTGATACAGTTCTAGCTTTTCAGTTGGAATCTCTTAAATTAGAGAGTCTTTGAAAGTGCTCTTGTTATTTGTGGTTCACACCTGAAATATGAAGCTGTTTTAGAAGCAGAATGAAATGTTTATGGTAGATAAGACTTGCTGACTAATAGTTGTTGGATACTTACCATTTGTCAAATTGTTATGTAGATGATCATATATTAGATCTAGCTGAGAGGAGAGCCAAAAACCAAGGAATCTAAAATAACACTTTGTTGGCAAATGGTGTGTTTTTAGGAATAAGAGCGTGTTGTGAAGAATACTTCACAACAGAAACCTCATGTGATTTGTTCCAATTACATCTCCTAGCAGATGATCTGAGCAGTGCAGCCCTATATGTCTTCTTGGAGAACTCTGATTCTGCTCTTTCACCTCGGGGTCTGCATGGCAGTTCGCTTCCCCATTTTCTCCTGGTTGTGTTTCCCTTTTCCTCACTTCCTCTTTTCTCTTACCTTCCCTTTTCCTCTCTTTCCTCATACTCAAAATGTGATTTGGGGTAGGGGTTGTGGTGGGTGATTCACATGCCAACTTCTTGCTACTTTAATACGAAACCCCAAAGCCATGGCAATGAGAAAAATACAGCAATAACAGTGAGTCTCTGCCAGGTAGTTGAAAGGTTTGCATTGTGAGTAAGAAGCTATTAATAATGGTTATATTCATTCCTTTCTTCAAAGGTGTCTTCCTTTTTTGCTAAGATGACATTTACTATTTTTAATAGAATTGTGCTCAGATATGATGCTTTTAAACATTAGATTGGCCGGGTCTTTGTTTTTATGTGGGCCTTTGAATCTGGGTTGATTTAAAAGTACATACTCTTCTGCTGCTCGATATGGCAAGAGACCATCTGCAGAGACTTGAACTTGTAGCTAGTGTAGAAGACACACTGTAGCTGGCAGAGTGGTTAGAGATCCCAAGCTAAGAAGTGCAAACCCTGACACCTCCACTTGTCAGCCACATGACTATTAGCTAATTACTTCACCTGTTTGTGTTTCAGTTTCCTCACCTTTTATCTGGGGATATTAATAGTGCCTACTGAATAAGATTGTAAGGGCTTAAAAGAGTGAATACATACAAAGCACTTAGAACGGTGCTTAGCACACATTATATGATGATAAATGTTAGTTGTCATTATGTGTCCAAAGACAAATTGTTGATGGAAATAAAATGTATGCTCTGATATACATCAATATATTTGGAGGTCACATTCATGATTCAGAATTTTGGGCAGTTACTTGTTTAGAATTATTTAACATTGAGTAAATTAAGTATCTTCTACAGTGCCTTAAATTTCTTTTAAAATCAGAGCTATCACATTAGTTAATTGTTTGATAAAACATACAGCTGTCAAATTCTGGGAACCAGGACAGAGTGTTTTAAGAATATTTCATCTGTTCTTGCTATCCAAATGAGATGTAGGAGTGCACGTGTGCCTATAATATTTATCAGTTTTAATTCTGTTTTATGAGAGCTAAACTCACATTTTACTACTAGGAAATAGGTATAATATAATGCTTGTTTTTAATGCTGTTACCTCTCCAAATTTATATAAATATTTAATAGCATATGCCTTCCTGATATTTATATAATAACTAGACAGTTTTTTTTCAAAACTATTGTTGTAAAATGTGCCTATATCATTGCTTTTTCCTATGAAAGGTTTCTTCTTTGAAAAATTTGGAATCTTCTTATAATTCCAGTTATATCAAGAACTCAGACCCAATATATTATGTTACATCATTGTTTGAGTAGTTTTAAAACTGTGTGTTTGTAGTAGACTGAATATCAACTCTTCTTTTGATTTATAATTTGATTATCCTGCATGTTTAACACATGCTGAATAACTTAAAACTAGGTTGGAAACAGTAGCAATTAAATATAAAAACTTGGATGGGAGGTTGCCACTGATATTTCTGACAATTCACCTTGAGTTTTTCATTGATGACCATAGCAAATTGACAGAACTCTTAAGCAGGAATTCCTATACATGTAGCTCTCTCCTCACTGCGAATATGGTTAGTTCTGAAAACTTTTATCAGAATATCTCATTTTTTGCCAACTAGTAATCATTAATATTGGGTAATTACAGCATGTTGCCTTGCATAGAAACCAACTGAGGAGGCTTAGTAGCTTTTCTTGGAGGCTTAAATATTTAAATCATTTCAGCTTTTCTTTCAAACTATTGTTTTGATTGTACTTTATATTTTTGGCAAGATGTAGTTTCCTTTCCTGGGATCATTCCAGATTGCTCAGAATTGTCTTCATTAAATTTACTGGAACACAGATTTTCTAAATGACATTTTAATAATTGCTACAAATAAGCAGAGAAGAACCAGGAGGTTGTAGTAGGATTGTTGGGGGTTTTTTGTTTATTTTGTTTTCTGATTGTTTGTTTTGAGGTTTTTAAAATTTGTTTTATTTTGGCTTTTTCTTTCTTTCTTTTTTTTTTTTTGGTCAAAGATTCAGATGAAGATGGTTTAAAGTACCCTGCCTCTGCTCCACATGAATTGGTGAGGGACTCCAGTTTCCTTAAGATACATGAGGCTAATGACATAGGATGCTTAGACTAGAAGGCAATTAAAGACCTTCACAAGAGGTATAATTTCTAAAAGTAAAACAGCTTAAAACCACAGACAGCTATTCCCAGCCTGGATGAGGAGTTTATATTCTAAACCACAAAGGTCTCTTCTTAAAGATTTCTAGGTATGAAGATTTTTATACTATTGTTCAGTCATACATTTCAGGCTCTATAACCTTGAGATCAAGAAATTTTCCTTCACTATTCATCTCTTACTATGTTTTCTGTGGTTGAGAGGTCTCCTTTTGCTACAGATTTGAAGTTTAAAAGATGCGTCAGAAAGTATAAAAATAGGATGTGCTCACATAATTCACCAATTAACAGTTGTAGAACATATTGGTCCTTGAATGCCTAAAATACAGTGCCTGAAATTATTAGAGGAAGAAAGTGGGATAATTTAAGAATCTGACACTCCTTACCTTCCAAATTGCTCAAATCAGACACTTTTCATTTGTATGAACTCTTCAGGTCTTCAAGTCTAACTGGCACTGAGCCAGATAGAAAGGAGAGAAAGAGAAGATAAGGGCAATGGACAGAAAAACAAGAACATGGATGAAAGAACATTCAGATTATTAATCGATTACTAGGTATAAGCCTCTAAAGAGGTTTTGCAAGAGGGTTTATAGCTTTTGCCTTATCATGCTTGTCCCCAAAGGCTTGGCTAAATATATCCTGAGTATTGTGAGCTTGAATAAGTAATATTTCTGATACCTTAGTACATTATGTTAAGCCCTTCATATGGAACTTTTCATTTACATTTTCACATGCTATATTTTAATATGGCTTTTACACATTTTCCTGCTCTGGGTTTAGTTTTTAATAATTTATGAGTGTTTATGTGCTTTAAGTGTGTATATATTCCACTGCATTATTTCTCTAAGCCTTGGGTGACTGTTTTTTCCCATGCTTTTGTTTGGCATTATACAGGAAAACTCCGAATGCTCAAGACAGTCATAAGCCAATTACAAGTTAAGATTTTTTTAAATATGGCAAGTTCTTATACCATAGCATTTGAGAAGTACACAGTAAATAAAACAAGGCCGGGGGGCGAGATAGAATAATCTGGCTTTGTGTCAGAAAATAATTCCTTGTTTTTGGACAAATCCGAATGGCAAAAATCATACATCTTTCCCCAAACTAAGATTTTATAATAGATGTTTTTATTATAGCAAGTTTTATTCTTATATTACAATTAAGTAAAAGTCATAAATTCTGCCCATATTCAGAATTATTTGTAACAAAGCTGGGATTGAAAGATGAACATGTCTGGATTTGGGGAAGTGTGTACAAATATGGTTATATGTGAAGGTAGCAGAAGTTTATAGTTTTCCTTACTATAACTATGTACTTTATGTATACCCTAAACTTCAGGCTGGACATAGAAAAAGCCCAGGGCATATCGTGTTAGTATGTATCCTAACTTGTTATAGAATAAAAATAAAAACAAATTCTACCCATAAATGCACACTATTTTCTTAAGAAAAATTCCTGTTTATAGTTTGATATTTAGAACTTTTAATTTTTTTTTGCGGTACGTGGGCCTCTCACTGTTGTGGCTGTGAGCCGCTGCGGAGCACAAGCTCCGGACGCACAGGCTCAGCGGCCATGGCTCACGGGCCCAGCCGCTCCGCAGCACGCGGGATCCTCCCGGACCGGGGCACGAACCCGCGTCCCCTGCATCGGCAGGCAGAGTCTCAACCACTGCGCCACCAGGGAAGCCCTGATATTTAGAATTTTAATACAACATGAAAAGGTGAAGACATTTGATGGGTTACTTACTGAAATATTATAGCAGAATAGGGAAATATGTTCAGTGTTGTTTACTAGAAAATCACTTATCAGAAAATTCACTTCAGAGGCAATGTAGTATAGTGTAGCAAAATTTAATTTTATTTTACTTTCCCACATCCATATTTTTATGAAAGTTGCTCTTAAGTTAATATACAAATAATTATTCTTTCTATTCACATATGTTCATTTTCACAAGTTGTTCTATAAAAGGTGTGTTTTTTACTTCTCTGGTTAAATGTTATCTAGTTTAGCATTGTAACTCAGTAGGGTGAGAAAAGACTAAAATTTGCATTCCTCTAAAATGCTTAACTTTGTTTCAACATAATCAACCCAGTCAAAAAGTTTGAACGGGTTAGTTATTTGATGTCAAGTAATTGTTTGATTGACTTATTGCTTTGTTTTTTAACTGTTTTTTTTGACACCCTAACCTGCTTCAGTACAGGAATCATATTTTTTGAGGCCAGGGACATATTAGGTGTTTGGGATATCTGTCAATTGATTTAGAAACAACCTTAGTGTAACTAAGTGACAGTTACACTAAGTCATAACACACTCCTTAGTTACCCCAAGGAGGGTATATTTAGACTTGTTTAGTAAGCAGAGGTGGTAATGTTTAATCAAGTAAGCAGATATAAGTATGAAATAGTTTGCCTTTAAACCCACTTGGCAGTAGTAAGAGTCAAATGGAAAACTAGCTGATTACTCTTACCCTGTTTGTCTTATGCATTGGCTAAGTGTAATGCCCCTCAGACAATGACCGATTAAGGGAAAAGAAACATTTTTCTTTCCTAAAATCATTATGGAGACTCATAAGTATGAGGACATTATGAATCTATGATAGAATCTTTGTCCCTTGCTGTATGTTAGGCCACGTAACATTTTTAAGAAGGCACAAAAGCTGGAGAAGTCATACATTGTGTTAGTAAGAGGAACTAGAGAGATAATGAAAGTAAGACTTATCCTGCCCTTTCCCTAAAGCTTCAAGTAATTTGAAGTGTGAAACAGAAAATAAAACTTTGGAAATCCAAAATAAATGGGAAAATGTGTTTTTCTAGAGGCTCTTTTTCATTTTTCTAGTACTTCTCCTGTCCATGAATGTTACCGGGTACGTATCCCAGGCAAGAAGGCAGAGTGCGTTATAGCTTTCATGTTTTTCAGTTTAGAGATACTTGGGAATTTCCAGGTGGTCCAATGGTTAGGACTCGGTGTTTTCACTGCCCTGGCCCCAGGTTCAATCCCTGGTCTGGGAACTAAGATCCTGCAAGCTGTATGGTGAGACCACAAAAAATAAAAAAATAAAGATACTTGTCCTTAATGACAGAATGTAAGTAGGAGTTGGATAGGTGTCCTTCTGTTCTGTCCTCTCTTCTTATTACATCGGGCAGGGGTGATCTCTTATTTTTCTTACCTTTTAAATTCAGTTTTTGTTATCCTAACACTTTCTGCAACTTCGTTTTGTTTGTTTTTTTTGTTGCTATTTTGGTGGTGGTGGTGGTGGTGATTTGTTTTTTTGGGTTTCAGGGTTTTTTTTGTCATAGCATTCTTAGTTCCATAATGCTGCTTTGTTTATCATTCCCATTCCATACTTAATCAGGGTGTTTCCGCGTATTATTGGTCTCCCGTTAACATCTTTTTCAAGGAGTGGTTCTCACCTGAGAGAGAGTGGGGCCATCCTTCCAGTCTCAAAACTAGGAAAAGGGAAGACGTGCCTGATCCCACCTCTGGACTCAAGGGGCCCAGGAGGCAAGGGCTGTCCTTTAAGGTGTTATTAGCATTTTGCTTTGATAGAAGTTTCTACCAAAATTTCTCTAGAATTTCCTTCTATTACCCACTAAAAGCCTCTCCATCAGACAGCTTGCAGAGAACGATTTTGTGCACACGGACTTGCTTTTGTGTGCTTAGATGAGTCCTATTTTCTGTAGTCTGTAACAGCTATTACAATGGGTGGAGCTTGGAATTCTACCTTAAATCAGGAAGTCTTACAGAGTTCACAGAGCTCCTGAAGGAGTTCACAGTTTCAATGGAGACATTCAGAGGCCCTAATATTTTATGTTAATTCTTCATGTGCGGTTTCCTGAAGAGTGAGCCCATAGCATACAGGGATGTCTCTGAGCCTCCACAGCTTAAGAGCTGTTTATATGCCCCTGTACAGAGCCAGAAAGTATTCTGAAAATAGCAAAGATCTGAAAACTTTGGTTATAGAGAAATACTGTTTCATGGATAGAGAATACATTAAATTAGATTAGATGAGCTGGTGTAAAGGAGCCATTGTAACAAGAGCAACAAAGGTTTGTTATCCCTGTGGAATAGCTGCCATGGAGCTAATTCCCAAGTGACCCTATTCCGGTTGTTTTTGGAGGAATCCTCTGGGCAGTTCTGCATTGTATTGATACTGAGGCAGCGACATGAACACTTTTCAGAATGTAGATGTGTTGTGGTATATTTCAGGGTCCTTTTCCCTTGAAAACTGTATTGCTGTCATGTTGGAAAAATAACACCTAACAAAAATGATGGATTTGGAGAGTGTACCTTTAACCTCTGATTAAGAGAATTAGTGATTTCACCTTCACTCACCTCAGATTCCCCTTTGTATGTAATGGGCATTCAGCAGATCTCTAGCCTCTAAGTAAAATCTGTACAGTTAAAGGGAGTTTGAGATTTACTGTTTATTAGATTTATTATATATTTAGATTAAATGAGAGTTTGACTTTGTAACCTGTTATTTCGGTAACAAAGTGACTAACATTTCCACGTTACTTTTCAAAATGTAAAATTTAAATAATTTGTATTTGAATGATTACAGACCCCATATGCTTAGTGTACAACAGAAGTTTATAATGTTTTATTTTAAGAAAAGTTACATTTGGGAGAGGGTGGTAGATGGAGTTAAGCTATAGCAAACTCTGCCTAGAGGAAATACTTCTTGGAGAAGCTACTAATCATTATACTTTTTACCCATTTTTAGGGTATATTAAAAACTTTTTAAAAAGTCTTTTTCATATATCAAATAACCCTTTATCCCCAGAGAATATTGCTGCTGGGTTTTTGCCTGGCTAGAGGATCATAGAAAAATCACTGCAAATGAAATGGACAGTTTGAAAAGAATCCAGACTGAATTCAAATTGATTTTTTAAAGTTACATTTTTTGAAAACACATCTCATCGTCAATTTAAAAACCATAAAACGTCATGACATTACTCTCTGAACAACATATTTTAGAAAAAGAAACTAAACAACAAATAGATTACAGTCATAGTAATTTAGCATCCTTTCAGGCAGCCTGATACTGTGCTAGTTGTTGAACCAAATCAGAAGGAAGGGCACCGAAGCAAGTCCTTTGCAACGTTCGCTGGCAGGTGTGGAGTTCGTTATGACGTTTGCTTTCCAACTTTCGATTCTGAAACTTGAAATCTAAATCTGCAAAGGACATTCTTGCTTGATCAAACAGACATCCTTTTGTGTTGCTTTGGAAATGTCTAATTGTATAAACCAGTGCTGTCAGGAGTTTATTGTAATTCCAAACTTTGTACCATTAAGATAAGCTGTTGTCCACAGTTGGCCAGTTGTTTATCTGGCAGATTTAATTCTTTAGTGCGCATGTTCTCGTAGAACTTGTTTGGATAATTATTATTTACTCTTCAGGCCTGAAAGGAAGATCAAATAGCGATGGTGTCATTTTCAGAATTATTTATACTTTTTAGGTAATGCAAGAGAGGTTGCACATCTGTAGTAGAAATCACAGAAAGAGAACTCTATTTGGTAACAGTACTTCGTTTTGAGATGTGATTTGCATCTTTGTTGCAGTTTGAAAGACAAATAGCTTAAGGTTTTTAAAAAATGAGTTGTAAGATATTTATATATATGTGCTTTCTTTCGAGAATATATCTCCTTCTTGTATTTAGACCTTTTTTAAGTTAAGTTCTTTAAGAGCCATTGTGGCCTTAAATAAGCAACGTGCTCTCTAGTCCTCTTTGAGGGCAGAGAGAATGCCCACAGGGGAGGAAGGAGGGAATGTAGAGGATTGGTTCTGTCATGTACGTTTTAATGTTTCGGTTCAGTTCTTCTATAATTAAAATATCGTCCTCGTTCTTAACAACTACTTTCTTTCATCTTAAGTATACTAGATTAAAATCTTCATCCACTTCAATGGTATCTAATCATACTAATTCTGGATAATCACTGGTACACAATATTAATGTATTAATTAAGTATTCTATTCAGTGTCTTTTCCACATAGCAGATCATTCTACCTTCAACTGATGAAGGTATATAGAATTTAAAATTTTCATCAGTCATAGGATGATTTCTTTTTCTATATAACGAATCAAGTCACATCATAATAGATTGATCCTTTCAAAAAACAAATTTTAAATGTGTCATTTGCTTTTTAGAGTGGTATTGAAATCGGTGCAGTCTGGGAACTGCATGATAGAATTTCTACAAAACATTAATATTTATCTTGTGGGTCACCACCTGAAGACTGATAGCACCATGTCCTGAATTCTTGTCATGGGCTGTGTTAGTAAAACAGTAATAAAAGTGATAGAGTAGTTCACTATTTTATATCCTGTAGCTGGTTATGGTCATCTGGCTAGAGTCTAACCCATATTAATCCCTTGAGTAAACAGTCAGGAACATTCAATGATGTACTTAAAATACTTTTTAGCATGTGGTATTTAGAGTCTTTAGAATGTCAAAGGATCCTTTGTAATGATCTCCCCCTTGAGTAGTTCAAAAGATATTTTTAAAGTTATTTTTCAAAGAGCACAGTGTTTGAAGACTTTCAGAAAATATAAATCTAGTAGAGTACTTTGGAAAAAAAAAAAGGCACAGTTCTAGAAAGAAAATCACCCCGCACACCGAAGTGATATATTAGTCAAATAACCTATGAAAAATTCAAGAAAACAGAGTGTGTATTCATTTTTGGTTAAGAAGAGGAACTTTTATTTTTTCACGAACAAGAGAATACGTTCGGTGCTCCCTTAGGGAGCTACACCCTTCTCTGTAATTGTGTTTTTCACATTTTATGTTCAAATGTAAATGACTCAAGAGAAAGCATAACATGTTCATTTTTTTTTCATAGAACATATTAAAGCCTGTTTCTATGGCAACAACTTTTAATTGGCAAATCCCATTCTGTCAGTACTCTCAAGCTTATTTTTCTTGGGTACATTGAATTGTTAGAAATGCTTCACAGAGTAAGTTAGATTTGGCATTGTTCTTTGGCATGAAAGATGTTCAAGGTCGAGGATTTATTTTATTAAATAATTTAGCTATAATATACTTGTGTAGTAGGTTGCTGTAGAGATGATATATCTATCCCAACACCCAGTTAGGTGTCAAAAAACCTGCCGAGGATTGGTACAGAAACTCAGATTTGCAAACTAAGAATAGCAACTTGTGTTATTTCACACAGGTGAAGTAGGCAACTATCTTACCTGGCCGAACAAACAGTTTGAAAAAAAATTTAAATCCTTTTGGGCCGTGTTTCAGACTTCAAAGCAGCGTATCTGTGGTTCCTTACGGCCTTGAATTTAATAGTATAGAGTAGATTGATTTATTAGAAATAAACATAGTTTGCAGCTAGCTTCTCATAAATTTTATCTCTTGAATCAATGTGGTGCACACTTTTGAAGCAGGTATTTGGTAAGTTGGATTTGGCTACTGCAGTGTTATAAAAATAGATTAAGTAAACAGACACAGCAGGCCAGTGCAGCTTGGATTTTGAACTCTTCTGAAACCCAGTATAACTTTAATCGTTTATAGGTCTAGAGAGAAAGAAATATGAATCCCTAAGTAATTTTAATATTATATAATGAAGGAAGATCTATTTTATAGCAAAGGATCAGGTGCTGTATCTATTATAATTATTTCAGAGAGCTTTATCCAAAAGCTTCAATTTTTAAGCTATTCCAGTCTGCTGTGTATTTTTTTTTTTTGCCTTTGCTATTTTTATATCACTGCAGTAGCATAACCCTGCACCAGGCACAAGACAGTAATGCAGTTGGTGTTGAATGTGAAAACTGTTATTAAACGAAAGCTAACAAAGCAGATCCTTGGAAAGAAATTGTCTACATTGAAGACTTGCAATATTAAATTTGTCTTCTAAAAATTAAAATGTGAAAAGAGTAAATGATGCTGTATATTTCCTCCTTCAAAGCTGTGATTTCATACAGTCAAGAACTAAAATATGTTTAGTCACTCTTTTTAATTATTCTCCACTATTGCAGATTTTTTCTCATATACCATCTCTGTCTCTTAAAATTGTTGTCATTGCATTTTTGGTTAACAGATGACTTTGTTCTTTTCATCAGAAGTCACAGGAAGCATTTATTTCTGAGTAGTTCAAACTTACCTTGCTAAAGTGCCAGTCTACCCTTCTAATCCATGTATGTTTCCTGAGCAGATATGATTCTCATAATTTTATAATTACATTTAGATAGAAAACAAATTATATATATTTGCTATCTGTCTATATGTATGGTGTGTGTGTGTATATATATACATATATGTATACACACATACATACATGCTTTGTAGATAGATTTGACTGTATCTCATTTGTCTCCAGTAGCCTAAGAAAAGTGATAAAAAGGGTATTATTAACTTATATAAAGAGTGATAAATCAGCTTACCAAGGCCATTCCATAAATGAACAAGAAAAGTAAAAAGTAAAAACAGAAATTAGGTGGTCTACAGCTCCCTGTACGATGCTCCGTTCTTTGAGCCACAGGCCCTGGAACACTGTTTTGTGGGCCAACTGGATTTCACTAGACACTATATATTCTTGCAGTGTTTGACTATTTGGGAACAATCCCAAAGATTCATGACATGTAATTGATTGTGTTGGTTCTTGGGAGGAAATGTAAGTCACGTGCTTTGAGTGGGCTTGATACCTCGGCTGGAGAGGGCACCTAGTCGGCCACCTGCCTCAGTGTGTCCTTGCTGACTTCACATAAACAGGGGCTCTGATGAAATGGGGGCATATTCGAGCTTTAAAATATTAAGGGTCTTTTCATATCAGGGCTGTACAAATAGAATTTTAAAGGTGGAAAAAATGTAACAAAGATTCGTTGTCATTTTCAGATCTTCAGCTTTTAATAATTCTCGAAGTTCCAATCTCATAACTGAGTGGAGGAATATTCTTCTTGTATCTCCGTTCTACCCTCAGTTCCTATACTAGGAGCATCTGTTTTGGTCATGGGTGCTCCCGATGTGGAGTTCAGTTCTTTTGTCTGCCTACCTGCATCCAGTCCAGGGTTTATGACTTTGAAGGTGTATGACTAGATACACTATGGGGAAATGGTAGGACAGAAGGAGGCACAGAATTTTCTGGAAAAAGGCCAATGATTCTGGTTCAGGGGCCTAGCAGTTGAAAGTTAGAGCTGGAAATGCAGAAACTTCATTGATGGTATTTCGTAGGTATCCACTAAGCATATCTGATGTTGTACATGTAAATTATTACACAGGTATATAGGTAAATTGACTCACTAACTGAAAGAAATCTTTATTACATGAATCATGCTCTAAAATAAGGGCAAGGAAGGAAGGTGAGGTTTTGGTGGAATAATATCTGGATTACTGGAGAATATGAATGTGGATATTGTTAATAAAGATTAATAATGGACTTTTTCTGGTTAGAGCCTAATTTACTTTTATTTAATCCTGCCAAGTTCACATGAAGTATTCCATAGACCTTAAATGGGGATTTATCTCCATATATGCCTTTTATGTATGGATGGATCTCTCTCTATATACACATACCCCATGTATATGTATGTATATTCATCTATCTCGTATGTGTAACTCTTTCTACACACACACAAACACACAAAGGGTGAATTAGTCTGAGATCAAGTTTTCTTTGCTTTTGTTTTTTGGTTTTTTTTTTGCAGTACGCGGGCCTCTCACTGCTGTGGCCTCTCCCGTTGCGGAGCACAGGCTCCGGACGCGCAGGCTCAGCGGCCATGGCTCACGGGCCCAGCCGCTCCGCGGCATGTGGGATCTTCCCGGACTGGGGCATGAACCCGTGTCCCCTGCATCGGCAGGCGGACTCTCAACCACTGCGCCACCAGGGAAGCCCTGAGATCAAGTTTTTGGAAATAAAATGCTATGCCTTTTATGCTTTCTTGTAGTGGAGAAGCACACCCAGGTAGCAGGAATATTAATACTAGGATACTTGATTCCGAGAGGGGTCACAGGGCACAGGCAAGAATGCCCTTGTCCTGCAGTCTGGAGTGGCAGAGACCTTTGTAGAAAGGCCCTACTTACCAGAACAATGAACCTAGGCCTTCAAAATGAACTCAGAGTAGAGAAAGACTAGAAAACTTTCATCTAACAAATCAAGAGAAACTTATAATAAGACAAACAACTACACTCTACTGGTGTTTTCTAGGTGCTAGGTATTGGCTTTACATAAATTTTCATTTGAATTCTCTTAAATCACATTATCAGGTAAATAGTATAGTTATTCCCATTTTATTGATGAGAAACTGTATGCGCAAGGTCATAGGGCTGGTAAGTAGCAGGGTTGGGATTTCAACCTGAATGTATCTTTTTGCTTTTTGAGCTCCCACTTTTTTTTTTTTTAATTAATTTTTACTGGAGCAGGGTTGCTTTACAATGTTGTGTTAGCCTCCACTGCACAACAAAATGAATCGGCCACACACATACAGATATCCGTTCCCTTTTGGAGCTCCCACCTTTAAACACTGTCTCCTTTATCAGTTTTAAAGGAACTTCACAGCATAATATTACACATAAAGGTGAACTTACTTGGAGAAATGTAAACCTTTCCTAGAATGGATAATGACGATCCCAAGTCTGAAGTGTGAAGTCTTCACAGCTAGGAGCAGATGTGTTATGTAACTGCTTCAGCTTCCCTTCACAGATCTCTGACATTACCCTTCAAATTCCTGACCTTCTTCCCACATTTCCATTGCTTCTTCCAGATCCTCATACCTGTAAACCTTCCTTCTTTTGACCTTGTCATTTGCATTTGAAAACTTGGTTCACACAACGTGCCTGAAAATCACATGGGGAACCAAAATGCTTCTTGAAGCTCCAGAAGACTTTGGGGAGGAAAGCTGACCCTATTTGGGGGCTTAATTTTGCATGCTTCCTCACCCTCGGTGCATCTAGCTCCTGCCTGCCGTGGTTTTGTTTGTGCAGCCTTCTGCTACACATATGTCAGGCATTATCGCAGTGCTACTTCCTATACCGAACACCTTAGCATAATTCAAGATGAAAAACGGGGTATACATCAGAGATGAAAAATCAGATTTGATTAGCAAAGTGCTGACATCCTAATTGGTAGCAGTGAGAAGTAACATACAAGCATGCAGTATCTGTGTGTCTATCCTCTTCCCACCCCAACTCGTAGGGAAGCCCATTTTAAACATTCTTTTTTTTTTGCGGTATGTGGGCCTCTCACTGTTGTGGCCTCTCCCGTTGTGGAGCTCCGGACAGGCTCCGGACGCGCAGGCCCAGCGGCCATGGCTCATGGGCCCAGCCGCTCCACGGCATGTGGGATCTTCCCGGACCGGGGCACAAACCCGCGTCCCCTGCATCGACAGGCGGACTCTCAACCACTGCGCCACCAGGGAAGCCCTTAAACATTGTTATGAATGGTTTCCAATTCTACTCTGGGGGGACAGGCTGAGTTTTCAAGGAATTGCTAATAAAGTATTGGCACTCCCTTAGCTTCTATCATCTGAATGTATTGCGGAGTTTTTAAGAGTTTCTTCTACTGAGCATGGGTTACAAGTACAGGGAACATCATTCAGTCTTGTCATTTTTGGAAAAAGAAATTTACATTGTGGAGAGGCAGTTGAGATTTACAACTAGCAAGTACTGGCATAAAGACTTCTTTTTTCTTCATATAATGCAATATAAACAGAAATATCAACAAGAGGTCCCTAAAGATGGGCCCTATTTTTTTCTTAGTACTTGGGTAATATTGTATCCATGTTAATATGCAGTCCATTTCTTATTGCTACATAATGCTTCTATTAAAAACTTCAGAGCATCTGTCTGGGAACTAAAATTGATATGAGACCCATTGCAGTGGTGTTAATGGGAACAGAGTTCAACAAATTGAGCCTTTTGTACATATTTACATTTCATGTGCCATTTCAAAACTCAAAAAATGAATGGAATGCTTTTGAAAATCGGCATACTTCTCCTACTTCTGCCTCTTTGAATAAACAACTGCCCCAGAATGTCTGCATTGGTTAAGTAGCAACAAGAAGTACAAAGCATTCAAAGTGTTAATCTTTAATTTTTGAATAATATATGTCTTCTTTAGCATTTCTTCTTAACTAATCCCTTTCTATTTTTGTCACAATTATGTAATAGCCTTAACTGGGTGAGCCATAATCTCAGGGTGGGAAAGATACACATGAAGAAAGAGCATACATTATAAAAGTAGCCATTCAGAATATTTCAGTGCTCTGCCAGTACCGTCACATTCTTTTGAAAGGTAGCTACTCTCATTTTTTGCAGTAATGTAAGGGAAACTTCATAAAAGATGTAAAAATATTCCTGAGAATTCATTTGAGTAGAAAATCCCAAAGCCCCTTTTTTCTGTTTTTAACAGGAAACATGCCTATGCAGATGGTCTGTTGAATTTTCCAGCATGTTAATGCAGTATATAATTTATTGCCTTAGATCCTAAGTTTCTAGAGTGGTTCTGTCGTATCTCTTTGAGGTACCTCCTAAAAGGGGTCCACATCTCTTGCCTAGATGCCATAGGAGGGTAACAGAACTCCTACACATAAACATCCCTATCCTTCCCACCTAACACTTACTGGTCTGTCTCCCTGTCTTATGTCATCCCTCCCTCAAATCCCTTCCCCATGTGTGCCTGTATAGCTCTGAGATCCAAGAAAGTGGCAACATTGCATTCCCACTAGAATTCACATAGGAGGGGCTCATGGCCATTGCATGGCTTTTAAATCTGCTGTGTAGGTTAGAATCACAAATTATCTTGCGGCTAGAATCTATCCTAGAGGATTTTTTGATATCCAAAACTGATCCCAGGTTCCAGAGTGCTTTTTTGTTTGTTTGTTTCCCCTTCCCTTATTTGTTTTTTAAATTAAAGTATAGTTGATTTACAATGTTTCAGGTGTACAGCAAAGTGATTCAGTTATATATATTCTTTTCCAGATTATTTTCCATTATAGGTTATTACAAGATATTGAGTATAGTTCCCTGTGCTACACAGTAGTTCCTTGTTGTTTATCTATGTTATATATAGTAGATAGGTTTATCTGTTAATCCCAAGTTCCTAAATTATCCCTCCCCCCTTCCCCCTTTGGTAACCATAAGTTTGTTTTCTATCTCTGTGAGTCTATTTCTGCTTTATAAATAAGTTCATTTGTATCATTCTTTTTTTTAGATTCCACATATAAGTGATGTCATATGATATTTGTCTTTCTCTTTCAGAGTTAACTTCACTTAGCATGATAATCTCTAGGTCCATCCGTGTTGCTCAAATGGCATTGTTTCATTCATTTTTATGGCTGAGTAATAGTCCATTGTGTATGTATGCTTGTGTATCTATATATCCTATATATATACCACATCTGCTTTACCATTCATCTGTCGGTGGACATTTATGTTGTACCCCAGTGTTCAGAGCAGCACTACTTAGAATAACCAAGACATGGAAGCAATCCAGAGTACTTTTACTGGGCATGATAATCCCAGCCCTTTCACTTTCTGAGATTTAACCACCACAACATGGTGAGCAATGAGCCAGAAGTCTCTGGAACCCTAGTGAACTAGTAGGTAAGAAAGCACCTTATCTAGAGAATGAATGGGAGGGTGGAGCATGAATCCTGTCAGGGCTGAGAGAATGTCCTTCGACCATTTTAGTCCAACTTTATTCATACCTCATCTTGAGGATGTTTCCCATGAAGACAGCTTCCACTCATGTCTCCTACATCTGACTCTCTTTACTAATTAGAGTTACATTTTATCTTTCTTTTTCTATCCTGTGTCATCCAGCATCATGATAAGCTAATAGACACCCAATGTATATTTATTAATAGATAGATGTAAAAACTAGGTTATTAGCAAAATTGTGGGTACAGTTTCCTCTTTCCTATGTATGTGCAGTAGTTGGCTAAGTGAATTTGAATATTATATATAGTTCACCAGTTGTTTGTAGAAATTGTTTTCTCAAAAGAGTCATTTCTCAGTCCTTATGGATATTATCACTTTTAGTAGGAGGTATGAAAGTAGTTTAAATAATTTTTTTCTAAGAATTTCACTGAAAAATGGTGTCTAATTTATAGAGCTTTTTTAACAGTTATTGAGAGTAACCAATTTAGTATGAATCTATTTTTATCACTGACATTCAGTTCATCCTACATGGTTTTCCAGGATGAACCTACAGCTTTTAAAAATAAGATTATCAGCTAGATTTTCTTCACAATTTTCTCCCAAGTGAGAACCACTGAGACCTTTGTAGTGGCAACACAAATACTTTGGAGCAAAATTGAGTTTTTTCCCAAAGGGTGACATCAACAACTTTGTTTATGATTTGCAAAATGTCATATCAATTTGTGTGAAATCCATAGTATAACTAAATGTGTACTGTGGTGACAGCTATGAGAAGTATGTCTGACTGCGCTTATATACCATGAAAAGAGTCCTCTGGAGATCGTTCTTTTTTCATTGCTACATTTGAAACACTGACTATTTGAATTTCAACTTGATATTGTCTTAGTTCTAAACATAGTCTGCCAAACTTGCTTGTACGGTAGTACATATGAATCAGGCAGATGGGTCTCTGTGGCTTTAATTGTTCTGTGACTTTGTGCAAATTATTTAATTTCACAGGATCCCTGATCCTCACCGGGTCATGGGGGTGGAGACTGCAGTACTCCCATCATAGAATTGTGGGGAGGATTACGTGAGATCTATTCTTTCCTTCATTCCACACTGTGACTCACTCCAAGCTCTGGGAAACAAACCCTGCCTTCATGGATCTTAGGTCCCTAGTGCAGCCTGTCAGTCAGTAAGGAAACACATAAATAAGCAACGTAGTTGCAGGTATGACCAGTGCTGTGAAGAGAATAAACAGAAGCGGTGTCAGGTGGAGCCTGGCTCTAGGAGGACTTCAGTTGAGTTGATTATGTCCACTGCTCTATCTGGAAGAGCACGAACAATAAATACATGGTAAAGTTCTTTCCCCTCATCATCCATGGTTAATTTCCTTATCTTGTATTAAACTGTTCATAATTTTTTTAAAAAGATATAGATAAGTAGTTTTTATTTTGTGAGAAATGTTTTTTTTTTTTTAAATCTAAGATTGCGAAGCAAGCGTCTTATTTCTTCAGGGTTAATAGAGTGACTAGGTACCTTTTCATTTCTTCATAGGGTCATATAAATTATTTTAAACTCAAATATCAAATAATAGTCCTGATCATCATTTACGTCTAGTGTCTCTTCTCTGCCATTTTGGTATGTAACGCATTTCACAGAGGACATGTGTGTGCCAGCTTGACATGCTAACCTTAAACATTTTAGTGCAACTGTTTTGTCTTACGTTGTTGGGAACAATATAACCAGACAGTCATTCCACTTGAACTTAATGAGTGCAGTCTTTCTACATCCTTATGACTTGGGCTATTTTCACTATGCAGTGTCTTCCTGAAATTCAAGTTGGTCTCCGCAAAGGCACTCAATGGATGGGTTTTCTTTGCTGATATTTAGATTTCTTAACCAGGTATTTAGTTACTTCCACTTACTTCGCCTTAACTCTCTGAATTTACCTCTCCTGGACGAAGCCCTCGTTCCAGCCAGGTTGGTTTATCTCTTGTCTTTTGGACAGCCTGAAGTTCCCACCTGTGTGGCGTTACTTGCTACCGTTTTACCTAGTAGAACCTCCTGGCTTTTTGGATTCCTGAGAAGCCAGCTGCGCTATAGAGGACATAATCCTGAGACTTCGTATCAGACCTCGATTTTAGATTTAAACTTGATTTGCTACTTCTGTGATCTTGGGCAAGTCATTAAACCTCTGTGGGCCTTAATTTCCCCGTCAGCCTAATGGAGTTAATGCCAGTTGCTCATATGGTCATTGTGAGGTTGATTGAAAATGGTCTTCTTTTCCTCTGCACTTGGTCCCCCTTGGTGTCACAGGACACGTCATAGTATTGATTATCTGTTTTCTAAAATTTACCCTATGTTATGATTTATGGTCTGCCTCACTCTGTTTTTTTTTCTTTTTCGTTAGGTAATCAGATAAAAGAAAGATGTAGGTTAAAATTCTCAAAAGAAAGTTTGGGGATTACCCGTTTATTTTAATGAACCGTCTGTTCATTTGTGTGAGCAAAGTGTTTTATTTATGAAAAGTGAGGTATAAGAAATGGCCTGTGGTGAATTAACAGATGTTTTTACATAGTGGACCCATAGACATATATTAAAGAAAAACACAGGGGGTGTAGCTTATTTTTGAGTATATTACTGGAAAAAACAAAAGGAGAGATGACAGAAAGCTAAACCCACAGCAAGTGAGTTGGCAGGACTATATGTGTACTGTTAAAAACGGACGATGTCACCTGAAAGTTCCCCCACTTCAGAAAATCCGGGAGATAGGAACATTGGTATTCTGAGGACTGTGCAGACTCAAATGACTGATAACATGTTTCAAGTGTAAATAATAAGGCGATGGATAATTTGTAAACTTTTACTTGAATCTATTTAAAGTATTTCTTGGTCCTTACGTGCTTCTCCGTTTAATCTCTCCCTAAAATAAACTCCTTGACTAATACATTGTAAATCTTTTCTTGCTGTGTGTGAGGTGTGCTCTGGTAATCTCACGGATGCACTCCTGTGGAGCCTGGGGCATCTGCCCCCCGCCCCACGGAAGCCGGTGTGCTTTAGCAAAACCCTGCCAGTTTATAACATGGAATACTGGTTTTAGGAGGAGTTACTTTTTGTTTGCATAATCAGTCATTTGATTATCAACCACTTTTCTTGCTATTCTAACAAGAACTATGACAACAGGAAAAAAACCAAAACACTTTTAGTTTCATTTTATTGGTATATCCCTTGAGCAATGCCTCAGAATTTTGGCCAAGCTACCTACCATATTGACACTTCTAAGTAACATTTTCTAATCTGAGTAATCCAGATTACAGTTACTATTACTGTTTTCTGATTGGACTGTAGTGTGGAGGCCAGTTTTTATCTTGGTATTAAGGAAACAGTGGAACATAGAATAACAGACTAATGGTTGAACCAGAAATTTGTTATTAAGTAGCAAGAAATTGGAAAATGATCAAGCTTAATGTGGCAGATAATCAATTAAATACATTCTCAAAACATTAGTAGGTTTTTTTTGTTTTGTTTTTTTTTTGCGGTACGCGGGCGTCTCACTGTTGTGGCCTCTCCCGATGCGGAGCACAGGTTCCGGATGCGCAGGCCCAGCGGCCATGGCTCACAGGCCTAGCCGCTCCGCGGCATGTGGGATCTTCCCAGACTGGGGCATGAACCCGCGTCCCCTGCATCGGCAGGCGGACTCTCAACCGCTGCGCCACCAGGGAATCCCCGTTAGTAGGTTTTGAAAAAGCCCTGTTCTAGTTGTGTTTTAGAAGTTAGATATACAGTTAATATATGAGTGTGTATTACATGTCTAGTATATATGTATATTATTCAATATACATTCTGCTTTAAAAGACGACTTATTTGCTCCTTCAGTGAGTTAATACCTGTTATGATCCTGACACTATTCTGGATGTTCTTGTTTGGGGAATACAGCTGGAAAATAAACAGTCGTGGTTTTCAAGTCTCATTCCTGGTCTAGTGAAAGAAACAGGCAACTGGCAAGCAATTATGATAAAGTGTAATGCATGCTCTGGAACCAACTAACAGAGCATTAAACAAAGGCTTGAAGTGTAAAGCAAACTTCCTGGAGGTGGCAACATTTAACTGGAGACTGACTGGAAATTAGTCAGGCCAAACAAAAAAGATGGGGGGAAGGCGAACTCTTTGAAGAACTGGATCTACACGGACAAAGCAATGTCTTGTACACCGGATTGAATGTAGTTTAGTTTAGTATGGCTGGGGAGAGAGAGAGAAAGGAAAAGGGAGAGAGAATGAGTATGTGAGTGTGCATTAGAATAGGGGTGGAGTGGGAGATTGTGACAAAGATGGGATAATGATGTGGAGAATGGTCAGGTCTGTGTTAGCTCTTGCCTGGACTATTAAAATAATTACTTAATTGGTCTCTCCTCCCCAGGCTGTCAGCCATGTCAGGCCCCCTTGTGCTCCTGTCTGATGAAATCATGAAACAGCGGCTTTGCTGTTGTCATCCCTGGTTCCCTTCAGTGGCTCTCCCTGGCCTACAGAAAAGTAGACAGTCTTTAACTCAGTTTTTAAAACTGTCCCCAAGCGAGACTCAGCATACTTTGCAAACTTTATTTCCCACTCCTCTTATTACAGACTTATTACTTGTCACTGATGCTTCAAATTAGATTATTTCCTCTACCTGGATATCTTTTGTAACCGCTCATGTATAAATTCTACCTCTTCTTCAAAGCTATTATCTGATTTTTCTAAGCGGAATGTCTTTTTGACCTTATGACCCTTTTTGTCTTCTGTCCGTGTATTCTAGCCGTTTATGTGCATGCCTTATTCCCCTTTGCAAACTACGTGTCCGGTTCGTGTTGTGTCTCCGCGGTCCTGCAGCACTCAGCACATGAGTAGTCTCACCAAGTAGATAAATGTATAAATAAGTTATTCTAGAAGATATTAAGACTTGGCATAAAGCATATTTAAGGCAAAACCGCCTATTTTATTTTACTTGTTGGCCTCATCCATTCATTTCCTATCTTCTAGCTTGTTTTTTGGGTTAGATGAGGAGACAATGAATCGTTGTTCCATTCTGCTTTCTCTTTTGCCTGCGTGTGTGCCCAAGATGACATGCCCAAGGGAACAAAAGGCAGTGGCTCTTTTTGTGCCCGCCCTTGCCCTGAGTGCCCTTTCTCCCACTGTCCAGGAAAGGAGCTGTGAGGAGACCGTTTAGAAACACAAGTATCAGTTAACTGACAGATAACATTAGTAGTTATCTTGAAGTCACTGGCAAACACTGGGTTTAAAAGAACTATGGAAAGGGCTGTGATTGACCTGTAAATGAGAGTGTGCATTAGTATATAGAGACTAACCAATGGTCCTCAGAGTAGCAGTCATTAGAATTGTCTGAGAGCTTTCCTGGGACCCAGCCAAAATCAATTAAAGCAGAATTTCTGGGAATGGAAGCTGGGTATAGGAATTTTTAATTTATAATGTACAGCCATGGTTAAGGACCATTGGCTTAAACCTTACAGGGGTGTCTCAGTGGTGTGATAGCTGGGACCCCAGAAATGCCCTCCTGTCTCCTAAATTGCTTATTCATTCTACAAACATTAACTAAAAGTACTTAGGTTGCTAAGTTAAGAGTTTGTCCTGTTTTTAACAAGTTCTTAATCTCGAGGGATAGACAGACTTGTAAAAATTACCTGTAATACAGTTTGACTGATGCTGAGTTCACCACTGTGAGTTTATCCTACCTGACAAGAAAGAGAAGGAAGTGGGGACAGGGAAAGAGGAAATATCCAGGGAAAGTGACACTTGAAAAGGGTCACCTCTCATCATCAAATTTAACCTAGGAAAAGGATTCCTCTTTATTATCAACCCCTTTTAAAATACAGATGCCCAGTTTCCTTATGGTCAGAGAAATGAGCATTCGTTGATTCAGCCTTTGGGCACTGGGAAAGCTTTCTCACAGCCACTCAGGAGTTGCGTTACTTGGCTACAGTTTCACAAAGGAAGGCACTGTTTGGGCTAGGAGGTGAGCACCTGTATGATGCCACAAAGCTAGTGGCCGAAAGAGCTGTAGTGAAGCCAGGGCTCCCTGGCTCCTGGAGAAGTGTTTTTTCCCCTGGACTGGAAATTTGCCATCCTTGGCCACTAGAGGCTTAGTGGGAGTTAGTAGTTCATTAAAAGAGATTCTAACTTGACCGTGAACTGAAGGACTGTCAAAACAGGGGCTGAAGGAAAAGGAGAAGGAACGCTTTCAAGCGTGACCAGAGATGTGGGACTGTGTGACAGGAAGCAGGGGTTGCAAGGTTCCAGAGATGTGAAGAATGTGCTAGGAGAGTGAGAGGGACCCAGGGCTGTCCGTCCCCTGAGTACCAGAGCATAATCAAGGGCCATTATTCATGCCTTCACCTAACAGTCACTCCATCCCTAGGATGGTATTCTTTTTTTTTTTTTTTTTTATGCGGTACGCGGGCCTCTCACTGCTGTGGCCTCTCCTGTTGCGGAGCACAGGCTCTGGACGCGAAGGCTCAGCGGCCATGGCTCACGGGCCCAGTCGCTCCGCGGCACGTGGGATCTTCCCGGACCGGGGCACGAACCCGCGTCCCCTGCATCGGCAGGCGGACTCTCAACCACTGCGCCACCAGGGAAGCCCCCTAGGATGGTATTCTTACTTCCAGTTTTATAGAAGAGGAAGTTGAAGTTGAGCGAGCCTGAGTAATTAACCCAGTCTCGCTGCTAATAAATATCAAAGTTAGCATTGGAACAAACAACTCTGTGATTCCAGTTCATGTGGTCGTCACCATTGACCTGGGGCTCTATTGCTTTTTTTATGTCAAGTCCTGGGACAGTTCCTGTGTGAAAATCACCAAGACCTCTAGAGGAGAAGGTTACACGCTCAAGGCACAGAGAAATCCAGCAAGTGGCCATATTGCTTATTTGGGTCGGAGTACAAAGTTGTGGCTGGATGATGGTAGTAAGAAGTTACCAGGAAATGGAGCAAATGGGAGGAGACTAGGGGAGAAGGAAAATACAATTGAATTGAGAGAAGATGAGGCCACAGTGTGTGAGTTGACAGAGGTCTGGGTGAAGATGCACAAGGAATGTTTTTGAGAACTACTTTATCGGACAGAATTTTTTTTAATATTTATTTTTTAATGGAAGTATAGTTGATTTATAATGTGTTAATTTCTTCTTTTTTGTGTCTGAAGGTTTTTTTATTGTAAGTTTATTTATTGTGTTAATTTCTTCTTTTTTGTGTCTAAAGGTTTTTTATTGTAAGTTTATTTTTTAACTTCTTATATTGGAGTATAGTTGATTAACAATGTGTTAGTTTCAGGTGTACAGCAGTGATTCAATTATACATATACATGTATCTATTCTTTTTCAAATTCTTTTCCCATTTAGGTTGTTACATAATAGTGAACAGAGTTCCCTGTGCTATATAGTAGGTCCTTGTTGGTTATCTATTTTATTTATTTAAAAGTTTAAAAATAAATTTATTTATTTGGCTGCGTTGGGTCTTCGTTGCTGCACGCGGGCTTTCTCTAGTTGTGGCGAGCGGGGGCTACTCTTCATTGTGGTATGCGGGCTTCTCATTGCGGTGGCTTCTCTTGTCGAGGAGCACGGGCTCTAGGCGCACGGGCTTCAGTAGTTGTGGCTCACAGGCTCAGTAGTTGTGGCGCACGGGCTTAGTTGCTCCGTGGCATGTGGGATCTTCCCGGACCAGGGCTCGAACCCGTGTCCCCTGTATTGGCAGGCGGATTCTTAACCACTGCGCCACCAGGGGAGCCCAGTCTATTTTAAATATAGCAGTGTGTACATGTCAATCCCAAACTCCCAATCTATCCCTCCCCCCCACCCTTCCCCCGGTAACCATAAGTTTGTTCTCTAAGTCTGTGAGTCTGTTTCTGTTTTGTAAATAAGTTCATTTGTATCGTTTTTTTTTTTTTTTTTTTTAGCCTCCACATGTAAGTGATGTCATACTATATTTCTCTTTCTCTGGATGGAATATTTTGTATTCTGAAATAAAGTCAGGACTCACTCACTTGGCAAATGTTTATTAGGCTTATTGGCCTGGGCTGCGCTGTGGGCACAAGGTTGAGGCACAGCCTCCTTCTGGAGGCCATCAGCATGGGAGGAAGACAAGACATTAGTGCGCAGTGAAGCCCTGTGGCCCTGCTGGGAGGAAGGCATGTGCAGTGCCAAGGAACATGAAACAACTATGTCTACTAACAGCCACCTGCTTTAGCCAGAGGTAGAGAGTGTAAAATTCACAGATACGTCGCTTTACTCACTTAATACACCCAAGCCCGGTGCTGAGCAGATCCGGGCTTTCAGCCTAAATGTTTTTGATGTGATAGCAGGAGAAAAACACCATGTGACAGCCGCCTGTGCTTTTCCCTCTTACGTTCGCATTCTGACTTATTATAAAAGTGTTGCCATGGCTGAGGTTCCCGTGAGGCCCAACATCTCCATACTTTTCATCTTAAATAAGCACTTAAGAATATCTCCGCAGCTTCTGATTGCTGTTTAGAACAGAACACCTTGTAATGATTAAGCTTTTCAAATGCCTCTGTTTAAGTCACTTCAGTACCCTTCTGCCTTAAGAGACTCATCATATAGATGTTTTGAAAGAGTTCCATAGCTCACAGGCATCTCTTTTTATTTGTTTATTGTTAAAGTGGATCATTTTCCAGAAAGCTATTCCAGGATAGCAGAAATATATGAACTCTTTCTCAAAATTTGGAGACTTTCCTGTTTTATTCCCAGAGATAATTTTCAAGTAACTTCTGTTCACGGTCACTCCTTTAGATGTTTGGGAACCTGCCTGAGAAAGCCAGTGGAAGTCTCTGGGGATGGGGGTGGGGGCAGAGGAGGAGACAGGCTCAGATAACCTGTGTTGTGATGCTTTTTTTTTTTTTACTTCAAGAGATTGTTTTTCACCCTACCGCCTATGCTGCTGCAGTCAGCATCCAATAGAGACGTGTTCTGGGCCCGGGAGCCAATTGTCTTTCTCCTCGCTGCAGCCTGAAGTCTGAGAGAGAGAGCGAGCTGATGACTGTGCACAATTTTAGCAAATTGTCATGGGGATGGGGGGAGGGGAGTGCTTTCCCTACGGGGGCAGTGCCAGTGGCATTGAGCACATTTTGTTCAAGTACGAAGTTGATCTGCCTGAAGGAGACAGTGGTCAGCAGTAGTGCGGACCTCTGTCACCTCACTTTTGCCTTGTGCTCTGTCATTGTTTACGTGAAGCAGTAGTGTTTAATGGCTGGACTTGAGGCAGAATCTGTGAGGTCAGGAAGCTAGTGACAGTGTGTGTCTTCAGTTAGGGAATCTCAGAGGTTTACAGAGGACTTGGAATGAAAAATTGGGGAAAAGGAAGGGTCTTTCTTATTTGGCAAAGTCAGTGATGTCGCTAAAAGATTGGAGAGCAGTGTAATTTAATAATTTCTATATAAAACTGATAGCCAAAATTTTGGACATCTGTTATAGTTTAGAAAACTATTTAAGCACCAGTCATATGCATAATATACACTATCCAATCTAGTGGGTTTTGATGGGAGATTTACAAGGGAAATATTGAAATGGGACCTTGAAAACATTGCATGATATTATACTTAAAGGTTTATCATAACCAATAATAAATGTTACTTTAGAGATGTAAAAAAAATAGGGTTTACTTTCCTATATTTGTAGGCATGTGTAGGATCTAGAAGGTATAAATATAGCAAATGCTTCATGTAAATAAAAAGCAATGGTGTTATTATTCTTGAGCTGACGTCATCAAAATGTTTTACCTCTTTGATTTCCGTTACTTTCTTTTCTGTTGCTGAATGAAAGACTTGCCCCTTAAAGCCTCTCTATATTGTCTAATTTTGTTTTTTATTTTTAATTATTATTATTTTTTTTGCGGTACACGGGCCTCTCACTGTTGTGGCCTCTCCCGTTGCGGAGCACAGGCTCCGGACGCGCAGGCTCAGCAGCCATGGCTCACGGGCCCAGCCGCTCCGCAGCATGTGGGATCTTCCCGGACCGGGGCATGAACCCGTGTCCCCTGCATCGGCAGGAAGACTCTCAACCACTGTGCCACCAGGAAGCCCTATTTTTAATATATATAATGTATTCTCTTTTTCTGTATAAAATCACCTTTTCTTTACTTGTGATCTGTCTAAATCACAGAGGCCAGGTCAGTGGAATCCATAGATAGTCCAAGAACCTCTTGACTCACTAGGGCTCTTGTTGAAATGGATAATGTGAAGCAGAAATTTAACTTTATGGTGTTCAATTATTTTCTTTTCTGCTGTTGATCCTATAGTACAGGTTCTGCTGAGGGGGGAAAAAAAAGAATGACAGAGAAACTGGAAGTTATTCTAAGTTTTTTCATTACACTTCGGAAATACTATGTGGATTAATCTTCTCCAAGATTAGTTGCTTATATTGTGAAACATCTTTTGCTTTGCAGAACTCAAGGGGGTTGAAGCATCCGTTTGGTTCTGACCTATTGTGGATAAAGTCTTCTGTGTTTGGTGTGAGCAGTGATTAGAAAAGCACGCACATGTAACGATGATCAAGTGATGGTGTAATGGTTACCATTACCTCTAGTGTAATGGCGAAGAGTTCCAGCTTCGTAGTTGGGCTGTCTGGGTTCAGTTATGTGTACTTGGGTGAGGACCCCTTTCCTTCTCCTTTGGAGAGGTATTTAAAGATGGAGAGCTTTTGCTTTATCAATGCACTAAGAGCTAGAATAGTTCTATAAAGAACTGCTTAAACAAGTCTTCCAAGAGATTGTTGAGGAAAAAATTATGTACTTTTGACTTAAGAAGTTTACCTCCTTTTTACCTTCAGGAAAGCCCTAGAAATATAATATAGACAGTCATGCTGTAATCCACCTAATAATGGTATGATGATGAATGGGGTACTATCTGTAAAACATTTTGTATTTCTCAATTGAAAGGCATGCGCTACAAATAGAGCTCTAAATTTTATTATGTAAATGTTAGGGCTTTTAATTATTAGCCAAGATTGAAGACTGTCTGATTTGGATACCATAAAACTTCAGAAGTCTTTCTGCTCCAAACAGTTTAGAAGTCTGACAGTTGCTGTACCGAAAAAAATAATGAAGCAATTTAAAAAAATAATAGAAACATAGTGATCTGGCATTTCCAATTTTATGATGCTATAAAAAAGCAGCCAACAAATGTTGGACTGTTTAATGATACTGGCACCTACCAAATGTCACTGGGCTTTCACAAGGTCATTGGAGACTCTGGTTTGGCTTAGGGATGCTGGCCAGACCCATCTTTGGAGCCCAGGAAGACTGGAAGAGTGGCAGACCATAGGTGCCAGCTAAACCCTTTATAGCACTTCATAGATGGCTACACACTGTTG
The DNA here is from genome assembly GCF_949987515.2 of Delphinus delphis. NCBI lineage: Eukaryota > Metazoa > Chordata > Mammalia > Artiodactyla > Delphinidae > Delphinus > Delphinus delphis. The sequence continues at coordinate 128,023,351 of NC_082686.1, forward strand.
TGGGATTCTGTGGCATAGAGGAGGCCAGGAGTAGAAGGAAAAAGTGAGACCGTTTCTTCTTACAGCATCCCATCAAAAGCAACTCTAAATATAAGATCCCTGTGGGCCCTCTCTGAGGAGGCTAAGATTTCTTCAGATGAGTATCAGCTAAAATTGTGTGCTGATATAACTGTTGCTGTCACAGTTGTATGTATATCTGATCTCTCACAGACAAAAGCTGCTGGAGAAAGGAGTGGTATTTTTGTAACAAGAATGTGTGTGTGATTTGTTGCCTTTTTCCCTTTCTCCACCTCCTCGGCAGCAGCTAACCCGACTCTCTTGCATTACGTAATACTTATCTAGACGTGTAGAGTTTCAGTTATGCCATTTTCAAGATGATTAATGGGAGTTGTGCAATTAAAGCTCCTAAGTTCTCTGGGGAAAAAAGTCATAGTATCCCGATGTTTGAGTTAGAGTGCGTTGATATTGCGTCAGCATTGAGGATATTTTGGAGTCTTGTAAATGTCACTGTTGGTTTTCGTGTCCAAGAATCGTCGTCATCAAACTTAGGAATGTTCTATAAAATAGTGCCTAGAACATTTGAATACTGGAGAGGCCTCTTTAAATAGCTAGAAAAGTCTAACCAAGAATCGCTTCCCTAAAATCAGATTAGACTTGGATGTGAAAAAGTTTAATGCCCAGGAAACAGTGTCTGTTACATTCTTTTATATCCTTTCAGGCCATGGTAAAATTACAAATTTAAACTCAATAGATTGTGTGTATGGATGTGTATGTGTGTTAGTACTTTTCTTTCTTTTCCTGGCAGTCTCAAGAGTTGTTAAGCCACAGTTTATATGTAAAGATGAACTTTTTATGGGGTCAGGAAAAGGAAAAAAATCAAAATTTGCATTATATTGCATTTCATTTGAAAGCACTTCAGATCGGTAGTAAAATAAAATAAAGAAATAGGGAATATTTCAGTGAAAATACATTTATAAATTTCTGCTTCTTTTTTCTCTTACTGATAGGAGAAAATTCTCTCAGGTCTTATGTTGACCTGAGTTCCAAGCATTTGTCCTTATGTTGATTGGATGAAGAAATAGCAATTTACACCTAGAAAGTTAAGCTTTAAATATTGATTAATGTTGCTATATTTACTTCATGTTAAGTTTAGGAGACTAGAGATTAACTGCCCAGCAAAATAAGAGGAGAAATGACTCCTTTCTCCGTTGTTCTATGGGGATGCTAAGCATTTGTTCCTGGTGTTACCTGAAAGTCCAATGAGGAAATTAAAACAGAAATTGTGTTTGTTTTAAAGAGTATTTTGTAGCATTTTTAGATGGTAAAACTCTGAAATAAGTACAAGGGTACACTTATAATCTGGCTTAAAGAGGCATAATATTTGAGAATAAAAAATGAATAGGGACTTCCCTGGTGGTCCGGTTGTCAAGAACCCACCTTCCAATGCAGGGAACGTGGGTTCAACCTCAGGTTGGGGAACTAAGATCCCACATGCCACAGGGCAACTAAGCCCACATGCTGCAGCTAGAGAGCCCGCCTGCCACAACAAAGACCCAATGTAGCCAAATTAAAACAAACAAACAAAAAATGTAGCTCAAATTAAAAAAAAAAATTCCTGTTAATATGTCAATACTATCTATTTACTATGTAGTATACCATACTATTTAAAAATAGTAAATAGATAGTTTTGACATATTAACAATGTGTATACTGCAGTTGACCCTTGAACAACATGGGTTTGAACTGTGCGGGCCCACTTATATGCAGATTTTTTTTCAATAAATACTGCAACAATGCCACACTCTCTGAGGTTGCTTGAACTACAGATGTTGAACCTCCCATAACGAGGGCCAACCATATGATTATATTTGGATTTTCAACTGCGTGAGGATTGGTGTCCCTAACAACCAACCCCCCATCCCGGCCCACTGCATTGTTCAAGCGTCATCTCATTTGTGATATACTATAGAATACTATTTGTAAGACAAAACAAAACAAACAAACAATAACATCAAACCAGTGAAATCCCCCTGGAGACTTTCTAAGAAAAAAATGAAGATATCTGTTTTCACTACTTTAAGAATTTCGACTAAATGATAGTACAGCATTCCTTTAGGTTTTTTTTTTTTTTTTTTTTTTTTTTTTTTTTTTTTTGCGGTACGCGGGCCTCTCACTGTTGTGGCCTCTCCCGTTGCGGAGCACAGGCTCCGGACGCGCAGGCTCAGCGGCCATGGCTCAGGGGCCCAGCCGCTCCGCAGCGTGTGGGATCTTCCTGGACCGGGGCACAAACCCATGTCCCCTGCATCGGCAGGCGGACTCTCAACCACTGCGCCACCAGGGAAGCCCTCTTTTTAGGTTTTATTCTATAGGTTCCTAAAAGTCCTCATGTGTTTTCTCAAATAAAGGATGAAATAAAAATTTTAGTCATATATCTTAAGTTTCTTAAATTTGCAACAAAAGCAAAGTCTGAGTTTGTAGTGCATACACTGATCTTAGAAATAGGTATACAGTTGGGGTGAACATATATGGTGTGTATATGCATAATTACATACGTACACATGTATCCATTTACATATGATTAAAAACTACACTATGCAATGGGTCCACCAGAATTCCAGTTGGCAGTTGGCAGTCAGAAATCTTTATTTTGGCAGTCAGAAATCTTTATTTTTCTGGGTTCTCTGGCTACTTAATTTATCTTTCTCAATAGCTTCTTTTTCAAAGGAGGGGGTACATGTCTAACTTTTAGTTTTCCTGAAAAGACTTTCTGGGAAATCAAGAAAATGTTGCTTGCCCTTAAAAAAGTCAGTTTCTTCAGTATTCTAGTTAACAAGTGAATGGAGCTATTGATATGATTTTGGAATTTAATTATTTAGTCTTTGATATACCACAGTCTTTGTTTTTATTTTAAATAAAATAATTTTATTTAAAACCAAAACAAACAACTACTGAACTTCACATATTCCTACTTTGAAAGTTTTTGGAAGCTGCAGCTATTAGAATTTTGCAAAATTGGAAGGAATAACTGGTCAACCACCCACTCCTTTAGAGCCAGGTTTTATAGTACAAATCCATTATCTTATGTTTGAGGAAATTCCCAGAATAAAGGATCCTACCATTTAAATGTAAGAATGAAAATATTTAAAGCTACTTACAAAAAACTTCAGGTTAGCAGGTTTTAAATTATGTGTGCCCCTTTTACTGACTGTTTGTGTCCCCATAAAATGTGTATGTTGAAATCCTGTCTTCAGTGTGGCTATATTTGGAGATGGGGCCTCTAAGGAAATAATGAACGTTAAAGTAGTTAAGGTTAGGGTCCTGGATGTGGGGTCCTGATCTGACAGAATTGGTGTCTTTATAAGAGGCACCAGCAAGCGAGCGAGCTCTCTGCGTGCATGCACCAAGGAAAGGCTATGTGAGGAAATAATAAGGGGATTGTCTGCAAGCCAAGAAGAGAGCTCTTACTGGAAACCAAATTGTCCAGAACCTTATTCTTGGACTTCTAACTTCCAGAACCGTGAGAAAATACGTTTATGTTGTTGAAACCACCCAGTCTATGGTATTTTGTTATGGCAGCCTGAGCAGACTAATACGGCCTTCATTAAAGTCCATTAGGTATAAAGCAGTGGATAACTCTCAGCTGGAGATGGTTTTGCCTGCCCCTGACCCCCAGGGATGTTTTGGCAATATCAAGAAATAATTTTGACCGTCATCACGGACTGCAGGAGTGCTGTCTGCATCTAGCAGACCAGGCCTGCTGCTAAACACCCTCCAAGGCCAAGAACGGCCCCACGACAAAGACTAGGCCACCGAAATGGCAATGGCAAGATAGCCACCCAAGTGTCAATAGTGCTGAGGTTGAGAAACCTTGAACTTCTTTTTAGGATGTGTATGTTCTTTAAGCTGACAAGGGGCTTCCCTGGTGGCGCAGTGGTAAAGAATCACCCCGCCGGTACGGGGGACGCGGGTTCGATCCCTGGTCCGGGAAGATCCCACATGCCGTGGAGCAACTAAGCCCGTGCACCACAACTACTGAGCCCACGTGCCTAGAGCCCGAGCTCCACAACAAGAGAAGCCACCGCAATGAGAAGCCTGCACACCGCAACAAAGAGTAGCCCCTGCTCGCCGCAACTAGAGAAAGCCCACGTGCAGCAACGAAGACCCAAAGCATCCAAAAAATAAATAAAATGTTTAAAATAAATAAATATAATAAAATAATTTAAGCTGACACAAGTCCTTTATGGAAACAAGTGAATCATAAGGAGATATATACATTTAAGAGCTACAATATCCTGTGTGTTAGATGCAATTAATTTGTTTTCAATATTTGCAAAAGCCAATAAGCTGTAATTCCTAGAGCTAATTAAACATATCATTCCCTAAATGAAAACAAAACATTTGAGCATATATGCATGTGTGTGCATATTTGTGTGTGTATAAAATATAATTTTTTCTTAATCGCCTTTTAAACTGCCGTACATTTCCTACCACTAGGTACTTATACTTTTCAAATAAATACTATATATGTAAATTTACTCACCCTTGCCTTAGAATTGATCATTTGCAAGCATGGCAGAACCATAAAAAAAATCATTTTGGAAAAGCGTGAAACTATTTCTTGACTGCAAAGGGTTTCTTTCCCCCTTTGGCAAAATTTTTCTGAGATAGTTGTATTATCTTAGCAGGAAAAAACCCCCAAAACCAACCAATCCAGTAGCAATTTTCAACAGGAAGCTCCCAGCTTCCTTTGCCAGAGCTTCTGGCCAATATCTGAGCAGTGAATATCTTCAGAAAGTGCTTCAAAACATTTGCATATATCAGCTGTTCCATAGGAAATATTAGTTTTAACAATTGAAATAAATGGTTGCAGTTCGAACAGTCTACCAGAAAACCAGTACTTCCAATGAAAGTTGGAAAAGACATATGCGTATTAGCTGGTACCCCTATAATTTTTTTATTGCCCCTTTCTTTTCAGAGTCTATGCAAATGTGACTCAGTAATTTTCATCCTACCACATAGTTACCATTGGCAACTTAATAAGGTGACTTTTTACATTCTGACCTCATAGGTCACTATAGTCCTTTTATTTTAGATGGAAGAAGTGTAATTCTTGGGAAATGGGAAAAAATGGGAAATTAGTGTTTCCAGTTTTCAAATATAATGTTGATTTATTTTTGTCTTACTAAGTTTGGCCAACTTCTAAGTAAGATGTTTTATTTTTGATTGCTAGCTAGTTCTTAAATAAATATTAGAAATAGCAGAGAAATAGTTTCTTATGTGTCTAAATTGCCATCTCTAGTTTCATTCAGTTTTTATCTTTATTCTACAATTTATACTTCACTATATACATCACATACATATCATTTTAGATATATATTATATATGCTTGTACTATGTGTGTAATCACTTTAAAGTACACTTAATTACACTATAATATTTAAAAATTAATCAGGCATTTATTTTGAGACTCAACTAATCTAAATGTACATCTTCCCTTGTTAGAATCACACGCTTTGTACCAATTTCAAAGGCTAATGAGAAAATCCTTCAATTCACAACTTAACAGTTTGTAACCTCAGAAATTGAGGATTTGATGACTTAATCTCTCATTAGCCTCAAATGGTCTACAAGGGGACATTTTTTACTTTTTCTGGGCAGGTTACTTATATTTAAAGATGGTAGAAAAATTATTAGAGAAAAATGGACTCATTCTGGATCAATATTTTATTGAACTTCCTCCGTTTCCTTAAAATATACAGTATATGCATTACAATGATGTCTTTGGAATCTGTGTTGTGTTAACTTATAAAAGGCCTCCTTGAATGGAGTCTAAGATATTTATGGTATAGGCAGTATAGTGTGGCCTGCTAGTCAGCTGGCCAGCTCACTGAAAATAAGATTCAGGTGCGATCCACAGAAGTAAACCGCAGAAGCATAACATTGTGAGAAATGTATTCGAAGGGCATTTTCCCTTAGTGGATGTCGCAAATAGAAAGTGATGATTAAGGGGAAAGCTTATGTTATTGATGGTTGACATGTACTGTCACTGAGTTTTGCTACTTGTATTATTTTTAGTACCGTTAACAGATAGGGTCCTAGGTTAAGCAACTGCTGCTTGTTATTAGCTTGAGAACTTACGGAAAGAGAGAGAAATTATTAATATTTATTGCCAGGCTGTTATACCAGGAGCCATGTATGAGGCTGGCCCACTATCTCGCTCAATCCTCATACATCACCCGTGAGGTCAATGGTATTGTTACTATTTACAGGAAAGCTATGGTCACTCTGAGAAGTTAACTAACTTCCATAAGGTCACACGGCAAGTAAGTAACAAAGCTGTTGTTTGAACCAAGCTGTGTTTGGTCAGATGTACGATTATATGGCAATAAGGGGAACTGCATGTAGCAATCAAAACTGAATAGAAACTTCTTCATGTTTTTGCATTAATCCTAGCAACCCAGTTTATTGTATCTTGGGGTGAAATCTCTGATGATGTAGAGTAGTAGCTCCTATACAAAAATCTGCATATGTGAGTACAAGATACTGATTGAATTTCTGTTTTTAGATTTTTTAGAATGTATTGTCACTGTATAGATTTTAAAATGCCAAGTACATTGAATCCCTACACAAATCTTCCTCCCTAGTGAAACTTGCAGGCCTCATGTTACTTTTTCTCCTTTTATTGTGGCAGGCTTTATTTATTCTGTGTTCAAATTTCTGGCCTCTGAATAAAAGCATCATTAGGTTAGTACAACTCAGAGTCAAAATTTGGTATTAGATCTAGTTTTTATTCTGTTACCTTCATTGTCTCCAGAATGGATTTACAGTAGAATTCATCTATAAGCATTTAGTAAGAAGTGTTCATTCATTCATTCTGCAAATGCTTATTGAGGTACAGTGCTGGGAACTCAAGAGATGGATGAATGTGGAGAGGTACCAATGTCGTATTTACCTGAACTCTCCAGAAGGGTTGCTACTGGTGGTTTTCCTCAGAGCTTAGGCAATTCTCTGGAAGAGGATGTTTATTCTAACTTGCTTTTGACCTCTTTATTTGTCAAACCACAACTATTCAGCAGCATAGTAAGCATTAAATACGTTTTGACCTTCCTAAGAAGCTAAGTTTATCTAATATCAATTGCGGAGGCTACTCAGTTATTTTTTCCATACGTGTCAATGAAAAATTCACGTGGCTTTGCATAATTGTGTTCTGTAGTGTTTTCTGCTATATCAGAATAACCTGGAATACCGTTAAATGTAGATCCCTGGGCCCCAGACCTATTGCCACAAACTCTGTGGAGGAGGCTTGGTAGTCTGTGTACTTTGCCACAAAATGTCCTCAGTTGATGATTCTTAGGAACATAGCTTTTTGAAAGTGAGGCTGCAATCCAGTCAGATCAAGCTAAGCATGGAAAGGTGGCCTATGTAGGAAGTGTAGCAGAATGGTATTTTTCCTGAGTAGATGTAGTAAAGACAAAACGAAAACCCAATGTCCGAGTTTCTATTAAAAGTTTTGAGATGCGGGGATACAGAATATATGGTGGTTTGCACGTGGTTTCTCTCCTTCGTTGTTTCAATCCAGGCTGTATTCCTAGGTAGGAGAGCCCTGGTGGTTTATGTTCAAGGGAGGCACTAGAATGAAGTGCGAGGAAGACCAGTGTTAGTGTTGACAAAGCAGGGTTCAGGGCCCAGGGCTGTCTCTGTGTTATTTATGGAACTCTAGAAACTGATCTGAGTCAATTGACAGTAACTGAATCTTCAGAGTGGATATAACCCTGCTTATCTGCACTTAAATAAATCCAATCTTAGTAAGAAATGTGATGTGGAGATACTGAGAAGCAGAATTTCTCTTAGAGACAAGTTGTTCTTTGTACTGAAAAAGCAGGTTTTCTTTAAAAGACCCCAACTGGATATCCCTGAAATCAGACCATGTGTCATCCATGAGTTATTTGTGTTGGCCAGTCATCCCCTGTGGTTTATCTTGTGACTCGAAGTGTTGTTTTTATGAAAGTTGTTTTGCATCCAGATGCTTTTACACTAATCACGATCTGAACAGATGTCAAGCATGATGATTTCAGATGGAATAGCTCATAGATATGTAAATGTTACTTTACTTGTGAATTTATCAATAGCCATAACTAATAAATATTATAAAAGTTACCTTCATGCCAATATTTTGTTTTTCTCTTATTGTGTATACAATTTAAAATGCTCTGGGAGTGGTGGGAATAGCAGCTTCTGACCTTCCTCTGCCCCTTGGACAGTGCCAGGCAGTACCGAGGGTGTGACATAGACATTATCTTCTTTAATCTTAAAAATAAACTTATTCTTTTGTAGGTTATATAGCAATTTTGAAATGAATGAAAACCCTGAGGCTTAAAGGAGTTAGTTTTTTATGCAATTCATGCAGCTGATGAGTGAGAGAGCTAGGCCTCTACCCCAGGTCCTGAGGCCTGTAAGGTCCTTGCTATTGACCACTGTTCTCTACTGCCTCCTGACTTAAAATGTTATTAGTAAAGCTTTATTACATAAAGCTTGTTAAAATAAAAGGCAGTATCCTGTGATACAAACTTATGAACTTATTCCTAAAAAGCTTAATCAAAACGAGCCAGAAATAAATCATTCAAGTTAGAATTGTGACAGATTTTCTCACAAATATAAACATCAGTTTTCTGCGTCCATTTGCAGTACAAGGTCAAATTATGGTAAATAGATTTTTCTTAGAAAAATCAAAGAAAGCTCAAGAAGGTGGTTGATGGCTTCAATTAAATCTTTCTTTTACCCTCACAAACAGCTCTGATTAGATTTATTGGTAAAAGAAGTTGTCAAGGTGGTAATTCATGAGATAAGTTACTATCAATATGACTTGACAATACTATATTGAAATAATATGGGTCAATCCCTGACAATATTGCATAATACAGACTTTAATAAATATATTTTGATGAGAAGAATCATCCCAAAGGAAGGTATATTCACATTTCTTGTTTTATAGTAACTTATTTTTTTTCTCCATTTTATACTCTAAGTTTTTTGGAGGGTAAATATGTCTGTTTCTATTGTTGTATAATTCTTGGGTGATGTAGACTAGATTTACCACTGGAAGGTTAAAGGCTACATTTTTCACCAATATTTCACTATACTTACTAATCTCTATACACAGTGAGGAATGTGTGGAAATCTTCTTCCTTTCATCTGTACATTTCTTAATATATTGGCTTATAACGCTTAGTAGTAATTTTAATGTTACTTCTTGTGAGATACATGTAAAGGTGTTTTACTGAAGATAACAGTGTGCCTTGAGTCCTCTAATTTCATTCCCTTACGACTCAGTACAAGTAAAAATAGATGGTAAAACTTCATCATTCTTTTGGGTTCATTAAAGTTAACCAGAAGATGTTACGGAAGGAGCCTAACATTTTATTTGATAATTCTGTGTTTTAATATTCCCCTGGCAGTTTGTAGATTTTTAAACTTGGAACTAGAAATATTAATGCTAATGTTAAAATACAGGAGCTTCTTTAAGCTTGAAACTTTTTTCACATGTCTTAATATCTCATTTTGATAATACACTAGAGTGAATTCATCATTTACTCGAAATGTATAATAAAGTGATTTGGACTTTTTTCATTGTGTGAAAGACCCACAGTAGATTCAAGTGACGGGTTTGCGTCATTATGATTTTCTTAAGATTTGTGGATTTTATTATTTTTTTAAGGTGATATTTTCTGCTTTTGTTTCTTAGGGTCGTTGCTCCAGGGAGAACTGCAAATATCTTCACCCACCCCCCCACTTAAAAACGCAATTGGAGATAAATGGGCGCAATAACTTGATTCAGCAGAAGAACATGGCCATGTTGGCCCAGCAAATGCAACTAGCCAACGCCATGATGCCCGGTGCCCCATTGCAACCCGTGGTAAGCGTGTTCTCAGTTCTCGTTCCTGAAGTTTGTCATTCTGAGTGCTCACTTTCAGTGTTAAAGTGGTGATTGCACTAGATCAACTGAACATAGGTAACAGTATCAGTTACCTAGCATTTTCTAGCCAAACTAGCAGTCAAACCCTGGAAACAATTTTCACACCGTAAAGTTACTCATCTTCTGGCTAAATCATGTGGAAATTTACATTACAGCATGTTTGTCCCTCAAAACTCCCTTCAAATTAAATCCTGTGACTTGCAGACATTAAATGGTCTTTTTTTAAATGGTCGTTAAACTCATCAGTATAGTCAAGGTGCATTTTCAGGCTACCTTTAGCAGTAATAGTCATTTTAAAAATTGGTGTATATCATCTTTAATGTTGAGAAAATGTTTCCCTTTCCTCTCTCCTTAAAGAGAATCTATACAGTTCTCTTTCTTGAAAAGGAGCCTTTGTTATTCTTTTAAACTTAAATTGAAACTAGTTTATAGTTACAAATGCTAGGAAAATTCTGACAGTGACGAATCCATATCACGGACCTCGAAGTCTCATCAAAGGAGACCTAATCAGGAGAGGCAGAAACTCCACGAGCTTTTAAGAAAAGAGCAAAATTTTATAAACTGTAGGTGGTCATATGGATTTAATGTTTACTGAGCCATGTATGTACGTAACCTTTGATTCTGAGCATATTTATTTATTTGTTTGTTTATTTGTTTGGATTTGGGAGGAGGGTGTATGTGACAAATGACTTTAATAACCTTTACTCACATTTATCCACAAAAATGTGAGAGATTAATATCGTAACTAATTTTAGGTTACAAAAGATGTTCTGATGTTAATTGTGATATAGTAATTCTGTATTTAAATGCATGTTGAAATTTGCAATGATCGGAATATTCCTGTCACTGACTTATATGCAATATTATGGGGTCATGGAAACGTGAAGACCCACATTTTTCTGATAGCTAACTGTAGCATGTATGCTAACTAATTTTTTTCCTGATACATTTTAACCCCTGAACTCAATGTAATTATTATTCTCTCTTAGAACTTAATGAACCAATCATTCCAAAAAAGAGGGGGGGATTGCATTTCGAGGTGGGAGGGATCTCCAAATCCAATCGGCAGTGATACCAATTATCAATACTATACAGTTGAGGTGAGAGAATATTATAATTCTGTCTGTTTTAACTTGATATATTTTTTCCATTATTGGGGACTCAGTTAAAAATATGATATCTTAAATTTATTTCTGTGACACCTGTTAATTTCACATGTCTGTGTTGGGATAGCATGAAGATTTCCATTTGGTTTAAAAAAAAGTTTAATCATTGTCTCTAGCGTAAAATATAGGACAAGAGTTCTCTTTTACACTCGACTCTCACATATGGTTTCAAAGATCTGATAAATCCTTGGGGTGGCTACTACGATAGTCAATATAATATCTCTCCTTGATGTGAGACACTTTGTTCCACTTAAACATTTAAAGCGTGCTGACCGGCAGGCTCTACCCTCTGGGTGACTGGGAGAACCTCTGAGATCAGCAAGTGTGGTTCCCAGATGGCAGAGAACAGGTCATGACAGTGAGTTCCTCACTGTGAAGTCTTGGCCCATCTCCTGAGTTAGTCCTTGAGTTTTACTCTCAAGGCCATTTCAGGGTCATCGTATGTGTAATCCTGGGACAAACTCTAAACACCATTTATGCTCATGTGTTTGAAATGCTAGTAACAAATATGTGTTGTTTAAAAAACAATCAACAAGTCACAGATTTCTGAAACCATCAGAAAAATTACCTCATTTTCTGGTGTTATTGTTGGAAAATCCTCTGCTTAGACGGAACATTTATTTTTATTAGTTGTGAGCCCATTCAGGCTTTATGTTAATTTTCCCTGATATGTCTAGATTTGAATGTGGAATTACCCTTCTGCTAAAGGCATCCTGAGATCATAGTCTAAAAGTAGACTCCATTCAGAGTGACGTTTTTGTACTGAGTATAGAAGTCATTTTAATTATTCAATTTTAAAGCATTTAGGGTTTTAATGACTGTAGAGAAGGCTTTAATCCAGGAAATTTGCCTTCAAAACCCCACCTGAGACTTTTCGATCCTTTTTGTAGTCAGCCCTGTTTTGATGAGGATAATGATATGGAAAATGTATATTCATATCAGAATATAAATTCAGAAATAAACGAGATGGTCATAACCAGCTGTTTACTGGAACTTTAGTGCTGGGCCTACAGAGAGGGATTATAACACAGCCAGGTGACTAATATGGAAAAGGGTTGCCACTCAGAGGAGGATGGCCACTAGAATAGATGGTGGTGTTTGAAGACGTGGTATAAACTTGGATCCAACCCAGGTAGTAGTGATAGCAAAGGAGATAATACTGTGAGCAGATTCATAACCTCAGCAGTATCAGGAATATCTGAGCAGTGACTGGACTTTTAGTCAAGTAAGTAAAGCATCTTAGTTCTCTAGGGCCAGCCAGTTTGGCCCCCAGACCATAACTGGAGGAAACATGAAGAGGGGAAGAGGCTAGTGAGGTCTAATCAAATTCAGAAGCATCTAGCATTATGCCTGGCATGTAGCAGAGATTTTAAAAATTGCTTGATAAGTGAAAGAAAGAATGAAGCAAAGAGTTTCCCGAACATGAGAAGAACAGGCAGAGGTTCAGGGTAGTTTACCCGTGCCAGAGTCCAAAGGAATTATAACTGGAACCAGAGCACAAGCCCAATTATAGAGACTGCAGCATCGAATGGGGAGTACAGGTGGATCTATTAGTAGACTGTTAGCAGAGGCAGCCAGGGACTTGATGAGGGTACTGTTGGGACCAGGAAATAGCTATCATGCCGCCCAGTTTGGGTTCTCATCTTCTCATAAATTTTGAGAGACCGGGTCTATAAATTTAAGATCTCCAGAACATAACACTGGGCTGGTCTGGGAAATGCAGGGATTTATAGGCGAATTTCTTGTTTTCATGGACTTGATTATGTTGTAATGAAATGTACCAAGCCAGGAATCTGAAAAAGAACATAACATTTGGGGGGTAATTACAGTACTCTGAGGGCATTGAAGGCACTCAGCACATTTTATGTCATAAATCCTCACAACCGTCCTATAAAAGTAGGGAATATTATCCAGCTTTAGAGATGAGGACTCAGAGGTTCAGAGAGTAACTAGTTTGCCCAAGTTACATAGCTAGTGAGTTAGCAGGGCCAGGATTTTCACCCAGGCCGTTCAGGTTCTGGCGTCCATGCTGTGGAAACACTAAATGGAGACGTGCCACCAACCAACTCCGGGTCTTTGGTGGATTCATTTAAAAACCCTGACCTTCTTCAGCATATAGTGAAAACTTTAAGATATATTATTTGAAAGGTCCTACCAATCTTATAATTATTCCAGTTTCATAAGATAAGAAAATAAGTAGTTGAAAATAAATAATTGAATGTATATGTCTACTTCCTAAAATTTAGCATAGTCAATTATCAAGTAATTGGTGTTAGTTCTATTATCATTTCTAAACCACTAATAAAAACACAAAAGAGCATTTTTTGCTTTATTGTATGATCTTTGAAGATAAATAGAGGACCTATAGTATTTAATTATCCAAATTAAAAGAATAAAATTTCTGGATTTTATTTCTAGGTAGTACTTAAAAAAATACTATTATTTTGCCATACACTATCTGACGCAAAGGTAATCTAACAAGAAATTACTAAATAACCAACGATACACTGCACCCAGGGGCTCACAACTTAGATGCATCTGGTGTATTTCTTTGGTCCATCCCACAAAGATGTTTTTCAGAAACCCTGTTGATTCCAGGTTCTCGGCGTTGCCCTTGAAGAGGTCTGCGTAAGCAGTGTTTTGAAGAGTGTATCTGAGCTCTGGAGGTCCCCTAGCAGTGCCCTCCCATGCCTTTCCCTGTGTGCCCAAAGGTTGGCCTTGGCCATCCATAATTTCCCGAGGCAGCTGCCCTGAAGGTACACACACTAGCTACTTCGAGGTACAAAACTCATGTCGAATTCCCTATGCATTTCATGAACTTGAAGTAGGCTAGGGATAGAGAAATTCAAAGTTACTGGATTTAGCTAAAGTCTTAGGAGCTCCTTTGCTGCTCCTGTCGCCTTGCCTTTGCTGTCACTTCATATCCAAGCATTTTTTGGGCAGTTGGTTCCTGAAAGCTTTGAAGTCATCATTTGTCACACTTCCAGGAACACCTAGAATTCTTAAATTGTTTTTTAGTGCTTTACATTCCAGTTTATCCAACTAGTGGTTGAGATAAGGCTGCTTTATCCCCAAGTGTTTCTGGTAAAAATGGTTCCAGGTCCGTCACTCTGCATCTTATTTCATCCATCCTGCCCATCTTACTGCCTGTTTCTGTCAAGGAGCCTCTACTTCCTCAAGCAGCATGAGAATGGGCCCTGAATCTTAGGCACCAGGCCATATTTGTTGATACCTTTCTTCTTGGAGGGCTAGAAGTGAGTCTTCTTTATTCAAATGTTATTACTTCATTAAAAGTCACTTGAAGTATAATGTGAAATTAAGAATAAAGTAAGTGGTCATTTGATTTGCCCAGTCAGCAAGTCAGTCTAGAAGCAGAGTTTAAAACAGTATTTCTCATTTTATTCCAGTCATGGGCTACCTTCTTAGAAGAAAAGACACTGTAATGTAAATCTGTTGATAATTCCCGTTAGCTTTTGGCTCTATGTTTATATTCAAAATAATTGTTTACAGAGACTGTTTATAGCTCTTGTACAGGGCTGTGCTTACCCAGAAACATGGTTTTATATACCTTGATTTTGTGCTGTAAATTTTTTAAAAAAGCTTAATTTTTCCCTGTTTACATGTTTGACCATCACAAACACACCACCCCCCGCCACACACACACACAGAGGTAAAATCCAGAAAAGTCTGACTTAAAATTTGTGTTCTGTAAATCCCAGCACATACTGAGTATATATTATTTGTTTCATATACTCCCTCTATTTTATTAAAAATGGCGAACATTATATGCAAAACAAACACTGTTTCACACAGTGTTTTCAAATAAATTAGAATCCCTATGATATTTGCAAGATTACAGCATGGTAACAGTATGTTAATGAAACTTAGTTCAATATGAAAAAAGTGACAATCAGAAATAAAATAAATTAAATTTTAAATAAGCATACTAAAGAAATTAATGATTAAAATTTGAGATTCAGAGGAAATAACACTAAATCTTTTTTAATGTTCAAATATGTATACTAGAAAATATTTACTATATTTGCTAGTTAGTTTCTGTGGCAGAGAAAAATAGCAAATCCATAAATACATTTGTTAAGCAAATGTTTGTAGAGGACTTGTGTAGATGCCAAGTGCAGGATGTGCAAAATGGACAAAGCACAGTGCCTGAGACTGCACTCTGAGAGCCCAAGTAGAAGAGATGGTTAAGTAAACACACCTGGTGATCAATGCTGAACTCCAGTGACGAAGAATTACGTAGGAACAGAGGGTAGGAAAAGCGCCTTCATAGTTGGAGGTGTGCGTGGATCAGGGCAGACTTCGAGAAAGAGTCCTGATTCTTGAAGCCTAATTAGGAATTAAACAGTTGGGCTGGACAGGAGCAACCTTCACCGTGGAGGGAAAACCATGTTCAAAAGCAGGGAGCCACAGGAGGCACATATACTTAGAGACCTCACATAGAACCTGAAAACTGGACCTATTTCTGTATTTAAATAGTAGAAGACCACATAGTATATGGAATAGGATTTCCCCAGGAGCCTTAAAAACTACTGCTGCCTAGAGATTCTGATGAGTAGAGAGTGCCAGGGAGTTCCGGGCTTCAAGTCGTCCAGGTAATTCTGCTGGACAGCCAGCACTGAGAACCACTGGTTTTAGAACCACCTGGAATTAAACACACCGATGTCTAAATCCTAGGTCTTCCATGCACTCATTTGTGACCATGGGCACATAATCTCTGTGAGCCCTTTCCCTTATCTGCAAAATGAAACTAATAATATCCACCTGACAAGGCTGTAATTTATTCACTTTCATTCATTCATTCACTCACTCACATATTCAGTGTATATTTATTGAGGACCTACTGTGTGCCAGGCATCATTCTCGGTTCTGGGAATTTAGTAGTAAACTAAACATGTATCCCCTCCTCCTTGTAACAAAAGCAGTGGAGTTTTTGCTTTCGTTTGCTCCAAGGAGTTTATACTCTACTATTATGAGGATTAAATATAATAACATAGGTAAAGCACTTAGCACAATGCCTGGCACACAATAAATAGAATTATTGTAATAGTCATGTTGGCACACAGTTAACGAGGGTCATAATGTGAAATTGAATAACATTTTCATTCATAATAAAGCCTGATTACCTTAATGGAATCAAATGTCTCATTTAAAACAAACAAGTGGTTAGCCCATAAATGCACCAGCATTAGTGAGATTGCAATTTGTTTTTCTCTGCTTGGGATGTTCACTGGCAAAAAGGCAATCATAAACCAACCTTCCTTATGCCTTCTGGGAACAAAGGTATCTGTAAATCATTATTACAAGGATATAGTTAGTATCAAATACACCAATTACATAGTTCTATGTTATCCTGTGGTTACTTCGGAGAAAATAGGATACTGCTCGATAATACCATTGTATTAATATCCGTCTTTGTGATTCTGCTGAATCCTCTTTCGGATGGCATTTGGAATAGAGAATTGGCAGTACCACAGTTCAAGTGCTTCACTAATCTGATTAGAGCACTCTGATGGGGCCGGCAATGACCTACCTCTAGCAAGGTGCTCTTTGAAAAAGGGATATAACAAATTTACAGAAATTCAAAAGAAATGAAGGAATGCTGCACTTCAGTGGGTTTTTTGGGCAGCTACTGGAATCCAGTTTCAAAGTACAGAGCTATTATTATCGATTGCCTGTTTAGCAAATAACTCTTTATCTGGAGAGGGAGCAGTTTGAGATAATGTTTGTTGAATAGTTGATGTTTTAGAATTTTAGAAGCTGCTACAGATTTTACTTGGGGACAGTGCCCTAAAGTTCTTCAGATTTGAATCTGTTCTGCTGAATTGTCAGAAAATTAATTCATGTGACGACTCTGTAGAAACAATCTAGTGGAAAAATTGTTTCCAGTTAATAAGATGAGTATTTTTATCTCATAAAAGTATTCTTTTATCTGTAATATGCAACTGCTACACTATATGCATTGCAGATTATAAATTTATTTTATTCGGTGATGTTCAGCAAAGCTGGATTTTACTGGCCACTGATCTTATTTTCTTAAAATAAAAATGCTTTTCTTCCCTCCATCAGTTTGTCAGTTGGACCTCTGCTTCTAAATAATTATAGTAGATTGTGCAGAGTGACACAAACATCTCAATAACTTTCTGAAGTATACATTTAAAATGCCCTCTCTGGAAATACATATTAATTCATAGCAAGAATTAACATTGACCAGCTCTGTTCTCCATATTCTAAACTAGTCTTTTAGTCTTCTGTGCTAAATTTCTTATAATTCTTAAATAAGAGAAAAATTAGAGTGTTTTTCTGGCTGAAATGTCACATATTGTGTCCGACAGTATGTAACAGTGTAAGTTTAACCTGAATATTTCTGAATAGAGATCCAAGTTCAACATGTATTTACTATACAGGGCAACTCTTGTGTTGCTGCTGCCTTGGCAACCAGTAGTCAGTGAAGCAGTATCAGATCAGCTGCTGTTTGAATAAGTAACTGTTGATAGATGGAGATTGCTCTGGGCCCCAGTTTCTGACAGGTTATTGATTGTTAATATCTGGAACCCCCAATAGTTTCCTATTGTGCGTGGGTAGCTGCCTTGGGCAGGGATGGAACTGGGGACCGGAGGTATTACTTTAGGCAACTTCATCAAGAGCCATGAACCAGGCAGGGCAACTAACCATGGCATTCAAACCAACACATTAGGAACAACAATTATTTTAGTTTGAAAATATCGATGGAATCCATGGTATATTGTTTATTCACCCAAGTGAATCAAATTATGTATTAAATACTCTGTATTACATGGTCTTCTTAGTAAGACTGGATATGCTGGCTGCAAATATTTTGTCCTAAAACAATTTGTGAAGTCACGAGAAGGCTGTATCCTTTAGGATAGGCATTTTCAACCCCAGCGCTATTGACATTTGGGGCTGGATAAGTCTTTGTTACGAGGGACTGTTCTGTGTTATAGGACACTTAGCAGCCTCTACCCACTAGGTGCAGCTGGCATCCCCAGCTGTGACAACCAAAAATGTCCCCTGATATTGCAGAATGTCCCCTGCGAGGCAAAATCACCCATAATTGAGAACCACTGCCCTAAGAAAAAAGGTATACCTGAAATCTGTTTTACTCTTCTAAATACAGGATGAGTCAGGGCCAAATTAGATAAAGGATATATTTTATTTTTTTAAAGATATTTCTTCTGAGCTATAAGAATTACTTTTGTAACATGTCCATCTTGATTGCATAAAACCTTACACCAAGACTCTCTTGAATACTAAATAAACTCTGGGGTCATCTAACTTCTTATTCCTGTCAGAGGGAAGAATTATCTACATTCTCATGTCCCTTTCTTTCTAAAAGAAATTTCTGTGATTCTATTCCTTACTACAGGGTAAAGATAACAACAGATTGTTTAAAATTACCTTAATGAACAGGATCCATTTTGTCCATTTGGTTTTGTGTTTTGGAAACAAACATTATTATTACACACAGCATTAAACATCAAGAATGAAAACTCCATTGAATTAGGAAGTTGAAAATTTACCACCAATAAGGTGGAAAATTGTGCTAGGTTAGCTTCTGAAAACTGGAGAAGCACATTGTTAAAATAGATTTCAGGTAAATTATTTAATTTTATTCAAAAACATATTTCCTGATATGCAAATTTTCATATCAACAAATAGAAACTATTTTCATATATTCATGAAAGCATTCCTGGCAAAAAAAAAATCTATCTTGTAGCATTTTATTCAATGCTACTATATGTATTTCCTTGAACAATCATAATGCATTTCTTTAGAAGTGTTCTTTTTCAGACTTCACATTTCAGAATAGTTTCTCCCTAGTAAGCTGAATTTGTTAAGTGTCTCACGAAGGTGTAATAGGCTGGTGGGAGATTTATAATTTCCCCAGGAAAACCTGCAACAAATATATATGCCAAATACTTTATCTTATATGCTCAAAAGAAATGGTGTCATCGTCACCTTTCACGTATCCCGTAAGATTTATTCACAGTTTACATTGACTGTGAAATTCTGCTGTCCATGTGAGTTCTGCTTTATTTATTCTAGATAATAGGACACTTGCAACCTATCAACAGTTGTAAACAGATCTTTTAAGTACATCTGACATAGCAATTATGAAATGTATTTCTTAGACAAGTTTCCAGGATTAAATCAGGACAAAGGTGGAGATTAGGTAACCACAAGAAGTTTCTGTATTGAATGGTTGAGCTATTTTTCAAAAAGAAATTGCAAGTATTATAGACCCCAAGCTTCAAAATCCCAGTGGAAAATTTAATGGATAATTACCCATTCTATTTTAGAAAAACGTTGATTTGATGAATGCTTGTTTTAAGAAACATTCTTATCCTAAATGAGAGTAAATAAACATACAGTTGAATGGAGAGAGGGAGGGAGGGAAAGAGGAAGCAAAGGGAGAATGGGTTATGAATGAATGCATGGATACATGGATGGAGGATAGATATATAATGCAGGATATCAACTTTGAACCAAGACCTGCCGATTAAATTTTGCTTTGTATTTTATTTTTCAGCCAATGTTTTCAGTTGCACCAAGCTTAGCCACCAATGCATCAGCAGCCTTTAATCCCTACCTGGGACCTGTTTCCCCAAGCCTGGTTCCAGCAGAGATCTTGCCGACTGCACCAATGTTGGTTACAGGGAATCCTGGGGTCCCTGTACCTGCAGCTGCTGCAGCTGCTGCACAGAAATTAATGCGGACAGACAGACTTGAGGTAGGAGTGATTCGCTGGTGTCTTTCTGTATTCCATTCTAAATTTCAAAGTGTGCTCTTTGTTTATTTCTTCCATGGCCATAAAGGTTAAAAACAATTCAAAGCAGAGATTTTGGTTTAGTGTTTGGAGCGTTTGTCTAGAATATAGATATGCTATACTTGATGAATGTAACATTTATAGAAGCCACAACATCCGCATGTAGAATAATGGGTAAGAACTTGGACTCTGGGATCAGACGGCTTATTACTTCACTGTGCCTCAGTTTCCTCATCTTCAAATTGGGGAAACCTATGGCATTTACCTCAAAGAATTAGTCAGTGTCTGGCACACAGCAGAAGCTTCCTAAATGTTTCTTGTTATTGTTGCTATTAACAAATTCTATCAATCCCCTGGTACTTGTCCTCATAAAGATGTTATTCAGTTACTCTCTACAAACTGTTTTGAAATTTATCGTTGCAAGTTTCCTCATAAGTCTCATAATATTTTGGTTGGAATAGCAAGGCAGCCTTGTTTGTGAAATGTGATTATAAGTTTTTAAATTGTAAATTGGGTGATGCTCTCAGTCTTAGAGTCAAGGATGATCAGATGTATATACTTTGCTATTGCTACATGAAAAAGAAATTAAAGATATAAATCTTATGTTGAAGTGGTTGTTGAGAATTTTAGCATGGCTGTAAATTAGTGAACTTGGTAAACTCTAGATGAAGGGGAAAAATGGCAACATTACTGTACATTGAAGCTCTCAAATCTAGCATTGGTGTCCATATAAAGAGCAAATGAGCTCTTCCTCTGTTTCCTGGTTAGCATGAGGCAGTACTTAGTGCTGAGAACGTTTACGTGTCTTAATTACTGAGAAAGCGGAAAAACAAGGCCATTGTGTGAACATAATTGACTCTAATCAGTTTAGCAGGAATTTATTTAATAAGCACCAATTTTTTGTTTATTAAGTTTCATTGCACGCATTACAAAGGATCTCAGATAGTTATAACTGCCACCATCTTTTTGACGGTAATAACGATAGTTGATATTTATTGGGTATTTACTATCTACCAATCACAGCGTTACCCCTTCATATGCAACACATTTAATCCCCAAAACAATCTTATGAGGAAGATACTATCATTAACTCCATTTAACAGGGCGATAAATTTATGGAGAGAGAGGTAAGGTAACTTATTCAAGGTCACGTGGGTAGGATGTTCTGGTGGGGAATGAACTCAGAACTACATTTTTAAACACTAGTATATTACTCTCCCTTCCCACACAGGTGATAGTACAAAGAGGAGGCAGTAAATTTTGGCTTGTGTGTTCCCTTTAGAGTTTTCATTTGTTTGTTTATTTTAGGCTTGTTTTTTACCTTTCATTGAACGTTTTGGGAAAAGCTACTAATTACAAGAGTTCCACAAGGAGAACTCAGGAAGGATATTGAGACTTAATTGCACGCCCTCTGTGCACCAAGGACTCTGCTGTGTGCTAGAGATAACACCTTGACTTGTGGGTGGTTCGTCATTGCACAATTGTTCTTGCTCATTGATTAACTAATGCTGTTTGCAGATAAACTGGGAGGAAATTTAAGAAATGTTAAATATTTAAAAATTATTAGATGTGCTCAACGTATGAATCATCCCTCCCCCACCCCCACGCACCGACCTTTCTGAAGCAAACCCTGGGTTCATAATGTGTAATTGTTGATTGTTTAATGGGAACCAAATAGGCAGTCTGAGATAACTTGATGGAATTAATTATTAATAGGAGATGATATTCCTAAAGCTGAGAACGTCTCTATTTAAATCTCTGTCAAAGAATCTCTTTAAAAGGCTGATTGTGTGGTCAGAACTCTTTTAAACTAATCCTCCCACAATTTTAGGTAGTCTGTAATTGGTTATATTTTGTATGGTGCTTAGTTAAAATGAAGACTTCTGTCTTTTTTTTGTTTTGTTTTTCTTTTGCAAGAAGCTACTTTGAGTATTTTGTCTGTCTTCCTTTCCCATAGTCACAACAAATGGCTACTGTTGCAATGACTGTCATTTCCTTTTAACCCGAATTCCACTTATCTAAATGCCTGATGGTTGGGCAGCTTCCTTATTCTCCTGCACAGGATCTGACTCAATGTCACAGTTACAACCTGTTAGGATGTTGCAATGTGAAGCTAAGGGGCACCTTTCTCCTAGCACTTGTGATTTTAGACACTCCTATCTTCAGGGTATTTCCTCTCATGCTAATTGCACTACATCTTGGAGTCTAAAAGACATGGCAGTAAGTACACACACTTAATTTACACATCTAGTTATTTGGGGTTTAAATCTATACTCTATTTTTAACTCATGGAACTCCCAAGTACATTTTAGAATTTTGAGTTCCTTTTGAGGTGAACAGATTTTGAATCAGTTAAAATATTGGCCAATTCTTCTTGCCACTTCTTTCTCTCTTTGGCTACAAAATAGACAATGAAGAAGTTAAAAACATGGTAGATCATCAGCCTTCTGGTTCTGTTTAGAGGAACTAACACATATTTATATTTATAGCACCCAGTGTGATACTACAAAAAATGTTAAATTGAAAAACAGGAATCGAATCCAAGGATTAGTGCTGGTGATTTTGCTAGTTAGGTGAGTAAGCATAGGTCAAGTTTTCGATATTTTCCGAGCTTCATATTCCACACATATTAAATTAGGGGAATATACCAGACAATCTCTAAGATCACCTCCAGTTAGGACATTCTAGGTGAAATTTAGGTCATTTTCCTGTGTTTAATGCCAGCCACGAACTACTGTAAAGGTATTTAACACATAAATAACACGCACACACCCCTAAGCTTTCTATCACTATTCATATTATCCATTCTTTGTTGGATATCTTTTAAAAGACCTTGTAGCTGCATACTTTCTGTGCTGTAAAATTCAGTCTTCATGGTCTTCTCTAAAGAGGAGCAAGTCTCCCGAATATCAGTCACTGAAATGAGGCTTTGAAAATTCCATTTTGTGACCTTGGGATGCCCTTGTGTAATTTTCAAGTAGCGGTCATTTTCAATGATTATTTTAAGAAATTGTTAAAAATCTGTAGGTACTGGAAAGGACTGAGGTTTTTAGTCATATCTTTGCTTCATTACAAAGAGTTGGTAATTAAGGAAATCACTGTTTGACTTATTTTCACGACACACAATAATTTTTTTTATGGTGCAAGAAGGATCCATGAATGCATTTATTCTCTTGTTTATTCAACAATATCCAATGAAGAACTGTTGAACATCTTACACGTAAAAACTGTTGTAAGGAATATCTTGAAGCCTTATAAGGTTATCAGCTGTGTTATTAACAACAAGAAAAGGTCCACCAGAATAGTGCCAAGCTCATAAATGATGCCCAGTAACTTAGTCAGTGAAGGAATAAATGAGTCAGTCAGCCAGTTAATCAATTAATTAATCACAGAACGATACATGCCCTTATTCAGAGCTTAGGGTAATGTAACAGAAGAGATAAAATATGACACATTTTAAACATGTGTTAGCATTCTCCTTGAGAACATGTTTACATTTTGAACATTCCAGCTACAAAGTATGGCATCTAGTTCATGCCCCTAGTCCTAGAGCAATGGTTTTCAAGCTTTAATGTGATTAGAATCACTTGGGACGATTGTGAAAAACGCAGGGCCTGGGAATTCCCTGGTGGTCCAATGGTTAGGACTGGGGCTTTCACTGCCCAGGGCCTGGGTTCTGTCCCTGGTCAGGGAACTAAGATCCCACAAGCCACACAGCACAGCCAAAAAAAAAAAAAAAAATTAAAAACTAAAAAAAAAAAATTTTAATGCAGGGCCTCATCCCCACAGACCGATTCAGTGGGTCTTTAGCGGGTCTCTGAAATCCTTTGCACAGATCTGCCAGGTGATTCTAAATGCAAATGGTCTATAAAATACCTATGCCAGGGATGCCAGCACCTGTCATTTAAGTCTTAATTTTCATCATTTACCTCATGTACAGTTACTTGTATACAAAAATCTTCCTCCTCCAATGCATTTAGCATTCTACATTTTGTGAAATTGCTGAGAACACAATGTACAGCATTATGAAATATTTTAAGCAACTGGTGATAATTTTTAGGGTAATTTATACTGCATAACAGCATTAACCAAACAAAAGACAAACCAGTGGCCACATATTTCATATGCTGATGGAGACATTAGATTGCCATTTTGTGAACTACATCATTTTTATATCAATAGTCTGTATGACAAAAACATATGACATATTCCAGGGAAGGAGAGCAAACCACTAGGCTTCTGATACTTTTCAGTTAAAGTTTGTTTTAAAATAAAGTATTCATGTGCCGAAAGTTTTATTCTACTGAGGTAATCATGACATGAATTTCTAATTCAGACCACTGGATACTGAATGCTTCCACTACTTACTGACACAGAAGAGTCTAGTGACTTTTTTCATATAGACATAAAAACATATGATACCTACTGCCTACACAAAAAAGAGCATTTAAAGATAAATGTGGATTCAAGTGATAGTGAAAGGCATTCCTACATGACATTATTATAGGCATTGAATGGATTTGTCATGATCTATTGCATATAAAAGATGCAATTCAAAATAAGATTAGAAAAGCAAATGCTTTTAATAATATAAGAAAGGCTTACTGATAGAATTATTTTACTTCCGTATTTTTGTAGAGAGTGTTTGGCTATTGCTTGTATGATATTTTAATTTCTTTAGAAAAGTACCAAGAAATATTGAGTTTTATGCACACAGGTCTATGTAGTCTACATTTTTTTTAATTGTAATAAGGCTTTAGAATGACTCTCTAAAATGTGGTCACACCCCCCATTTAAAACATCTAGTCTCTGTCGATTATTACTGTCTGTGATTAGTTTGAGTTTTGTTTTAGAGATGATAGAGTTGTACATTGTTTAAAATAAGGGAATTGCTAATCCTGGCTCAGTCAACTCATATTTGCTGTTTTTCCACCAATTTCTTCATACAAATTAAAGCTAAAATGCCCCTGTCTTTGCAGTTATTTAGAAGGAGTAGTAAAGGTAACTATAGATCTGAACATTTGGCATATTGATGAGCTTGTTTCAGATGTCCTGTCATGCATAGAAATGAGTAAATGAAAATCTGGCAGTGTATTTAATGGGAAGTTTTATTTAGTTGGTCATTCCTGTATATTCAGATTTGATTTTTTTAATTACATAAGGTCAAATGACAAATTCTTAGCTATATCATCTATAGAAATATGCTTGTCTTCACTGGCCTGGTGGTAATGATAGGTTCCACCTTTTAGATTTCAAAGAAAACTCCCAGTTGATCTTAACAGAAATTCTCTGAGGTAGCTAAAGTAGATGTCTTTTTCTTCAGTTTTTAAAAAATGGGGTTCAGGTAGACCAAATTTGTACAATTATCAAATAACAGACTGAAACTAGATATCGCATCATCAGATATTTATCTTGGGAATGTAATTTTACCAACAATTAACTAAGATCATTTCCCCTAATCACCAGAATTTTAAGATGTGGATATTTGAATTCGTTTTGAGTTGAAAACTCAGGTAATTTCTTTGTATTAGATTGTATATTCATGACCTGTAATGCTTTGGGTTCTTTGATAAAATTGATTATCCAGTATTTCTTTTTTAAAGTGTTGTGTTAGCTCAAACTTAATAAAGTCCATGATGCTTACTGTTGAACAACGGGTATGTATGTGTCTTTGAATAAGCTCCTTAATATTGGTCATTAGGTTTAAATTGACTTCCCAGAGTATTAAAGTACCCTGAGATGGGCTTCCCTGGTGGCGCAGTGGTTGAGAGTCCGCCTGCCGATGCAAGGGACACAGGTTCGTGCCCCAGTCAGGGAAGATCCCACATGCCGCGGAGCGGCTGGGCCCGTGAGCCATGGCCGCTGAGCCTGCACGTCCGGAGCCTGTGCTCCGCAACGGGAGAGGCTACAACAGTGAGAGGCCCGTGTACGGCAAAAAAAAAAAAAGTACCCGAGAGTCCCTCTTCCCTGTTACAGTTAGCCCTCTCTTCCTGCTTTGAATGTTAGTCTCTAAAGATGACTAACTATGTTAAGCACAAAACATAGAATGTCTCTTAAATAACATGCAAATGGCTGTTTAGTTTTGAATAAGTTCATCCATTGACCTTAATTTCCTTAGACTCTCAAGCCTTAACTTGCAGAGTAATGATGAATTTAATACTACTTATACAACCTATTATTATTTTGACCATTTTGAAATATGTTTGTCATGTTTATAGAAATTGAGATCGAATAACAACTGTTTAATCAGATTTGTATAGTGTGTTTTAAGCTATCTGTACATTATCTTATTCAGTATTCATGATTCCAGAGCTAGTAAATATAAACACTAGATAGAACTGAAAATTTCTGATTTCAAACTCTATTCTCTTTCCACCCTACTACTGCTATTTAATTAACCAAAGAAGGTTTATGTAGAATTAATTTAGATTTCCTTGGGAAGTTTTTCTGATTGCTTTTTCTTTTGATTATTTAAAGTTTATATGCCAAAGGTGTTTTTCTGGAAATGGAATTTTCAGTGAATATTTTTATTGAAATGACGGTTTTTACTGTAAAAGCAACCTCTTATCCATTTTGTATGAAAGTTTCCAAAACTTACCTGATTTCCAAAGCAAATCCTGCCTTAATACTTTTTTTTTTTAATCGAGTATAGTTGATTTACAGTGTTGTGTTAGTTTCAGGTGTACAGCAAAGTGAATCAGTTATATGTATACATATATCCACTCTTTTTAAGATTCTTTTCCCATATAGGCCATTACAGAGTATTGAGTAGAGTTCCCTGTGCTATACGGTAGGTCCTTATTAATTATCTATTTTATATATAGTAGTGTGTATAGGTCAACTGCCTTAATACTTATAGTACATATAAGTACTTATACTTACAAACATTCTTTTTGATTGAAGCACATTATGTGTTTAGCTAATATCAATAGATGGAATTATTTTCATCTAGGTTTGAAAACCACTTACCAAACTGTAAAAAGTACTTATATATGTTGACCCACTAATGCCATTTCTGCACATTTATCCTTAGAGAATGATTTTTTTAAAGAGTGTGGTCATGAATATACTCTTTGCAACATTATTTGTAATATGGGAATATTGGAAATAATCTAGATGTTCTCTGAAAGAGTTACCTATATTGTACACATCTGTTTTATGGAATTTGATGCAGCCAGCAAAAATGATGACTCTGGACACTATTAAGTAAAACAAACAAACAAAAAGCTTATGCTACATTGTTGAGCAAAAACAGATCACCAAGTAATAGCCATACTATAGTTACAACTATTTGAAAAATATGTTCGTGCAGAAGATTGGATGAGAATAGAAAAAAGAGCCATAATGTTGTTAGGATTTTCAAATCCTAATTTTATCTTCTTTGTTCCAAATTCTCTGTGTGGTAAATTGTGCGATTTCTTATCCTGATTTGAATTATAAGGTTAGATTTGTTGAAATTTTGTCTGTCAACTATAATTTGGTAACACAATACTACAACTAAGAGATTTCTTTTGGGGAAGCAACACAGTCTAAAGTTTGCTTGAGTTTATCAGGCCAAACTCATAATCAGCAGTCAAGGGATAGATCCCATTTTATTGATGGTCATTAGTAGAGAAAAATCTGTTTGAAAAGCTTTGGGAAGTTTGTTCTGTTCAGATAGGTACCCAGCAATCCATATATACAAGCAAAGCTTGGCAAACTTCTCTAGCCCCTCTAGCCTTGTAGCTCTCACCAGTACAAGTTTTCACAAGAGATTTTCAGTTTCTTCTCTATTTTTTTCAAAGGCAAGAATAATAGGAGAACAGCTATTTCAGTATATTTCTTCTGTTCCATTTCTCTTGTCAGGAGGAACCTTAAGTTGGAAAAAAAAAAATAAAACAGTCAAAAATGTATATCATGCAGAAACAGTTACCTAAGTTCTTGGAACATCAGAAAAGGCTGGATTTAGGAACAAAATTCTGAGCTAACTGCTAGTTATCAGCTCTGCTTAAATGTTTTTTAGAATTCTCCCCCAATGCATCCTGCAAGGCAGTAAAGAGTACAAAACTGTAATAAACCAATTATTAACCTATACAAACCACACTGACACATGCATAAAGCAAACGGAGAGGGACGAGAAGGGGTCTTAGAATGATCATCTTTATGCAACCTGATTTTAAGCTCACATCCCTGAAAATAAAAAGAACGTTGAGATGGACAGAGAAATAAAAAAGTCAAGATCAGCCTGGCACTCAGCACTGGCATAATTGTTTTTGAAAAATTGCAAATCTTTGATTTTGATAGTGATTCAAGATCCTACAGATAGACTGCCTTCAGATCTTCTTTCTTGTCAGTGTGGCAAAAAGCGAGAGAAATTGGAAAACAGAGTGTTGGTTCAGCTGCTGCCAGTTTCTTTGCGAGCATATTCGAGAAAGCAGGAATTACTGAAGAGCTAACAGCAGTAGTGTCCGAACACAGATGGTTTCCTATTGGATGAGGCTGCATTGACACAGATTTGTTTAAACAGAAAAGTAACTTTTTTGTTTATGCTGTGGTATAAGTTTAGCATAATTTTGCATACATACGTGAAGAGTTTTTATCCTCATTTAAGTGTTCCTCTCTTCCTATTTTGATGAGCCTAATTTAGTAAGTGGGGATTTGTGGTGTAGAAAGCCGCACAGCTGACTCCAGTCCTCAGTGAGAGTGGAGGACAATAGTTGTGGATAACAGCTTTACCACTTTTGCTTTTCAAATTATAAACTCCTGGATATCCTTGTTTTCTTTTGTTCAAGAAGATAAATGCAATGATAAAAAAAAAAGGATCTTCTGTAACTTCCTAAGTCATCTTTGTATTCCTAATATCTCTCAGAGTGTCTGGCACAGAGTAGTTATTTAATAATTTTTAAAAATTACATAAATTGAGGTGATGAATAGAGTTGGCTCATTGCTATGTGGAATGCAATGCTTTAGCTAGTTGAGGTTTCCAAATGGTGCAAGATGTCGTTTATAATGCTATTTTTAAGATATACCACGATACAAATTATAGAGACCTTTTTAAAAGGAAGCACTTTCCTCAATAATGGGATATGGATGTAAAAGGGGGAAATGCCTAGAATTAAATGTGATCATTTCATGTATTTAAATCCAAGAAAATCTTTGTTTTTTTAAATCACAATGGGGTTCCCCCCCCTTTTTTCCCCTTGATGAATTCCAAAATTGAGTGTTCAGGGTCTGCATTCGCTCAGTTTGTAAAAAGATTTGTGAAAAACAAAACGGAAACATCCTTGAAGCATGAAGTAAGAGCATAAAAATATAAGGACATTCTGTGTTTAGATGGCCCTCTTGTGGTAAAAAGGTCAAACTATTCTGACTGAAGACAGCGCCGGCAACCTCTTGATTAGAGCAAGCACCATGACAAACTTTAATAGTAAGAGTCAAAATCGAGCAGATGAATGAAAAATAACCCATTTTCACCTTTCCCCAGGGACCCCATCCAAAATTAATAGATATAAAACAAACAGTAGGGCTTCCCTGGTGGCGCAGTGGTTGAGAGTCCGCCTGCCGATGCAGAGGACGCGGGTTCGTGCCCCGGTCAGGGAAGATCCCACATGCCGCGGAGCGGCCGGGCTCGTGAGCCAAGGCCGCTGAGCCTGCACGTCCGGAGCCTGTGCTCCGCAACGAGAGAGGCCGCAACAGTGAGAGGCCCGTGTACCGCAAAAAAAATAAATAAATAAACAGTAACGAAAACTAATCTTTTTCCATCTGCTTTTTATAGCTACCAGGTAAATCTCTAATGATCAAAAACTTAGCTCTTCGAAACATTTTATGAAAAAGCTATCATTTTACTTTTTACACTTTCTTAAATAATTTCTGATTAGCATAAAAGTTGCAAAAATAGAACCAAGAGTTCCTGCCTATCCTTCACCCTGCTTACCTAAATATTGACAGCTTACATAGCCATGTTACCACTCACAAAACCAGAAAATTAGCCTTGATAAGCTGCTATTATCCGATCTACAGACCTCAATCAGATTTCACCAGTTGTCCTACCAACCTCCTTCCTCTGACTCCAGGATCATTCAGTCTGTGACAGTGTCTCAATCTTTCTTTGTCTTTCATGACCTTGACACTTTGGAAGAGTACTGATCAGTCATTTTGTAAAACATCCTACCATTTTAGTTTGTCTGATGTTTCCTCATGATTAAATAAATTCAGGTTATGCGTTCTCAGCAGTAATACAACAAATGTAATGTTGTATCCTTTTTTCAGTGCATCATATCAGTAGGTACATGATGTCATTATGTCTTTATTACTGGTGATATTAACTTTGATTGTTTGATTAAAGCGGTGTCTCCAGGGTTCTTCACTATATAAAGTTACTGTTTTCCCCCTTGGTAATGAATAAGTATATCAACATAATTTAAATTAGATATTTTACCATAATTAGTATCATAAATGTGTTTTCTTTCTCATGGACATTTTACTGAAATGGGATTATAATTTGTATACCGAACTAAGAATGTTTTCAAGTTATTTTGTGGTTCCTTTGCAAATTATCTTTTCCCCTTTCATTTGTTGGCTTCTATCACCAGTCTTGCACTTTAAGTTAAAATCTTCGGAAAGTTTCTACTTGTCCATGTTGACTGACCCCTGTGCACTTAATGACCCCGTAGGTATGTCGAGAGTACCAGCGTGGCAATTGCAACAGAGGAGAAAACGATTGTCGGTTTGCCCATCCTGCTGACAGCACAATGATTGACACCAATGACAACACAGTCACCGTGTGTATGGATTACATCAAAGGGAGATGCTCTAGGGAAAAGTGCAAATACTTTCATCCTCCCGCACATCTGCAAGCCAAGATCAAGGCTGCCCAATACCAGGTCAACCAGGCTGCTGCAGCACAGGCTGCAGCCACCGCAGCTGCCATGGTGAGTTAGAGACCTCAGATCAATCCTCGTTAACCGTCAAAAAAGCAAAGTGAACAGCTATATCTGACGACAAGCTATTCATTTATTAACCTTTTTAAAAAAAATTTTTGCTTAAGATATGTTTGTTCAGGTATCCCAGACAATACATAATGAAGTTACCATTCAGAGAAGTGAGAGTAACTCCTCAAATGGTTCAGATTGCTCCTTCCCTCGGCCTAGCTCTTAATACTGTGTCTTATTCTGGATATAGGGTTTCTGAAATTTCTGCTTCGTACAGAACACCTGTCTCCTTTTCGGTTTAACGATCCTGCCGTTTCGGTCCTCTTATTTCTGTGTGCCACCTAATCAGCCGTCGTTTTCCTTCGGTGTGTTCCTTCGCACATCAAGGCTCTTCTCTACATTATCTTGCTTTTAACCATAAGAGAATCTGGAACTATTTAGGAGACTTGCTTCAACAAAATTGTTTTTAGGATTAGCTACAAGATTTTGAACAGTTTGCTATCTAGACAATCTTAAGCACTATTGTGGCATAAACAGAACTGTAAAACTAGAGAAGCTTGCCTATGCCATTACGTAGAAAGGAGAAAGCAGTACTCAAGGAGGAGTTAGAAATTGGATCATTTAGAACAGATACCTATACACTTAAGGTAAATTTTAATGTGATCTAATAGCTGATTTTAATGAGTCCATTTTTGTTCTTTGCTTAGCTGTTGTAATGTTGTCCTTTTTTTTTACATAAATATATGACGTAATCTTTAAAATATTCATAAAAACACTGTGTGGTATTTCATAGCACAGTAAAATAATCACGAGAGAGGTCTTTTCTGTGTTTGTTTATGGATACTTGAGCAAAAATACAGAAGGCAGACTCTCTCCTCCTCTCTTCCTTTCACTCTTTTTTTTTTTTTCTGTTAGAGTATCTTGTTTGTAATTAACTACAAAGAGGAGTTATCCTCCCAATAACAACTCAGTAGTGCCTTTATTGTGCATGCTTAGTCTTGTTATTCGTTGTATATGGCATTCCGATGATTTGTTTTTTTATTTGTTTTTTCTCACCTACCCAAAAATGCACTGCTGCCCCCATGATGCACCTCTGCTTGCTGTTTATGTTAATGCGCTTGAACCCCACTGGCCCATTGCCATCATGTGCTCGCTGCCTGCTAATTAAGACTCAGTCGGCTGTCAAATCACTGAAGCGACCCCTCGAGGCAACCTTTGACCTGGTACTATGACCTTTCACCTTTTAGCTTGGCATGTAGCTTTATTGTAGATACAAGTTTTTTTTTTTTATCTATTTAAAAATATATATTCCTTTTTCTGTTATAAAGTTGTAAAGTACAATGAAAAACTGAGTGTGGTTTCCTGACAAAATTAGCGGAAAGACCGTAATACAAGTCCCTGGACGGATATCATACAATGAAAGATTCCGAAAGCCCAGCAGTCCACATTCAGTTTAACTACATTGTAGAATATTCTAATGGAATACTTGAAGGACATTAAAAATGTATTTTTGGACTGTATATTTATGTACCTGTTTGGTTAGCATGGCTTTAGTGATAGAATTATTGACTTTTTAATATTTCTAGTTCAGTGTTTTAAGAAAAAAAAAAACTTGCATGCTCTGGGACATGTGCATGTTTAGGTAGACATGGGGGGAGGGGCAGAGTGGGACTGATTTTTATTTTACCTGTTTCGGTCACTCCGTACAATTAACTATTAACATTGCTTATACTTGTCAGTCCTCATGGAGCTCGCAGTGCAGCTTTTCTTCTTTTCCCAAATCAATGGCTTCTCCCAGAAAGCCTGAAGCATTATGGGACTTAAAACACTTTAACACATTATAACATGTGCTCTCATACTAGTGGGTTTTTCCCCCCGCCCCCAAGACAAAAATAATGCTTCCTTTAAAGCTTTTATCTTGCTTTTTTTTTTTCCCTTTAAATTTTTGTTTATTGGATGTTTTTTTCCCCTTGGGTAGTTAAGTGCTCTGCTGCTTGCTTGCTCATGCTTCCTAACAATTTTAGCCCTCAACTGATTTTTCTTTTTTCTTTTTCTCTTTTTACTGGTATTTGTTTTTTATACTCATTCACTAAACAGGGAATTCCTCAAGCTGTACTTCCCCCATTACCAAAGAGGCCTGCTCTTGAAAAAACCAACGGTGCCACCGCAGTCTTTAACACTGGTATTTTCCAATACCAACAGGCTCTAGCCAACATGCAGTTACAACAGCATACAGCATTTCTCCCACCAGGTAAGGGGTTTGAGTTTATTAATAAATGAATCTGATGATCCCTGTAGAGTGCTACTGGTAGAGCAGACAAGCAACACCCCCAGTTGTTTTTAGCCATAGAGCAGGTGGAAGGTAAGATGGAAACTTGTCTGAGGTATCTCCTATGGTTTTCCTAAAAAACTAAGAATTTTAGCTTAATGAAAGATGGATTAGACATCATTGATGTTTTATATATTTATTTTTGTTTGTGTAATTTGGAATTGAAATAGAGTTCTTTTCTTTTTTTTTCCTCTTTCCTCTACACCGTTATATGTCTGTCAAGCTATTTTATGACCCTTTCCTGCTGTAAGACCCCTTTGCCTTCATGATTCCATAGAGTTCATTTGAATTATATGAAATGACACTTTTCAGTTTTGATTTTATTTTTCAGCCTTTTTGTTTTCAAGGTGGAGAATAAAAAACTGACTTTGTGTTCCAGAGCTCTTAAAAAGTGCTCTTATCAGTACCAATCAGTATATATCACTTAAAATTGTTGCTCCTGAGCTAATATTGAAGTAGCCCTAAGTGCCCAGTGAAGTTTACATTTATTGTTGAGTTATACATTTGTGGTTTCAGTTGATTACAACTTAGTCAAATAAATATACTCTAGAACTATACACAAAGATATATAATTTAAAAACATAAATAATCAGAAAATTAGTTATCTAGAAATTCATTATTTTTGCTCACTCATCATTTACTTCAGAAAAATACATATTACACTTCTTGTAATCTGGAATTCAACTAACCAGAGACTCTAATCTTATTTTGCTCTTTACCTCTTAATCTTTCTAAAAAATTACCATGTGTTAAGAGATTTATTTAATACAATAATTTTATTAATTAAATTGATAAATTTATGACTAGATGTGTATGTCAGAGATCCAGCCCCATTAGTATATTATACTATGTTAACAGTATTTACAGGGCATTACGTTCAAAATGCCATGAGGGAATGTGATAATTTGTTTTTGAATAATGAGAATAAATTATA
Organism: Delphinus delphis; assembly: GCF_949987515.2. NCBI lineage: Eukaryota > Metazoa > Chordata > Mammalia > Artiodactyla > Delphinidae > Delphinus > Delphinus delphis. Next base: position 128,057,469 of record NC_082686.1, read on the forward strand.
GTCACATTAGTTTTTACTGCTAAGCACAACTTTATATACAGCGCATCTTTGAAAACTAGCCATCCGTATGTAGAATATGTAGTAACATTGAATGAACTAGAATATTCCACTAATTGAAATAGCCTGTCCTAGAACCACAGATAAAATGATATTTACTCATGAAATAGTGTCTATCAAGTTGCAGTTTGTCCATTTTAGAACAGAAATTAAATCATGTTGATCTGTAGGGTATTTGTTGCATTCTGAGGGAAAAGTCACGTTTGTTTTAAGTTTTATAAGATTAAAAAATTTCTTCTCAACGTATACAGTTTTTCAGAGATTTCCAGAAATGGATCTTTTTGCTTTAGTATAAATTGCCACGCCCCTGGATTTATGCTGTCTCCAACAGATAATCTATCAATTTTTGTATAGTCAGATCAGTAGACAAAGTTTCAAGGGATTCAAACAAAGTTTCAAAGTTTCAAGTAGGTAACTGCCATAATCTCTTTGAAGAAATTAAAAATTATTTTTGTCAGTTTATTTCATTGAATAAAACATTACTACTAGAAATGACAGTTTCCCTATTTAAAAATCTAAAAATAAAAACAAATCTAACTTCTTCCATAAATTATTTAAAGAAACCTAAAATAATCTGTTTTATCAAATGGGTTTTGCATCAGTTTCTCCAAAAACATTCAAATGACTGAAGATTTTTCTAAATAAGTATAATCATTAATTGCATGATATGCATGACTCTGACTTATGACAATAGTCTCTCCCTGGAATGGTTTTTAGTCTGTGGATAGGATAGAGCAAAAGATGATTAGGTAAGGTCAAGTCAGAGAAAAACAATAAATACCTTCATAAGTCAGAATCATACTTATCTCTCTGTTCTAGAAACTAAGCATTGTTAATTTAAATAAAGTGTGCCACAATATATTGAGATATGCTGAAATTTTTAAGATGCATTTGCATTTTTATGATGAATTTGCATCAGAAATATTCTGTTCTTGATATTTGTAGTCAACATGCTATGAAATTATTGCAATAGTAATATCAAATAAGAGTTATTTGTAACCCAGTTTTAAAGAGCTTAAACTTCAGGTTAACCTTTATTAGTCACATAATCAGAAGTAAGTGCTGCCTCCATCATTCCTTAAAAATATTTTCATTGTCGGGACTTTCCCTGGCGGTCCAGTGGTTTGTACTCCACGCTTCCACTGCAGGGGGCACAGGTTCGATCCCTAGTCAGGGAACTGAGATCCTGCATGCCACGCATTGCGCAGCCAAAAATAAAATTTTCATTGTCATGTACCTGCGTGCCAGTATGGCATTAAAGAGTTAAAATGGATAGCCCATGTATACTTCTGCCAAACCACTTGATCAGACAACCAGAAAGGAAAGAAATCTAAGGCGGAGAATATAAAACCCAGATGCCTTCAGGGCCAGGCAGGAAACGTGAATAAGTGAGCAAGAAATAAAGTAGGAGCTGTGGGGTCTGGGAGGCACTGGAGAGCACAGGCCCAGTCTAAAGGGATCGGTCAATGTTCAGACCTAGCCCTTTGCTGCCTTAGAGGATTGTCTGCCTAGTGGGTATGGTGCACTGCACAATACCCTTTGTGGTTCCATATACGTCAGAGTCTTCGTGAACAAGGGGTGGTTGTGTCTGTTCCTCCCAGGGTTGGTTGTATACAAACTTGTACAACCTAATGCAGTGGCCCTGGTGTCCAGTGTTGCCAGATCTTATGATTTTTTTTTCCAGATATTCTGGACATTTGGAGGTTCATATGTGAAATCTCTCAATTTTGAAATATTTTCAACTCATTTAAGTTTTTAAATATACTTTGAGAACTACAGAAAATCCATCCTACCACAAATTCATATGTCATCTTATGTATAACGCCTGGGAGAAAAAGTCATTTTCCAAAGTCTAGGTTATTCTGCAGACATATAGAAGAATTATATGATCAGAGCATCCTATCTAACCACAGTATTATAATTTGGAAGTTATATTCTGAAGACTTTATTGGAACTGATTAGAAAAAGGAAGTCATTTATTTTTTGCAGTTTAGAGTCTTAGAGCTCTGTAGTCTGTTGCTTCAATCGTAACTTCAGGGACACGCAGGTCTATTTCATTGAAGTTACAATGAAGCATGGTTGGCTAAATCTTTAGAGCAGGTAACTCTGTATACAGAGTAAGTTGCTAGCAAAAGATCAGGGTTCAGTGGCAAACCAGCTAGCTAGCTAAGAAAAATTAGTATATACCGTAACTTTTAAGAACAAACTAGGACTTACGTGGCCTGTACCCATCTATCCATCATCCATCCGTGTATGCATTCATCTATCCATTTATCCATCCATCCTTCTAACCATCTATCTATTCTTCTCTCTCACCCTACCTCCTTCCCTTCCTCTCTTTCTTCTGTTCCTTCCCTGTTTTCCATCCACCTATCCGTCTACTTATCCATTCGTCCATTCACCCATCTTTCCATTCATTCAATCAACCCCATCCCACTGCATCTCCCTGCCACCCACCCCAAGAAAGTTTTCTGGCCTTTTGTTTTTACACCGTCCATCTCACTTAAAGATAAATACAAGTAATTTGGATTAAGTTCACATTGAAGCTTTGGTGGTTTTTTTTTTTTAGATATATAGTCCTCTTTTTTTTAACCTTCACCCTTTAAAACTAAATTCACTATTTATACAGATTATGCATAACCTAGGGTCTACTTATGTTGTAGTTGTAAATTTCACCCCTGAAATTAGAGTGTGTAAGAAATAACACTTTTATTTACATCAGATTTATTTTCCTGAACTGAAATTAAGTCCAATTCTAAACTCCAATTTCACTGTGTTGGATAGAAATATCAGGCGGCGTCACTGGGATTCCAGAACCCCCTCCTCACATCTCCTCTTCTTTCTGTTTCTACTCAAATAGAGGTCCTGTGCAGTCCAATAGTCTCAGACAGGCGACCCATTCTCCATTCCTCAGTCAGCACTGGTCACTGCTGATATCCTCAATGTCCATGTTTACAAGATCTCTTTTTTTTTTTTTTTTGCGGTACGCGAGCCCCTCACTGTTGTGGCCTCTCCCGTTGCGGAGCACAGGCTCCGGACGCGCAGGCTCAGCGGCCATGGCTCACTGGCGCAGCCGCTCCGCGGAATGTGGGATCTTCCCTGACCGGGGCACGAACCCGTGTCCCCTGCATCGGCAGGCGGACTCTCAACCACTGCGCCACCAGGGAAGCCCACAAGATCTCTTGAAGGCAGGTACTCCAGGGCTTCTATGCCTGCCTTGGGTACAAGCATCCTTGCCTGAGCCCCTTAGCCTCCCTCCCTTAGCAGCCCATTCCTTGGAAAGCCTGCTGCCTGCAGGGCTGCTGTGAAAGAACACGCCACATGCCTAACTACCCAGGGACGCTGCACACTGCCCGCCTCCTCTCCAGGGTCTGGAGGAACTTTTCTCTCTGCCCTCCTTCACAGTTTTTGCCTACATGCGATCCTCAGAAGCACATCTCTCTTCTCTCCTGACCTGGCATATTGCCCTCAGTCAGTTTAGGTTTATGATTTCAAAAGACCTAAAAATAAGTTTCCTGTAAACGGCTTCAGCTTCGCCATGCGTGGCAACACTACCAGAAATAAGGAAACAAAAGGCCAAGAAACTTTCCTGAGGGGTTGGAGTGAGAGGGGAGTTGCAGAGGGATGGGGTTGTTTTAACAGAAAGAATAGAAAAACAAAGATTTCCAGCTTATCACTTTCATTATACTTAATGAAATTAATGCAGACGGTTTACCTGAAACTTAGCATAGTGATTACACATCTGGTTTGGAAGTTTAAATACAGCTGTACCACAAGATATAATTTCCCTATACTTTCATTTTTTTCATCTATAAAATGGGGATAATAGTAGTAATTATTTCAGAGTTGTGTTTAAGTGAGTTCTAAACATATTTGATAAAAACATTTTCTTAAAGCACTTTTATAGACAAGTCTAAGAGTCTGGAATAAAGCCTGGAATGTAGTAAGCACTGAGTTTTATTTATTATTTCCCAACTCAGTAGTGCAATAAAATAGAATTCGATTGATTGAATAGAAACAAATAAATTCTATGGAGCTGTTGCTTCTTTAGATATCAATTTTGAGAATAATTCAACTGATTGTGAACTTTTAGTTTGAAATGATGTAAATTATTTTTAGAAGACTTTAAATCAGCTTTATACTTCTATCATAATCTACCTAAATAGGCTTGAATTACCATATCTAAATTCAAACCTCCAACCAAATCTCCATTATAATTCTTTTTCTCTCTACTTCCTTCCTTTCTCCTTGAACTGATTTTACCTACACATACGTCTCATTTGTAACTTACCTTCCTAGTAATTTTTTCTGCACCTTCATACAGATCAATTTAAAATTTTAATATGAATATCATGTAATTAAAGTGTTGCATTCCTCAGAAACACACCATTCTGCTCTGCAAATACCTTTGTAGGGGAAATTCGAAATTGACAAATACATTCACTTAAATGTTGCCTTGTGCTGAAAACTGAAGGAAAAAATTTTAATTGGCTACTTGTACAATCATTATTAATAAATCAACCCATCTGATGTAAAGATGGATATTATGGTCATTTCAAAAGTGATTTTTTGTTTTTGGTAAGTGGGTCCTACAGCATTATGTCTTCATATTCGTGAGTTATTGCACCCTGGCTAGTATTTTCATTGCTGCCTTATGTTTATTTGCTGCAAATCCCTCTCAAAACTGTGTGCATTGGTTATAATGTTAATGAGGAAGATAACTCAAACTGAAATGCAAATCATAAATGCTTTTAGAGTTTTAGAGAGATAGGGTAAATTTGACTCATTTTCAGCATGTGCAGCCTCAATTATGCATGGGATGAAATACAATAGGCAAATTGCAGCATAATAATAAATAATAAATTTAAAACCTATAACCTGTACAGTATTTAAAACGACTGTTTATCAAATTGCACATTCTTTTTCATTCATCTTTTCATCCTCTCTTTCTCAGTCTTCCCACCCCACTATTATAGGATAATGATTTCATAAGATCTAGAGTATTAAATTTTGCTTGCTCTACTGTCTCAAATTACCGTCTTTGTTATTACTGGTTTGTTTTTGTTGTCTTTCACAAGTCTTTGACTCAGTAGTGGTAGCAAATGACAGAGATCTTCAAGCGTCTTAAATAATGCCTATCAATGTAATAGTACTCCACCTGAGAGGATGCCTCCCTAGCTCCATTACCTAGTTTAATCACTGATCATTGTGCCCACCGTCTAATTGTGATAACAGTCTAATTGCAGCTGTTACAAGGATGCCAGTTAAGTAATCTGTGCTTCTCAATGGCAGCTTTGTTTTATAGGGCCATCTCTGACGAGACGAAATTGGCAGATACTTTTCTAACAAATGTTCATCCCAGATGCTGCTAGTATTTAAATAGGATGCACCAAGATTCAGATAGAAACATAAAATCATTTGATATTTTAAAACCTAGAAGTCTAAACTAATCTCATAGAAAGAACAGTAATTCAGTATGTGGGAAAGGGCCCTGTACTTGGTAAAACAAGTTAGATTTTTCAATGTTTATACGTCAAAGAGAACAGGGACTATATACGTAATATTTATTTTAACGTCATGGTGGCGCCATTGTGAACATCAGCGCTAACACCCCATATGCGATGTATATATCTTCGTTATCTCCCATTCAGGGTTTTTACTGAAATCTAATCAACCATTTTTTGGATGTGAAATTTTGTAGAACACTTGCTAGTCCAAGAAGTCCTGAGGGTCTAAACCAGCAGTGAAAACCAGTCAGTTTTCCCAGATACCTACTAAGTAAACCAGTTAGAGACTTATACGAAAGTATATCCCATCTCAATGTTTTCCTTACATTTAAATTCCCAACTAAGGCAATGCAGAAGTTCACTTTCGCTTTATGCATAATTTATTGCTTGGTACCCCTCCAAATAAAATTCCTGTATGAATGATCACAACCCCTTCCATGCCTGTGTTGTTGTCGCTACAGTGAACAGGGAAATAAATAAGACCAAAGGAATGAAAATGAATGTTTTGGTTTCATTACATTGTTAAGTCAGTTTTGTGCGTTGAATTATTTAGCATCTTAATAATAAATTTCCCTAATGATTTAACATGTGCTCAGTTCATAGGTTAAAGTCAGAAATAGCAAAGCTACCAGATGGCTAGTAACCAGATTAAAACAAAACAAACTGCAGTATTATTTTTAAAAGAATTAAGCAGGTTTCAATTTTTTTCAAAATACTTTTATTTGTAGGCAGCAATTAGGAGAAACAACGTGTACCAGCACACAGTTAAACTGGCTTTTATTCTTCACTTGAGACTAGTTCTAATTGATCACTATGCTATTGTATGATTTGATTGTGCTGACAGTTACATGCCACTGTTCCCATAATAACAATTTTTCTTCTTTGTTCAAATGAATTTCCTAATTACACGTGTGATGGGATGTTTTAATTCTTTTCCCTTTTCAAATCCACCTTCCTGTTGCAATGCATGATGGGCAGGCTCAATATTGTGCATGACACCCGCTACAAGTGTTGGTAGGTGCCAGCTTTGTTTCTTGATTATCTTAAACCTATGGTGCACCTCACAGCCCCTCAAAATCCACTGCTAAGTTTAACTTGTATCTATTGGGCAAGTCCATTTCCTTTTTACTAACACCTGTCAATTAAATGCCATTTTCTATTTAATTGACATGGACTCACATAAATGTTTTCTTTACACACAAGTTTCCTTTAGTCACCTTTAGTGGATTTTGATTGGACTATGAGTTCTGGTGTGTAAGAAAAAAAAAAAAACTATCTCATAAAAGTAATATATTGTATATTTTTACAATAGTAAATAAGAAAACATACTTTTATTCAAACAGATAATTGTATATATGAAGTAAATACCTGTATTTTGACTTAGATTTTGAATGTCTGACTATGAACACTATATAAAATTCTTGTTTTTGACTTAGCAAATTAAGCCTGTTTGTGTCAATTTTCTTGATTTGATGGTAACAAGCTTTTTTTCCCCTTTTTTTTCTCTTTCATCCCCCTTCCCCTTCTCTCCTTGGAATGTTGTCCTGCTTTGCGCTGTGATTGCATGTCACTCACTGGTGATGATGCCCCGTCACACGGCTTGTTGCTGTGATAAATACCATGCCCAATTATCTCCTCCATGTTGCCATGGTTTCCATATTGCTACACTCTTCTGTATGTTTGCTTATATGATTTTCCCTCCGAAAGTTCCCATGGTGCACGGTGCTACGCCAGCCACTGTGTCCGCAGCAACAACATCTGCCACAAGTGTTCCCTTCGCTGCAACCGCCACAGCCAACCAGGTTTGCTAATTTACAGCTTTGTTTCTTAAAAACCAACTCTCGTAGGGCTCAGTCCAACAGCCCTGACGCACGTGGATTTCCCACTGAGGTCCGTGGGAGTCGCGTGTCTGTGAGGGCTGTAGAGGGTGCTTTAAGAGCATGGGGTCTCAAAGATACCTCTTGTTGGCCTACACATTCTCTCTGATGAGCGGCAGAATGCTTTTATGCCATTTATAAGTGCTCCAAAGTTGTCGCAGCTCCATTTCTAAAGCTACTAAAATGATATTTACACAAGCAATTCTCAGTTGGGCTCAATCCATCACGCAGGTGTTTCGACCAATCGAAATTATATAGGGTAGTGTATACAGGTGTTGAACTACAATGCGGCACACCTGAAACTTACCATTTTTAAAATACAGGTGATTTTAAGGTTTTTGTTATAAGCATTTGATACATACAATTTCTTAGTTCTTGCCCAAATTCTTCATAAAAAGCAAAATATTTAAATGTGTTACCTATGCCACAAATGACCACTCTTGTAAATAGAGTTTGTTATAAATTCATTATAGTTTTATTCAATAAGCAGATTGCATATTCAAAATAGGTTAAATTTGTGTCCAAGTTTTGATTCTCAATGATTTAAGGGAAAAAATAAAATTCCTAAGTGCTCTTATTTCTGTAACTACTCAGCATAAACGTTGGAGGGTTATGAAGGAAAAAAAAAAGGCATCCAGTACGGCAAATTGAGTCATTCCATGTTCCATACAAGTTTATGGAGTGACAGATACACAGGATATTTTTAAGTGGAAGGAATCTGTTTCAGAAATTTAAACTTTAGGATGTGAGTATTCAAAAGAAATTGATTATTAAAATATTTACATTTTAAAATCTGCATGGATTCAACCAGCGTTTTCTGCTCCTATTTAAAATTATGTTCTAGAAAATACTGGTTGAATCAAAGTCAAATTTATGTAAAGTAGGTTTGGGCTTGAATATATAGATATGTTTGTTATGAACGTAAAGTTCAGTAGGGTTAATAGCATATGAAAAAATCTAGAGGCAAATCAAGTTTCGGATAACCCCCAGACCAAGGTTAAATGTAGCCAAATGATTCTCAGACGAACCAGTATCAGATGGGAATCAACATGTTGCCCCTTTGGGAAAAGAAGAACAATTAAGTACCATCCGAATTCGCAGTTATTGCTATAAGGAGTAGCCACCCTTGTTTCTGTAGCGCACCGTGTACTGTTGCAGAAGAACTATAAGCTATTAGTATAGCCATTAAAAACTTTCAAAAGCAGCATGCCAAAATGGGTGTATTTTAAAGTTTCAGACAAGCTTTAAACATTTCTTGGCAAAGAATCGTTAGTTTTTCCGAAGCTTGTCAAAATAGCCCTGGATTTATGCTCACACATCAGACTCATTTACAAGAATGCTAGATTGTGCATCTGTGGCATGTTAGTAAGTAATCTATGGTAGAAATTTCTTAATGGAGTCAATGCAATCCGTTGATGGTGCAGATTAATGATGTTGAACTCTCTTGTGTGTACCATGTATGACTATAGAATTGCTGGTGTAAGCAGAAGTACAGCAAAGCAAATTTCAACATGCCCTGGCCACCTTGGTTGTAGGGGACACTTTACTTTTTGCATTGTGCTGTGACCATTTCATGCATAATCTTGGGTCTTCGTACTGTTTCACAACCAAAAGAAAGAAAAGGGAATGGATATATATATACACACATATATTATATCTACATATACATACATATGTATATGCCTACAGTACAGTAGCAATGCTGGAAATAGCTGATGCCACAAAATGCAGCCTGCATGCATGCAGAAGTTTATAGCTGGCCCTTCATCTGCATCGATTGGTGTTGAAGGTCCTTGGTATGTTTCGACAGCCCCATCCTTGATGCTTCTACACTGTTGGGTGCAACATCCTGTCCTGCAGCAGCAGGAAAAATGGTATGAGAAGCTTCATTATGCTTGGAGCACATTTTCGTGCCATTTGCCAATGCTGTAGAATTGTGTAAAGATATCATCTGAGAAATGGAAATAAAATAGAGACATAATTAATTTACACTCCAGACTGTGGACTGTAATATGTTGAATTGGTCTAGGACAACTAAATCGAAACAACAACAAAATGCCTTCATGTATGTGATTTTACTGTTCTCCCATCAACCTTGCCGAAATGGGATTCGGGCCATTTTAGAGATGAGGAAACCTAAGCATAGAGTAAGTGCTTTGCTCAAGGTTACACACCGGGAAATGGATCACTAGTGTTAGAACCCGTGCTTTCACTCCTCTGATTGTCTTCGTCTATAGGATAGATGTCATACATCTGTCTCCCAGGATAGCAGTCATACTTCTGGGTTGGAGGAGAATCAGGCTACAAACTGGAAGATCTTGGCTTTTGGGATGATGGAAACAAGTCACCTCTATATTCCTTGTTGTATTTCCTTATTGTATTTTCTCTCAAGTTTTGTAATTCTCTTGCCCATTTAAAATACAATAAAATGTGCAATTAGGATTCAGAAATGGGTTCTGCAGTAGACTTAACACCGTTATCCAGTTCTTTTGAAATACTCCTTTATAATTCTTAGCTGGTACTTTTAACTTGGACAAAAAGTTAGACACCATCAGTTGAATGAAAATGTAGAAACTGGTTGCACAAAAATAGGCAAGACATTTCTTACTTTACTTTTTGGATTACTGAATAACTGAAACCACAGGTGTGTGTGTGTAGGCCAACAAAAAGGGCTTCTTTCAATTACTGCTCTGCATGAATTTTTGATAGTTTTACTTCTCTTCCTAAAAACTGATAACATTTATAGAATAGTATTTAACACAAAGATTTTTAAAAATGAGTTGCTACTTTGGCATTAAGTTTACATTAACTTACTGTTATGTTGACCAGATAAGGACTGTCACCTCACAGCTGAATTTCACTTTTCTTAAAAAATTTAATATTAAAATGTTTTCATCTCTTGGTTGTTGGCTTGCTTGCATGGGTCATTCATTAAATAATTTTTTATTTGCTAGATACCCATAATATCTGCCGAACATCTGACTAGCCACAAGTATGTTACCCAGATGTAGAATTTTCATCACTACACAGTAAGTTCATTGTGTAATATAGAGTGTATATCCGTGGTAGTTTTTTTTTTTTTAAGATAACAGTTGTGTAATGCACTTAAGAAAATTTTATAAAATTTCAAAGAAAGTATTTATATAGAGCTCACAATTTTATCTTAGATGGGTTATGAGGAATTTTATCATGTGAATTCATAATAAATATGTTGATGTCACTTAAATATGTGTAATACTTAGGATATATTAATTTTGTTTTTATTTCATATTAGAAATAAACACAATAGTGAAGAAAAAAGGCAACTTAAAACTAAATAGAAGGCATAGATCAGAGGCTGGCAAACTTTTTCTTGAGAGATGAGATAGTAAAATATTTTTGGCTGTGTGGGCCATAGGGTTTGTGTTACAGCTGCTCCACTCTGCCACTGTCGCACAAAAGCAGCCAGAGACAACGTGTAAACTAAAAGGTGTGCTGTGTCCCAATAAAACTTTATTTACAAAAACAAGCAGCAGGCCAGATTTGGCTCACAGGCAGTAGTTTGCTGATCCCTGGTGTAGGTCAGCATTTATTTTATTCAAAAATTGCTCTGCTAAATCCTAAATGAGAACATGTACCCACTTTACCCCGTGCTTCGCCACACACAGGGTCATTAGAATATGAAGAGTCTGATTTAAATAAATATATTCACACACGGACGTATGTGCACGTGTACACACACACACACAGACACACACACACACACACACACACACACACACACACACATATCTATATATCCAGGTAAACTTTAGGTACTTCAGAATAGTCACCCTGGAGGATCATATAATTCTAAAGATGTTGTCGTTTCTCAAATGATTTGAAAGTCTTTTGGTTTACTTTCAGACACATTGACTTAGATACTTGCAAAGATGACCATTTTTCATCCATAGAGCATATGTTTTATTCAGTATGCATGTGTTCAAGTTATCTACGTGCTCAGAAGTGTATTAAGTATCTATTTTTATATTTAGAAAGAGCCATAATGCTTAAAACTGAGTCTGGTAAATAAGAGGGGTGATCATTCTTTGTTGCTTCCTTTCATTCATTTATCTGTTCATTAACATATTTACAAATGATTTTTTGGTGCTACTGTGTGTTAATTACCAGGTCGAGGAAATAAAAATGAGTAGATGATGAGATAATGATGTAACTTTCAGCACTCTACATTAAAATAAGAGAGGTGTGAACACATTTCTCTTGGAGCAAAGATGAGGGAGCAGCTCTTCCTAACAGAGTCAGAAATTAAGTGAATTTGGACAATCAAGATTGTTACAGAGTGAAGCGAGATGTCACGGCCTTACAGAAGAAGGGACAGAGGTGTTGAGTCAGGAGATGGGGCAGTTCAGAGGCCCTTGAGCATAGCAACAGCTGGTCAAAGGGTGAACCCATGTAGGAGAAGTGTATAGATGAAATCTGAGAGCTGTTTAAGAAAGAAATAGACTCAATCTGAGAAGTACTACCAGAGACATGCTGCAATCCTGAATTAAATGACTGAAACTGATTTTTGTGTTTCGTAAGTTCTCTCAATGCAGTTCTGATAATGTTTATTATTCTGAACAATAGCCACATTTTGAATAAGCACATCGCTTTGTGGTCTGTAGGTTTGGAAATAGAGTTGTCTTTTTGACATGTTAAAAGAAAACTGTTTCAAGCTTTTATAGTCAGTTGGGTGTGTTTGATATGTATATCTGTAACTACGTTCTATTTCTTAGCAATAATCCAGGTTGAAAAAAAATGATAGCAAATGGCCGTAAGTTCATCAATTAGCAAAACAGTGGATTTGTGTGTATTGAAACTTAGGCTCTTTAATGTTCTATTTAACAAATGATTACTCATTTTCATGAGGAGTTACAGTATTTAAACTGGTTTTTGAGTGCAGCAAAATCGTGATTTCTTTCATTCTCTGGGCTGTGTGCTAAAGCATATTTTAATATGTAAAGATTCTCTGGGAACAAATTTCATGTAAAAACTGGAACTCAGTTCACAGGTGCATTGTAATATCAGTTCAACCTTAATTTGTCAGGAGCATAAGGAACAATTTTTATTTTCTTGCCTTTAGTGGGAAAAATCCAAACTTTATCCAAAACAGTCATGTAGAGTATCGTTCTTTTATTTTTTTCCAAACACGTACTGTGCTAATCAAGCACCCAAAGAGAGCAAATTGTGTTTAACAGAATTGTTGCATGGATTTTAATTTCGTGGGCCAAACCATTACTCTTGAAACCTATTAACCTTTAGAAGTAAAATAAGTTGTAAGTTCTGCCCCACAATGACAGTGGTAAAAAGAGCTCTACTACATTATGCCCCTTGATTCGACAAATGTATTTTATACTTTGAGCTTGGTGTTGGGTGATATTTGTTCAGAGTCTACAGTTTTATTAAGCTGTGCATGTCATTTTATTCTCGAAGAAATGATAAACAAATGTAGGTCCTTTGTACTTGTGAAGTGTTTTTTGTTTTTACATGAAGATACAATATACACGTGTTCACTCTTTAAACCAAGAAATAGAGTTTTCATGTTGAATGCATATTGGAAACTGCTGTTAGATATTGGCTGTTTTAACGAAGATTATCTCTTTTTCCCTTGCAGATCATGCTATGGAGGAAAGGACAGTGTGCTTGGTTAGAGTAAAGGACGAGGTCATTAGCCATAGTGTATATACCGTCAAGCAACACACACAAAAACCCCTCAGCCACAAGACATCCGCATATTGCATGTTAACCAGAAGACAAGACAACATGGAAGTCCACTGCACACTGTTGCCTATACACTTTGTACATTTAATTGATATTTGTGCTGAGGTGATATTCCTGTCTAAAAGAACAACATTGTCTTTCTTTTCTAGCACAGAGTGATGCATTCAAATATGCAGACCTAATTAGTTTCCTGTATATTCATGCCATCTTGAAAAGACAGACTATGGTGTAACCATGATTCTATTATGTATTGGTACGTCTGTAGACCAAGATATAATTTTTTAAAAATAAGTTTATTTCTTTCAAGGTTTACAAATAACAAAGGTGCACCTTGTATTTAAAATTGCCATTATAGATGAGAGCGTGCATGCACAGTCATTTTTGTTTAAGAGTAATATTTTTAATGTAGTAGATTTTAAGATGTGGTGAGGGAGGGATCTGACAGAGATGAATGTGCCAAGCAAAACCACAACTGTGTATCTTTTAAAGCACATCATGGCTTTAAGTACCATGTTGTTAAGGATTCTCATGAAGTGCCATAGACTGTACATCAAACTAGAGTATTATTTCTTCAGTGTTATTGTTTTCGGAGCCACATTTTGTTGCTTATTTGCTAGTACTAATCAGTCAAAGGGCACCATTCTTTTTTTTTTCCTTTGTTTTTTTGGAAACCAAAGCTGTCTCAGAAATGGCCGATTTAACTTTACAGTAACAAAATAGACAGCACAATACAAACTCTCTCAATACAGATAAACTCACACATACTGGAGATATATATAATAGATATATATATATAAAATTATTTTAATGCATTGTAGTGTAATATTTATGCATACTATACTGTATAACATGTTATTCAAAAGGGATATGCCATTTCTGAGACACGATAACAAAAAAAAAAGTTGGAGGAAATTATTTTGCTTCTATTTATAGCTCTGTCAAAAGTCAGAAGACTCTAAATGCTTTGCAAAAATGGTTTCACATTTGCTTAAAGGCTTCATCACAGTCACATTTAAAATAGTGACTCTAAACAAAGAAGAAAGCAGCACTCATCAGATGCATGATAAACCAAAATATGAAAATGGGAAATGTTTAATTAACCTAGTCACTGGGTGGGTTAAGTACATGGGTGAATTTTATATGTGATTTGTTTTGTTTTGTTTTGTTCAGATTTACTGCTTATAGCCTTAGAAAGCCTTTTACAAAATTAAAAAAAAAATAGATGTGCATTCAGTTTTTAAGAATGGATTCATCCAAAGGAATTCCTTTTTTGTGGTTTGGATGTTGCAGCTAGTAAAGGATATTTTTGCTCTGTTCAGCAGTTCTAAAAATTGCTGAAGTAGGGGCCAGGTCACTGGTAGTTCTAGTATGGAATGGGAGAAGTGAAAGTTCAGTTCTAGAACTTTCCATACTTCCAAGTTTACTGCAAGTTTTTATGCTTGAGAGAGATGCTTTCTAATATAAGACTGATGTGTTGATTTTACTGATTGTACTGTACATCTATTAAAGCCTTAGATTATTACATTACGGGTTGGAACCCATACCAATGTAATTTCAATCGTGTTAAGAGAGTAATGGTGACTCCATATGTTATTGTAGTTAGTTACATTATAGAATATTACTTATTTTTCTTGTTAAAATGTAGTTTTTCATTTCCTACATTTATTAGATTTCATTTTCTATTAACAATTGAATACCATTTCAGTTTATAGACTCTTGTTTTATTAGATTTTACCGATGAATTTTTCAAAATACAAAAAAAAATTAAAGTAGTTTTTCCTTCATAACATACTCAGTTTTGAATTACATGTAGTGTCATATGAATATTCGTATTATTGTTAACTAAATGATTTATATTTTACTGATTTAATATTAAAGTGTAAGAATGTCAGTCATTGTTAGTTCTTGTCTAGTTTTCATTAAAAGAACAAAGATCTTTTATATGGATATCTTATAAATATATAATCATTGCTAAGTAAGAAGTTAAGTTGTTGCTATCGCAACAATCCTGGCAGACAATTGAGTAATATTTTGATGATTTATTTTGTTTGTAATTAGTTATTATAAGAAGATCTAGATCCTAGATATTAGAATAAAATTTATTTTCTACTGTATCCATTTCAAATGTTAAAGTATTGTTTAATATTTTTGAAATCCCTGAATATCAGGCCTTGTTATAAATAAGCTGCATAATCAATAAATAGAACAAGGGACTTTTTGTTGATAATCCAAATACTCAAAGTTTACGTAATGAGAATTATAGCGTGTGTGCAAACTCTTGAGGGTTGATTATGCTGCAATTTAGCATGTTGGAACGTCTAGAGAGAAGGTTGACTTTTTGCACTTCTGTATATAGTCAAAAGAGAGAAACCTGTATAATAGTAAGATCTTATTTTGAATAAAAACGTCTATAATTACAAGGAGTTTTGTTAAGGCTAATACAATGACAGACTGAGCAAAATTGCTTGCAAAAGTGGCACAGAGTTAGCACTCCATACCCCTTCAAACATGTTGCTTTGCTTTTTGTGGACAGCTTGTAGTTTGCCAGGATTTTTTCAGCTGGAAAGATATGCCATCCTTCCGAGATCTCATGACTGACAAAAACTCCATTGGGCCAAATCTGCCTGAAGATCATTACCAAAACTAGCAGGTACTTCAACCATTAAGGTGAAATCATGGATCAAATATTCCTTACATTTTTCAAAACTACTGCATGTTTAAAACTTCAACAAAACAAAAAAGAGACAGAACTATACTAAGGACATATACTATTCAAATCAGTTTCTGCCAATTTCAGTGGTTTATTGTTCACAAAAAAAAAAAAAGAAAAAAATCTTCAAAACAAGTATTGACTTTCACAAAATTTCAACCATAAACAGGCAAACCAAACAGCACACAGTAGCTATAGTTGTTATGTGATTGTTTTTTAATTGCTGTAGGATCCTGTTCTTTCAGCAGGTGAAAAAGATAAAACACAGTTCAAATTTCATGGTTTTAATTTTCAACTCAGAAGCACTCAAAAAAGCAAATGTGATAGTGGGCACTTGTTTAATGAATTAGTGTATCCAGCCTTCACTCCAGCCGGTTATGGTGTTGCACTTACCAGCAACCCTACGCTTTCATCTGCTGAAAGGACAGATGTGCTTGGTTTTACTATTATGTAATCACAACTTACTTTCTGCTTGTAGTTGCTTAAAATTATGTATTTTGTCTTGGGCTGCAATTTGTTTTATGCTTATTTTATTATTACTGCAGTAGTTGACTTTGCTGTATGGAAAAATAAAGTGAAATTGCCCTAATAAAACTTCTCTTTCTTAAGTATATTTGTGTATCTGAGATTGAAGAGTAAATTATTTTTGTGCGTTTGAAGCATCCATGCATGTCTGTCTTGACGAACATCATGATGTAGAAATTCAATGTAAGGTGTTAACTGATGGCAAGTAAGGCACTGGCTATCTTCCCCACTAGCCTCTCAGACCAAGAGGGAGAATCTGAATCATGATGTATTGCCACCCACTGCCCAGTGTTCTCTGAAAAATCTCATCCTCCTTTCCTCTGACACTTTAAGTGCTGTTAGATAGATTTTAGATGCTGGAGGGGAAAATTCTAAGGGAAAAAAGGAAATTCTCATCAATTCTTTCTGTAAACGAAATTTTATTTGCCTGACTGCCCCAGGAGACTGGCACTGGATATCAGGCAATCTGAGAGAATATTTCAATAAATGCAGTAATGATGACACTTGATTCAGAGGGATACAGGTTTATGCACACACACAGCTGAACCAAGCCATGACATGACTCTTGGTTATGTGTGTGTGCGTGTGTGTGTGTGAGCTTTTTAAATGGTGAATTAAAAATTCTGTTGAAGTAAAGCCTGGTATCCCACATGGCTTTGCATTTTGCAGTTTTCTCGGATAGTCAGTGAAAGCCAGAGTTCCAATGTGAAGAAATTTGCTCATTTGATCATTTAGTGCTACTCTGTGCGACTGTGTCACTTGACATTTATTTGGTCAGAGCCTACAAATTCTCCTTTGTAGGTCAATGCTTGTTTTCCAAAACGTACTGCAATAAAAATAACTGCATTACTTATGATTAATACAGTTCTGTGACTGGCTGAGTTCTGTGGAACACTTCTGTTATTTTCAGTGGACTCAACTACTCAAGGTGCTGCGCCCCAGAGAGTAGCTGCCCTGGGGGAGATTATCTAAAGCAGGGGTTCACAGCCTTTTTGAGTAACAGCAAAACATCTGGCTCCTCTCCAATTAGTGATAGTACTTTTGGGTAACTTTTAACTGAAAAAATACGGTAACAAATAGCAATTGTAACGTTTTTGTTAATCACAACAACATATACAGGCATCTGAAAAACAGTCATTTGAGATACTCATTCTCCAGACAATGCTTATTGTTCAGAAGGAGTTATTACTGCAGGGACCACTAGGGGTCCTCAGCTCACAGGATGGGGCCCTGTCTTAGAAGTCTGGTTTCTTATCTCATTACAGACCCTTGACATTCACGGAGTTTACACCTTGGAATGACCCTGAAGATCAGTGACAATCTAAATTTGACTGAGGCGCACCTTCATACAGGAAATAGTCACTCAACATGGGAGTGAACCTGTAGGACAGTCAGCAACGAGATTTTGCTATTTTTCTACTTTTTTTTTTTTTTTTTTTTTTTTGCGGTACGCGGGCCTCTCACTGTTGTGGCCTCTTCCGTTGCAGAGCACAGGCTCCGGACGCGCAGGCTCAGTGGCCATGGCTCACGGGCCCAGCTGCTCCGCGGCATGTGGGATCTTCCCGGACCGGGGCACGAACCCGTGTCCCCTGCATCGGCAGGCGGACTCTCAACCACTGCGCCACCAGGGAAGCCCTTTCTACTTGTTTTTACTCCACTCACTGATGAGTCTGAGGCAGTCACTTTACTATTTGAGACAGTCTATATGTTCTGGAGAAAAATTATAATGTTCAAGATTTGGAAACTTATTACAGCCTAGAACACATCCACTTTAATGTTCAAAGTCCGCGTATTAATATGAAGGGATACAAAATGCGAAAGTTGGAGAATTAAATGTTAAAGGATTTGTTTTGACTTTTCTTGACCTTTCAAAAACACTGAACCTCCCTGAAGTGACTAGAAAGTGGCCTTGTGCTACGGCTGGCCTCAGCCCAGCCTCCAGCATACGGCCCTCGCTATGGTTGGTCCCAGCTATGCAGCACTTGGGGTGGGCAGTAAATAAATCTGAAGCTACCCTCAGGCTGTAGCTGTGTGAGGCCACACCGGGCCACAGCTTACAACTCCAGACTTATGAGTTGGACTCTAGGTTCTCAAAGGGCCCTGTGTGTTCTGAACTCCCGAAGAGCAAAATCTAGATGTGTGCTGGGGCCGATGGGGGCCCAGGGCTGGAGAACTCGCCTTCCTCCAAGCCCTGTAGCCAAACTCCCTCAGAGCTGGCACTTGCCCCGGACACCTGGCATCCTCAACTGCCCTGTCCTACCCTTTGCCTGTCCTCCACCAGGGGGCTGAGGCAACCAAGGGGGTCAGAGCTACTCCTTTTTGTCTTAGGAAGCAGCCCCCTCGGTTCTCTTCCTTTTTTGTCGTATGAGCTTTTTCTTTATTCATGGGATATTTTTCTTTTGCTAATTAAATGTTGGGGGAAAAAATATAGCCTGCCCTTGAGTGTACCATTTTAGGAGAAAAGAGCAGTGGCAGATTAGAACACAGACAAAATCTGTTACTATTAGTGACCTATTTCGGTTTTTCAGAAAAAATTTACTGAAGCAAGTGCGGTCAGTTTCTTTCTCCCTCACTGGGTTTCATAATGACAAGACAGAATTTCTAACAGGTAGAGAATAAACCTGAAGGTTCGTCCATGGTGGTGGGGGGCCACCGGGTTGTTATGTGAATTCTGACTGCTGTCGGTCACAGGTGCCTCTTGGTGGAGCCTGGGCTGTTGAATCCCTGCCCTTGGAATTTAGCAGAGCCTGGTGGCTGCGTTCAACTGCGGCTTCAGGTGGGCTTGTATGATTCCACTGCAAAGGGCACAATTTCACTGGAGGGAAATTTTAACTATTGCAACCACTGCATGTGCTGAGGTCATGAATTCATCTAGGAAATAAAAAAGCATAGAACACTTCCATAGAAGTGTTCCACATCTGGATGAGTCCTCAGACCCCCAAGTGCCTCGCTTATTAAATCTGTTCTGACACTAGATATACAGTTGCTATAGGGGAATTAAATAATGAAATATACCCCCCAAGCTATAGCTGAAAGGCAATTGCTTGGACCAGGGTAGCTGTGACCGAAATTACCCATGCAGACAGGATCCATTCACAGGAGAACACCGTGTTCACAAGGGGTGTAGAAATAGTGGTGGTGGTGCCTTTCAAGGTCTGGA
The DNA here is from genome assembly GCF_949987515.2 of Delphinus delphis. Classification (NCBI taxonomy): domain Eukaryota; kingdom Metazoa; phylum Chordata; class Mammalia; order Artiodactyla; family Delphinidae; genus Delphinus; species Delphinus delphis. The sequence goes on from NC_082686.1 coordinate 128,077,044, forward strand.
CCGCAGTCTGCAGAAGAAGTCCATGCTTGAACTTAAATGTAAAGCAATGCCGTGCCAAAGAACCAGAAAGTTAGCCAAGCAGATCTCCAAAATCTATTTAGAACAGCACACAGTACACTAGTCTAGAAAAGAGTATTATAAGTCTCTTGACTAAAGTCTTATGGTGAGAGACCCCTGAAGTCGCATAATATAACAGGACTTTAGGTTTCGGATGAAAGTAGAAGGACATCTGAGGAGCTTGACTTTAGGTTTTGGATGAAAGCAGAAAGACATCTGAGGAACTAGAAGCCTGCAGCAGAGGCTGAACAAAAGAAGCCTTTGTAATGGACAACTAGCAAATTAACAGTCGAAATCTGGACACGGTGAATGGGGCTTCAGTAACAGGAAGAACGTCAGCACTTGCCCTGCTTTTTGGCACTGGGAGGCACTGCCTCTTCCTTTCACAAATGCAACCAATTCCCAGATGTGGGCTTAGGTGGACTCTGAAGATAGATAGAAGCAGTAATATCTGGAGGGTTAAGGAATGAGACAGAGAGAAGGGCACTTTTGACAACCTTGTGCATGTTAGCGGTGGGTACTACCCAGGGCCACCAACAACACAGTTGCTAGTCAAACCACAGGAAAAGAGTATAACCTCCTGAAATGATTATTGTTAAGACATGCATTGGAAGCTTCCTTAAACTCATAAAAATCAAAGCTACTCATTAGAAATGGCATTAAAGCACTGGGGGAGGCACTGCAAGTGGTTAAGATCAAGGGTTCTGCAATCAGTCCACCTGGACTCATGTCTCAAGTTTTCAGTTCTTTGACCTTGGCGGAGCCACATCACCTCTCTGGGACTCAAGTTTCCACCTTCGTAAGGTAGAAAGAGCAATGAGAATATTTACCTTGCAGGGTTGCTGAATGGTTTCCAGACTGAATTACCTGGGGCATCATTAAAAAAGTATTGATGCTTGGTCCCTTCCACCAGACATTCTGATGTAATTGCTATGGAGGCAACTACTGGGTTAATGTATATAAAATGCTTAGAACAGTGCCTGGCATACAGCAAGAAATGGATACATGGTAACAATGATTGCTATTTTATCATTATCCATTTTTCAAATGACTCCACGTAATCTTTAATTTTCATCCTAGTTCTTAGGTTACACATCCCTTTCAAAGCAGCCATGGACATACTCCATTTGTGTCATCTCTAATTCTATCTTTCCTGTTCAGAAGTGAAACTCTATCTTCCTGTTATTTACCACCACAACAGGTCCTGCTCATTGTTGCAAATACAGCAAACATTTCAGAACTAGAATCAAGTGCTTTCTGACTCACTGAATATTTTAAATTCATGAGCCAGCATGATATGATCACAGACCATACTTAACCATGTCAATTTGAAAGCGACCCTTTAGATGTACCTAAACTCAACTATTGGAATTCCCCCTTTACTTAAATCAAGATCAAATCATAGAATGGATGCCTTAATGATCATGAAAACTATGTCATTAATATATTTAAAGTGTTTTATTATATTTATCAAAATATTTCTAATTACATTTGAGTGGCACTACTATATTTATCATATTTCATCATAGGTTTAGTTTAGATGCTTAAATTAGCACTGACTCGGCTCCATAAACACACATAAGAATCTAGCCAGAATTGGGAGATTGGGATTGACATATATACACTAATATATATAAAATGGATAACTAATAAGAACTTGCTGTATAAAAAAATAAAATTCAAAAACAAACAAACAAAAGAATCTAGCCAGGCACCATGCTGGGCTTGAGCTGCAAGGTTAAAAGGCAAGAACCTCACAGGGCAATGACTAAAACAAGACGTATAGGCCACTGCATACACACGGAGCTAGTATTTCCTACCTCCCACTCCTGCTCCAAGCCCTTAACTGAACCACAAAATAGATTAGAATAGGTTAAATGAAAACCACCCTCTCTTCTCGAATACAATACTATGACTACTCTGTTCATTATCCAACTCATTTTATCCTTAAAAAGTAACCTGAGAGGCGGAGGGGAAGATGGCAGAAGAGTAAGACGCGGAGACCACCTTCTTCCCCACAGATACACCAGAAATACATCTACACGTGGAACAACAACTACACAACACCTACTGAATGCTGGCAGAAGACCTCAGACCTCCCAAAAGGCAAGAAACTCCCCCACGTACCTGGGCAGGGCAAAAGGAAAAAGAATAAACAGAGACAAAAGAATAGGGACGGGACCTGCACCAGTGCGAGGGAGCTGTGAAGGAGGAAAGGTTTCCACACACTAGGAAGCCCCTTCACGGGCGGAGACTGCGGGTGGCGGAGGGGGATAGCTTCGGACCCGTGGAGGAGAGCGCAGCAACAGGGGTGTGGAGGGCAAAGCGGAGAGATTCCCGCACAGAGGATTTGTGCCGACCGGCACTCACCAGCCCGAGAGGCTTGTCTGCTCACCCGCCGGGGCGGGCGGGGCTTCGAGCTGAGGCTCGGGCTTTGGTCGGAGCGCAGGGAGAGGACTGGGGTTGGCAGCGTGAACACAGCCTGAAGGGGTTAGTGCACCACGGCTAGCCGGGAGGCAGTCCTAGCTTGGAGGGAGTCCGGAGAAAAGTCTGGACCTGCCGAAGAGGCAAGAGACTTTTTCTTCCCTCTTTGTTTCCTGGTGCACGAGGAGAGGGGATTAAGAACCCTGCTTAAAAGAGCTCCAGAGACGGGCGTGAGCCGCTGCCAAAAGCGCGGACCCCAGAGACGGGTGCAAGACGCGGCTAAAAGCGCAGACCCCAGAGACGGGCGGGAGACGCTAAGGCTGCTGGTGCTGCCACCAAGGGGCCTGTGTGCGAGCACAGGTCACTATCCACACCTCCCTTCCGGAGAGCCTGTGCAGCCTGCCACAGCCAGGGTCCCGGGATCCAGGGACAACTTCCCCGGGAGAACGCACGGCGCGCCTCAGGCTGCTGCAACGTCATGTCGGCCTCTGCCGCCGCAGGCTTGCCCCGTACTCCGCGCACCTCTCTCCCCTGGCCTGAGTGAGCCAGAGCCCCCAAATCAGCGGCTCCTTTAACCTCGTCCTGTCTGAGCGAAGAACAGACGCCCTCCGGCGACCTACACGCAGAGGCGGGGCCAAATCCAAAGCTGAGCCCCGGGAACTGTGCGAACAAAGAAGAGAAAGGGAAATCTCTCCCAGCAGCCTCAGAAGCAGCGGATTAAAGCTCCACAATCAACTTGATGTACCCTGCATGTGTGGAATACATGAATAGACACCGAATCATCCCAAATAGAGGAGGTGGACTTTGAGAGCAAGATTTATGATTTTTTCCCCTTTTCCTCTATTTGTGAATGTGTATGTGTATGCTTCTGTGTGAGATTTTGTCTGTATAGCTTTGCTTCCACCATTTGTCCTAGGGTTCTATCCGTCCGTTTTTTTTTTCTTAATAATTATTTTTTAATTTAATAACTTTATTATATTTTACCTTATCTTCTTTCTTTCTTTCCTTGCTTCCCTCCTTCCTTCATTCCTCACAGCGTCCCTCCCTCCCTCCTTTCTTTCCTTCCTTCTTTCCTTCTTTTCTTCTTTCTTTCTTTCTTCCTTCCTGCCTTCCCTTCTTTCTTCTTTTTTTCTTTCTTTCTTTCTTCCTACTTCTACTAATTCTCTCTACTTTTTCTCCCTTTTATTCTGAGCCGTGTGGATGAAAGGCTCTTGGTGCTGCAGCCAGGAGTCAGTGCTGTGCCTCTGAGGTGGGAGAGCCAAATTCAGGCCACTGGTCAACAAGAGACCTCCCAGCTCCACATAATATCAAACGGTGAAAATCTCCCAGAGATCTCCATCTCAACACCAGCACCGAACTTCACTCAATGACCAGCAAGCTACAGTGCTGGACACCCTATGCCAAACAACTAGCGAGACAGGAACACAACCCCACCCATTAGCAGAGAGGCTGCCTAAAATCATAATAAGTCCACAGACACCCCAAAACACACCACCAGACATGGACCTGCCCACCAGAGAGACAAGATCCAGCCTCATCCACCAGAACACAGGCACTAGTCCCCTCCACCAGGAAGCTGACACAACCCACTGAACCAACCTTAGCCACTGGGGACAGACACCAAAAACAACGGGAACTACGAACCTGCAGCCTGCAAAAAGGGGACCCCAAACACAGTAAGATAAGCAAAATGAGAAGACAGAAAAACACACAGCAGATGAAGGAGCAAGATAAAAACCCACCAGACCTAACAAATGAAGAGGAAATAGGCAGTCTACCTGAAAAACAATTCAGAATAATGATAGTAAAGATGATGCAAAATCTTGGAAATAGAATAGACAAAATGCAAGAAACATTTAACAAGGACCTAGAAGAACTAAAGATGAAACAAACAATGATGAACAACACAATAAATGAAATGAAAAATACTCTAGATGGGATCAATAGCAGAATAACTGAGGCAGAAGAACGGATAAGTGACCTGGAAGATAAAATAGTGGAAATAACTACTGCAGAGCAGAATAAAGAAAAAAGAATGAAAAGAACTGAGGACAGTCTCAGAGACGTCTGGGACAACATTAAACACACCAACAGTAGAATTAGAGGGGTTCCAGAAGGAGAAGAGAAAAAGAAAGGGACTGAGAATATATTTGAAGAGATTATAGTTGAAAACTTCCCTAATATGGGAAAGGAAATAGTTAATCAAGTCCAGGAAGCACAGAGAGTTCCATACAGGATAAATCCAAGGAGAAATACGCCAAGGCACATATTAGTCAAACTGTCAAAAATTAAATACAAAGAAAACATATTAAAGGCAGCAAGGGAAAAACAACAAATAACACACAAGGGAATCGCCATAAGGTTAACAGCTGATCTCTCAGCAGAAACTCTGCAAGCCAGAAGGGACTGGCAGGACATACTGAAAGTGATGAAGGAGAAAAACCTGCAACCAAGATTACTCTACCCAGCAAGGATCTCATTCAGAGTTGATGGAGAAATTAAAACCTTTACAGACAAGCAAAAGCTCAGAGAGTTCAGCATCACCAAACCAGCTTTATAACAAATGCTAAAGGAACTTCTCTAGGCAAGAAACACAAGAGAAGGAAAAGACCTATAGTAACGAACCCAAAACAATTTAGAAAATGGGAATAGGAACATAAATATCGGTAACTATCTTAAATGTAAATGGACTAAATGCTCCCACCAAAAGACACAGATTGTCTGAATGGATACAAAAACAAGACCCATATATTTGCTGTCTACAAGAGACCACTTCAGACCTAGAAACACATACAGACTGAAAGTAAGGGGATGGAAGAAGATATTCCAATCAAATGGAAACCAAAAGAAAGCTGGAGTAGCAATTCTCGTATCAGACAAAATAGACTTTAAAATAAAGACTATTAGAAGAGACAAAGAAGGACACTACATAAGGATCAAGGGATCAATCCAAGAAGAAGATATAACAATTGTAAATATTTATGCACCCAACATAGGAGCACCTCAATACATAAGGCAAATACTAACAGCCATAAAAGGGGAGATCCACAGTAACACATTCATAGTAGGGGACTTTAACACCCCACTTTCACCAATGGACAGATCATCCAAAATGAAAATAAATAAGGACACACAAGCTTTAAATGATACATTAAACAAGTTGGACTTAATTGATATTTATAGGACACTCCTTCCAAAAACAACAAAATACACATTTTTCTCAAGTGCTCATGGAACATTCTCCAGGACAGATCATATCTTGGGTCACAAATCAAGCCTTGGTAAATTTAAGAAAATTGAAATTGTATCAAGTATCTTTTCCGACCACAATGCTATGAGACTAGATATCAATTACAGGAAAAGATCTGTAAAAAATACCAACACATGGAGGCTAAACAATACACTACTTAATAACGAAGTGATCACTGAAGAAATCAAAGAGGAAATTTACAAATACCAAGAAACAAATGACAATGGAGACATGATGACCCAAAACCTATGGGATGCAGCAAAAGCAGTTGTAAGAGGGAAGTTTATAGCAATATAAGTCCACCTTAAGAAACAGGAAACATCTCGAATAAACAACCTAACCTTGCACCTAAAGCAATTAGAGAAAGAAGAACAAAAAACCCCCAAAGTTAGCAGAAGGAAAGAAATCATAAAAATCAGATCAGAAATAAATGAAAAAGAAATGAAGGAAACAATAGCAAAGATCAATAAAACTAAAAGCTGGTTCTTTGAGAAGATAAACAAAATTGATAAACCATTAGCCAGACTCATCAAAAAAAAAAGGGAGAAGACTTAAATCAATAGAATTAGAAATGAAAACGGAGAAGTAACAACTGACACTGCAGAAATACAAAAGACCATGAGAGATTACTACAAGCAACTCTATGCCAATAAAATGGACAACCTGGAAGAAATGGACAAATGCTTCTAAATGCACAACCTGCCAAGACTGAATCAGGAAGAAACAGAAAATATGAACAGACCGATCACAAGCACTGAAATTGAAACTGTGATTTAAAATCTTCCAAAAAACAAAAGCCCAGGACCAGATGGCTTCACAGGCGAAGTCTATCAAACATTTAGAGAAGAGCTAACACCTATCCTTCTCAAACTCTTCCAAAATATAGCAGAGGGAGGAACACTCCCAAACTCCTTCTACGAGGCCACCATCACCTTGATACCAAAACCAGACAAGGATGTCACAAAGAAAGAAAACTATAGGCCAATATCACTGATGAACATAGATGCAAAAATCCTCAACAAAATACTAGCAAACAGAATACAGCAGCACATTAAAAGGATCATACACCATGATCAAGTGGGGTTTATTCCAGGAATGCAAGAATTCTTCAATATACACAAATCAATCAATGTGATAAACCATATTAACAAACTGAAGGAGAAAAACCATATGATCATCTCCATAGATGCAGAGAAAGATTTCAACAAAATTCAACACCCATTTATGATAAAAACCCTGCAGAAAGTAGGCATAGAGGGAAGTTTCCTCAACATAATAAAGGCCATATATGACAAACCCACAGCCAACATCATCCTCAATGGTGAAAAACTGAAACCATTTCCACTAAGATCAGCAACAAGACAAGATTGCCCACTCTCACCACTCTTATTCAATATAGTTTTGGAAGTTTTAGCCACAGCAATCAGAGAAGAAAAGGAAATAAAAGGAATCCAAATCGGAAAAGAAGAAGTCAAGCTGTCACTGTTTGCAGATGACATGATACTATACATAGAGAATCCTAAAGATGCTACCAGAAAACTACTAGAGCTAATCAATGTAGTAAAGTAGCAGGATACAAAATTAATGCACAGAAATCTCTTGCATTCCTACACACTAATGATGAAAAATCTGAAAGTGAAATCAAGAAAACACTCCCATTTACCATTACAACAAAAAGAATAAAATATCTAGGAATAAACCTACCTAAGGAGACAAAAGACCTGTATGCAGAAAATTATAAGACACTGAAGAAAGAAATTAAAGATGATACAAATAGATGGAGAGATATACCATGTTCTTGGATTGGAAGAATCAACATTGTGAAAATGACTCCACTACCCAAAGCAATCTACAGATTCAATGCAATCCCCATCAAACTACCACTGGCATTTTTCACAGAATTAGAACAAAAAATTTCACAATTTGTATGGAAACACAAAAGACCCCGAATAGCCAAAGCAATCTTGAGAATGAAAAACGGAGCTAGAGCAATCAGGCTCCCTGACTTCAGACTATACTACAAAGCTACAGTAATCAAGACAGTATGGTACTGGCACAAAAAAAGAAATATAGATCAATGGAACAGGATAGAAAGCCCAGAGATAAACCCATGCACATTTGGTCACCTTATCTTTGATAAAAGAGGCAGGAATGTACAGTGGAGAAGGGACAGCCTCTTCAATAAGTGGTGCTGGGAAAACTGGACAGGTACATGTAAAAGTATGAGATTAGAGCACTCCCTAACACCATACATAAAAATAAGCTCAAACTGGATTAAAGACCTAAATGTAAGGCCAGAAACTATCAAACTATTAGAGGAAAACATAGGCAGAACACTCTATGACATAAATCACAGCAAGATCCTTTTTGACCCACTTCCTAGAGAAATGGAAATAAAAATAAACAAATGGGACCTAATGAAACTTCAAAGCTTTTGCACAGCAAAGGAAGCCATAAACAAGACCAAAAGACAACCCTCAGAATGGGAGAAAATATTTGCAAATGAAGCAACTGACAAAGGATTAATTTCCAAAATTTACAAGCAGCTCATGCAGCTCAATAACAAAAAACCAAACAACCCAATCCAAAAATGGGCAGAAGACCTAAATAGACATTTCTCCAAAGAAGATATACAGACTGCCAACAAACACATGAAAGAATGCTCAACATCATTAATCATTAGGGAAATGCAAATCAAAACTACAATGAGATATCATCTCACACCAGTCAGAATGGCCATCATCAAAAAATCTAGAAACAATAAATGCTGGAGAGGGTGTGGAGAAAAGGGAACACTCCTGCACTGCTGGTGGGAATGTGAATTGGTACAGCCACTGTGGAGAACAGTATGGAGGTTCCTTAAAAAACTACAAATAAAAAAAAAAAAAAAAACACAAAACTACAAATAGAACTACCATATGACCCAGCAATCCCACTACTGGGCATATACCCTGAGAAAATCATAATTCAAAAATAGTCATGTACCAAAATGTTCATTGCAGCTCTATTTACAATAGCCCGGAGATGGAAACAACCTAAGTGCCCATCATCGGACAAATGGATAAAGAAGATGTGGCACATATATACAATGGAATATTACTCAGCCATAAAAAGAAACGAAATTGAGCTATTTGTAATGAGGTGGATGGACCTAGAGTCTGTCATACAGAGTGAAGTAAGTCAGAAAGAGAAAGACAAATACTGTATGCTAACACATATATATGGAATTTAAAAAAAAAATGTCATGAAGAACCTAGGGGTAAGACAGGAATAAAGACACAGACCTACTGGAGAACAGACTTGAGGATATGGGGAGAGGGAAGCGTGAGCTGTGACAAAGTGAGAGAGAGGCATGGACATATACACATTACCAAACGTAAGGTAGATAGCTAGTGGGAAGCAGCTGCATAGCGCAGGGATATCAGCTCGGTGCTTTGTGACTGCCTGGAGGGGTGGGATAGAGAGGGTGGGAGGGAGGGAGACGCAAGAGGGAAGAGATATGGGAACATATGTATATGTATAACTGATTCACTTTGTTATAAAGCAGAAACTAACACACCTTGTAAAGCAATTATACCCCAATAAAGATGTTTAAAAAAAAGTAATCTGAGTATTGAAAAAATATTTATGAGTTAATATGTTCACTGTAGCATTTTTTCATAATATTAAAAACCAAGAGCAGTCTTTGTTTCAGTATTTAGGAAATGACTAAGTAAAGTATTAGGGAGTGTTTTGTATTTAAAAAGGATTTTTTCAAAAATGATTTGGTCACACAGGAAAGTAACTTTAGTGGTAGGATTATAGGATTATTATTTTTAAATTTTCTGGGTTTTCAAATTTTCTAAGCGTTTTAGTAAACATTTATTGCTTTTCATTTAAATTGCTTCATATTTTTTCCTTTACTGTTTACGATAAATTCATTTAAATTGTTTCTTAGAGCAGGCACCCATTTGAGTTGGTTTGCCAAATTCAGAGTATTAAAATGTGTTATCTAAAACATGCACTTATCTATCACTGTTAGTTGAAAATTGTATAAAATATCTTGCTGAATCAGTGAAATATGTATGTTATTTTAGGGAAGACTCTTAGTATAATCTTGTATAATCTTTGGTCTTAATTCTCCAAGATTATAACTAGTTTCTGAGTGATTATATCATTCACTATTTACATTTTATTTATGGCACAAATTTCTATTTTAAACCCATCAATCAATTTATTTAGGTGTTTTCCTCACCTTCCCTGTCCTCAGAATACTCTAAATCATCAAAATTGTTTCATATATATTTATTATAATTTAGTGGAAAAGACAAGTAAGTGTGCGGAACATACCTTAGGAAGATTTGCTAGCAAGGTAAGTATACTAAGCTGGGAGATGAGGGCAAAGTACTCTCCAAGGAGGTGACATTGGAGCAGAGACCTGAATGGAGTAAGGCAGCATCCTCTTACCTTGGAGGCATATCCTTTCCAGCCATCTCTCCTATTGAATGCTGACTCATCCTTTCTGCTTAATTAGATGCCACTTCCTTTAGAAGCATTCTTCTCTTCCTTTCTGACAACATGAAAGACACATTAGTTATTTCTTGCTTTACTTTCTCAGGGCTGATTGCTTTTACCTCCACTTCAGTACTTACTCTTCCTGATATTACAGGAAGACTATCACAACTTGGAATCTGCCCAAAGAAAGGCATTTTCTCACCAGGATTAGCCAGCCAGTCTTACTCATCTGTGTGTGGCATTCAGTGCCTAGCACTAGCTTTGTATTTAGGAGGTGCTGGTTGAAGGTTTGTTTACTTGAATTTTAATTAAATGTATCTCCTATCCTCGCTGAACATGCAGATCAGGAACATTCTACCTAACTCTGCTTTTCAGGTCATGAAAACAATGCAACCACTGAATATCTAGAAAGATTGATGGCATTTCAATGTCTTCCATTGTTTGAAAAATTGTCTGGAGAAATGAGCTGGTATTTCCCAGCCCACAGCCCACTCTAAACTCCTTGAACTGTTCCACTAAAGAGAGTAATTTAGAATGTGTTTGTTTAAAGCTTTCCTCCCTCCTTGAATACAAAAATGTGATTACCTAACTCATTACCTATGGAGAGGAGACTGTAGGAAGTAATATTCTGGTAGGGTGGGATAGCTTATGAGCATACTCTGATAAGGGATCTTGGTGAAAGAGAGAACATACATTTATAGTCTTTGTACACCCTTTAAAATATTTCTAACTGAGAGTCTGTTGCCTTGCATGCAGATGCCTTTCCCTATCATCCGCAGAACGGTTTTTATTTATGTATTTGTTTCTTTTCCCAGGCATCTCAAGCCTGTGTTAATTAGCAACAACAGGGGCACATAGGAGGAACATAAGCCATTTGCTTGTGAACAAGTTATAAGAATTGCAGTGGAAATTGATTTGTACAGAATATACACCTCCAGCCTGAATACTCTTTAATATATTTATCTTGTTTTAATTAGTTGGCTCTTTTTCTTCCTCCCTCTTCCCTCTACATTATTTCACAAGGCACTGAACTCCGATCACTATTTTTGTTGCTCTCAGCTCCCAGCAGAACCCTCCTTATGAAAAGGTGTAGTGAACAATTATTTCATCTGATGTGACTTAAAAGGGTCTGGGAAGCTGCTTCATTCCCCTACAATTTTCCCACCTTTTCACTTTTAATTACCAACCCCCGAATAAGAGATAAAATTTTTCATTCCATAGTTAATGATGATTTAAATACTTTAGAGACTTTGTGGGAAAAATGACTTAAATTCATGTTACTTTCTTTCTTTCCTCTCTCTCTCACATCCTTTCTTCATCTTTTTTTCCCCTGTTCTTTCTTTTGTAAGAATTTAGAGAATGCTAATCTGTGTCCTGTTCTGTGATAGTCACTGAGGACAATACAATTAATCTGAATCAGTCTCCATGCTCAAAGACCCCAAAGAAGAGTTGGCAGGATATTTGTGCCAACAAAACGCTGCAGTTCAAACTGATGATTGATACACTAGAGGACTATGCAGACTGCTATGGGAAAGGAGAGGGCAAGGTCGCTGATCTCTAAGGAGCAATGGTAGAGAAGGAGCCCAGAAGATGAGTCTATGGAACACTAACTTCCCCAATTTTCCAGTTTTCCCACTGTCTAAAAAGTGCCCCTCTCTACAAGCTCTATCATGCTCGTGAGATACAGAAGAATACTACGATTTGCCTTCTGTAATTGCACAATACCCAAACCTTCAGTGTGTTGAGTCCAAAATGTGACCCCCTACGTTTTGGCCCCAGCAAATGATACTGTTCCTTTAACTTGAATTGATTGATGTGTTGGCATAAATGTGGATGGATATCTCTTTAATTCTCTGATTTGCCAATATCAAGTGCATACCCACCACAGGCGTGGGTAAACGTGATAATATTTTTAAAATACATGTAAGAGAAATTATTTAAATGCTTAACTCTTTGCATTTTTCCAAAACTCTGAAAGGCAGGCTTGATTATGTCTTATTTCAAATATGAATGGGTGAAAGAGTAAACCAGCTCTCCACAAAATTCAAACATCAATTCAGTCATTAGTCTCAACAATTTATTTATTCTTCTTTATTTCTCTAATGTTCTTATCTTAGAAAATGGATTGGGTTTGATTTAATCTTATTTTCCTTCTCTGGCTCACCCTCTGTTGGAAGTTCCCATAATCCTAAAATGATGAAAACTCTGGGCAGCCGCAGCTTTACCTGTGTCAGTCCCCGAATTACAAATAACGTGTCCTCTAATAACTGCAAAACACTTGCACAGACGAATCAATTATTTCGTACTTTAAGAGTTTCTCAGGATGGTAAAGTAACGAAATACAAGGGTTTAACATTTTCAATTAAAAAACCAAATATTTACCCAATGATTCCTCTAGGCTAAGCATGTGCTAGCACTGAGCACATGGAGACGAACGAGTGAGGCACTATTCCCGCCCTGATGGAGGACCGTTCAGTTGGGGAGAAAGGTACAAAGGCAGTAACGTAAGACCTAGGAACATTTAAGGCATAGGGCGATTGGTGGCATCAGGCACAAAATCTAGCTTGGGGTGTTCTGGGAAGTTCTCTCGGGGAGGTGTCAAGAGATGAGCCATTGCATCTAGGCAAAGAGGCTGGAAGAACATCCCAGGCAGAAAAGGCCACCTTAGCTAAGGCACAGAGGAGATAAGACAAGGCATGAGTTGAAAGGCTTCAACAGACCTGAAGTCATTATCACATGAAATGTGAACAGAGACAATGGGAAAGCTGGAGAGATAGGCCGGAATGGGGTCGTAGAAACCTCAGTAAAGTGTTTCTACTTTCAGAGTGCAGTTATGGACAGACGGCGCATTCTGGTTGCCACTGGCAGAAGATTTGGGAAGGCAAAACTAGCAACAGGAAAACCAGCTATTGGCGATGAGACATCATGATGGTTAGAATTAAGATAATGAATTCTTAGGGCCTTCTAGAAAACAGATGCCCAGGTGGATGGGGTCGGGGTAGGAATTGTGTCTGGAGGATTGAGGGTCCCTTCCCTCCAAGCTGGACGTGAGGTTCTGCTCTGCTTCACTTTCCTCCTATAGGGTCTCAGTCCCTTCTGCGCTCTGGACCAGGGGATCCCCAAACTTTACTGCCTCCAAACTGGAGGAGGGAGTCAGGTCAGAGAGAGCAGTGGACAGGGAGCCTGGGAGAGTTAGGGAGCATGGGGTGGGGTCCATAGTGCAAGGAGGCGGTGGCAGGTGGCAGCCACCTGGGCAGTCAGTTCCTGGCAGCGATGACCACAGAGAGAGCCACGCCCCCAAGGGCAACAGCATTCCCCCCAAAAAGCCTCCTGCATGGGATGGACCAGGCCCCCTTGGCAGGATACTTGGTAGTCAGCTGTGTGGGGTTGCCCAGCATTTCTGGGTATAGGGTGGTCTCTGTGCTCTGCTGGTTGGCGTGCTTCCTCACTAGCTTTGAGAGCTTGGTGTGGATGGTCTTGTTGGAAGATTCCAGCTTCAGGGCTGCCCTCAGGAAGAGGACGGCCTCGCTGTACTCACCTTGCTGGGCTTGCAGAAGAGTGCCTTGATGTCGCCTGGCAGGTGCTGGAGCAGGAAGCTGCAGGTGCACAGGACTGCACAGTGGTCCAACTTCGGCTGCAAGGCTGCCAGGTTGTTCTGACACTTCTAGAAATTTCTAAGAAAAAAGAAATTTCCATTAGGAAAATGAGCAATGGACTTCTGTAGGTAATTTATTTAAAAAAGGATATTGAATGCAAGTTAAAAACAAAATGAGATACTACTACAAACCCTCCCCAACGGCTAAAATGAGAAAGTCTGACCCTATCAGGTGTTGGCAAGGACGTGAAGTAAATGAAACACTCACATACTGCTGGGTAGAATACAAATCGGTACAACCACTTTAATAAAAGATTTGGTTACGTATGGAAGTTGAAGACCCATATACCCTATGACCCAGCAAACCCACTCTTAGGTTTGTATCTAACAGAAATGCCTGTAAATGCATCACAAGACATAGGAATGCTTTTAGAAGCATTAGAATCAGAAACAGCCTCAAGTCAGAAATGACCCCAATATCCACCAACAATAGACTGGATGAGCAATTGGTGATATATTAGTAAAATGGAATAACGTTGAGCAGTAAAGATAAACAAATCTCAGCTACGTGCAACAACATGGATAAAACTCACAGAATGTTGACTGAATGAAGCCAACATAAAAGCCAACGTGCACTCTGATCCCGTTTACACAAAATTAAAATCCCAGCAACACTGTAGTGTTTAGAGATGTATATTTAGGAGTTAAAATGTAAAGAAAAGCAAGGGTGTGGATTGTAACTGAGAAGGGGCAGCTAGGGTTTTTGTAAACGTGTTGGTCATGTTTTATTTCCTGAGCTGAGTGAGAGTTACGTGAGTGCTTATTTTATTATAAGGCATTAAGCTGTACCCTTGTGTTTTATATGTTTTTTCTGTATATTCATCATATTTTACAATAGAGATAAAAAGCTGAAAAGCAAAAAAGGGACAAAATAAGTACCTTACTTCCCCAGAAAGGAACTTAGGAGGTAAATTTAGAAGAAAACATGAACATCTTTTAACATGGAAGATTCATGCTAGAAAGCTAGGATTTAATTTTTATAGGTAACCAATTTTAAACATACAGGTTTTTGGAATTTTTTTCCTGAAAAATAAAACAAAATCATTTTTTTGAGTTGCAGAATTTTTTCTCTTACCAAAATGTTTTAATAAATAGGAAAAATAAGTGTAGAAAGAAATACTTCACATCTGATTAACTTTAAATTTATAAATAAATAAATGGAGGAAAGTATATTCTTCTTCAATTTGACTATTTTCCAAATACCTAATTAGTATCACAAGTGAGACAGCAGAAAGAAAACTTAGGAGAACAGGTAGAATGCTATAAACCACAGCAACAAACTATTCGCCTAAACTATGTTCTCCATATCCATGAAAACTGAGGCCGCAAAATGATTTAGTATTTTCTATGATCCAGAGAGCATGAACCATGCTATTTATGAAAAGTGAGGTAGAAATTAATTGCAGAGATATGCATCTTATTTTTCTTTTTTAAAAAAATATTAAATACATTTTGGAGGCCAAGCTAAAGGATGCATATATAAGAATTAGTAATCCAGAGTCATAAATCTATGGCTATGTTACTCCAAAAATTTTCTGTCAAGAGTATAGTCTCAGTAAAAGAAATACCCCAGGTTGTTCAAACTTACATTTTCTTGGTAAATAAGTTTTTTGTTTAGGTTCAGGGGTATTTTTTTAGGTAGTTTCTTATAAGTTTGTTTCTGTGCACTTTTTTTTTTTTTTTTTTTAACCAACTGCAGGAAATATGGGCAGAGTGCATTTCCAGCAGATGTCAGTGTTGGTGTTTGATGCGATCTAGGAAGTCCTCCAAACCTGGGGCCTGACCTTGAAGATGAAGAGAGTGCTGTGCAGCTCCTCAGTTCCTGTGAAGAGCCGAGAGGTATTCTGGAGAATTCTGCTCTTTTGTGGGATATTTTGTGGGAAGTATGTTGCCGTAGGTTAGGAAATAGATATTGAATTCAACAGTATTCGTCCATCTCTTTGAGATTTAACCTGTTTTAGTTATACATAAATTATATGTATTTATTCTTTTTCTTGCTCCAAAAAGTATATTCACTATTCTTCTCTCTGAATTCCTTCCCAGAAGAATGATTTTTTTTTTTTGGCTTGAAGAATTTCAATGTGTTTATATTAGAAAAATCTATCTAGCACTTACCAGGTACCAAAGAAACAGAACAGCCTAGCTGCCTTAAAGAAAGTCTTGTAATTATGGGGTTAAGTTCTATCACAAGGTTTGAACAAGCTACTAAGCACAGAAGACAGGGCAACAGATACTATCTGGAGGAAGTCAGGGAGGCTTCATTGAGGAAGGAATTTGGAGCCTTGAAGGATGAACATAAGCCTTCAAGGGAAAGGTTTTCGGAGAATAAATAACATGCGAAATGTTAATGAATGTTGGTCATGCATATGATTTCAATACTAGTGATTTTAGAGCATAGTCTTGATTCTTTGAGGACTATGTGAAGTATATTCAAGTAGTTAAGAATAGTTTGGGGCTAGAGGCCATTTTAATGAGTGATTAAGAACACAAACTTAAGAGTTTAGAGTCTACCTAGATTCAAATCCTTGCTTTTCAATTATTAGATTATAATTTAGGGAAAAATGTTAATATTCTTTTGAATCAGTTTTGTCATCTGAAAATGAGTTAATGATACCGACACTTCACTGAATTGTTAAGAATATTTAGTGAAATAAATATGAAGTACATAGTACAGTATGTGGCACATAGTAAGTGCTCAAAATGTTAGCTATGATGAGTAGCTCTTTTATCTCATTAGGAATTTGAGGAAATATACAAGAAAGTAGACACTGAGTAGAGGCACTCAGGCTTTCACTGGGAAAATAAGTGAACCAATCTTTCTTTATTTGTTTACCAATAGGTCACCAGTGTTTGATATTTGTGCAGATTAACTTTGTCCTTTAGTATAGAGACCATATCAAAACAGGCATTTCAAGCAGTTGTCTGTTCTGCACGTCTTACTGTGTGGTTTTGGATCATATTTACATGTTATCAGTGAAGGACCAACTCAGGTTCAAGAGCACACCAAGAGAAAGGCAGACAAAGAGCAGAGTGTGAGGAATCTCTCCAATGCAACAATAGTGCTCATGCAGGGAAAATCAGGGTTATTGAGGATTTCGTCAATATGAGCCTATAAGGCAACATCCCACTTGAAAAGGCTGATCACCCAGCAGTCTGTTTTCCCTCTTATCTTGTGAAGAAGACCGACTCCTTTCCTAAGTGAGAACAACTAAGAATGAAGTGCGGTTGAAGGAGAAGGACAGAACAGGAATCAGACCCTTAGCTCCCAAGTTGATTGACTCGGCGGCCTTCCTCACTGTAAGGAAGGTAAATGATGGGCTTATTAAAGTTGGGTTGACTCTGTGATTCATGTTTATATTTATTTCATTATGACTCAGAAAATAAAAGTAAGTGAAAGGGGAAAAACAAGACTTAGAGAAGAAAATCAAATTCCACCCATAAGGATGAACAGAATTCCAGTGAATAAGCAAATATACCTTACATTGATTTTTTCCAGGCAACCAAGGTGAAAAGGTTGAACGAGTTGAATTACTCACATGAAAAGAGAAACGCGTATAGACAACCTGATTCTAAAGTTTATTTGGAGAGGCAAAAGACCGAGAATAGCCAACACAATATTGAAGAAGAGCACAATGGAAGGACTAATACTACTCGACTTCAAGACTTACCATAAAGCTACAGTAAAAGAATAGACCTGTGGAACAGAATAGAACCCAGAAACAGACCCACATAAATACAGTCACCTGATCTTTGACAAAGAAGCAAAGGCAATACAATGGAGCAAAGACAGCCTCTTCAACAAGTGCTGCTGAAACAACTGGACATCAATATGCAAGAAGACAAAGAAAGAAGAAAAGAATCTAGTCACAGACCTCACAACTTTCACAAAAATTAACTTAAAATGAATCATAGACTTAACTATAAAATGCAAAACTATAAACCTCCTAGAAGACAACATAGAAGAAAACCTAGATGACCCAGGGTATGGTGATGCCTTTTTAGATATAACATCAAAGACACAATACATGAAAGAAATAATTGATAAGCTGGACTTCTCTAAAATTAAAAACTTCTGCTTAATGAAAGGCAATGCCAAGAAATAGAAAAGACAGGTCACAGACTGGAAGAAAATATTTGCAAAAGACACATCTTATAAAGGACTGCTCTTCAAACTATTCAAAGAATGCTTAAAACTCAACAATGACAAGACAAACAACCCAATTAAAAAATGGGCTAAAGACCTTAACAAATGCCTCACTGAAGAAGATATATAGATAGCAAATAAATATACGAAAAAAGTGTTCCACATTATATGTCATCAGGGAAATGCAAATTAAGGCAACAGTGAGATACACTACACACCTATTAGAATGTCCAAAATCCAGAACAATGACAACAACAAATGCTGGTGAGTGTGTGGAGCAATGGGAACTCTCATCCATTGCTGGTGGGAATGCAAAACGGCACAGTCACTTTGGAAGACAGTTTGGTGGTTTCTTACAAAACTAAACATAGTCTTACCATACTTCTGCCTTTTCCATAATGTCATTCTCTTACCATATGACACACATGGAGACAATAAAAAGATTAGTGGCCGTCAGGGTAGAGGGTGGGAAAGGATGAATAGGCAGAGCACGGAGGATTTTTTAAAGCAGTGAAAATACTCTGTATGATAGCATAATGATGGATATGTCATTATACATTCGTCCGAACCAAAAGAACATACAACTCTAAGAGTGAAACTCAAGTAAACTATGGACTTTTGGGTGATTATGATGTGTCAATGTAGGTTCATCTTTGGTAACAAATGTACCACTTTGGTGAATAATATTGAAAATGGAGGAAGCTGTGTATGTGTGGCGACAGAGGGTATATGGGAACCTCTGTATACGCCTCTCAATTTTTCTGTGAATCTAAAATTGCTCTTTAAAAAAAGAGAGAGGGCTTCCCTGGTGGCGCAGTGGTTGAGAGTCCACCTGCCGATGCACGGGACATGGGTTCATGCCCCGGTCCGGGAGTATCCCACATGCCGCGGAGTGGCTGGGCCCGTGAGCCGCGGCCGCTGAGCCTGCGCGTCCGGAGCCTGTGCTCCGCAACGGGAGAGGCCACAACAGTGAGAGGCCCGCGTACCGCAAAAAAAAAAAAAGGAGAGAGAGAAACAAAGCAGTGACCTAAAGAAAGCCAAGGTTTTACAGAAGAGAAATTTTGTCAAATAAGATATTGTATAGGGAACAATGAGTTATGTAATTAAAAATATTCTCAGGGACTTCCCTGGTGGCACAGTGGATAAGAATTCGCCTGTCAATGCAGGGGACATGGGTTCGATCCCTGCTTCAGGAAGATTCCCACATGCCGCAGAGCAACTAAGCCCGTGTGCCACAACTACGGAGCCTGTGCGCCGCCACTACTGAAGCCCTCATGCCTAGAACCTGTGCTCTGCAACAAGAGAAGCCACCACAAGGAGAAGCCCGTGCACTGCAACTAAGAGTAACCCCCGCTTGCCTCAACTAGAGAAAGCCCGCGCTCAGCAGCGAGGATCCAATGCGGCCAAAAATAAATAAAATTAAATCTTAAAAAAAAAAATTCCCAACAATCGTTTCACAGTTTTCCTACCTGTTAGCTTACTTTATGTGTATTTGGATAAGTAAGACAGTTCTGCAAAGTTTTAAATACACCTTTGAATTCTTTTCTTACATTCAAATTCTAATTATTGACAATGAGAGTAATCGAGCCTCTTTACCTCTCCTTCTTTTGGTGATGTACCATCTATCCACTACATGAGCCTTTCACCATTCCTTCACATTCAAAATGAGAATGTGGTTGGAATTTTAGGAGTCTAGTAATTTTCCAAGAGAAAATCATCTTTCCTTTGCCAGGATAAGGTGAAAGATGTGAACACAAATAAGTTTCATTGGCCCTGGAAGGAGTCAATCAACTCACACTGTTGAGAAGCACTGAAAATTAGCTATATACCTTTTGGTTTAAAATTTGAAATATGAATTAATGATTACTTGACATATGTAACTTGTTTGGTAGGTGAAATCATTCAACTTGGAGAATACAGAAAAATAATAACAGAAGTTAAATTATTGGGAGCCTCAGTTCTGAAAATTGGTATAATTTGGGGATGGAAAATATGGGATTTACCTCTCCTACCCCTGGCTCTGGGATCAAAGACCTGGGTAAGGATCCTGGCTTCTTTTGCCCAGGTACCACTAACCTTCTTCAAATAGCATATGTGCAAAAATATACCTCTATTTTTCCTACAAATTAACTTTCTTTATTCAAAGCCCTCAAAAAAGGAAGGAAGGAAGGAAGGAAGGAAGGAAGGAAGGAAGGAAGGAAGGAAGGAAGGAAAAAGAAAGAAAGGGAAAAAAAGCACTCATTCTGCTTGATGTAAAAAACATAAAACCTACCTGAGTCTAGTCACTCCCAAAAAACATAGTCAATTTAGTGGTTGAGCTTTCACTGCCCAGTCCACACTGGCATCCCTTTGTGATGACTGCATTCCCAACCAGTGCTGCCTGGCAAGGACAGCTTTGCACACATTTCCTGCTACACAGCCTCTCATCTTGGCTGAAGGAACCAACTCCATGCTTACATTAATTATTCTCTCTCTCATTCACCTTGGGTACGCTTTCTCTTTTTTTTAATTTTTATTGAAATATAGTTGATTGACAATGTTGTGTTAGTTTCAGGTACGGACACTTTCTCTTGAACACAGAGAAGTCTTGGGGACTCTCGCACACCCCTCTGTGGTGCTCTGAAGCTACAACTTGTTTCCAACACTCCTCGCAGACTTCTGGATTCTAGCTTTCACACCATTGGGTGGGAGGACATCAGCAAGGCTGGCAATCACCAGAGTCCATAAGGGACTGATGATTCACAGTCCTCCTCAGCTCTTGGATCATCCTCAAGTGGTTCTGAGATGTTCTACTGCTAATCCAAAGTCCACACAGACACATCCTGGGGTGAAGATGGGAAGAAAGGCGTAGAGAACCACCAATGTCAAAATACTCTCAATTTCCCTCCTCACTTTATACAAGCTGTGTATGTGTGACGACAGAGGGTATATGGGTATATGGGTACATTGAAGTAGGCATTTTTATGTCCATTTGGGAGGCGAGGAAACTGAGGCACAGAGAGGACAATACATTGCCAAATAGAGCATATACCCTCTGTCTGGTCTGGAGCAGGACGGAAGTAGGAAAAACTAGCTCTGGCTGATAACTGGTCACTTCCTAAATTAGCCTGTCAAACTTTGATGATAAGTTGTATCAAAGAGCTAAGGAGTTTCTCTCTTGATCTCTCCTCGATTTCAGACGTCCCTTCATCATATCTCTTAGACCAAAGGAACATCTCAAATTATTATTCCACCGTATTCATTTGTTAATTGGCCTAGAACCTGGTGAAGTTGTGAGGATAACCTCACTCACGTTTGCAGGAGCTTTCGTAAGAGGGGAACTTTCTCAAATTCAATTATATTTGGCTTATCTTTTGGGATAAAAGCTTTGCAACTTATATATAACATAAATTCTCTGTAAAATCTTTTATTACCTGCAATGAAAAATTCTCAGAACAGGAAGAAGAGATATTCTTTTCTTTTTGTGTGTGTGAGAGCTTCTTTGTATTATGTGCATTTGAGCATTAAAAGGAGAGAAAGAGAGAATACTGTACGTATAAAGTATAAAGGATATATTTCAGACATGTACAAACCAAAGAGTCTTAAAAGTTGTCTTGCTATCAAGCTGATAATTAGTTCAGAAGATGTGTACTTTTAGAAGTGAAGAAAAAATATCCTGTAGTTTTAGTATCAGCCGGAAAATGCAATTATACCACAATGATAATAGGTACTATGTACTAAGTGCCACAGTGAACTAGGCACTGTGCTCTGCTTTTTTCTTAAAATCATTTTATTATAGTTAATTCTCACAACTAAACTATTGAAGTAGGCATTTTTATGTCCATTTGGGAGGCGAGGAAACTGAGGCACAGAGAGGACAATACATTGCCAAACAGAGCTTTAATAATTAACCAAGAATTCAAAAGAGGTCTTTCTGACTCTGGTGACCTTGAGAAAACCTTGGGATGCTCAAGAGAAATACCACTGGTCTTAGTCAATTTCAAATTCTGGTTAGCCAATTTTATAACTCTTTATTATTTTTTAAATATAAATTTGTTCACAATTATTTAAATCCACAAAAACTCTTACAGAAATTATGCAGCTGGTTTATCCAGTCAGCATTAGTTTGGGTTAAAGGACATAACAGGATGTAAAATCTGTTTTAATATCATTTTTTCTTTTTCAGGGAGAGAGCAAGTAAAATGCTTAATTATAAAGATTCATTGATTCATTTGGATCCTTGAGAACATTTTGCAATAAACCACTTCTAGTCATTTGTTATCAACTGAAAAAATTACTTACAAAGAATAATAAAAGAGAAAACAGATCCATCATTAATCACTGACATACTATTTTAAGCTCAAGGTAACATTTTTGATTTTTATATTTAACATGTGAAACTGATGTTTATAACTTTTTTCCTATAAAGTCGTTTCCTAATATTTTGGCAAATTTGGGTGAGGCAGGCTCATTTTAACCTTGAATATTTTCTAGAAGGAACTATGAAGCTGCTTCATCATGCAAAATATTTATTTGCTTCCATAAAAGATGGATAAGCTATTTCTAAAACCATATGTCCTAAAATTGGGGAAAAATAAACCTTGAAATTTATATTTGAACCATCCAAATTATTTATATTCTAACTAAGACAAAGCTCAAGCCAGTACATTTATCAGCCTGTCCTCTTCAGTAGGAATCTTGTTGGGAGTTAGATTAGGGGAGGAAGCAGCCGTCTGAAACTTCCAGACCTGTCACTCATGGTAAATGCTCAGCAATGACACCCTTACAAGTGAGGAGCAGAAGCTTCATGTTTACAGATTAATTCAACTCATAATGCTAAGTTGACACGTACTTAAAGTCATTTCCCTCTCAGTTCCACATTTCATTAGGGAAAGTGAGATGTGAATATATGTTGTAGGAATAAACAGAAATGGTTCTGGGTTTTTTTTCCCCTGAGAAAAGAAGTTTAGAGGAAAAGAGAATTTGGGTACCTTCTGTTAGAACTCCACTTTATTAATTTTATACAAATGATAACATTTAATTTAGAGAGATCTTTTGTGATTTTCAGCTTCATTTTCTAGAGGAGACTATCAGAATTTCTGAGTCTCCTGAGTCTAAGACAACTTTGTGTGGTTTCCTCATTTAGCATCAAGGAAACAAACAAGATCAGCAGACCATGTGTCAGCATTTGTCTGCATGTGCTGGGGTGTGTGTGTGTGTGTGTGTGTGTGTGTGTGTGTGTGTGTTTACTAGATTACTTAGATTTATAACCTCATATAATCAAAGGGGGACAGCTTTTTTTTATGTCATAGAGAAAAAATTCACACAGGCACTTCTGCCTTCTTAGAGGTGTGGAAAATTCCCACCAATAGGGGGATAGTAATCTACCAATTACTCTCTTTTCTTGAGAGAAAACTTTTGAAATATCAAACTTTTACAATAGTATGACACAAAGGCAAATGTCTTGTGGAAGTGGGACATTTTTCTTTTAGCTGTTGTTTCAGTCACGTAGAAGGTCTGAATTCTGCATCTTGATCAACCCAAGTGGAAAGACACCAATAGCCTTGGGAGATGAGATGCAAGTCAGAATCACAAGGGAGCAGGAATTACGAGCCAAGTGTGATCACAGGAACGTAAGTCCTTGCAATGCACAGAAATCTTACGGGAAGATAAGGTGAAGGAGACTGCAGGGGTAGGTAGGTGTACTCAAGTCTGTGCTATGTGTTTATGCACGTGTAATACTGTAGTAAGAGACTGACCCTATTTTTTTTTTTTTTTGCTGTACGCGGGCCTCTCACTGCTGTGGCCTCTCCCGTTGCGGAGCACAGGCTCCGGACGCGCAGGCTCAGCAGCCATGGCTCACGGGCCCAGCCGCTCCGCGGCATGTGGGATCTTCCCGGACCGGGGCACGAACCCGTGTCCCCTGCATCGGCAGGCGGACCCTCAACCACTGCGCCACCAGGGAAGCCCTGGCCCTATTTTTTGAGATTGCCTGCTGACAGCTTCTAAGGCTCTCCCCTCTTTTTCCCCCTTTTGCCCCGCATCTGGGCAAGCCGGCAAGCAAGGCTGGTGCTCCCTCTTGTGGGTCCTGCGGGAAGTTCAAGCCATACACAGGAATTCCCACAGCAGCCCCACCTCCTAACCCCCATAAAACTCGCAAGCTAGTCTCCTTTCCCTACACTCCCAAGTGACTTTTGGAACTGCTTGGGAGGCACCCTGCTCTCTCCCCAAAGCCTCATTATTTCACAAGTTTTTTCGATTCTCTTGGTGCTTGTGTGGCATCATCAGTCTCAACATTCAAACCAAATACCGGGTGTAGGTCCCTCTCCCTCTATCCAGTGACCAAAACACACATGAATATACATTTGAGTGTATACATATATTTAGATTTTAGATTTGGATTGAATTTATATGGAGGACATTTTCTTGTAATTCTACTATCAGAAAGAGATCTCAAAACTCATGTGAAAGGAAAGAAGAGATCTGAGTAATCAAAATAACTGTCCCATGTCCACGTTTAAGACACACATTGATGCTGTGCAGTAGAAACTAACACAACATTGTAAAGCAACTATACGCCAATAAAAATTTAAAGAAAAAGACACACATTGAGTAAATAGTAAATAGCCAAGCAACTAAACATCATTTTGGAAATTAAGGAGCTTCTGAGAAAAGAGATAATTACTTTTAAAATAGCACTTAGCACATGAGTTTTTCCCTTTCTTTTAAGTTTCAGAGGGATTTTAAAGCTCTACCCATTGCTACAAAGTGGAGTCTTAGAGGACTGAGGCAGGACTAACGTAAGTTCTTGCACTTGTGGGTCTCTAATCAGCATCGAATTGAGAACAGAAATAGACAGATGAGATACAATCTAATGTTGATGAAATCTATACACAAAAACTGAGCTTGGCACAATTACAGATGGAAATCCTAAGGGTTACCTCTGTTAACTCTAGTGCAGGTAGCTAGATTTTATGGGCAAAGTATTATGATCAGATGCACTATGACATATAATCACACGATGGCCAAGAAAAAAGACATGTGGGTTTTGTGGGGTGATAAGCGACGAAATGCAGGGAAGTCACCTGTTTTATACAGGACAGTCAAGAAAGGTACACTTCCCATCATTTTTATGTCATCAGTATCAATGCAGTGTCTCTAGAAAAGATGAAAATTTGAAAGCCTATCCAAAGTGGCTTTTCTGGATCATTCTACTTCTAGAGAAGTCTCTGAGGTTGAGATCCTTGGATAGACAACCCAATTTGGGCTCTCAGAGAAATAACTGTTCCTTCTAAAATATAATAAAATCCTACCAGCTCTCTTAGGAGTTATTAACATTTCTTTGCTGTATAAATGTTCAGCAGAAGGAAGAACTGTACTCAGGGAATGATTCTGACAGATTACAGTCTGAGATCTTGTTAAAGGTTATTAAGCAGGCTTCTCTGGTGGCGCAGTGGTTGAGAGCCTGCCTGCCGATGCAGGGGACACGGGTTCGTGTCCCGGTCGGGGAAGATCCCACATGCCGCGGAGCGGCTGGGCCCGTGAGCCATGGCCGGTGAGCCTGCGCGTCCGGAGCCTGTGCTCCGCAACGGGAGAGGCCACAACAGTGAGAGGCCCTCGTACCGCAAACAAACACAGAAAAAGGTTATTAAGGGTTATGTCCTCTAAATGATTTATCCATCACAGTAGAAACAGAAATACCAAACAGCCTGAATAAGAATTAGCCCTGCCATTTTAATCAGGTGAGCATTGGATATTTTAAAAGCCCAAACAGACAATAACTACAATAGAGGAGGCATGCAAAGCATTTTAAAATAATAAAATCATTGTGTCATTCAAAAATCTCAGCCTTAATTATATTTAGTTAACCCACTTAGTCTCTACATACCCTAAATATTCTTTCTGCCATCTCTCAGTGAATAAAAGAAATTAAAACCATTCTAGCTACTGAGTGTGATGCATTTTGAAAATTATACTGTTCTTGACGGTAACAAATGCAGTAACTTCAGTTATACCAAGAGAAAGATTGTGATTGTGTGAGAAGGACCTAATGGCTTACAATGCACCTGCAGCAATCAACAGACTGAAAAAACAGGAGAACAGAATGTGTTTCATTGGGCCTGTCCTTAAACGAAATCATGAAATGAGGAACAATTGATTATCAAGACCTCTACAAAACAAACTTCTTCTGAAGAGGAAGTGTTAATATCATATAATTGTGCCTGTATCAGTGTTAGATGAAAAAGTAATAATCCACCGTGCATACCTCGTTTGAAGATAGAACATACAGGTAATGAGCAGAGACAAAAATCAAGGCTGTAGCTAATTGTGTTAAGAGGCTGGAGCCAAAAAGTACAGAAGAGTACTTTTCAAGGAGGTAATTAGGCTTGTGGGAGTCTGAATCCAATCTTGATAATGGTATGACGTTCTTTCTTCTTTTCCTCAATCAGTTATTTAAGCCTGTTTCAGGAATTTACACTATGAATATAGTCAAGGTACAGAGATTTTGGAGGACATGGAATTGTCCAGAGATGTGCTAAGAGTAAGTTAGTCTACACTGGAAAGTTTCCAATGTGTAAGTACTTGTTAGAAGTTCTAAAATGGATTATTTTCTTCCAATTAAAGTCTTGGCAAGAATTAACTAGTTTAGCAACTCTCAGGAGTGACAGAGCCTGGAGCAAATCATTTGCAGACATTGGACACCTACATATCCAAATCAAACCTTGGAAACCAAACACAAAAATAACATCTATTGAGCATCTATTATGTACCAAGCACTCTGTCTGGTCCATTACATATACAGTCCCACTGAATCCAAGGAAAGCTGTATGAAGATAATTTCTAAAGAAGAGGACATCGTGACTCTGGGAGCTTAAATAACTTCCTACGGTCACTCAGGGGGTTAGTGGGAGACTGAGGATTAATGGAAGACCCAGCTCTCACACCATCACTGTGCCTTTTGTCATTTCACATGGATGAAGATGAAAATAGCTCTATAATTCCCGCTCTTCAGTCATGTTGAAAGCTAAACTTTATACCATTTGGGGGGTGTTTTTTGGTCACAAGACTAAAGCTAAAGGTCAGAAATATGACAGTATGAATCAGGTCATTCTCTGACAGCTCCCATGTGACAAGTTGTTTTTATAAACACTTCCTGTGTTTGGTGGCTTGCAGTGGTTAAAGCGTGTGGGGTGCGGGCTCTAGTTTGGGCTTCAGCTCTAACAAGCTGTCTGACCTTTGCAATTTACCGTTCTCTCCAATCACCTCTAACCTGGTAATAATAACGGTTCCTACTTCACAGGACTGACAAAAAGAATTATACGAGGTAGTGAGTGTAAACTGTCATCTCTACTATGTGCTCAACTTATGTTCAGCAACTAGAAGTAAAAAGCTAGTTTCTATGAGCAAAACAAGTAGGATTGCTGAACAGAAGATTACAAGGGCTTTAAAAAGTTGATCACTTAATTATTCAAAAATGATTACAAATACTTCTTCGTTGCTTAAGCACTAGAGAAACCTATAAAGAGCTCATTCCTAAGGACTAAGAATATAAAAAGACAATTTTCAAAAGACAATATAAAAAAGGAATGAAAAACATTTAAACCTAATTAGTGAGGCTTCCGGGAAGATGGCAGAAGAGTAAGACGCGGAGATCACCTTCCTCCCCACACATACACCAGAAATACATCTACATGTGGAACAACTCCTACAGAACACCTACTGAACGCTGGCAGAAGACCTCAGACCTCCCAAAAGGCAAGAAACTCCCCACGTACCTGGGTAGGGCAAAAGAAAAAAGAATAAACAGAGACAAAAGAATAGGGACGGGACCTGCACCTCTGGGAGGGAGCTGTGAAGGAGGAAAGGTTCCCACACATAAGGAAGCCCCTTCGCGGGTGGAGACTGCGGGTGGCAGACGGGGGAAGCTTCGGAGCCGCGGAAGAGAGCACAGCAACAGGGGTGCAGAGGGGAAAGCGGGGAGATTCCCGCACAGAGGATCGGTGCCGACCGGCACTCACCAGCCCGAGAGGCTTGTCTGCTCACCCGCCGGGGCGGGCGGGGCTGGGAGCTGAGGCTCGGGTTTTGGTCGGAGCGCTGGGAGAGGACTGGGGTTGGCGGCGTGAACACAGCCTGAAGGGGGTTAGTGCGCCACGGCTAGCCGGGAGGGAGTCCGGGGAAAACTCTGCACCTGCCGAAGACGCAAGAGACTTTTTCTTACCGCTTTGTTTCCTGGTGCGCGAGGAGAGGGGATTAAGAGCGCTGCTTAAAGGAGCTCCAGAGACGGGCGCGAGCCGCGGCTAAAAGCGCGGACCCCAGAGACGGGCATGAGACGCTAAGGCTGCTGCTGCCGCCACCAAGAAGCCTGTGTGCGAGCACAGGTCACTATCCACACCTCCCTTCCGGGAGCCTGTGCAGCCCGCCACTGCCAGGTTCCCGGGATCCAGGGACAACTTCCCCGGGAGAACGCACGGCGCGCCTCAGGCTGCTGCAACGTCATGGCGGCCTCAGCCGCCGCAGGCCCGCCCCGCACTCCGAGCCCCTCCCTCCCTCCGGCCTGAGTGAGCCAGAGGCCCCGGATCAGCGGCTCCTTTAACCCCTTCCTGTCTGAGCGAAGAACAGACGCCCTCCGGCGACCTACACGCAGAGGCGGGGCCAAATCCAAAGCTGAGACGCGGGAGCTGTGCGAACAAAGAAGAGAAAGGGAAATCTCTCCCAGCAGCCTCAGAAGCAGCGGATTAAAGCTCCACAATCAACTTGATGTACCCTGCATGTGTGGAATACATGAATAGACAACGAATCATCCCACATTAAGGAGGTGGACTTGAGAGCAAGATTTATTATTTTTTCCCCTCTTCCTCTTTTTCTGAGTGTGTATGTGTATGCTTCTGTGTGAGATTTTGTCTGTATAGCTTTGCTTGCGCCATTTGTCCGAGGGTTCTATCCGTCCGATTTTTGTTTTTAATTTTTTTTCTTTTTTTCTCTTAATAATTATTTTTTTATTTTACTAACTTTCTTATATTTTATCTTACTTTATTTTACTTTACTTTATCTCCTTTCTTTTTTTCCTTCCTTCCCTCCTTCCTTCCTTCCTCCCTCCCTCCCTGCATTCTTTGTTCTTTCTTTCTTTCTTTCTTTCTCTGTTTCTACTTCTACTAATTCTTTCTTTCTACTTTTTCTCCCTTTTATTCTGAGCCGTGTGGATGAAAGGCTCTTGGTGCTGCAGCCAGGAGTCAGTGCTGTGCCTCTGAGGTGGGAGAGCCAAGTTCAGGACACTGGTCAACAAGAGACCTCCCAGCTCCACATAATATCAAACGGCGAAAATCTCCCAGAGATCTCCATCTCGACGCCAGCACCCAGCTTCACTCAACGACCAGCAAGCTACAGTGCTGGACATCCTATGCCAAACAACTAGCAAGACAGGAACACAACCCCACCCATTAGCAGAGAGGCTGCCTAAAATCATAACAAGTCCACAGACACCCCAAAACACACCACCAGACGTGGACCTGCCCACCAGAGAGACAAGATCCAGCCTCATCCACCAGAACACAGGCACTAGTCCCCTCCACCAGGAAGCCTACACAACCCACTGAACCAACCTTAGCCACTGGGGACAGACACCAAAAACAACGGGAACTACGAACCTGCAGCCTGCAAAAAGGAGACCCCAAACACAGTAAGATAAGCAAAATGAGAAGACAGAAGAACACACAGCAGATGAAGGAGCAAGATAAAAACCCACCAGACCTAACAAATGAAGAGGAAATAGGCAGTCTACCTGAAAAACAATTCAGAATAATGATAGTAAAGATGATGCAAAATCTTGGAAATAGAATAGACAAAATGCAAGAAACATTTAACAAGGACCTAGAAGAACTAAAGATGAAACAAACAATGATGAACAACACAATAAATGAAATGAAAAATACTCTAGATGGGATCAATAGCAGAATAACTGAGGCAGAAGAACGGATAAGTGACCTGGAAGATAAAATAGTGGAAATAACTACTGCAGAGCAGAATAAAGAAAAAAGAATGAAAAGAACTGAGGACAGTCTCAGAGACCTCTGGGACAACATTAAACACACCAGCATTCGAATTAGAGGGGTTCCAGAGGAGAAGAGAAAAGAAAGGGACTGAGAATATATTTGAAGAGATTATAGTTGAAAACTTCCCTAATATGGGAATGGAAATAGTTAATCAAGTCCAGGAAGCACAGAGAGTCCCATACAGGACAAATCCAAGGAGAAATACGCTAAGACACATATTAATCAAGCTGTCAAAAATTAAATACAAAGAAAACATATTAAAAGCAGCAAGGGAAAAACAACAATAACACAGAAGGGAATCCCCATAAGGTTAACAGCTGATCTTTCAGCAGAAACTCTGCAAGCCAGAAGGGACTGGCAGGACATACTGAAAGTGATGAAGGAGAAAAACCTGCAACCAGGATGACTCTACCCAGCAAGGATCTCATTCAGAGTTGATGGAGAAATTAAAACCTTTACAGACAAGCAAAAGCTCAGAGTGTTCAGCACCACCAAACCAGCTCTACAACAACTGCTAAAGGAACTTCTCTAGGCAAGAAACACAAGAGAAGGAAAAGACCTACAATAACGAACCAAAAACAATTAAGAAAATGGGAATAGGAACATACATATCAATAATTACCTTAAATGTAAATGGACTAAATGCTCCCACCAAAAGACACAGATTGGCTGAATGGATACAAAAACAAGACCCATATATTTGCTATCTACAAGAGACCCACTTCAGACCTAGAGACATATACAGACTGAAAGTAAGGGGATGGAAGAAGATATTCCAATCAAATGGAAACCAAAAGAAAGCTGGAGTAGCAATTCTCATATCAGACAAAATAGACTTTAAAATAACGACTATTAGGAGAGACTAAGAAGGACACTGCATAATGATCAAGGGATCGATCCAAGAAGAAGATATAACAATTGTAAATATTTATGCACCCAACATAGGAGCACCTCAATACATAAGGCAAATACTAACAGCCATAAAAGGGGAAATCCACAGTAACACATTCATAGTAGGGGACTTTAACACCCCACTTTCACCAATGGACAGATCATCCAAAATGAAAATAAATAAGGACACACAAGCTTTAAATGATACATTAAACAAGATGGACTTAATTGATATTTATAGGACATTCCATCCAAAAACAACAGAATACATATTTTTCTCACATGCTCATGGAACATTCTCCAGGATAGATCATATCTTGGGTCAAAATCAAGCCTTGGTAAATTTAAGAAAATTGAAATTGTATCAAGTATCTTTTCCGACCACAGTGCTATGAGACTAGATATCAATTACAGGAAAAGATTTGTAAAAAATACCAACACATGGAGGCTAAACAATACACTACTTAATAACGAACTGATCAGTGAAGAAATCAAAGAGGAAATAAGAAAATACATAGAAACAAATGACAATGGAGACACGACGACCCAAAACCTATGGGATGCAGCAAAAGCAGTTGTAAGAGGGAAGTTTATAGCAATACAATCCTACCTCAAGAAACAGGAAACATCTCGAATAAACAACCTAACCTTGCACCTAAAGCAATTAGAGAAAGAAGAACAAAAAACCCCAAAGTTAGCAGAAGGAAAGAAATCATAAAAATCAGATCAGAAATAAATGAAAAAGAAATGAAGGAAACGATAGCAAAGATCAATAAAACTAAAAGATGGTTCTTTGTGAAGATAAACAAAATTGATAAACCATTAGCCAGACTCATCAAGAAAAAAAGGGAGAAGACTCAAATCAATAGAATTAGAAATGAAAACGGAGAAGTAACAACCGACACTGTAGAAATACAAAAGATCATGAGAGATTACTACAAGCAACTCTATGCCAATAAAATGGACAACCTGGAAGAAATGGACAAATGCTTCTAAATGCACAACCTGCCAAGACTGAATCAGGAAGAAACAGAAAATATGAACAGACCAATCACAAGCACTGAAATTGAAACTGTGATTTAAAATCTTCCAAAAAACAAAAGCCCAGGACCAGATGGCTTCACAGGCGAAGTCTATCAAACATTTAGAGAAGAGCTAACACCTGTCCTTCTCAAACTCTTCCAAAATATAGCAGAGGGAGGAACACTCCCAAACTCCTTCTACGAGGCCACCATCACCCTGATACCAAAACCAGACAAGGATGTCACAAAGAAAGAAAACTATAGGCCAACATCACTGATGAACATAGACGCAAAAATCCTCCACAAAATACTAGCAAACAGAATCCAATAGCACATTAAACGGATCATACACCATGATCAAGTGGGGTTTATTCCAGAAATGCAAGGATTCTTCAATATACGCCAGTCAATCAACGTGATACACCATATTAACAAATTGAAGGAGAAAAACCATATGATCATCTCAATAGATGCAGAGAAAGCTTTCGACAAAATTCAACACCCATTTATGATAAAAGCTCTGCAGAAAGTAGACATAGAGGGAACTTTCCTCAACATAATAAAGGCCATATATGACAAACCCACAGCCAACATTGTCCTCAATGATGAAAAACTGAAAGCATTTCCCCTAAGATCAGGAACAAGACAAGGTTGCCCACTGTCTCCACTCTTATTCAACATAGTTTTGGAAGTTTTAGCCACAGTAATCAAGCTCTATGGCACTAAGTTGGAGTTGTACTAAATGTGTTCAAAAGTCTACTATGTTGGCATCTACGTTATGTGATTTTTGATTTGCTGTGTTCTAGGAGTAGGGATGAATTTATCCACTCCAAATAATGCTGTTAGTCACTGACATCATGTATGACATGGTTAGCTGTGACTAAGCGTACATTCCAGAGTCATAAAACATAGTCATTTAAAATTTTCTCCTTTATGCTTGAGAAGATTGTTTATTCTCTAGAAGTTTAGGTTTCTGGAGATACTTTGGAAAATACTTGAAACTGAAAACTAGCATACAAATGTAAATTATTATTATTTAATCTTACTTGGTAACGGAAGGGTTTTCCATAGTAATATGATCTATTTTTCCATTACCTTGCTGGTGTACTGGTGTTACACACACTCAGAGTTCAGGTACTATGAAGGCCTGTCATTACTTCCAGGTCTATTGCCAGATACCCAAGGAAAAAAGTTTTCAGCTAATCCCAAAAGATGTTTAAGAATGAAGTGAAATTTTTTCTTTAATCCTTGAGCCTTTTGAAAAATTGCTGTAAAAATATCATCATTTCCTATTTTACTTGTTTCATTTTTTGTCCTTGTCCTGTTTAATCTTGCATTATAAATTTTAACTGTGTCTACGATGATGTAACTTCAAATGCGAAAGAAATATGCATATGAGGATAGTCATCTTCGTTTTAATAATAAGGTATAAAAATAAAGTAATAAAATTTTCATCCTGGGGGAAAAAAAAAAGAAACTATACAGTAACCAATTGCTTTAAGTAATAGTGACCTAAGATCCCATGCAGACCAGGAACAAATGCTAGACTCTCAGAAGTCCTAGTGGTCATCTGGCATCAGAACAGTCTAAGTCTATGAGACAACTGCAGTGGACATGAGCTTCAGGCTTAATCGGTATCAATTATGTTGGGTTTGACTGACCCATCATGAGACCAATTTTGGTCATGTGTTAAGTACAACTTGGAACACAAAAAAACACTTCTGTTTACTGAATCAAAAACAAAAGAAAATACAGCACTCTCTCCCCACCCCCGCCTCAACACCCCTCAAAAGGAAAGCAAAGATGAAATATATATAGAAAGGAAATATAGCATTGAAGAAAAAGATAAATAACTAGGGCTAAGAAAGGACAGTAACTAGAGGTTCTCAGTATCTATTTGGCTAGAAACAAAGGGCAGTCTCTTCAGGATGATGGTAGAAGACTCAGCTCCAGCGATTTCACCTTTTTGTCACTCAAGCTTCAAGATTAGGGCACATGGAATCCCATCACTCATGGTTGGATAATGGGTACCTCTTCCTCAGGGAAGAGGGCATCTTGTTTTATAGTCTCACCGAAAGAACCTTCAGTAATGGAAAGATGGCTCCACAGAAGCTGAGATCACATTACAGAAAAGGAATAGATGCTGGGCAGGAAATTATGACAGATAACTACCATACTCAGTGCATTTGCTACTTTGTTGTGCTCCAGAGAGCACGCCCACTGAACCTAATATAACATCATGCAGCAGAGTATTATCACATTCAGTTTGGCTATGTGTATATGAAAACGCAAAACAGTGGCTTAAGGAAGATCGAAGTTTATTTCCTTCTCGCATAAAAAAGATAGATGTCCAGGGCTGTTTTGCAGTTAGGTGGCCTCCCTCTTCAAAATCACCTTTGAGATGGCTTCTGGAAGTTCATCCTTCAAATCTGATTTTTCAAGCAGTAGGAAAGGGGAAGGGAGAAGGCACAAAAACATACTTCCCAGCTGAGTCAGCTCCCAATAAAATAGTCTCTCCAGAATTTTCCCCAGACACTTTAAATTACATCCCATTATCCAGAATTTTGTCAGCTAACCATAAAGGTGGTTGGCTGGAAATGTAGTCCATTACATGAATGCATTGTAGATATAACTGGGGCTCGAAACTAAGGAAGGAGAGAATCAAAACTGTCTCTACCTAGAAATGACTTCTCTAATCTGCATAGTGCAGGATTAATTCAGGGCAGCTATAACAATCTGAGGGTTTTAAACAATTCAATTTTTAGCAATCAGTGGAGTCATTATGTCTAAGGTTTTAAGGTTCTCTTTTTCCTTCTTGCCAATCATTTGCATTTTTTTTCTTAATTGGCAGCTATCTTCAATCAAGTACAATTGCCACAAAGTTAGACTTTACACTAAACACTCCACTGATTAGAGTTATCTTCTAATGATTAATGAACCAGTTTGAAATTCACGCTGTGCTTATTTAGAATATGATAGCATCATTTAGTAATGAACTTTCAAGAGATTATTTATTTCTCGTTGCCAAATTTCTAATCAAGTGCTCATATGCATAGTGAATCCTGCAAGAGGAATTTGTTTTTTTGCCTTGTTTACAAGAAGAGTCATCTTTATGGCAAACCATGAGCACGTTGAGATGGATCGCCTAGTCAAATCTGAACATGAATAAAAATATCTCAAGGGTCCATAAAACACAATGGTCGGTCTTTAAAATTCTAATAAAATCATATGAAATCAGATATGTAAGAGATACTGAGATTCACTTGACCAACTTAGAATCCAATTCTGTGAATATAACCACCAGGAGGTGATTCTCTAGCGTCTTGAGGACACCCTCCAGAAACTGGAAACTAATCACCTCTTGTGTCAGTTCCCTCCAGCTGTCACTAAGAACACTCTTCTCGTGAGCAAAGCCACATTTACCTTCCCCGTCATCATCTTTTTGTTCTCTCCATCTACCATGTTTGTGTGATAGGTATTTACCTTAGACAAAGTAAGCTGCCATCAGTATCGACAGCCATATTAGAACAAAGTTTAATTTCAGAGCAGTATGGCAAAAGTGTTGAAAAGCTCACTAAAGAACTACCTAAGTCAGGGAAACAGATAAAGGATGATGCGTCAGGGAGGGGCAGGAAGAAAATTTTGATGGACAAAATTTGAGCAGAGATCTGAGGGAAGTGAGGGGACATGCAGATATCTAACTCTCTGCTCAGAATCCAAGGCAGAAAAAACAGGAAGGGAAAGGGCCATTGGGGAAGGGTATGTGTTTGGTGGTTGTGTTCAGGGACTAACAAGTCTAGTGTAGCCAGAACAGAGTGAGGGAGGGGAAATGGTGGGTGGTTAAGATGGATAGTGAGTGGGACTGCGAGGGTGATATGGAGTCTTTGAAAGGTTTTAAGAAAAGGAGTGACATGATCTTAGTTTTAAAAGCATCGCTGTCTGATGTGTGGAGAACATACTGTCAGGTAAGGGGGAAGCAGAGACCACACAGGAGGCTGCTTCCATAGCCAAGTGGAGATATTGGATTATGCTAAGATAATAATAGCATGTAAGTGCTCTGATTCCAGTTATGGTTTTTTTTTTTTTCAGCCGCACCGCGTGATGTGCGGGATCTTAGTTCCCCAACCGAGGATCGAGCCCGTGCCCCCTGCAGTGGACCTGCAGAGTCTTAACCACTGGACCACCAGGGAAGTCCCTCTAGTTATGTTTTGTCGGAAGAGCCTACATGATGTCCTAATGGATTCCATGTGCCAAAAGGAGCAAAATGTAATGAATTAGATTATTTTATCTTGAACACTTGGAAGAATGACTGTGCCACTTACACAAGTGAGGAATCTTGGGGGAGGAGCACACTTATGCAGGGGAAAATCAAATGCTTGATTTTTATTTTAATGTGCCATTTAGGCATTCAAAGGAGAATATTGAGTAGGCAGGTGGATATATGAGTTGGAATTCAGCTGAATGCATTAGCCCAAAGTCTTAGAAGTGGTTTGATGTGTAGGGTATCATCTACATTGTTTCTTCCTTAGTGCTTTGAGAGGGTTGGGGTTGATCATGACAAATATTCTATTAAGGTATAAATTTTAATACTAATGATATCATGGTCATGATGCCAATGGTATACTGGAAGAATTTTTTTTTAGTTTGAAAAAATAGTGTAATGTACCCATTGCCTTTAGGAGGAAGGGGCACTCATTTCCACTGCTGCTGAGAGCGTTGGGTGATTAGAGTTCATAGTTGCATTATACTTGGGGAATTGCCCTTCCTTTGAAGGACATCCCTTGCACATCCCTTCCCCTATGTGTGTTACATCCAATGACATGTCAGTGTAGGAAAGATAATAAGGCCTAGAACCTTGACCTCAATTTGAGAACACGCTTGCACAAATGTATCACAGTTCAACCTCTCCTTTTGCTCAATTCTCTTCCCTTACTCTTCAGAAGTATTCCCAGAAGCAGTCCCGAACCTCGGACACCCAAATCTCCATCTCAGAATCTATTTTTCAGGGAGCACAACTTAAGCCACAAATGTCTCACAAAAGTGAATATTCATAAATAAAGTGTTTTAAGTTAAAAAAAGGTAATAGAACTACTATGGTACAATTGAATTTGATATTATTTACATTATTTATTAAAACTATCCAAAAATACTGGTGAAAAAAGAGCGTTCAACTAAACTATATCTTATTTAGAAATATTTCAATGAATATAGATTCATCCAGGCAGAATCAGAGCTCTAATGGCAAATTTGAATTTCATTTGCAGTGTATTCATTTTGAAGTTCAGTTTTAAGCTATAGACCAATACACATAAAGGATATTTTAACACCAATTATATTTAACAAACACAGAAAGAAATTTTGAACGAAATAACACTTCAATTACAAAAATACCTCAGAACAACATGGTATGTTCATTATTTTTATAATTCAAATACTCCACAAAAGACACCAGGATCAAACTCTCAAAGCTTTTGTGCAGATTCTCGTCTGTCAATCAAATGTTCCGTTTCTGAACATGTTGCTTTGTGTCACTTCAAAAAGTTGACATTCCTATGATTAAGATTATCCCCCCATTTAAAAATCTCTCCCCCCTAACTTCCTGTGTTTTTCACTATTACTTTTTAAAAAACACTAATAAATCGTCTTTCGTTGGATTCATTTTGTTTACTTGACTGCTTATAAACACCAATAAGCTTTAAGAACTAGACAGAATTATTTCTTTTAAAAAAATTTTAAGCAGCAAAGCCAGTTTATTTAAACTTGAGTGAATTTCCTTAACTTTTATTATATATTTACTAATATTGATATAAAATTGTTTTGAAATACACCAAGAAAAACATGACCAAAAAAAATAAGAGATACACTAAAAGGCGCAGTACTTAATTGCTTTTCATGAACAGTTCCTCTGAGTACAGAAACATCTATTTAACAGCTGCCTGGAAATTGCTGACCCTTATCTATTCCGTTCCTTGACATTTTCAATCTTCAGATTCTCTCTTTTTGTTGATAAAGTAAAATTGTCTTAAAAGAGAGCATGGGCAATGTTATTTAGATGATTTTAAAGTGAAATAGAAATTTCATATGTTTCATAAAGAAAATGAAAGATTGTTTTTCTAGTCTTAGTGACTGAAGTGATTTTTAGTATTTTGGAGATAAATGTCAAGTCGGAACTGTCTGGCTAAAAGTCCATTGTAGAATTTTTTTTCCCTTGTAACAAATTTGAACAAGGAGATTATAATATGGATTAAAAACTGTTTAATGGATTTATAATACATCTTTTAACTGTTTTTACAAGTGATTACTTATGGCACAAGCTAGATTTTTTTGTTTGTTTTCTTGACTCAAATTGTAAAATAGGAAACCTTTATCATTTTCTTTTCTTTTTAAAAAATATTTATTTTTCTTTATTTATTTGGTTGTGCTGGGTCTTAGTTGCAGCTTATCGGATCCTTAGTTGTGGCATGCAAACTCTTAGTTGTGGCATGCATGTAGGATCTAGTTCCATGACCAGGGATCGAACCCAGGCCCCATGCATTGGGAGCTCAGAGTCTCAACCACTGCACCACCAGGGAAGTCACTATCAGTTTCTTTAATCTATACAGTGGCCTACAATGGATCTATATGCCCTCTTAGAAACCAGTTAGCAAGTAGGAGCTGAATTAGATTTTTGCTGTGTGGTTCCAAAAGAGAGAACAGAGAGCCATATGTGAACATGACAGATGGGCTTATTTCAGCATAGTGGTGGGAAGAACCTTTAAACAATTACAGCTGTGCAAAATTCAAATGAGCAGTGAGTTACCAGCCCTTGCTATGCTTAGATATCATTCACAGGTCAGAAACGTGGTAGAGGGGACTATAGCACTGGACAGTAAAAGGTGATATCTCATCCCAATCTGGGATTCTCTGCTTTAAATTGATGACTTATTTGAATATATCCTCACCTCCAAATCAGGAATATTCTAAATGTGTATTAAAAAATTTTCAAGTTAAATCAGCCAAGCTAATTTGTCCAATTTTATTCCTCCCCGTACTACAAAATTTGCTCACAGCTGGAGTCTACTGGCAGGTTTTAATTGTTTTTGAACTTGCTGTCACTGAGGTTGCCATGAGAGGATTAACCTTTGAGTCACTCTGAGGATGAGGCTCTGCCAGGCTCTCTGCACAGTGACCTTCCTTGTTGCCCCGTGGAGGGTGACCACTGCAGTCCTAGTCAAAATATTTCAGTTAGGCCATCTGCGGTAGGCAGAATAAGGGGTCCCAAAGGTCCCCAGGCTCTAATCTGTGGAACCTACGGATATGTTACCTTCCATGGCAAAAAGAGACTTTTGCCGATGTGACGTTAACAGCCCTGAGGTAGGGAGATTAGCCGGGTGGACCCGATCTAATCACATGTGCCCTAAGAGCTGAGAACACTTCTCAACTGCTGTCAGAGGTGAGAGGTCAAAAGAAAAGTTGGAGAGGTGCAATATTATAATCTTTGAAGATGGTGGAAGGGGGTCTTGAGCCAAGGAATATGGGCACCTCTAGAAGCTGGAAAAGATGTGGAAATGAGTTCCTCTCTAGAGAAAGCAAGCAGCCCGAGCACCATCTTTATTTTAGCTCAGTGAGACCTGTGTCAGATTTCTGATTTCTAGAACTGTATGATATATAATTTTGTGGTTTCAAACCACTACATTTGTGGCAGTTTGCTATGGAGGCAATAGGAAACGAATACAGCATCCATGAAGCCATGGGACTCTACGTCTGCCAAGAGGCTGCTAGAAAGGCTGCCCGTGTGCACAGACTTCAGGCTCTAGAGTAGCCTCTCTTGCAGAAAACGTGCAGTAAGACCCCTTCACTGTCCTTCTGTTGTGTAGATCTGAGTATCTGCAAACAACAAAAGTCCTATATAACGAGAATATTTGTAATAGCTTTCAGAATATTTATTCTGAGATCCAGTAAGATCCGATCTGAGATACAGTGTGTTTTGAATCATGGACTTAAACATATGATCTTCAGCATTGTTTTGGTTTAGTATATATAGTATTGTTATTACATTTCAATTATTTTAAAGCTTTCAATCCATCAAGGCCCAGAACAAATATTAGTAATCTGTTGCTGAGAAACCAGATGTGACAGTCAGTGGCACGCGAATCTGTTTCAGCCAAAAGGGCCTTAGGCATATTTATAAACTAAAATAAATATACTTCTGTTGCCTTCTCACTCTCTTCTGTATCCTTCTTTGCCTCTGAGCGACCTCACAGCTCAACACAGGGTCTGCCATGCATAAAGTCAACGTCACTCTAAAATTATTCCATTCTTCACTTACTTTCTTCCTTTCCCTAAGATCAAAATGGTTATTACCAAAAAGTGCTTATCTTTAGCAGGTAGGAGACCATGGGATTAAAGTAATTCACTCTGAGGGTAAAAGTCTTAACCTGTGCAGTGTAAGGTTTGATGAACTAAGTACAACTAATCAATGGACTAAGTGGGGAAATATTTTCGAGGCAGAGTACTTTGCAAGGGATGTGTTTATTGCAGGCCTTTAGTTCCCCTATGCGATCTTCACACATGCAGTGAATATCTGCTAAGGTTCTCAATAGGGCACCAGAATTTAAGTTCAAAGACCCTGGAGGCAGACAAACTGATTGAGTTCAGGCTGTGCCAAAGCTGTGACTGAGCTTCTATGTCCTCATCTGTGAAATAAATATAATAACATTAACTAACTCTTAGGTTGGCTGTGAGGTCTAAGGGAAATCACACATGTCAACTGCTCAGTGTGGTACCTAGTGTGGAGTTAAGGACCCAGTATGCCTTATCTGTCACTTATTACCTAGGGCAGGCTCTGGATAAAGCATTTTGTGAAGACACAGGAAAACAAAAAAGGTCCATACAGCCCTAGACCCCATGGAGCTCTGCCCCCAACTTCCAAACTTTCCTTGTCTATGAACAGACACCAGAAAAGCAACAGGTCACTTTAAAAATTAAATTCCTAAATTACATATACACACTACTACATATAAAATAGGTAAACAGCAAGGACCTACTGTATAGCAAAGGGAAATATGCTCAATATCTTGTAATAACCTATAATGCAAAAGAATCTGAAAAGGGTACATACATATTCTTTATATATATTCAGTTATGTATATAAC
The DNA here is from genome assembly GCF_949987515.2 of Delphinus delphis. NCBI lineage: Eukaryota > Metazoa > Chordata > Mammalia > Artiodactyla > Delphinidae > Delphinus > Delphinus delphis. The sequence goes on from NC_082686.1 coordinate 128,118,144, forward strand.
TGAATCACTTTGCTGTACACTTGAAAATAACACAACATTGTAAATTAACTATACTTCAATAATTTTTTTAAAAAGTAGTTAACTCGTACATGTCTGGAATTTCCAGACAAATTTTTGGCACACAACAGGAGTAAAACCCATTACCTAAATCCTTGTGTATACATTGTATTTACTTATTTCCTTAGAATTCTCACAGATAATTCAGTGAAGGAGAAATACAAAGGAGAAAATGTGTAAGTCAGTCATGGAGTTTTTTTTCCCTTTAATTATAACACACTGAAGAAATAAATGGAGGTATTTTAGGAAAGATTACCTTTAAAAAACACTTCACGGTGGTTCAAAAGAGGAGTATAAATCTTGGAATAAGTCTCCACATCTTCCCCAGGAATTCTGACTTTGTCGAGGATGCATTGTTGCTGCTATAAAAGAGAGATGGGACTGGGTGAAGGCGAGGACATCAAGAAAGATTTGGTGAAAGTTGTTTGGCGCCAATAACTATTAACGGCTCCATTCTGAGGACTTAAACAAACAAAACCAAAACAAACCCCCCTCAATTTTAATTTCAGAATTAAAAAAAAAGATAGACTATAATCTGAACTGTAAAATAAAGTACAATAATCCTTAAATGGTCCTCTTAGTATTTCAGAAAAGAAGGATCGAGATGTTTTTCAAAAGTTAAATTTCAGGAAAAGCCTTATTGTAATAAAAGCAGGTTTCCTCCTTAAGAGATGCCACTCAGAATTGATTACCTTCCTTCATAGGATGCAACAATAGATATGATTGACAAGCATGCCAAGGCTTCATTCTTCTAGCTGATTATCAACTGTTCCTTCCGGGAGCTGATTTCAATGAGTTGTTATTTTGAGGTGCTGTCATAGACTCATTGGAAGGAACTAGAAATGTTAGCTCCTTCTGTCTGCAATTCCAGCAGGGATTCTATGTCTGAATATTATGTCTAACTTAATAATATGATTCTTAGAAATTTTTGGAACTGTATGGAGAAATGGAGTAGAGTTACCTCAAATCTTTATAAGAGAGCTTGAACATCAGAACAGTGCTTTCTATATTCAGTCTTACTTAACTTCTTGTGATTCTGAATAGACCTTTACTATTGCAAACAATGAACTGAGTATTAGACTAGCACGTGCAATTCAAATGTAATACAATTCTTTATATTGTTAATACCTCTTTGAGCAGAAATTGAGTAAATACCCCTCGTAGCATGAAAGGATAAATTTGACTCAGAACACGTATATTCTGCTGAAGGGAAAGTGTGAACATTTATAAATCTAAAGTTAATCAATCCTTCGTAGGACAAATAATTCTAAATATCATAAACTAGCATGATTAAGCACAGAAAGGTGTTATCTCTCTAGGAGTAACACTTATAAATTACTTAACATGGTGTTCTGGCACATGGCAGACACTCAATAAACCTTAACTATAATAATCATTTAGAAGTAGTATTTGATTGTGCATTACAAAGACCTAACAATAAGTGGCTTAAAAATACATTAAATTTTCTCTCACGTACAATGGAGTTGAGAGGTGGGCTGTTCAAGGCTGGCATATTGACTTCTTCATATTATCAATATCTTAGAATACTTCTATTTTCTGCTTTGCTCTTCTTAGCAGAAGCTCACATCCTCAGAACTACCTCATGCTCACAATATGACTGCCATGATCCTACCTACCACATACAGGGAGAAGAAGGAAAAAAGCTGGTTGTGCAAAATGGTGAAGGCCAGCTGAATCCATGCCATTTCTTCCAGAGTCCCAGTCAATAACTGTTGCTCAAACATCACTGGCCTAAATACAGTCACACGCTTTCCTTTTTCTTTAAGGGGAGATGGGAAGTATACTTTAACTGGAGGCATTGCCAAACCTAACAAAATTAAAATTCTGTTCTTAAGAAAAAAGGGGAATATTGGATTTGGATAGACAACCAGCAGTCTTTCTCACTGTTATTATTATGACTATAACTATTGGGAGGTCCAAGAATAAACGTGTCCTTTTGCAGTGGTTTGCTTCTCTGTGTGACTATAATATTTCCCTTTTAGTAATGCATTAGAGTCAGCTTGCAAGGGCCAACTGATAAATTTTCAAGCATTTTGCAAGCTGGTAATTAAACAGCCATTATTAAAAATTAAATAATATAAACAGAATTAAATTAATTATCTTAGAAACAAGGCTAATACATACTTAAAACAGATAAATTTCTAATTATTTTACTGTAATTGACTATCATCCATGCCCTTGAGGTTATGTACATCCATTGTATCTATGGTGATACCTGTTGTTCTGAGACCCATTTTCTAACGTAGGAGCGTGTGGTTTCCCACACCACCACCAATTCTCCGACACTAGTATGGTGTCCTCCAATTCAACACAATTCTGACGCTATCTAACTTGAGACGGCATCAGATTACACAAGTTAAGGCTCAGTCCTACAAGACAGCCCCTTTCCAGCCCCCTACTCCAGATGCCAGCCACAACCCAGGTTACTACCTGTGATTCTGACTAACTGGTTATAAATCAGAGGTTCCCACAACCCCCTCCTTGGGTTTGATAAATTTGCTAGAGAGGCTCACAAAACTCAAATAAACATTTTACTTACTAGATTACCAGGTTATTATAACAGGATCTCATTTAGAGCAGCCAAGATGGAAGAGGTGCATATGGCAAGGGATGGGGGTAAGACTTGGAACTTCTATGCCCTTTCCTAGGGCACCACCCTCCTTGAATTGCCACATGTTCACTAAGCCAGAAACTCTCTGAACCCCGTCCTTTTGGGGTTTTGTGAAAGCTTCATTATACAGTCCTAACTGATTAAATCATTGGCCATTTGTGATTTATTCAACCTCTAGGTCCTCTCTCCCTCCAGAGGTGGCGAGGGTTGGGGGTAAGAAGTGAGGGGATGGATCTGAAAGTTTCAACCCTCTAATCACAGGGTTGGTTCTTCTGGCAACCAGCCCTCATCCTTACTGAAGGTCCAAAAGTCACTTCATTAACGTGACAAGAGACACCTTTATGGTTCTCAGCCATTATGAAATTCCAAGGGTTTTAGGAGCTCTGTGGCAGAAACTGAAGAAGACCAAATGTGTATTTTTTATTATAAATCACAATATCACAGGTAGAAATAATATATAATGGACGCCTATATAATGGTGAGCTACTGTGCCTCTCTTCCCAGTTCTGTATTTTGTGATGTTACAGTGGTAGCTTAAAACTCGTCATGGAAGAAATATATAAACGTTGGAAGTTGACATATACTAAAATGTGGGCCCTGGAGAGTATGTTGTAAACATTTACCAGTGCACTTCTGCCTCATATTAACACAGTCTTTTTAATAGTTTGCTATATTAATGCTGGCCAGTCTAGAGATCATGGTAGGGACAAATTTAGTATGTTTCACTAACATTATAATCATAACCAGGAAGTTAATCAGTGAACACATTAGAAGAGGGAAGGAATTGTTCTTCCTCTATTCATGTTTTGCAACAACTCTCATGGGACCACCAGCAACACTAGCCAGATATTTCAGCTCTGAGCTAGAGAAATAAATTTGTTTTGTGACTAATCTCTTTGAGAGATAGGCAAGGAAAGAGACTGCTACATGTTTTCCCCAAGGACTCATAAGTTTGTTATGTCCCTTTGAGCTTGTCTTACTCATCAAAAAAGGAAAAGGTACTTAAAAAAAATTCTGCCTCACTGGCTGTCACTCTTTGGACGGTAAGAAAATGAAATATTTGGGGGGGACTAAGGATGTAATATTAAGCAGAATATGAAGACAACGTAGTGGGAATCAATTAAAAGGGTGATTTATAACTTCTTTTCTGTATCAAATATTTGAGTGAGCTTATTAAATTAAAGTTAATTATATATTTTTTTTACCTTGACTGCTTTTTTGCTTGCTACCTACGATTGTGTGTAAACCTCTTGCCCCACCGTCTGGAGTTTGAGATGATGCTGGAGAGATCCACAGGAGAAGGGAGTTTGACAACATTCTCCTTCGGCAAATCCGTAGGGAAGCAATCACTCTTCATTGCTGAAATGAGTGTGAATTAGTGTGACCTTTAGACAATTTGACATTTATCAAAATTGCAAATGCATATAGCTTTTGACCCAGCAATTTGACTTTTGTGATTTAGTCTATAGATTTACTTGTATATATATGCTCAATGCTATAGGTTCAAATCTATTCATAGTAACATTTTTGCATAATAGCAAATGGTTAGAATCAACTAAAAAAATCCATCAATAGAGAATGGCTAAATAAATTATGGCTTACTTTTATGGTGGAGAACTATGTACCTGTTAAAAACAAATCCTAGGAATTATATAGTGGGGAAAATATGTCAGAAGAGTAGGTATAATATATATTTTGTATAAAATAAGAAAAAATAAAAATCTATATTTCTACCTTATTGAATATGCATAACTCTGGAAAGATCTATAGAATCTAAGAGTAGAGATCTCTATGTGGAAGGCAAGGAGGTTCTGGCTAGATAAAGGACTGGGTTGGAAAGAAAGAAACTTTTTTTTGTTGTTGTTATCTTTTATAGTTTTTTGATTTATCTTTTATAGTTTTTTGATTTTTTTTGAGCCATATGAACATAACTATTTAAACATTTTTGTAAAATCTTAAACCCATATATATGGCTTGCAATGCTAAGTAGAAAAATATTTGCCCACCAATAACAGAGATATTATTTGGTCTGATTTGATAACTGGAGCTCGAGCTGTGAGATGAAAGGACCACGAGTAGAGATGTGCCGATTTAAGGCAGGGGTCCCCAACCCCCGGGCTGTGGACCGATACCGGTCTGTGGCGTGTTAGGAAGTGGCCGCCCAGCAGAAGGTGAGCGACCGGCCAGCGAGCGAAGCTTCATCTGCCGCTCCCCAGCGCTCACATTACCGCCTGAACCATCCCCCCTCCCAATCCGTGGAAAAATTGTCTTCCACGAAATTGGTCCCTGGTGCCAAAAAGGTTGGGGACCGTTGATTTAAGGTACTGGACAGAGGATAGTGAGGCACTGAGGGACTAGCACCCCTGCTGCCGGGTCCCACTGGAAGGGTAAAGGGGGTGGAGCTATCATGGAGGCAAGGCAAGGACAACAGCTCTAACTGTAGAAAGCAGCCCATGCCAGAAACAGTGCGGCAATAAGGAGCAAAAAGACGCTATATCCCAATCTTTCTTTCCTCCCACCCTTAACCTTCTGCTAGTGCCAAATATAAACCAGAGAACGAGGAAGCCTGGGGCACACTCTCTATAGTGGTCACCTTCTTCGGGACAAAGGATGGCCGAAAAGGGTGGAGAATAAATCCAGGCAACAAACGAAAACTAACCAGAACAGGATATCAGGAGGACAATTTGCATCTTGGATGTGTGTGTAAATCCATCCATGTGTGTTCTATAAATGAGTTAAGATGGCCCCCGATACCGGCTCCTATGGTGTTACTTCTTCCCAGCAGGCTAGGGTCATTAGCTCAAACTTTGCCAGCGCCAGACTCAAGTTTTTACACATCCAATTGCTTTAAACATAGCCCAAGTAACGATATTTATAGCCATTTAGAGACTGGTTGCCTTCTAAACTGCACTGTGGGACTGCACTGATTTATCTGCCAGTTATAGATAAGACAAACCCCTGGGGCTATAGAAGAACGAAAACCTTGTTGCCCCTTGGAAGTCTCTGACCCAGAGGCTACCCACTTTGAGGCTGAGTGACATCACGGAGACATGTAAGCCTCTCTCTGATTCCCTTTTCCCCAGGGGCTCCCCTTGCCCTCTTCCCTTATTATTATTTTTTTAAGTCAAAAGTCTTTTATTTATTTATTTTTTAAAATTAATTTTTATTGGAATATAGTTGATTTACAATGTTGTGTTAGTTTCTGCTGCACAGCAAAGTGAATCAGTTATACATACAAATATATCCACTCTTAGATTCTTTTCCCATATAGGTCATTATAGAGTATTGAGTAGAGTTCCCTGTGCTATGCAGTGGGTCCTTGTTGGTTACCCATTCCAGTTCAAAGACTATATTCTCTAAATGCTACACTGTCATCAAAACTAAAAGCCTGAGAAATTCCCACTTAGATTGTCCACAAACATTTACTGAAGGGCTGTTCTGTCTGTGCCAGGCACCATGCTAACCACAGGAGACACAATGGTGAACAAGATTGACGTGGTCTCTGTCCGCCAGAATAAGAGCTCAAGTTTCCACTAGAGTCTGAGATCATAAGTTTTCCTTACAGCAGACAAGGAGCTTATCTATGTTATTAGTATTAACAATACTAATTAGTAATGTTCGTAATTCTGTTCTATATTGAATATAATAAGTGTGCTTGAGTTTCTGATATAGTCACAGTGAATCTAAATAAATCTTTCTAACTATAATAGAAAACTATAAAATTTTTCTTGCAGTTACTGTTTAAAAAGGAGTAAGAAATTCTCCATGTGTGTGTGTACACATGCACTTTGCTTTGAGAAAAAATAACCTATTAGTGAAAAATTAACATTAACAATCAGAAAATTTTAAACTGTGGTAAGCTTTAAATTATAAATTTGGATTGTTCTTACATAGTATCTTTGAGTTGAGCAGTGTTACCCAGTTGCCAGACTGAGCATGTGCTCTGGGCATGCACAAAGAGGGGCACTAACCACACAAACCAATAAGTAGATAAATAGGGGAGAGTGAGAGCAAGAGAGATTTGGAGAGAGAGAGATTGAGACTGAGGTTGATTTAGCTTCAAAGGATTTATCCAGAATTTTGAAAACAAAAAATATAGAAAAAAGTTTTACTATCTATGTACATGTACATTTTACTTAACTGTTTTTATTTTATATATATGGAGAAAATCAAGCATACCATAATGTTTTCATTGATTTGGGGTTTCTAAAAACCCTAACACAGTTGGTCTTATTTTGGATCAACTGTTTAACACTTTTCTTTTCATAGGTTGCCATTAAAGCAGAAGGACTTTTGAAGTGAACTGGTGCACCCCAGAAATAAAAATGTTAAAGTAACTTTAAATTCTTTTGTAAATTACAGAGAAACAACTATTGCCACCTAATGGTAACAATGCAAACTGCAATCGGTGCTTATTTCTTTAATAGGCATCTGCAACTTTTACAGCACATTGGACTACATAAAAATGCTATCAGTTTAAAACGCAAATGACTTTAAAATAACAAATTTGGTAATGAGAAGTATGGAAACATCTATTAATATAAATAATGCACTTTTCTATAATTACTGGACTTGGAAAAGGCTTATGCCTTATTTTAATACTTGACATTAAACAGTTCTGATGAACTTTTTCATGGTGCTACTTCTATTAAAACAAAAGCATAATATAACATGAGAAAATTATTTTTTATGACTTTAACTAGGTTTTTAAATTACATTGGAAAAAATCTACTAAATACGCTTTGAGTTTACTATGAAATAAAATCTGAATACTTGATAATGGCTTTGTAATTATTTTTTGTTCATGTGTTTAAATATTCCATGAATTTCATTTTCTCTTGGGAAATATATCTAAAGTATTTAGTTAAAACTAAGGTTTATTGTATAATTTAGGATGAATTACCATAATACCAAAGTTAGGTAATCAGTCAGTATAATGATTTAATGGGGATGTGATAATCATTAATATTCAAGATATGCCCTCTAACGAGACAGCACAGAAAGTTGCCTACCTAGTGGAATGTGTAGGTTTCTCAAATTATTGCACTGTCATATTGTCAAATTCTACTGTGTAAGAATGTCAAGTCATTGTTTTCCCAAAGTTACTCTTTAAGATGACTGACTATATTGTGCTTTTTTCATCTTGCTGACATCAGTTCTCTTTGGAAGAGAAACTTGGGACAGAAAATTTTGATGAGTAGTCAGAGAAGAAAGCTAGTCCTGACTGTGGGGCATTGCAGGGTAGGGAAAGTGAGGAAGGAAGTGCCTTCCCTCTCTGGCCCTGAACTCCTAGGGGAACCCAAGTGAAGGGGGAAAATCTGAAGACAATGTTAACAGCATGGAGAGATCGTTTACCTACTATACTATGTTGATGGTAAAAGACTAGGATTTAGAGTCAAAAGACCTCCATGTTTTGGTTCTATAACCCTAACTGGGTTATCAATTAATCTTATAAGCCTTGGTTTGTTTATTTATCAAATGGGTATAAGATATTTATTTAAATCATGTACAACTGACAACTCACATAATAGCCAAGGCTTCCCATTAGTTGCTATGAGTTAGTCTATAATTAGACTACATGTTGCTATAATTAGTCTTAGCTAATTATGTGCCACTGGCTTAGGTGTAATAATAACTGGAGAATTATGGGGTTGGAAAGAGAGATTTTAATTTTTTTAAAGGTAGAAACTTGAGTATGTTTAAATGCTCAGAAGTATGCTCATGAGAGGAAGACATTGCCATTTACCTCACATAAGTCAACACTGACTTCTGAGAGTTATATATCTGATATACAGCAAGCTGGAAAGGCATTCCAATTTATTGTTTTATGTTTTAAACCAAGAATATATCTGTAGGAGATATCATTAATGTTCATCAAATACCCATTTTTCTGTTCATTTCCCACATGCTTCTTCAGCTGGGGTGTGTTCTTGTGAGCAGTTCTTTAACGAAGGAACTGTAAAAAGTGATATGTATCCTTCCAGATAGAGGAAATTAAGAGCCAGTGTGGTTTCAACATTTTTCTCCTCCCCATAATTTGTGTTCCCAATGGTATAATAAGGCTAATATAATATAAATATTATATTATATATATTTAATATTTGAGATTGGTCTGTACTTTTCCATTTTTAGTACTATTTGGGGGGTGAGGTGAAATAAATGTTCCGATGGCTTTCACTAAAGAATCTAGAAGTTTTCATTCCTTTTCTGTGCTCGGGAACAATTTTAATAATATTGAAGTTGTAACTAAATTAATCTAATTGTTTCCTGATATGTATTATATTATTTAAAGCGATGAATTTTCCTCTTAACATTGTTTTAGCCTTTTCACACAGATTCTAATATTTTTATTAGAATTTTAAATTATTTTTTATATTTTTAAATTTTAAAATCACTTCTCTATTTTTCCTCTACGTAGTCTTCTGCCATATACAAATAGATGATAGGTACATAGGAAGGTAGATCGATAGATGATAGATACAATAGATAGATGTTAAAGTGAGATTCCTTTGTTTTTAACTGCTGTGAAACGTTGCTCAATAGAATAAAAGTTAGGAACCCTAATCACACATTCATCTATGTATTAGTATGAAAATAGCAGAAAATTATTTCTGAAAAAATAAAACTTGGCTTTCTTTTATTGAGGAGTGTGTCTTATTTGTTTTTATTAATAAAACTCAAACTTTCCAATGCTGTTTGTCAACTTTATAAATATGATTTTGAAGTTTTTACAATGTGAAACTTGAACATCTTCGAATTTAGCAAAAATTCCATCATGAGAACAATTGAGCTATTCCTCTGAGTCCTAAATTTATCTTGGTTCAAATCACATGAACACACATGCCACATTAACTTCACACAAGGATAATCAAGTAACAACTCAGAGATATTTACAGGGATGTTTTTGATTTTAAAGTTTACCATATCATATGGCAGCTGCTTTATGATTAGCTACAGGAAATTTTTTTCTATGTATTAGTAACTGGAGAAACTACATTTTTTTTTTCTGAGCAACTGATGTAAAGCAATTAAAAGTACTCATTGTGGGCTTTCCTGGTGGTGCAGTGGTTGAGAGGCCGCCTGCCGATGCAGGGGACACGGGTTCGTGCCCCGGTCTGGGAAGATCCCACACGCCGCAGAGCGGCTAGGCCCGTGAGCCATGGCCACTGAGCCTGCGCGTCCGGAGCCTGTGCTCCGCAACGGGAGAGGCCACAACGGTGAGAGGCCCGCGTAGCACAAAAAAAAAAAAAAAAAAAAAGTACTCATTGTTAGTAGCTGTGTAGAATTGTTGATTTAATTTAGAGCTTGTCAAATATGCATATTTTAAAAAACTTTAAAAATAGAACTAAGGACACATCAATCTAATAGAATCGAGGAAAAAATAATTAGAAAAGGAAAAGCATTGCTAACAGTACACAATAATATGATAGTAATATATCTACCATCAGAAACTACAATCAATACACACACACAAGGTAAAAGAGAAAAATTCTCAATTTGTTTAAACTACAAAATCAGCTATACCTTGTTTATAAGAGACATACTATAATGGTGTTCAGAAAGATGATTATCAAACAAAATAGATTTTAAGTTAAATACATTATTATGGAGAAGAGGGCATTACATGATAAAAGGAAGATACGATTTTGGTAAAACACATACTAATATATATGAAGTAAAAAATATAAATAGAAATTTATAGATATGCAATCACAGAGAAAGATTTGTAATTCTACTTAATATTTTAAAACAGTAGTTGCTTGAGCAAACAAAAATTAGTGTCAATATAGAGTATTTAAACAAAGCAATTTATAAGCTTGACATAATAGCCATACACGGAATGCGTATAAAACAATTAGACAGTTTTATGTTATTTTCAAGTACAAGAAATCTCTTTAAAAATGAACGTGCTTTGGCCACAAAGAAACTCTCAACAGACGTAAATAATAAAATTAGAAATCATTAGCAAAAACATAGGCACTTGGACATTTAAAAATGCATGTTAATATAATTTATTGGTTAAAGAAAGAAATAATCATATATTCATATATCAAAATGGACATCTGATAGATATCATATAAAATGAAAAAAGTTGCAGATTCATAAAGTGATACCATTTATGTAAACTTAAACACATAAAACAACATTACTATGTAGAAATACATAGACACTGGCTAACATAACATGCATGGGAATGACGTAAAGCGTCTTCAGCGCAGTGGATACTCTAGGAAATCAGGAAGGGGAAAGGATGGAGTTAGTGTTACAGCTGGATCTGTAATACTTAATTCCTTTTCTTTTCTTTTTTTTTTTTTTAAGACCTGAAGCAAATGCTGTGAAGTGTTAATTTCCCTTAAATCTGGTCGTTGAATGCTGAGCTATTTTTATTCTTTTTAAAATATATAAAATACGTTGTAGTTAAAATTAAAGGAATATCTTTAAAGAAATAAACCAGCAAAGTAAAAAACAAACGTTCTTATGGTCTGAGGGAACTGTTCCATCCTGGATCTTCCACTTGGGAGAGTGTGCGGCTTTGGATAAATTACATAATTTAATTGGGCGTCGGCTTCTATGTCATAGAATCACTCTGAGAATTATACACGGCTTCTATATATTGTTCACCTCTTTTAGAGCTGCCACATGGTAGACACATAACAAATATTTATTGTCACATTTGTTGAATAAATGAATGAAGGAACAATCAAGATCTTGGGCTCTAGAATCATAATGAGTGAATAATGCACATCCTTCCTCCATTTAGAATCCAGGATATGTCTGACAGAGGAAACAAGAGATAATCATTTGTGTACCTGCCAAGAGGTGTGCAGTGAGTCTCATCATGTTCTAGCCTTTTTCTTTTGGCTGCAGCAAATAAAACATTACATTCTGCCACCTGAGAAAGCTGCACCTTTGATGAACATGTCTATTATTGGGCCTGATTTAAAGACAGTTTTCAGTGTATAGTTCAAAGAGTGATTCTTAGTTGGCTTCCTCAACAACATCTATTTCCCTTAGAAATAAAATGCTGCTTAGATTTTGGATATGATTTTGCTTGTGAAAATGATGGATGTATTTATTTGGCAGTATTTAACTGGCTGGTCATTAAAAGCAAGCCTCCTTTCCACCACCCTGGACCCTCCCTGCTCCCACTAAAGAATCATGTCTCTGTTAAGTATCTCTGTGCTAAACATTAAGCTTGCATCATAGAACATGATGTTTCTGATTGACCTGTGGCCAGAATAATCAGTTGAAAGGTGAATAATTCAGTCAAGATGATTTTGTGGCATTCTTTAGAAGAAAATATGCTTAGTTTAAAAAAAATGATTAGCCATTTCACTGAACTCAGCCTCTTTTTCAAGGGAATTTATCAAAACCATCTGGATGTCTAGACATGGCCCAAGACAAAGTATTCCCAGCAGCATATTAAGTAATGAAAATGAACAAGTTAGAAAATAAATAGTTCTTTAGGAAATATTAGTAATCCTGGTAAAAGAATTTAAGGGATAGTTTAAGTTTGAAATCTGCTTAAAGCCTATACTCTTAGAACTCCAAGGTGAGTAATTTATTAAAATATTAATTAGAAAAACTGAGTTAATTTACCATCTGGAGGCAATATTTTTCAAGGTATAACTTAATTACCTACAATCTATCTAGTGCTGCTCTAAGAAATACCCTGCACTTTTTCTTTGAGGAACTAATAGGTGGGATTATTGATTTTTAAAATCTGATATATTTTAATATGTATATTTTTACATATATTTTCTGTTAATCTTATAGAATCATTGAAGAGTAATCATGTAGGTAAAGTTGATGTGTATGATAAGTAGGCCACATACTTAGGCTTTCCTTTCAAGCTTAGTAGAATTCTGAGTTAGTGATCTTCTAATTTTTCACAAGATCTAAACAAATATTCCCAAAGTTTACTAGAAAAGCAACTGCTCTTGATTTTTTCTGTTTCATTATTTCTCTCCTACTCTACACATGGAGAGAGGTGAAGTAAAAGAGGGAATATGTGGGGAAAGTAGGACTATATCTTGACACAAAAGAAGGATCTGAGATCCCATGCAAAATGTTCCACAGCACCTAGATCATGATCCTCTTTTTCCTTATTTTTTAAGCTGTTTTATTGGCATATAATTTGTATTCTTCTATTTTGTGTTGTCTTTTCACTTTCTTGATGCTGTCATTTGAAACAAATACTTTAAATTTGATGACATGAAACTTATTTTTCCTTTTGTTGCTTATGGTTTAGGTGGCATATCTAAGAGGTCTTTGCCTAGTCAGATCATGAAGTTTCCTCTTGTGTTTTCTTCTATAAGTTTTACAGTTTTATCTCTGACAGTGATGTCTATCTTCTGGGAATAATTTTTCGTGTGTGGTATAAGGAAAGGGTACCGCTTAATTCTGCATGTGGATACCCAGTGTCTCAACATCATATGTGAAAAAGACTATTCTTTCTCCATTAAATTGTCTTGGTCCCCTTGTCAAAAATCAATTGATCATAAACGTGAGGGTCTATTTTTTGGACTCTCAGTTCTATTCCCTTGATCTGTCTATCCTCACATCAATAGCACACTATCTTGATTAGTGAACTAAGCTTTGAAATTGGGAAGTCTGAGTCCTGCACCTTTGTTCTCTTCTTTAGGAATGTTTTGGCTATTGTGGGTCTCTTGGATTTCAATGAATTTTAGGATGAGTTTATCAATTTCTGCAAAAACAGAATACAGGTATTTTGATAGGAATGGTGTTGAATCTGTCTATTAACTTGGGAAATATTACCATTTTAACAACATTAAGTCTCCTAAATCTATAAACGTGAAATAGCTTTTCATTTATTTAGATCCTCTAATTCTTTGCATTAATTTTTGTAGTTTTCAGTGTAAAGTATTACGTGTTTTGTTCAGTTTACATCTACGTATTCTATTATTTTTGATTCTAGTGGAAATTGAATTCTTTTATTAATTTTATTTTTGAAATGTTCAGTTTTAGTACACAGAAATGCAGTTGATTTTTGTATGTTGATCTTCTGATCTGATCTGATAGTGATTATATAATATATTAACTCATTCACTAATACTAATATTCTAATAGTTTTTAGTGGATTTTAGCTTTAATATATTTCTATACAAGATAATGGCATTTGAAAATAGAAATAGTTTTGATCCTTTCTTTCCAATGTGAATGCCTTATTTATTTTTCTTGCCTAAATGTCCTAGCTAGAACCTCCAGTATAATGTTGAGTAGATGAGGTGAGAGTAGACATCCTCATCTCGTTTCTGATCTTAGGGGAAAAGCATTTGGTCTTTCACCATTAAGTATAATGGTAGCTGTGGGGTTTTTTTTTTTATAGAAGTTACCTTTCAGGTTGAGGAATTTCTTTTTATTCCTATTTTATTAAGTTTTTAACATGAAGATGCTTTTTCTGTGTCTGAAATAATCATATACTTTTTATCCTTCAATTTATTGATATAATGTATTACTGTAAATAATTTTTTTTTTTTTTTTGTGGTACGCGGGCCTCTCACTGCTGTGGCCTCTCCCGCCATGGAGCACAGGCTCCATACGCGCAGGCCCAGCGGCCACGGCCCACGGGCCCAGCCGCTCCGTGGCATGTGGGATACTCCCGGACCGGGGCACGAACCCGCGTTCCCTGCATCGGCAGGTGGACTCCCAAGCACTGCGCCACCAGGGAAGCCCTGTAAATAATTTTTGTATGTTAAACCAACTTTGCATTCCTGAAATAAATTCCACTTGGTTATGGTGTATAATCCCTTTTATATATTACTGTCATGTCAGTTTGCTATATCTTGTTGAAGATCTTTGTATTTATATTCATAAGAGATATTGGTCTCTGCTTTTTTGTCATGCCTTTGTCTCATTTTGACATATGGTAATACTGCCTTCATAAAATGAGTCAAGAATTATTATCTTCTATTTTTTGAAAGAGTATGAAGAATGAGTGCTTATTTTTATTCAAACATTTTGTAGAATGTACCAGTGAATCCATCTGGCACTGGACTTTTCTTTGTGGGAAGTTTTAAATTAACTAATTTATTCTTTTTACTTACTATAGGTCTATTCACATCTATTTCTTCTTTTGTCAGTTTTGGCTGTTTCTTTCTTTCTAGGAGTTTGTTAATTTAATCTAAATTATCTAATGTGCTTATATACAATTGCTAATATTATTCCTTTAAAATCCTTTTCATTTCCGTAAGGTCAGTAAGTGATGTTCCCTCCTTCATTCGGGTCTTTTCTCTTTTCTCCCAGTTAATCTACCTAAAGATTTGTCAATTTTGTGGTCATCACAACTTTTCGTTCAGTTGATTTTCTCTATTGTTTTTCTATCTCCTATTTCTTTAATCTCCATTCTAATTTTTACTATTCTCTCTCTTCTGTTAGCTTTAGGTCTAGTGTGCTCATGTTTTTCGCGTGTCTTAAGGTGAAAAGTCAGATTATTAAGTTAAGATATTTATTCTTTTAAAGTATTTTCTGCTATAAGTTTCTAAGCACTGCTTCAACTGCATTCCATAAGTTTAGGTATGTTGTGTTCTCTGAGACTCTGCTCATTTTTTCATTCGTTTTTTTCTCTGTGTATTCAGATGACATACGCTATATGAATCATCTTCAAGTTCACTGATTTTCCCTTTGGTCAGCTTAAATCTACTGTTGAGTCTCTCTAGTGAATTTTTTGTTTGAGTTTTCTTACTTTTCATCTCCAGAATTTCTATTCAGTTCTCTTGTACAGTATGCATCTCTTTTTTTGACATTCTCTATTTGATGAGACATTGCCATTATATCTGCCTTTACTTCTTTATGCATGGTTTCTTTCAGTTCTTTGAATATTTTATAATAGGTCTTTGAAGTTTTGTCTGCGAAGTTTGATCACTGAGCCCTCTCAAAGGCAGCATTTTCGCCTGTATTTTTTTTTTGTTCTGTATATAGGTCATACTTTCCTGTTTCTTTACATATCTCATCATTTGTGTTGAAATAGACAATTTTAAAGACATCTATATCCCGCAGTGCATATCCTCTGATGTGGTTCTTCACAGGGCTCAGCCTTGGGTGGACACACAGTCACTCAGGATGGCAGTGGTTTCATCAGGGCTTTCTTTATCTCTTTCCCTGCTCTCTCTGTTAAGTTTTTTGCCTCTGTTGATAATGCCCCTCTGTTACCTTCACTAAGTGCCAGCTGATGGCTCTACTGTTTGCAACAACGCCCTGGGGCATACATTTCTCCACAGTTTGATTCAATTCAATGTGGGCCCCTGGATATTGTATTTACGGAGCTATGGAGCTATTTGTTCTTATGGCCTGTCTCACTACCCTTGTGTAAAACCTCTGTGCCACTTTAGGGGATTGGAGATGGGGATAACACTGTCATCCAAGTGAAATGCTGGGTGAGGTTGATAGTCTCTGGTTTTCTCATCTTGACTGTCCCAGCTAGAAACCTCCACTCTATGAGCAAGCTGGGGCAAGAGTGACTGGGGCCTACTGTAGTGTTTCTACTCTTCATCCCTTCTGGGTGGAAGAAGGGAGTCCCAGATCCCTTAACTGCCCTTTCCTAGAATAGAGTTTCTGGAACAAGGAGCTGGGGGGATGAGTATTGCTGGAGGATGCTCCTCCTGGGAAGATATCATAGCTATAGCCTGAGAGCAAGATGGAGAGGGAGATCTGTGTTCTTAAATACACCCACCATGGGTGGTTTCCATGATGCTGAGCTGAGGGGGTGGGAGGAAGAGGTTTATGGCTCAATTACCACAGACTCTACTGTTCTTAAAAAGATTGAGTGAGTTCTCTTGAATTAAAATTTTACTATTTTCTCTATTTCCTTAGGACAATTTCCAGAGACTTCAAGTCATTGTTTTTTTATATAGTTTTAATCATTTGTGGTTGTTCTGCGGGGAAGAGGGTCCTTACGCCACCATTCTGGAAGTCCTATGTATGATTCCATTTAAATCCAGACAAATGCAACCAGTTCATTAGAATGTAATAGGCTGAGTTAAAAGTTGGTGACACTAACTTCAGCTCCGGAACTTTGTCACTGAAAGACCTCAGACTTATTATGGCAAATCACTGCATTTCAAACTCCCTATTTACACATTAAAAAATAAAATCTAGGAATCAGCACACATTTTCACACATTTGTGAGATTTAGTCAACCACTGAACTGTCTCACTGAGTGAGCCAGTTGCTGAATGTGTTACAGTTTGTTACTCCCTCAAGTCGTCATTGTCATATACTTCTGGAACCATAATTTCTAAGCAGAGCACTAATGGCTTAAAGAAAGATGATTTTATCTATCTGGGATACATTGAAGGAACTAGTTTTGTTTTAATTAAAAGTTATTTATAACTTATTTATAAATTATTCCAAAAGCCACAAAATTATTAAGATGTGTGTGTATGGGGGGGGGTAAGTGGGAGGGTAAAACACCCCCAAAACACAAAATAGAACAAAAGCAAGAACCGCATGTGGCCACTTAAAGACAAAGATGATTGAAGAGATATAGCATTAAGGATTGCTATCCCTGTAGTCACGTGTAACACTAATAAAATTACTAATACTCATACCACTTTCACTGGCAATTTTTTTAGTAATGTAAGAGAAATCACAACTTCTTCTATTTGCACTTTAATCATTTTTACTTTAATTATTAAAATAATTTTATAAGCCATGGAATTATACACGCACACTTTCTCAGATATAGCACATTAAAATTAGATTAAATCATGAGCAGTAACTTTAAAACAACTGAGTGTAGGGCTTCCCCGGTGGCACAGTGGTTGAGAATCTGCCTGCCGATGCAGGGGACACAGGTTCGAGCCCTGGTCTGGGAAGATCCCACATGCCGCAGAGCAACTAGGCCCGTGAGCCACAACTACTGAGCCTGCGCGTCTGGAGCCTGTGCTCCGCCACAAGAGAGGCTGCGATAGTGAGAGGCCTGCGCACCGCGATGAAGAGTGGCCCCCGCTCGCCGCAACTAGAGAAAGCCCTCGCACAGAAACGAAGACCCAACACAGAAAAAATAAATTAATTAATTAATAAAAAACTCCTACCCCTAACATCAAAAAAAAAAAAAACAACTGAGTGTAGATCACAAACTTCCTAAGACTATGCTTGTGAAAGAGAATATTCTTCTGGCAAGAAAACTAAAAGCACCATTCAATTTTTAGTATGTTTTTGCTTGTTGAATGTCCATGACATAATTTGATTTTTTTTTTTTTTTTTTTTTTTTTTTTGCGGTACGCGGGCCTCTCACTGTTGTGGCATCTCCCGTTGCGGAGCACAGGCTCCGGACGCGCAGGCTCAGCGGCCGTGGCTCACGGGCCCAGCCGCTCTGCGGCATGTGGGATCTTCCCAGACCGGGGCACGAACCCGTGTCCCCTGCATCGGCAGGCGGACTCTCAACCACTGCGCCACCAGGGAAGCCCCATAATTTGATTTTAAACTTGCTTTCATTATTATATTATTAAATTTCAAAAAAAGATGTGTGCATTGGAAGGGAAAGTGATTTATTATTATAATACTTTTTGTTCAGTTCTTAATATTTTTTCCTAAAAAGAAACCCAATCTCTAATTTATAAAAAATGTTCCCCTTGAATTATGAAATAGAGAAATTTTCCTCCTAAGTAAGATGGGTAAAATTATAGCATACAGAGAAATTTAAGTAGCTTTTATGGAATTACATAAAAAGTCATAAAACTGGCTGGGAATATTAACTTGGGATGCTCTTTACAGTCAAATTTACTAATTGTCAAGTCATATTTCATTTCCTTTTTAAGAAAAACTCTGAAAATGGGTCATGTTTCCTACAATAATTCTTTGTTCCTACAGTTCCTCAGTCTCTCAGATCTAATGATTTCCCTCCATTCTATTAGAATAATTACACATAATGAGATTGTTTGGAAGTGATGATTTGGGAAAAAGTTTCCTCTTTAATATTGTGAACTCCTGAAATTCTGTGTGCATGTATGCAGACATGTGCAAACACACACACACACACACACATGCACAGAATTCTGCTCTATATTTGCTGAACTGTTGCTTCCTCAATCATCTTTTCTCTTCAATCTTTACTCTCCATCTTTCCGCTGGTTTCTTTACTTTTATCTGTAAGTATCTTCAAATTTTGCTAGCTCAATAGCAAAGAAAACAAAAATATGTTCCTTCAAACTTAAAGCTTTATTTCCAAGCTATATTCTCTTCTCATTCCTTCCCTTTACCACCTGACTTCTCAAAAGATCTGCATATACAAGAGTTTAAAGTTTATTATGAAACAGTAAAAACATTGTCGGGACAAATACCAGGTGTCAGAAAACATTCTCAGATAATCCCTTTAATTTTTATTCACGCTCACTCCCATGAAATCTCTATTCCGTAGCTACAAATAGTCTTACACTGCTATCCCCTACATAAATGATGGCTCTCTTGAAGTCAAATCCATTTCAAATCATGATAGAGTTTTTCATGGAACTTAAAAGCTGATTTTGAAACTTAAATGAAAGAGCAAAAGGTCGAGAAGACTCAAGACATTTCCAAAGAAGAAAACTGCTCTAACAGATATTAAAATTTTAATAAAGCTATGTTAGTTAAGACATTGTGTTATTTTCAGAGAGATAGATTTAAAAAAACCCAGAATATAGAGAACTTTGAAACAAATTACTAAAATATACAGGTTCAGCTTATATAGTTTGTGCTGTTCCCTTGGTTTTTGCAGGGTAATAGTACACTCCAGAAAGAAGAATAGCTATATGCTTCAAGGATGTTAGATATGGGCTGTCATTGTCATCATGGTCCTCTGGTCAGGATGAGGACTTACAGATGGCTGGCAGTAAATGGAGAGTGGGCTCAAGTCCATTCCACTGGAGGTTCAATCGATCTGTGAACTCAACTTGTGGTTATTTCCCCGTTCTGAAATGTATAATTGGGATAAATACTTAGCTACTGATAGAACCCTCACATTAATCTCCTGGTTTATTAGAAAAAAGACTGTTATGGGAGGAATGGACCAATTTAATCAGATGGTGGCCCAATTGCAGCAGCTTTGCCAGATGTGGTATCTTTGCTGGAGCAGATCAACATCTTCTCTGGTTGCTGTTGGGCGATGCATGATTCTTCATCCCTTGAATAGGGAAGCATGCAAGAGAGATCACTTCAAACAGCAGGGCAGGATACCTTCATTGTTTTGCTTCAGTGTTTTCATGCTAACTCTCCTCTATGTCATAATTTAGTTGGGAGGAAACTTGGTTGTCTTGACTTATCTTAAAATATTATATTGGTCCACTATTTTGATACCATTATGCTAAACAGACTTGGTAAGCAGGAAGCAGCATTTACCCTAGATATTCTAGTCACATACGTATATACCAGAGGTCCTGAAACATTTTAAAGTTTTGTAGTGAGCCACTGATCTGGGACATTCCAGGAAATTCTTCTCTAATGTAAAGAATGCATTTTTGCATCTTGGACCCCCATTAAGAAAGAGAAATAGTGTTTGGTTGGGTCTATTTTTTTGTTTTTGTTTTTAAATTATTTTATTAAAGTATAGTTGATATACAATGTTCTGTCAATTTCTGCTGTACAGCAAAGTGATTCGGTTTTATATATATATATTCTTTTTCATATTTTTTTCATTATGGTTTATTACAGGATATTGAATATAGTTTCCTGTGCCATACAGTAGGACTCTGTTGTTTATCCATTCCATGTATAATAGTTTGCATCTGCTAACCTCAAGCTCCCAATTCATACCTCCTCCACCACCCTCCCACTGTTTTTCTGAGGGAACTTATTCCATGCTTGGGAGTACCACCTCCAATCAGTTTATCAGATTATGGGAAAAGTTTACAATTTTGATTAGAGCTCAGATTGGAGGCGATGGCAGCGGATTCAGGCTGGTGTGCAATCTTCTCTGCCACTTGGCTGTGTCATCCTGCAGATCCGATGGTGCTAGAGGTATAGACAGTAGATATGGGGAATCTTTGGCAAGCTCCAATAGGCAAATGGCAGTGTAGACAGACCTCCCAGAATCTAGAGTTCATCTCTGCTTAAAATAACAGGTCCTCAGAAACTAATGTACGTCAATAGGCGTTAAGACTCTTAATCATGGAGGTAAAAGTGACTATGAAACTTGAGTTGCTTACCCTAAATGGAATATTATCCATCTGCAGAGTCATAAGGTGCATAAGAGTATCATCGATCTCTTGTAAGGTGGAAATAGCACATTAATATTTGCAAAACAGGAACAGAAGTTATGAGTAGATTGCGTAAGTAGGTGGCCCAGACTGCCGTGTCAGCTACCTCCACAGTGAAGGTAAATTTCACAGTGACCAGAGCTACAAGCAATATACAATACACTTGTTTACTTGATATGGAGGGAGACGTAACCTGATATATGAAAATACAGTGAATTTTTTGAGATGCTGGAAATATTCTATACCTGTGCTGTTCAATATGGTAGCCACCAGCCATATGTGGCTATCAAGCATTTGAAACGTGACTAGTGCAACTGAGGAAGTGAATTTTTAATTTTAGTTAATTTTAATTACCTTAAACTTAAATAGCCACATTGGGCTACTGGTTGCCATATTGGACAGCACATGTCTAAATTATATATATTTAAAAACTATATAACAAATGGTATAAGTGGTAGCAAAAGTCATTGATCAAATTATTCTAATAATTTCCAACTATTATTAATGTGGCTCTGGTTAGCCAAATGATGCTTCTGTCTGAGCTATGTTTTGACTGTATCTTTTCCAATGATTTCTTCATCCAATTTCTAGTCATTAGTTACTGGGAATCTTGCCATGCACCTAAGGGGTCAAGTTTGCATGCTGACCTTCTTCTAAGCTTTCTGTTTTCCCTTACTGGCCTCCTGGCCTCTCAGTGATTCCTTCACCACGAACCATGATACTGACCATATGTCCAGATGCTGTTCATATGCCAGGAGCCGGTGCTGGGAGCACTTGAACCAGAGGACAAGTGAGACAGGGGAGGGCAGAGTGGCATAAGGATAGGGGATGAGATGGTCTAGATTTGTCCCATCCTAACTGCCAGAGCCAGTACTTGGCCACGAACTGGTTTCATCCCATACAAAGGCAAGGGCACAGTTTATTCCAGTCCAGATAGTTTATGGAACCAAGGTAGAAGTGGGAAAAATAGAAGGGAGACAACAAGGAAAAAAATAGAAAGCCCCAAAGGTGGACCAGGATGGACAAGGGCTCAGTCAGGGCTGCTCCTGAGGCTCAGTTGGCCCTGGCAAGTGACAGAGCAGGTGGGCACAGAGAGGGATGGGCAGCCTCATGTGAGGTTTCTCTGTCCAGGGACCAATCGTGAGGGTGGGTCCAAAGGGGACAGATATGGCGTCACTTGCTGGAGAGTCTGCTTTTCTGGATCTTAATAGAGTCTCTGGGACATACATACCTATAGGCCTCCCCCGTCTACAGAGATTTACGTGCTCCAGCAGGGATTAAGTTGTTCAATAAAACAAAGGTTTCTAAACACACGTAAAGGAAAGTTAACACACTATGTAGGGATTACATCCCATCCAATCATCTCTTTATGTCCTTGGTCATTGGCTGCCTTCCCAGTTAATGTCTGAGCTGGAAAGAACACATATTCCCCCTTGGGCAGTGAGGTATCTCTTCAGGGGTAGAAAGAATAGGTCTTCCGTTTAGCTGTGCCTCCCAACCTCCAACCCAACTTTTGTAATAAACGACAGGAGATTTATAGCTGGCCACTTCCCTCCAACTCAGCTTCAGTACCTAAAGGGAAAACGAGTCTTGGTATTGCAATGGGCATGCTGCCATTTCTATTGATTGGTTGAGTGATTAATTTACACTGCCTCTCAATATCATTGCTCTTAGCAAGATAGGGGTAGGGGATTAAGAGGCACAAACTACTATATATAAAATAAATAAGCTAAAACAATATGTTGTACAGCACAGGGAATATAGCCAATATTTTATAATAACTATAAATGGAGTATAATCTTTACAAATTGTGAATCACTGCGTTGTACATCTGAAATTTATATAACATTGTAAATCAACTATAAAGAAAGAAAAAGAACTATTAGCATCACTTAATGAGCTTTAAACAATAACTTCCAGGGCCTGGCCCCCTGAGATCTGGTAATAAGCCTAGTCAGTGGCTAAGTGATTGTATCCGCTCTGCCTGGAATCCTTGTTTTGCACTCTCTTGGGCCAGTGGATTCCTTTTGTGTGGCCTGATGACATTCCGTACTGGGTTGCAGCTTCTTTGTTTCTGCGCCTTTACAACTGTTTACACAGAGCCCTTAGCCTTCCCATCTGTAAATGCTCAAAGTTCATTCCAAGTGCAGCCTGCAGAGGAGTCCTCTGCTCCCCTCCAGTGTGCTTGGATAAATGCCTACAGGCCGTCTGCTTTTTTATCGTTAATCCCAGGAATGGAGTTTCTTTCGTTGGCTTCTTACAGTTCTCTTTGACTTGAGCATTGACTGAGGCATGGCCCTTCCCTGCCTGGCTTCCTGACCTCCTCAGAGTTCTCTTCTGCCATGCTGGGTTTGCTCTCCAGCACACATACCCGAGACAGGAAAGGGTACCCAGTGACTTAGGTTATGTTTGTAGGGGAGCTAGTTCCTGACCCAGGTCTGAGTTGAAGCATCCCTTCCATTCAAGGGAGGCCCTGGCATTTAACTGCATAGTTACACGTTCCTCTAGTATTAACAGCCCAGCAATATTACAAGCAAAGGGAATAATAACTCACTGAACAGATTATATTTTGACTTCAAGTAAAAGATGGAATGTGTTTGTAAAAATTGATGAGTCGTTTGACTCAACTAGTATGTGTTTTAATTAGATACCTGAAAACAAAGTTACTCCTATGGGCTAATATTTTGAGATATTAACCTATGCTCCCTTGTTCCATAATATTTTCTCTTCTCCCTTCTCCTTTTAGGCAGGAATATTGGATTCTGCTCCCCTAATCTTAAGAGAGGTCTATAGAATGACAAAAACTCATGTTGCCTGAAAAAAAAATGCATTTCCTAGTTTTGGTTTTTAAAAGGCTAATCCCCAGAGCTAAAAATGAATAGGCTAGTCAAAGGAAAACAGCTTTTAAAACGAATGGAGAGAGAAAGTTCTTTCACAGACTAGCAAGAGATTACCGTCAGCAGGGGAGAGGGAAGCAGAAGAGTGTATGTCCAGTCTACTGGGGAAGCAGTAAGAGGGTGGCTGCATGGGGCAGCCACAGCAGGGATCTCAGACACCTGCTACGGCAAAGGCAGGTCAGACAAATGGTTGCAAAAGGGCCTGGTGTACAAAACAAAAAAAAATCTTCTGAATATTATAAAAACGTCAACTGGCACCCCACCTCAGTGTTGGGGAGATCATTGAGGTTGCATGGGTCTGTGTCAAACCTTGGACAGGCAGCCCCTTCTCAGCGCCTGTGATTGTTGCCACGTGGTGAGGTGGTCCATAATTGCTAGTTTTCCTGATTTTCCAGAGAAGCCAGAAATGGTGCTTTTTTTTTTTTTTTTTTACAGTGAACTCCCCTGACTTTTAAAAGTTGGCTAAAACGTTTTTAAAACATAGAGTAGGCCAAACAATGCACATCTGCTGGCCAGATGTAGCCTCCATGCCAATGACTTGCAACCTGTAGCCTAGACAGGGCCGCAGGCCATCTCAGCAAGGATTCTTGGGCCTGAGGGCCGTGCTGAAACAGCAGAGGAAGGTTGGTCTGAAGGGGTCATGAAGTTAGGGCCCTAGTAGTGCGCAAACTGATGACCAAGGACAAGATGACACCTCAACCATCAATGTTTTGGCCCCATGGCCTAACTAAAGGATGTGAACAAGAAGTAGGAATTTCAATAAACAATGACAATGATTGCTTTACCAGCCAGGTGGATGAAGGTTGAAAATAGGAATCGATTCAGGTTATGCAGAAAAGGGATGTGATAATTCTTGAACACAAGAATTTGTGGACTGAGATTTATACTTGCTACGCCCAAGGACTTGTCAGATGTTTTTAAGGATTCCTTGGTGAGCACACAATCACACCCAGGTTCCCACCCACTAGACATTCCTATGTTCCCTTAGTCTTCAGGCCTTCAGGTGACCTGGGGATTATGCTGTGAACTCTGTTTTGGGGGAGGAGAACCTACTCCATAGAGACTCTAGAGAGATCACTGTCATCTTTTTAATTTTTTTTAGCAGCTTTATTGAGGTATAATTTATATAACATAAAATTTACCTACTGTAATTACACAATTTGACGATTCTAGTAAATTTATAGAGCTGTGTAACCATCACTACAATCCACTTTTAGAACATCTCCATCACTGTAGAAAGTGCCCTCGGACCTCTTTACAGTCAATCCTCACTCCCACCCCTAGCCCTGGGCAACCACTCTTCTGCTTTCTGTCTATACGCTTTCCTTGTCTGGACATTTCAAATAAATGCAACCATAAAATATGTAGCCCTTTGTATCTGACATCTTTCACTTAGCGTGATGCTTTGAGGGTGATTCACCTTGAGGCATGTCTCAGTAGTTTTTTCTTTTTATTACCGAGTAGTATGCTATCATGCATATATACCCCAATTAAAAAAATATGTTCACCAAGTCGATGGATATTTGGATTGCTTCCAGTTCGGGGCTTTTATGAATAATGTTGCCATGAACATTCACATACAGGTCTTTGTGTGGCACTGCCATGCTTTTGAGAGGGGATGTTTCAATATCAACCAATAAGAATTTTAAACAGGTGCCCATTTCATAGGCAGTGATGTAGAAAATAAGGTGTGCTTGGGGAGCCAGGGAGAGGAACCTGACAGTTCTGCCCAGCATCTGCTCTCTATCGTTGTCAGCTTCAATCTTCTATCAGAAAGCCAAGTCCTGATCAGGAGCATTGGGCTGGGGGTTGGGAGAGATGAGGGGAGATGTAATACCTTCATGTAAGCAAGCACAAACAGGTGGCCACTTCCTAGGAAGGATGTTGGCTCTCAAGGTGGAAGTGGGGGATTGGCCATTAAATCAAAGCCCTAGTTACTGCACAGCCCATCAGAGGTGATCAAGACTCATGGGGAAGTGTATCTTCGAGGTGTGGATCAGTGCTGGAAGAAGAGAGATCTGAGCTGGAGGTTCACTTTTTGACACTTCCCTGAACTGTTTTTTGGGTAACATATTTAGGAATACTGGTGTCATTCACAGATGGGCATAGGTTACATTCTTGTCAGTGTACTTTTGAAGAAATCCCTTGGGGGTTTAGTTTTAAGCAATAATGCCTTTGTGGGTATATTCCATTTACACAAATCCTGGAAGTCTAGGATATATATTGGCATTATTAATAGAAGCTTATAAAAATAGAATTAAGTTCTTTTTAGTATAAAGTTATCTCTTTATTATCTGTATTTCATAATAAAATGTATGTGTATAGTATCAATTAAAAAAAAGTAAATGACAACCAATTCAGCCATCATGAGATACATCTCAAAAAATATACTCCCAGAGGAAATACACACACATGCGCGCGCACACACACACACATATCCCAAGCATCCCTAAGTTTTCTGGCCTCCTGAGATCACTGTTTTATGAAATATCTGAATGTCTGTTTCTTTAGCTCAGTACTTCTGGGCATTCCTGGGGAGTGCATGCCCTCTCCTGGTTGTTGTCTATCACTCCACCCTTGAGCAGCTCCTCTAATTTCTCTTATCATGTTGACAATCTGAAGTAGTGGGAAACTGGAAAAAAAATTAAAATCGCAGTCACAGGAAACCAGACCCCCTACTCACAAACTATACAATGATTTGATGCTTTCTCTGAGTCCTGCCTTGCTCTAGCCATTTGGTCCATGACTAACGAATGGTCTTAAGTGTATGACCACTCAAAAACAGGGTAGAGGAAATGACCACTAGCTGTGAGAACAGGAAAAAGATATTTGTATTCTATAATCTGTGACTCCCAAACAATGATTATCATTGGTCTTCTCTCTGCAAATTAAGGCACTTTTAAGACACCTCCCTGAAATAAGCCTATGAATACTGGTCCCAGGTATTGTCCTTTGAATTGCTTAACACTTTGCTGATTTTGCCACTGGACTGAGGTGCCTTACCCTGCCAGGAGCCCTGTACCATCTGGACATGCCTACTCCACATATCAAGACCTCCCATTATATTGCAAAGCTACAGTCATCAAAACAGTATGGTACTGGCATAAAAACAGAAAAAAGGTCAATGGAACAGGATAGAAAACCCAGAAATAAACTCACGCACCTATGATTAATTAATCTATGACAAAGGAGGTAAGACTATACAATGGAGAAAAAACAGTCTCTTCAATAAATGGTGCTGGGAAAACTGGACAGCTACATGTAAAAAAATGAAACTAGAACATTCTTTAACACCTTACAAAAAAATAAACTCAAAATGGATTAAAGACCTAGATGTAAGACTGGATAATATGCAACTCTTAGAGGAAAACATAGGCAGAACACTCTTTGATATAAATTGCAGCAATATCTTTTTTGATCCATCTCTCAGAGTAATGGAAATACAAACAAAAATAAACAAATGGGACCTAATTAAACTCAAAAGCTTTTGCATAGCAAATGAAACCACAAACAAAATGAAAAGACAACCCACAGAATGGGAGAAAATATTTGCAAATGATGCGACTGACAAGGGATTAGTCTCCAAAATTTATAAATAGCTCATGTGGCTCAATATCCAAAAAACAAACAACCCAATCAAAAAATGGGCAGAAGACCTAAACAGACATTTCTCCAAAGAAGGCATAGATGGCCAAGAGACACATGAAAAGATGCTCAACATTGATAATTATTAGAGAAATGCAAATCAAAACTACAATGAGGGACTTCCCTGGTGGTCCAGTGGCTAAGACTCTGAGCTTTCACTGCAGGATGTGTGGGTTTGATCCCTGGTTGGGGAACTAAGATCCCACGTGCTGCGTGGTGTGGTCAAAAAAAACCCAAAAAACACCTGCAATGAGGTATCACCTCACACCGGTCAGAATGGCCATCATCAAAAAATCTACAAACAATAAATGCTGGAGAGGGTGTGGAGAAAGGGGAACCCTCCTAAACTGTTGGTGGGAATGTAAATTGGTACAGCCATTATGGAGAACAGTATGGAGGTTCCTTAAGAAACTAAAAATAGAGCTACCATACGATCCAGCAATTCCACTCCTGGGTAGATATCCAGAGAAACACATGGTTCAAAAGGACACATGCACCCCAATGTTCATCGCAGCACTGTTTACAATAGCCAAGACGTGGAAGTAACCTAAATGCCCATCGACTGATGAATGAATAAAGAAGATGTGGTACATATATACAATGGAATATTACTCAGCCATTAAAAAGAATGAAATAATGCCATTTGCAGCAACATGGATGGACTTGGAGATTATCATACCAAGTGAAGTAAGTCAGACAGAGAAAGACAAATATCATATAATATCGTTTATATGTGGAATCTAAAAAGAAATGATACAAATGAACTTATTTACAGGACAGAAACAGACTTACAGACTTAAAGAATGAACTTCTGGTTACCAGGGGGAAAGGGTTGGGGAAGGGATACATTGGGAGTTTGGGATTGACATGGACACACTGCTATATTTAAAAATAGATGACCAGGGCAGAGTCAAGATGGTGGTGTGGGAAGACGCCGAGTTAGCTTCTCCCCACAAGGGCACCTGCTGGCCACTGGTGGAGGACCCTGATGCCCAAGGAGACTGGAGGAATGTCCAAGTGAACTGGTAGGACATCGAGGGACTGAGAGGGGAGGAGAAGTGGAGGCCAGACAGGATCAGTGACCCTGAGGCTGGAGAGATCAGGAGAGGCAGGCGGGAGGGGCTCTCCAGGAGGAGCGGGAGAGGGCAGAGGGTGATTGCCCTGCACACTCAGACCCAGGGAGCCTGCTGAGCTCCCAGGCTGGTATCACTCCCCCAAAGCCCCCTCCAGGCCGTTTGGGTCCTTGGGGGCATAGGAGGGAGGCTGGGGAGATCAGGGGAGGCAGGTGGGAGGGGCCTTCTGGGAAGAGCAGGAGAGGAGCTGGGGGCATTTTCCCCACCCACTCAGGCCTAGGGAGCTTGCTGGGCTCCCAGGTGAAGTACCCTGCTCTCTGAGACCAGGGTTGGGGGCACACCTGAGCCCCGTCTGTTCCTTGAGCCTAAGCCTCACCGCCCCCCCCCCCCCCAACAGCCTCCAGAGCCTTTTCCAGCCCTGTGGGTACTAAGCATAAGCCCTGCCCACCACCCAAACCTCATCCTTGCTTAGGCCCTGCCCTCCACAGCCAAGGTCATTTCCCCCCCCGCTTTTTTTTGTCTTTTCCCTCCTCCTCTTTTTTACTATTGTGGTACTGTTATACCTTCCATTTGTTGGTTCATATATATTTTTATTTTTAAATTCTTTCCAACATATCTGTTAGATTCCTAGTCTAATTTTATTTTTTACTTCGTTATTGTTCTCTCTCTTTTTTTTTTTTCCACCCCACACAGCTTGTGGGATCTTGATTCATGAGCTGGGGGTCAGGCTGAAGCTCCTGCGGTGGGAGCTCTGAGTCCAAACCACTGGACTAACAGAGAACCTCAGACCCCAGGGAATATTCATCAGAGTGAGGTCTCATGGAGGTCCTCATCTCAGCACCAAGACCAAGCTCTACCCAACAGCCAGTGTTGGAAGCCTCAAGCCAAACAACCAGTAAGACAGGAACACAATCTCACTCATAAAAAAAAAAATTAAAAAAAAAAAGAGAAAGCAAAAAAAAAAAAAAAAAGTCACAGATGAAGGAGCCAGGAAAAAATCTATAAGACCAAAGAAATAAGAGAAAATAGGCAATCTACCTGAAAAATAATTCAGAGTAATTATAGTAAAGATGATCCAGAATCTCGGAAATAGAATAGAGGTACAGATGGAGAATATACAAGAGACGTTTAACAAAGATCTAGAAGAACTAAAGAACAAACAAACAGAGATGAAAAACACAATAACTGAAATGAAAAATACATTAGAAGGAATCAATAACAGAATAACTGAGGCAGAAGAACGAATAAGTGAGCTGGAAGACAAAATGGAAATGGATGGCAATAACTGCTGAAGAGCAGAATAAAGAAAAAAGAATGAAAAGGATTGAAGACAATCTCAGAGACCTCTGGGACAAAACGAAATGCAACAACATGTGAATTATAGGGGTCCCAGAAGAAGAAGAGCAAAGAAAGGGTCTGAGAAAATATTTGAAGAGATTATAATCGAAGATTTCCCTAACATGGGAAAGGAAATAGTCACCCAAGTCCAGGAAGGACAGAGTCCCATAGAGGATAAACCCTAGGAAAAACACACCAAGACACATATTAATCAAACTAACAAAAATTAAATTCAAAGAGAAAATATTAAAAGCAGCAAGGGAAAAACAAAAAATAACATACATAGGAATCTCCATAAGGTTATCAGCTGATTTTTCAGCAGAAAATCTGCAGGCCAGAAGGTAGTGGCAGGATGTACTTAAAGTGATGAAAGAGATAAACCTACACCAAGATTACCCAGCAAGGATCTCATTCAGACAGAGAAATCAAAACTTTACAGACAAGCAAAAGCTAAGATTATTCAGCACCACCAAACCAGCTCTACAACAAATGCTAAAGAAACTTCTCTAGGTGGGAAACACAAGAGAAGAAAAAGACCCACAAAAACAATTAAGAAAATGGTAATAGGAACATACATATCAATAATAACCTTGAATGTAAAAGGATTAGATGCCCCAACCAAAAGACAAAGACTGGCTGAATGGATACAAAAACAAGACCCATATATTTGCTGTCTACAAGAGACCCACTTCAGACCTAGAAACACATACAGACTGAAAGTGAAGGGATGAAAAAAGATATTCCATGTAAATGGAAATCAAAAGAAAGCTGGAGAAGCAATACTCATATCAGATAACATAGACTTTAAAATAAAGACTGTTGCAAGAGATAAGAAGGGACACTACATAATGATCAAAGGATCAATCCAAGAAGAAGATATAACAATTATAAATGTTTATGCACCCAACATAGGAGCACCTCAATACATAAGGCACATGCTAACAACCATGAAAGGAGAAATCGACAGTAACACAATAATAGTAGGGGATTTTAATACCCTCCTTACACCAGTGGACAGATCATCCAAAATGAAAATAAATAGGGAAACACAAACTTTAAATGACACAATAGACCAGATAGATTTAATTGATACTTATAGAACATTCCACCCCGAAGTGGAAGAATGCACTTTCTTCTCAAGTGCACACGGAACATTCTCCAGGATAGATTGCATCTTGGGTCACAAATCAAGCCTCAGTAAATTTAAGAAAATTGAAGTCGTATCAAACATCTTTTCTCACCACAATGCTATGAGACTGGAAATCAATTACAGGAAAAAAACTATAAAAAACACAAATACATGGAGGCTAAACAGTGTGCTACTAAATAACCAAGGGATCACTGAAGAAATCAAATAAGAAATTAAAAAATACATAGAAACAAATGACAATGAAAACACGACGACCCAAAACCTATGGGCTGCAGCAAAAACTGTTCTAACAGGGAATTTCACAGCAATTCAATCTCACCTCAAGAAAGAAAAAAATCTCAAATAAACAATCTAACCCTACACTTAAAACAACTAGAGAAAGAAGAACAAAGAAAATCCAAAGTCAGTAGAAGGAAAGAAATCATAAAGATCAGAGCAGAAATAAATGAAACAGAAATGAAGAAAACAATAGCAAAGGTCAATAAAACTAAAAGCTGGTTCTTTGAGAAGATAAACAAAATATATTAGCCCTTAGCCAGACTCATCAAGGAAAAAGGGAGAGGATGCAAATCAATAAAATTAGAAATGAAAAAGGAGAAATCACAACTGACACTGCAGAAATACAAAGGATTATAAGAGACTACTACAGACAACCATATGCCAATAAAATGGACAACCATGAAGAAATGGACAAATACTTAGAAAGGTACAATTTTCCAAGAATGAACCAGGAAGAACTAGAAAATATGAACAAACATATCACAAGTAATGAAATTGAAACCATAATTTAAAATCTTCCAACAAATGAAAGTCTAGGACCAGATGGCTTCACAGGTAAATTCTATTAAACATTAGAGAAGAGCTAACACAGATACTTCTCAAACTCTTCCAAATAATTGCAGAGGGAGAAACACTCCCAAATTCATTCTACAAAGCCACAATCACTCTGATACCAAAACCAGAAAAGATATCACAAAAAAAGAAAACTATAGACCAATATCACTGATGAACATAGATGTAAAAATCCTGAACAAAATACTAGCAAACAGAATGTAACAACACATTAAAAGGATCATACACCATGATCAAGTGGGATTTATCTCAGGGATGCAAGGATTCTTCAGTATATGCAAATCAATCAATGTGATACACCATATTAACAAATTATGATCATCTCAATAGATGCAGAAAAAGCTTTTGACAAAATTCAACACCCATTTATGATAAAAACCCTCCAGAAAATGGGCATAGAGGGAACCTATCTCAACATAGTAAAGGTCATATATGACAAACCCACAGCAAACATCATACTCAATGATGAAAAATTGAAAGCATTTACACTAAGATCAGGAACAAGACAAGGATGTCCACTCTCGCCACTCTTATTCAACATAGTTTTGGAAGTCCTAGCCATGGCAATCACAGAAGAAAAAGAAATAAAAGGAATACAAATTGGGAAAGAAGAAGTAAAACTGTCACTGTTTGCATATGACATGATACCATACATAGAGAATCCTAAAGATGCCACCAGAAAACTACTAGAACTAATCAATGAATTTGGCAAAATTGCAGGATAAAAAATTAATGCACAGAGATCTCTGGCATTCCTATACACCAACAACAAAAAATCAGAGAAACAAACACATTTACCATTGCAACGAAAAGAATAAAATACCTAGGAATAAACCTACTTAAGGAGGCAAAAGACTTGTACTTAGAAAACTATAAAACACTGATGAAAGAAATCAAAGATGACATAAACAGATGGAGAAACATACCATGTTCTTGGATTGGAAGAATCAATATTGTGAAAATGACTATACTATCAAAGCAGTCTACAGATTCAATGCAATCCCTATCAAACTACCAATGGCATTCTTCACAGAATTAGAACAAAAAATTTTACAATTCATATGGAAACAAAAAAGACCCCAAATAGCCAAAGCAATCTTGAGAAAGAAAAACGTACCTGGAGGAATCAGCCTCCTGGACTTCAGACTATACTACCAAGCTACAGTAATCAAGACAGTATGGTATTGGCACAAAGTCAGAAGTATAGATAAATGGTACAGGATAGAATGTCCAGAGATAAACCCATGCACATATGGTCACCTAATTTATGACAAAGGAGGCAAGAACATATAATGGAGAAAAGACAGTCTCTTCAATAATTGGTGCTGGGAAAACTGGACAGCTACATGTAAAAAATGAAATTAGAACACTCCCTAACAGTATACACAAAAATACCTCAGAATGGATTAGAGACCTAAATATAAGACTGAGCACTATAAAACTCTTAGAGGAAAACATAGGAAGAACCCTCTTTGACATAAATCACAGCAAAATTTTTTTTGATCCACCTCCTAGAGTAATGGAAATAAAAACAAAAATAAACAAATGGGACCTAATGAAACTTCAAATCTTTTGCAAAGCAAAGGAAACTATAAACAAGACAAAAAGACAACCCTCAGAATGGGAGAAAATATTTGCAAATGAATCAGTGGACAAAGGATTAATCTCAAAAATGTATAAACAGCACATGCAGCTCAATATTAAAAAAAACAAACAACCCAATCCAAAAATGGGCAGAAGACCTAAATAGACATTTCTCTAAAGAGGACATAGAGATGGCCAAGAAGCACATGAAAAGCTGCTCAACATCAGTAATCATTAGAGAAATGCAAATCAAAACTACAATGAGGTATCACCTCACACCAGTTAGAATGGGCATCATCAGAAAATCTACGAACAACAAATGCTGGAGAGGGTGTGGAGAAAAGGGAATCCTCTTCCACTGTTGGTGGGAATGTAAATTGATACAGCCACTATGGAGAACAGTATGGAGGTTCTTTAAAAAACTAAAAATAGAATTACCATATGACCCAGCAATCCCACTACTGGGCATATACCTAGAGAAAACCATAAGTCAAAAAGACACATGCACCCCAATGTTCATTGCAGCACTATTTACAATAGCCAGGTCATGGAAGCAATCTAAATGCCTATTGACAGACAAATGGATAAAGAAGATGTGGTATTTATATACAATGGAATATTACTCAGCCATAAAAAGGAATGAAATTGAGCCATTTGTAGAGACGTGGATGCATCTAGAGACTCATACAGAGTGAAATAAGTCAGAAAGAGAAAAATAAATATCGTATATTAACACATATATGTGGAACCTAAAAATATGGTACAGATGAACCAGTTTGCAAGGCAGAAATTGAGGCACAGAAGTAGAGAACATACATATGGACACCAAGGGGGGAAAGCGGTGGGAGGTGGGGGTTGTGGTGTGATGAATTGGGAGATTGGGATTGACATGTATACACTGATGTGTATAAAATGGATGACTGACAAGAAATATAAATAAATAAAAAATAAACATTAAAAAAAAGAAAATGTTAAATAGACATGGATTATAAGACTCAATATATATTTTTTTCAGAACACACTGGGAAACACGACACTAGCCCCACTGCCTCACTAGCTTCTCTGGACTCACTAAGTAACTGAGATTTGGAACTGGAAGGACCACATGACATAGAACTTGAAGGTTACATAATGCCAACCAAGCCTGCAGATAAGCTACTGACAATTGGACCCATTGTACTGTATAATTTCTTTATCTCACGCATACACTAAATTTAATTTCTAATCCAGAAATTGCTTTTATACCTGAAAGTATAACCAACCAAAAAGTTTTTTTTTTTTTTTAGTGGTAAACCATGGGAATTGATCTTGCCATATTAAGCAAGAAAACAGGGTTTATTGGAAATATGCTGGGGGTAGTTAGCATTGTGAATGAAGCACTGAACACCACAGACACCAGAAGGACAGGAATCAGGGACACCCCCAGCACCTGAGGAACAGTGATTCAGGGATAGTTGCCTTGGTTCCAGCCATCAGATTGCCCAATTCCAACCCACTTTCTATCTAATATCTCGTCTAATGATCCAAACTCCCAGAAGACGTTGATTAGAAGACTCAGGATGGTGGTAAATGTCTTCAGAGATCTGTAGACTTACCACAATCTTTATCAAAGTCTCAGCAGCAGAAATTGATAATTTACTCCCAAAATGTATATGGAAATGCTAAGAACCTAGACTAAACAAAACAACTTAGAAAAAGGAAGAATAAAGTTGGATGACTTCCACTATCCAATTTCAAAGCATATTAAAAAGCTACAGTAAAGACGACAGTGTGATATTCTTGTAAAGGTAGGCATGTAGATCAGTGGAACAGAGTTGAGAGTTCAGCAATAATCCCTTACACTTATGATTAAATGATTTTTGAAAATATAAGAGTGAAAAGATAGTTCTTCAACCAGTGGTACTGGGACAATTGGATATTCATGTTTTTAAAAAATGGGCTAAACCATTACCCTACCTCACACATAGAAATTAACTCAAAATAAATAGTAGAGGGCTTCCCTGGTGGTGCAGTGGTTAAGAATCCACCTGCCGGGCTTCCCTGGTGGCGCAGTGGTTGAGAGTCCGCCTGCCGATTCAGGGGACACGGGTTCGTGCCCCGGTCCGGGAGGATCCCACATGCCGCGGAGCGGCTGGGCCCGTGAGCCATGGCTGCTGGGCCTGTGCGTCCAGAGCCTGTGCTCCGCAACGGGAGAGGCCACAGCAGTGAGAGGCCCACATACCGCAAAAAAAAAAAAAAAAATAAATAAACAGTAGATGCACAAGCTAAAACCATTAAGAAAATGAAAGGACAAGTCCCAGAGTAGGAGAAAATATTTGTAAATTATATATCTGATGAGAATCTTATATCCAGAATATTAAAAAAATTCTTAAAATTTAATTATAAAGGGGCTTCCCTGGTGGTGCAGTGGTTAAGAATCCGCCTGCCAATTCAGGTGACACGGGTTTGAGCCCTGGTCCGGGAAGATCCCACGTGCAGTGGAGCAACTAAGTCTGGGTGGCACAGCTACTGGGCCTGTGTTCTAGAGCCCCCGAGCCACAACTACTGAGCCCACAAGCTGCAAATACTGAAGCCCGCATGCCTAGAGCCCGTGCTCCGCAACAAGAGAAGCCACCACAGTGAGAAGCCCTCGCACCGCAACAAAGAGTAACCCCCACTCGTTGCAACTGGAGAAAGCCTGCGCGCAGCAATGAAGACCCAACACAGCCATAAATAAATAAAATAATTTTTTAAAAATTTAATTATAAGAAGATATAAAAACCAATTAAAAATAGGCAGAGTTGTAGAAGATTCCTACAACTCAACCACAACAAAAAATGACCTGATTAAAAAATAGGCAAAGGATTTGAATAGACACTGCTCCCAAGAAGATATATGAATGGCTAATAATAAGCACATGAAAAGATGCTTAACATCATCAAGCATCAGGGAAATTGAAATTAAAAAACAATGCAAAACCTCTGTACACCCCAGACATATAAATAGCATCTGTTAAAGTTGTTACAATAAGGTTTAGCAGAGACACAAAATTCTATGGATCAAAACTGTAGCAATAGATAGACTTGATATCACTCACCAGACTTTCTATGGTGTTTTGACTCCCAGCTGTAGGTGGAAGGTCTCCTCCTCTATCACTGGCCCTATCAAGAAAATACAAAAGACACAACTTCACCCTTTCTTCCATGCTTTGAATAAAGTTTTTCAAATTTCTACCACTTGGGGGTCTATTGTTATCTCCTTTTTGCTTTTCATTCATCCATCCATCCATCCATCCATCCAACCATTCAGTAACCCATTTATTCATTCAGTCAGTCTTTTTTTTTTTTTTTTGGTACATGGGCCTCTCACTGCCGTGGCCTCTCCCACCGTGGAGCACAGGATCCGGGCGCGCAGGCCCAGCGGCCATGGCCCATGGGCCCAGCCGCTCCACAGCATGTGGGATCCTCCAGGACCCGGGCACGAACCCGCGTCCCCTGCATCGGCAGGCGGACTGAACCACTGCGCCGCCAGGGAAGCCCAGTCAGTCATTTATTTAGTCATACAATCAGTAAATATTTATTGATTATTAAGACCCAGAACTGTTCTAGGCACTTGGAAATCAAAAGTGAAAAAAAAAGTTGTCAAATACAATTACCCTGATAGAGCTTAAATTATATATACTGAAAGGTTTGAGGTCATTATGTATGGGAAGACATGCACATCATTTTCATCATATTTATATCCATCTAATTTTTCTTTTATTCTCTGCCACATTCTAAAACGTATATCTGTTAACCTTGATGTTAAAAGCGTTATGCCCATCCTTCATACTATTTGATTATCTAGTTTAATTTTCTTCTGTTTTCTCCATTATCTCTAGGATTTTTTTTCCCAGAACATGTTAAGTATATCACTAAAGCTACAAGTTTCCCATTACCATCTTTTCACAGAGGATGAAACAAGCTTGCATTGATTACAACCAGAGTTGGTGATCCCCTTAGCAGAAAAACAAATATAGTAGCTTCCTTGCACATTAGTGGAGCAAGCCCCCTGAATCTGTGCCTAATTGTTACTGCTTAAGGTGTTCACTTTCCATTGGCCTTGATACTCTGATTCTATTTTTGACAGCTCTCATTCCTCTGCATTTAAAAAAATTTTTTTGGCTGCTTAGCATGTGGGATCTTAGTTACCTGACCAGGGATCGAACCTGCACCCCCTGCACTGGAAGCACAGAGTCTTAACTACTGGACCACCAGGAAGTCCCAGTTCTCACTTCTCTGAGTTAGCTCGTGGGGGTTTAGTCTGATTAAACCAATCCACAAAGCACCTGTAATCGCCAACTATTAATATCACTGTCTCGTCTAACCCATCAGCTATCAGAATGATTAAGATGTTTAAAATAGAAGAAATAAAGACTAAAAATTATCTTGTACCATTTACTGTATTATTTCACAACAAACCTAACTTGGAAAAAAAGGCCAATTTTAGAAGTTGCTTCTCTTTTTTAATACATTTAACTAGTTTACCAAAGGAAAGCTTAAGAAGCTGTAGAAAAACATATGAATATTTTAACTAAAATTGTTTTTATTTTTATTATGTAGGTCTCTACCCCTTGTTCCTGGCACAGAACTCCTAACATCCTTTTAATTTCTTGTGAGATAAGAAGTCTAGAGTATCTCTTGTTCTAATATTTGTCTTTGACCCCTTTCTTGACACAGGGCTCCCGAAACCCTTGTAAATCCGAAGTGATAAGAGCCCTAGGAGAATTTTTTATTCTGCTGAGCTGACTCTGGGTGGGCTCCTGGATGAGGACTGGTCACCAGAAAGACCAAACCATGATTAGAAGCTTGGAATATTCATCCCCACCCCCATCTTCCAGATAGGGGAGAGAAGCTGGAAATGGCATTAATAGTTGACTGTGCTTACATGAATAAGCCTCCATAAAATCCCAATTGCCCAGGGTTTGGAGAGCTTCCAGGTCGGTGAATACATCCACACCAGGAGGGTGATGTACCCCAGCTCCCTGCGGATAGAAGCGCCTGTGCCTGGGACCATCTGAGACCTCACCCCATGTTTCTCTTCATCTGGCTGATCATCTGTATTCTTTATCACATCTTTAATAAACTGGTAAATGTAAGTAGTGTTTCCTTGAGTTCTGTGAGCAGCTCTAGAAAATTAATTGAACCTGAGGAGCGGGTCATGGGAACCTTCAAGTTATAGCCAAGTTGGACAGAAGTTGTGGGTACCTGGGGACCTACAGATACTACTTGTGATTGGTATCTGAAACAAGGTGGGAACAGTCTTGAGACACTGAGTCCTTAACCTGTGGGATCTGACACTCTCTCCAGGTAGATAGTGTTAGAATTGAGTTAAACTGTAGGACACCCAGCTGGGGTCACAGAGGACTGCTTGTGTGGGGAAAAGCCTCCACACATTTGGTTGACCATAAGTATTAGAAGTGAAGTGTTCCCTGTGACTGTAAAGGAGACACACAGGAAAGAAAGACATAGAAGGATAGAACAACTGGGTTGCTTTCCATTAAAAGGTGATTTGTGCCATTCTACCACCCCATATTTAAATTTTAAAAATAATGCTTCTACTTACAATAACCACTGCATTTATACTAAAAGTTAAACAAACATAGTAAATGTGGTTACATTTTAGTTCTGAATTCACTCTTTATACAATCTTATCATTGGAAGAAGTTGAAGAAAGGCGTGATTCATAAGTTTCATTACATGTGTATTTGCTCTGAGGAACACTGAGAGATGATTTTCCCTTTTGGCTGTTAAGCCAACTTAATACATGTGCAAGTGCTTTTAAGATAATGCCACAATGGACATGCATCTTTTAGGCTGCCATCTTGGGAGAAACACTCAGTTCACTGTTTTGAGGGAGAGAAACAGATTTGAAATTCTTTTTACTCCATGCTTAGAAATCCTGCTACAATTTTTAAAAATCTTTCTTTCTCTAAGTCATTGTTTGTGTTATAATTTCAACAGTGTCTCACTGACTTTGGCCATCAGTGAAATAAAAGATTCTTTCAAGGAACTGGCTAACGAAACAAAGAATAGTGGTAATAATGTTTTGGTTCATTTTGTCATAACAAAGATTTCATTTATACTTTTCACCGATTGCCTCCTTAAAATCCATGCAAAAAGAGGTCAAGTGATCCTATTTATTTTGATGAAATCTGTAACTAAAATGTCAGCTGTATCACTGAATGGTCATATTTGGTTGGGTTTGGGTCTTGGAATACAATGAAAGGCACCTGTCCTAAAACCATTGGAAAATGTCAGAAAATATTTTTAAAGGCAAATAAAATGACATAGCCTGCTTCCTCTACAACCAGGTAAGGATGAGGACTCAGAGCCTGCATACTGCCCCAAGGGAGTTTCCCTCCACACCTGCTGAGGTAAAAATGCAGAGCTTGGGTGTTAAGACCAAAACAAGGCTGATTCTTTGCCCTGATTTCTACCTGTGGGGAAAGAAAAAGTTCAAGGCCTAATCATTCTCCCTTTAAAAATGTATATTAGAACGTGAACTCCACCCCCTTACCTTATTAGAAAACAAACCCAAGTTCCCCTTGCTTTGCCCCCTCTCAGGCCTCCTGTCCTACATCCCCCCCACCCCCCCACCCCCCGCCCCCAGCTCTCACTGGTTCCTACCACGCTCAAGCACCCCACGCTTGCTCCTGTCTCAGTGACTTTGCGATTGCTCTATCTTGTACCTGGAATTCTTTTCCTCAGATACAGCCACTCAGTTTGCTCCCTCAGTTCCCTCAGTTTTCTGTTCATGTCACCTTTTTAGAGAGGTCTTGTTGGAATAGACAGTTTAAAACAGGATCTTCTCTCCTCCCATCACTTTATTAAGTTTCCTTGTATTATTTTTCTTCATACTCCTTAATCACCACCTCCTTGCATATGATGCATTATTTGTTTGTTGTCTCTCTGCCCCTACCAGAAATGAAACAAAGTGGGGACATCGGCTTTACAATGTTTTTCCCAGAACTATGTCCCTAGCACATAGTAGGATCTCGAAAGTTGTTAAATGAATTGTTAAATGAAATCAGCAAGCTTTATTTTCCTTTTTACCTCAAACATCCAAAGTGAGCAACAGAATGGCTTTATTGCTTCAATAAGCAGGAAATAGGAAGGATAGAAAGGTCAGTGAGTGGAAAATTTCGGAGAGCACTTCAGAAAGAAGAGACTGAAGACACAACCCATGATCTGGGTTAGCCTGAGAAGTTGTGAGTCTGACGTTACGCTCTGATCACTACATTAGTTTTCAACTTGACCCAGCATTTTTCATTTACTTCTATGTCTTCTATTTACTTCATGTTTCCTCTTCTGAAAAGATTTAGGCTGTATAATCATGAAGTTAAACTGATACCACCTCCTTCTTAAAAGGAAAGAGAACAACTAACGTGCTTTGATTAGTGCTAGAAACTTTTATTTAGAAATTATTTTTGTGGACTCATTTTTAATATAGCTTCTATATAATGGCTTTTAACTTTCAATATAGAACATGCTTAAAGGAATAGATCTAGAACAATCTGATCTGATACTTGGGACTTTCTAGCATTCATATTTTTGTTCAGGAAAAAGGAATGACGAGTCTGCTAAGAATGAGAACGTGAAAGAATGTGGTGACGGCATGCTACTATTCATTTCAACATCTCTGAAAATCACACTTCCTTTATTATTATTATTTTTTTGTGTGAAGCCAAAAATATGCCTACCATTATAAGCAACTTATGATCCATATCTGGCATGCTTTTACGAATAAGAAAGCTATGTTCTGACTTGCTTTTCTATTTTCATTGTGCTGAACTTAGGGTTTTTAATTTTCCTTTATAGAAACAGAGAGGGAGAGAGAGAGAGAGAAAGAGAGAGGTCTTTTGCAGTACTAGAATAGATTTACAATTTTAGAATTTTTACCCTTAAAGCCAAGGTGTGTATGTCTATGTCTATGTCTATATCTACATCTATACAATAAATTAGTTTCCTTATAAAATACTATATGTATTTCATGTTTAAGCATGTTCTTTGCTCCATAACATTTTATATACATGATCTTAAATGTATAAGTTGTCAGGAGCTTAGGTAAGAAGTAACAAATAATTTACATTTTTTCTTCCTTAGAGTTAACCTAATGGCACAGACATATATCTTAATTCCCATAAACTCCATATATCTGTTCAATAAGACCTGACCAATTTGATTCACAGTATTGCATTTTGAGGTATCATGGTTGAAATGAGTTTTTATTTCCATAGTGATTCCTGACCATGAGGGCAGCTACGGGCAAAATTTAATTTCTGATTTCTCTAGAAGGGATGATAACAAGCAAGTGAATTGTAATTGAATTCTGAACATGAACAAAACACGAAAGATAAATTGAGTTTGCAGATGTGCACAAAAGCATTATGTTTAGAGTTCAATGCTATTTTGTTTTCTTTCTAAATGAGAAAATTACATCCTTTGAATTTTTCAAGATGTGGATGTGTTGGTAATGTCCTGGCCACTTCTGTCTGCAAATAAATTTTTATTGCTCAACTTGTCTTTTCTGTAAGGAAATTATTTATCTTTACAACCAAATTATTTCACTATAGCCTGAAAACACATTGGATACTTGGTGATCCTACTTGGGTGCTGCTATGCTAATTGAATATTTTTCTTATTATTGCCAAACTCAGTCATTTTGGGGGATAAACTTAAAATATGTATCTATTAAGTGCTAAAACATAAAAAAAATCAAACCTAGCCCCTGACTTTGAATTTTTTTCTAATTAAAAAAAAGAAATGTCCTTAGTTATTATGTTTTTTTTTTTTTTTTTTTTTTGCGGTACGCAGGCCTCTCACTGTTGTGGCCTCTCCCGTTGCGGAGCACAGGCTCCGGACGCGCAGGCTCAGCGGCCATGGCTCACGGGCCCAGCCGCTCTGCGGCATGTGGGATCTTCCCGGGCCGGGGCACGAGCCCGTGTCCCCTGCATCGGCAGGCGGACTCTCAAGCACTGCGCCACCAGGGAAGCCCTATTATGATTTTTTAAAAATCAAGTTCTTGAGTGGAATTAAGTGTATTTTAAAATAATAATAGAGTGAGAAGATTTATAGGTTGCACATTAAATAATTAACGTATTAAATTAATTAAATCTAGCAACCTTCATCACCTAACCATCTTAAGTAACTTTCCTCTTGCCAAAACAAGAGAAAGTTATTCCATTTAATGCTCAAATTTTTCTACAGAGAAGTTTCTTCTAGAGAAGAAAACAGTATATAGATAATATGCCTTAGTGCATTTTAATAATCAGTTCTCTGTATGCCCAGCTTAATAATCAGTTCTAACAGCTGAATTCTCTTTCCAGTTGTTAAGATATGTTTCATCAATTTTACTTCAGAATATTTATCATAATATTAATAGATACAATCTATTGAGCATTCATTGTACAGCAGACATGACCAATATATCCTAAAAGGTATGTGCTATTATATTTCCACTTAATAGAGAATAAAGCCAAACTTAAAAATCAAAAACATAGAGTTGGTAAGAGAAGTAAGCAGAATTTTAACACCAATCTGTCTTACTATAAGCCTATGCTTATAACTGCTTGTTATTTATTACATAGGGAAGGTATGTGTATCGATCCCTTTTAGTAGCACCTGTTATGTAGAGTGGAATGCATGTTATTTATTCCTCACCATAGTGCTACCTAAGATGAGCATTTGTTCCAGAAATCTGAATTCTCCTCTCATACTAGGTACATAACCTTGGGAAACACCGGTAACTGCTTCATGATTCTCTAACCAATGATATAGTCTCCACTCATGAAACAAAATATCTAACAGACTCCCCGGCAGTGACTGCCATTGCCTATAACACTCTTCTCCACAATCCAGCCCCTTTGTCTTGTGCAGATTCTCTGCTGAGAAGGCAACATAATTGACAGTTATATCTTTCCCCCTACCCCAGTGTCAGACCCTGACTTTGGTAAAGCCCACCCTCTTAACCCATAGACTCTGGAGAATATTTCCATGGATCCTTCCTCTAAGAAGGTTTCAGATGCTTGGTCAAGATCATTTCCAAGTTAACCTCCAGCTTTGTTTTTGGTTTGATGCTTGATTGTCTATAGAAGCACAGTTGCTTTCACTGAGGCAGTTTATATTTGAAATGGATGTTGGTATAGTAACATCTTGTTAAAGAGGTACCTTCTGTGAGGACTTCATTTAGCCCCAGCTGAAGAAACAAAATGAAGGAATAGGATGAAGACATTCTCAAAGCTCAACATCCCTAAAGGCAAATGTACAGAAATATCTGTTAAGTCAAATCACAAGAGATTTATTCATGCTCAGTAGCTTTGCTTTCTTTTTCTGCTTCTCTGAGGTAGAAGACATGATTCAGCAGAGCCAGGAATAGGGAACTTAAAGTATAGAGTTCATCTTGCTCTTCTGAGAGAAAGTCTCCCTATGGTACAGGAAGAAGGATGAGGTGAAGAGGAAAAGCCAAGAGAAACATCCACAATTGATCTTAATGTCTGGCTGCATGGAATGCTAGAAATATTTCTGGGCATTTCTGCCCAGATGCAAGAGAGGACGTAAGAGGAAAGAAGTTAAAAATGGAATGAAAGGCAGACAAAAAATGAAACTATGACAAAAAGTGTTAGAAATTACAGGGATTATGAAGAGCCTAAGAGATGTTAAAGTTGGTTAAATGGGGGTTATGTTTTCCTCTTAGGAGGCAAGGAATAAAATGAGTGAACTTATAAATGGAGTCCATGAGTCCACTAGCAATAGTTATAAATATGGAAAAGTAATGCTTATGAATCTGGGGATGAGAAGGTGGAGAAGATAGGGCAAACTGTCCTTATTCTTCAAATAATGTTACTGAGGCATTGCTGCCACCTGGTGGCCAACAGCAACTTTAATTCTAGCGACTTCCTGTTTCAGGGAGAGGGTTCCAATACTTTTTTTAAAAAGACATGAAAAAATAGAGTCACTGCCATTCCTGCCCCTCCGACCTCTAGGCTGTGCTCTCTTCCAAGGTTCCCCCACTTGCAGGAGCCTGTGCTTCTCTCAGTGGGTACTTATCTCTTACAGATGAGGGCAGAAGATCACTTCTTAAAGATCGTGTTTTGCACTTCTGGTTATGTATCATAGTATTTTTCCTGTTTAGATGGATCAGCTCATCTTTAATTTTTAAATTTGCATATTTGATTGGCTCCCCTATATGAAAAGTTAAGCACTCGATTTTTCTTGTAAGATTTTCAATAAGCACTTGGCAACATTTCACTTTTTAACTTCACAGCATGATTTGACGAGATGTTTTCTCACAACTGCTCTGTGCTAAAAGGGTCAGCAAGTGACTCTACAGTCCCAAGCTCTGAAGAAAGTGTACATTGAGAGGGATGGAAAGAGGATGTAGAGAAAAATGCAAAAGAGACCTTTTTGCAGCTTAGATCTTTGTTGACTTGGCCTCAAAGCCCTGGAACTCGATACCACTGTGGATTTACAGAGCTACTG
Organism: Delphinus delphis; assembly: GCF_949987515.2. NCBI lineage: Eukaryota > Metazoa > Chordata > Mammalia > Artiodactyla > Delphinidae > Delphinus > Delphinus delphis. The sequence goes on from NC_082686.1 coordinate 128,163,064, forward strand.
ATTATATTTATAACGAGTTGTCCCTTTAGTTTTTTCCACCATTGTTAATTATATTGCAGAAAATCTGCCTTCCCAGTGTTATTGGGTAAGATCACCATGTTTAGTGAAATAATCTCAAAATCACCAACCCTATGCTTTTGCCTTATAACAATAGGAGGCAGATCTACAGACCTAGAACTAGACTACTGTAGTCACAGGTTCTGAATCCATACTCATTTCTTTTCCTCCCTGATAACTGGCTCATCCAATTCATTCATAATGACGGCGTCTGCTTCCTGAACTCTGATAACGTAACACAATCATAGCATAAGCAAATGTAAAATAGATGTGAGTTTTTCATGTAACCCTTTAATTTCTTCTGTCAGAAATGTCCTCATTTCTTTTTTTTTTTACATTTTAATAGCTCTATTTAAAGAGTTCTTCATGGGTCCCCTTTTCCCCCTTAATAAATGGAAGAAGTGTGTAACTGTCAAGAGGAAGGAAAAGTGTAGATGTACGGGATGAGGCTCTCATCGGCATATTCCTGATTGAAGTTGGTTCTACCAGTAACATCATATTGCTGATTTCCAGATACTACAAGTGTCTTCCATTAGCAATTCAAGTACAGGAGGAGCCCCAAAGGGGTAACAATATGAATGCATTTGGGGTAGATAAGATTTCCAAATAGAAGGAAAGTAGTGCTGAATCAGACACAAAGAGTTTGAATATTTTACTCTTCTGCTTTCTCACCTTATCTAGTCCTTCTTTAGTGTAAGGGAGGCCTGCAAATCAGTTAGCCATATATTACCTTCACAAATTTGTTTTTTATGTCTGTTCTGATTTATTTAATATTTTTCTTTAAATTCACTTTTTTATTTAGCCATTTTCTAATCAATATAATGCATGAAATGACAATTTTGGTGTTAATTTTTATAATTCTTATTCAAATAAGCACATAACTATTAAAGTAAAAATAAAAAGCTACCACTCAAAAGCCAAAACCTGGAAGTTGCAGGGAAAAAAATAAAAATAGTAGTTTTCCACATTCTAGGTATCTGTCTCTCTTCTCTCTCTTTCTCTCTCTCTCGATTTCTCACTCACTTTCTCTCTCCCATACACACATAATGCCAATCTACCACTGGAAATATATTGCACTAAAAATTTAGGAAGAAAATTGAAAGAAGGGGGAATGTGAAAAATATAATACTTTAAAGAGTTCAAAGCACATTCACATATAAACTCCCATTTCTGGCCATAATGGAATAACAAGGACCAGACTCAACCTCTTGCACAGAAAACTAGATGAAATACATAAAATAACTATTTTTAGACTTTACATAACAGATAATCCAGCATTATGATCCTTAAGAGAAGGAAAAAATTGATATGAGCCTTACAATCTCCCTAGGTTCCTGCCTGGAGGCAATTTCTGTACACTGTCCATACCAAGGGGAAACCCAAACAGAGTTCAATGGTCTTAGGGAGTTAGGATCCAGAAATGGAAGTTCAGAGATGCTGAGATGACTGAAAGTTGCAGGGCAGAGTTACAGAAAGCATAAAGCTATGAAAAACAAAACAGAACAAAACAGCTACAAATATCTGTATTGAAATCACTTTGAGTCTTGGTTGAGTAGGGGTCAGTGCTTATGAGAACAAAACTCTACTATGTCAGGCAAAGAGCAGTCTGGGAGCTGTAAGCCTAATAATTCCTAGAGCTCACAAAAGTCAGAATGTCCCCTGAGAACCAACTAATCAGGCTGAAGTGTCCTCAGTCATCACTCGGGGGCATTCAGTGGCGACCCCAAAGGGTCATACCTTAGTAATAGAGCTAAATTATCTCTGGAGGGAAAGCTACTCAAAATCTTCCCTAACAAGTCTAAAAAGCAAGACTCAAAGTGATTAAACTGATCTGCAACTTAATTGTCGGCCAAAATACTATTTAAAAAAGACAAGAAAATCCAAACATTCAACAAGGTAGGATCACAGCGTCCAACATCTAATCAAAAATAATTGGGGCTTCCCTGGTGGCGCAGTGGTTGGGAGTCTGCCTGCCGATGCAGGGGACACGGGTTCGTGCCCCGGTCCGGGAAGATCCCACGTGCTGCGGAGCGTCTGGACCCGTGAGCCATGGCCGCTGAGCCTGCGCGTCCGGGGCCTGTGCTCCGCAACCGGAGAGACCACAACGGTGAGAAAAAAATTGGACATTACAAGCAGGAAAATGTGACCCATAACTATGAAAAAAGTTAAAAGAGAATATAAGCATAATGAGGAGAGAAGTTGAAAATATAAAAAATAGACCGCTGGCAACTTCACACACACATTTTACTTTGACCCTTACACCAATCAATTAAAGCATAGCACAGTTTTATTTAACCTCATTTTATAGATGAGAAAATGAAGTCACAGATATAGTAAATGAATTGCCCAAAGGACAAAGGCCCAATAATTTTTTAACTCAAACTAGAACCTAAGTCTTCTGAATCCTTAATGTCCTTAAGTAGATAATGGCAGGAATCTCAGTTAAAGGAAGGCTGCTGTGGATATTAGTTTCCTATATCAGTCACAGGGCAAAAATATTAAGGAAAATTGGGCAAGTGTATGTGCATGTGTGCGTGTGTGTGTGTGTGTGTGTGTGTGTGTGGTATGTACCTTTGTGTACATGCATTGTGGCTGTGCTGTGTAGATTATGTAATTTGACACAATAATTACTCTTATGATCATAAAGTCCATTTTATCATGCTGTGCTCAAACCTCAGCATTGTTACCATTATAGAGATGACTTCTGATGAAACTAGGACTAACTTCTCCCCAATTCCAAACGCAGGGCTCCAAAACATTGCTCTGAAAACAGTACTGGAGAAAAAGAAGCAGGACATTAGCTTTACAACTAAGAGCCACTCTTTTGTGTTAAGGTCAATGTAACTCAGGAAGAGTTTAAAAATTGAACTGACATAATTTTTGGTACTGAAGATTTCTGAAAAATCAGCAATGTGTCTTGAAAATTTCCATATAACTCGTCTTGGAGTAAGAGCTCTGACTAGAAGGTGTATTAAGGGCTATTATAATTCTAATGCTTTAAAGTAGATAACTGTTCTTGATCAATGTTTGTTAACACCTTTGAGTGTTAGATCCTATGAATGGGATGTGAACTTTGGATACAAACTTTCTTTTTGGGCTGTACTCTAAAATACCTATGATTTTACTATCATTTTTATGTTACATTTGGAGGAGCATCAAAATGTTCTCTTTTTATGTACTCTATACAATTTAGGAGCTTACTATTTATTATTGAGTTACATTATATTTAGAGACAGGTGCACTAGGGCTAATATAAGACCTCGCTAATTTGAACACTGTGTTTCCTTATTAGTGTACTGTAAAATACATATGTGTATATAATTATTTACAACTTATATAATAGTATATGAATAATATTACACATATATGCATATATACCCATATATACGTTTATGCACATGTATGCATGCACACGTGTACACACATATAATATGTTCGAGAAACACTATGCTTTCTTGAAGATTCACAATGCCTACCACCATATTAAAGGGTCTGCAAAATTGTACCATAAGTTTTCGTGCATTGGTGAAGTTCTCAGACCTTGGAATCTGATTTTGAAAAATAACTATTAATATCTTGCAGAGCTACTATTCCCCAGAATCTGGTTTGAAAAATACTATTGAAGATGCTTGCTTCAAAGCTTTGGTGCTGAAATAAGACTGTCTGGGTACAAACCCAAATTTATAGCTTACTTATCACTTAATCCTGTGTGGCTCAGTTTCCTTATACAAAAAAAGGATATTAAAAGTATCTATCTCATAGATTTGTGTGAAAGTTTAAATTATAAACTTCATTCCAATGAGTATCTAGCACAGAGTAAATACTTAATAAATATTAGCTATATTGGCTAAGATTTGATAAAATGATAAAATTGTGAGAAAAATTTTCTTGTTAAAAACAGTGGGTGATCAGTGCAAGCAAACCTTGAGACAACTCAGAGTGAAAGGATACATCATGTTTAACATTCAAAAGAAGGAACATGGGTAATTTTCATTCACTTGACTCCCTTTACATCCAAAGTGAAATCACAACATATCCCAATGCGGTGGTTTTCCCAGTTTCAAGAGGAAAGATACAAAACGACTTATTTACAAATCAGAAATAGGCCCACAGACATAGAAACCAAATTTATGATTACCAAAGGGGAAAGGCGGAGGGAGGGATAAATTAGGAGTTTGGGATTAACATATACACACTACTGTATACAAAACAGATAATCAACAAGGACCTTCTGTACATCACAGGGAACTATAATCAATATTTTATAATAACCTATAAGGGAAAATAATCTGAAAAAGTATATATATACATATATATATTCTTTTTCAGATTAATCACTGTGCTATACACCTGAAACTAACATGACATTGTAAATCAACTATACTTCAATTAAAAAAATAGAACCTGGTCAACTGCCAGGCCAGATGATGCAGACAAGGAGAGAGGTGGAATCAAGCATTGATGCTAGTTGGATGAGATGGCCTTATGGGTACCAAGCCATCAGGAAACTCCCAGACTTTATGTGCAAACATCTGCAGGCAGGGCTTGCATCACCGAATTCAATGAAACGAGCCCATCGTTAGTACTCAATAAAGTTACTGAACCCCAAAATCTTACTGGAATGTCTACATTTTGAAAGTCTGCTAATAAATAATGAAGCCACATTTAACCAAGAAAATAAAAGAGGATCTCTACTAGTCTATTGAGACAAGTAGAGATTTCTCTGTTAAATGGAACCAAAAATCTATCACTTTAACTGGAAATAATAACTGACTCCCAAAGCAGTAACAAAATAGAATGTTATAGTTTGAAATGTTTGCTTCATTTAAACTTAGGTAAGGTGTTTTCAAAATATCCATTTTTAAATCTTAAAACACTGTATTATGTTTCTCTCAAAATTAATCCTACCATAAAATGTGGAGATGTGGAGAGTGAATCTAGTGGTAGAGGATGCCTTTCACTCAACTCTTTTAACTTTACTTGACGTTGGTAATATCCACGAAATAATCACTTGAACATTTGAAGCCACAACTTAGGAAATGGCACTGATACACACAGAGGGAAATTTTGGCATTCCTCTTTCAAAAATAGAAAGCCAAAAATTTCAGAGAAGTTTGCTGCATTCTTACCTAATAACAGCCCTCAAACATGGACAATAGAGTTCCATTTGCCAGAAAACATTTCAAATGAAATTATTCCCTATGAATCAGGTTGTCCTAAAGGCAGACAATTCTAGATTTGCACTGAATTCCCCGACTTTCAAGCTTTGTGAATATGCATTAGTTATTTAGCCACTCAGTGACTTGTCTTACCAGTAAAAGGAAATTATGCTGCCTACTGTATGACACTGTAGAGGTGAGAAATCAATGGGATCATACATGTAAAGCAGAGGGCTTAGCAAAGTGTAGGTATCATCCCTTTCTACCCATCAGCTGGCAACATGAAATGAAATATTTATAAACTGAAGCACATTATAAAACATTCTTTTACAAAACAGAAATAGACCCACAGACAAAGAAAACAAACTTATGGTTACCAAAGGGGAAAGGGGGGGAGAGATAAATTAGGAGTTTGGAATTAACATATACACACTACTATATATAAATAAAATAGATAACCAACAAGGACCTACTGTATGGCACAGGGAACTATACTCAATATTTTGTAATAACCTATAAGGGAAAAATCATATATATATATATATATCACTGAATCACTGTGCTGTATACCTGAAAGTAACAACATTGTAAATCAACTATACTCAAAGAAAAACAAACATATTCTTTAAAAATCATTTCATGGCATCTTTTCATACTCTGGATCCTGTGGGGCTTATTTCTACTAATGATTGGATTTAGCCTGTACTTGCTCTGTCATTGATCTTTTTATGTCCATACAATGCTGGCTGACAAAAGAATATGTTTACAAAGATCATTTTTCAGCCAGTTGTCTGTACTTCAGAGCTCAAATGACCACTGAAACCATCTTAAATGGAACTGCTCTTTCTGGAAACTAGGGCCCAAATTTTATGCACACTGTGATATAAAATACCATGCAAATCTTCTCTCTGTAATCTAGGATCACTGTATGTTTTTGTGAATACCTACTTAGTCTTGTTTATAGACCACTAGGGACGAGCGATATCATGGAATCAGGCTGCAACCTCTTTCTATACCCTTGTGTTAAGAGTGATAGGCTACCCATAATACGATGGTTTTAAAACAACCATAATCTACAGCAAGAAACTCATTTTACTTTTCAGACTATTACACACGCACACACACACACACACACACATGTACGTACACATATGTACATGCACATAACTGTAAACAAAAATTTCACAACATAATACTTTCTCTTATAAAGTCTGAGAGATTCTATTGCAATTCTACTCTATTTTATTCCATTTGGTATTTTGATGCTGATTATGGAACACAAAATTAATTTCACATATTCCCAGAGAATTAGAGACCTTAAGAGCACATGAAATATTGAAATGGAGCAGGACCCTATGGTCCTTGTCTCCCATGCCCTCTGCCTGCCTTTTGTCTGTGGAAAAACTTTAGTCAAAGAATAAGTTTAATCAGAGAAGTGAGAAAATGCAGAAGCAAAGGAAAACAGTCCAACAAGACTAAGTAATAACTAAGTTTAGTCATTACGCACAGTCAAGGACCTTTAGTTCCTCTTCATGGGCTATAGATAATATTCTGAGCCATATCCTGTGAGCTGTGTGGTAGATACTGAAATCCCCACCAGGTGGATGAAGTTAACTACATGATGACCAGATTGTAACCATGACATAAGCTGCCACGATTCTGAGAATTGGCCTCAAGGAAATGGGAACAAACTGACCTCGGAACTGAAGACTAACTGTACTTAAGACAATCAAGGTGATGCTGGTCAGACCTCCGCATGACCAATTTCAAGATGACTGTCGGAGCTGGCTGTGCTGTTTCTGCATGTAGCTCCCTCCCTTCACCTATAAAAGCTCTTGCTCGCTGGTTGTCGGACGGGGGGAGTCAGCCGTTGGGCAGGAGTCTGCCCTCCCATCCTCCCAACCCCCCAGTTGCTGGCATCCAAAATAAAGCAAACTTTCCTTTCCACCAACCTTGCCTCTTTAATGGCTTTTGAGGGGCGAGCAGCCGGACCCCACTTTCCGTTACAATATCATATCATTCTCTCCTTCCCCCACAAATTTTTCTATTCTTGTTGTATAAAATCTTCCACACGTGGTTAACTTTGGCATTGGTCTTCCCAGTAAAATGCCTAAATCAGGTTGCAGAAACAAAAATCAGATAACTAAGGAGAGGGTTCTCTAAATGAGAAATGCTAGGCATCAAGGCCAAATTCATGATGCTGCCTTCTAATGTTATCCATGATTAGCACCATGATGGCCACCAGACATCTCCCGCCCACATTACACCAATTATAAATTTGTTTTTACAATGAACGGTCACTTCATAAACATAATGCATGAAAGATACATTTCCCATGCTGTTCTCCACAGACAGCTGGGGAGGAAAAGTCTGATTCTTTATACAAAGTCTCCTTGTTGTCAGTACATATGGTCTGTAGTTTCCAGACAGGGTGTCACCCCAGAAGTTGGCAAAAAGGCACAGGAAAACGTCAGCTTTTGCTACTGATGTTAAATGAAGTTCACTGCTTAGAGCAGTCCAGCCTCTAGCTGCGTTTGTATGTGGGCTTACTGATGATGGGGCAATATCTTTCCAATTTCAAGGGAGCAAATGTAACTTTAATGCAAGAAAAAACTAGATGTAAAGCAGAAGGCAATAGAGAAAAATGATGACTGAAAAAGTATTACTGCTTTGAGCAGGACTCCAGGCTTAATATAAGTAGCATGATGACTTTCAGCTCTGTTTCTTCAGGGGAACTGGGAAGAACGGCCTACACCTTAGCCTGATAACATTTTCCATTAAAATAATCTAATTCTCTTTGTTCTGAATTTAGCCTTCTGATAGAACGATTTCCATTGTCGATCGCTTCTAATAGACATTCCTGGTAGAAAGAGAGTACAGTGAACATTCCAACTCCTCGGCAGTTCTTTATCAGTATAAGTTAATGCAATAGAATCTTGGCTACTAAATGAAGGCCACAGATGTTTAAAGAGGCTAAGAAACTTTAAGAGCATTTCAATTCCTTTCTTTTACAGATACGGAAATTAAGAACCAGAGGGTGATATGACTTTCCAAAGCTGCAGATTACAAGTTTATCTGTGTTGAGATAGTCTCCCCACACCAGATTACTCAAGAGTAAATGGAAATAATTCACAATCTTCCCACATTGTTTTTCAGTTTCACTGGGGGAAAAAATGCCATTTCTGAACATGCAAATCTGAGACTTTTCCCCATCAAAACACCATCAAAGGATAGCCAGTAGTCCCAATTTGAGTGACGAGAATTTTGTTCTGAGATCAGAGAAATCTGAATCTAAACCCAGCTGTGTGACATCAGGAAATTTGTATGATTTTTCTAAACTTCAGTTTTCTTATCTTTAAAATGGGAATATTAATGCTACATTAATATTAATGTAATACTACATAATGTTAATACTATATTAACCTACATGGTTAGTATAGCATTATAGTAAATATACAACAGATACTCAATAAATGTTAGTTATTATTAAAATATTATTTCATTCTCTCATGCCTGAACTCCCCATCATGTAAGTCAGAGACTCAACTTCTATTCTTATTTTGGAGTCCAGGTTTTGGACCTGGGTAGGACTAATTTGTTTACTGCAGCAATTGTCAAAATGTGGCCTCCAATCACCTGGGAGCTTGATAGAAATGCACATTCACAGGCTCAATCCCCAAACACCTGAATCAGACACTCCAGGGATGGAGTTCAGAAATCTGTGTTTTAAAAAGCCCTCCAAGGGATTCTGACGCATACTAAAGTTTGAGAGGCACTGGCTTCCTAGATTCAGATAGGGTGGAGGTAAAGATGGGTAAAGGGTTGTGGGCTCAGATCAAGGAATCCTGCTTGAAGGCAACGTCTTATCCGAGAAGACTGGACAGGCATCAAAAACCAGTTGAGAGGCAAAACATCAGGTATAAGTGGCGCATCAAAGAGAAATAAATGCCTTATGTCAGGAGCTGTTCCACCTCTACGGCACCTCAACACAGAACGAAGATAGATGGGGAAGGCAATGTTTTAGGTTCTGAGCCTATCAAATGCACTGATATATATTAAATCTACTAATTCTGTTAAAGTCTAGCTTACCTCAAACAGATTCTACACGGAACAGCTATTTTGGGTAAATCATAGATCCTGTCACTGAAGGTTTTAGAGATAGGATTTTATGATTTAAAAATCAAACCCTTAGTAATTTCCTTCTATAGTCTCATGATTTTAACAATTATCCTTAGAAAAGGACTTTGAATCGCTTGGCTCAGTAACAGGGACAGAAATACTGTACTTTGGCCTGATTCAGCCCCTGTTTATTGGCCAAACATATAGCAATTACAACAATTAGCAGTGGCTTAGTACTTCAAAAATTCTCACAGGGCCATAACTAAAACTCTCAAAGGTACATAAAATTATGTACCCTGACTATATCCATTGGTAGAGGGACAATTCTCGTTACTCTGTAGACACCAGGCATTTGTTATATTTATATTTTGTACATATGTGCACAGGTACATAGGCTATGAATTAAAGGAAATAACCCATCTTCATTCTAGAGAAGTTCCCCTGTTTAGGGACATAAAATCTACAACCTCTTGCAGGTGGAATTTAGTTCCAACTCCTTTATCCAAAGGCTCAAGTCCTGGCCAGCCAGCTGTTTCTCCCATTGCTTTCCAGCATAGTCTCTGGATCTAGGCCCCTGAGCTCCATACAATTTCCCATGGTTCCTCATCCCATTTCAAAGTTTAATTTCTGTATTTTTTTTGCCACATAGAGCTTTTTTTTTTTTTTTTGGCTGCGCCCCACGGCATGTGGGATTTTAGTTCCCCAACCAGGGATCAAACCCGTGCCCCCTGCAGTGGAAGCGCGGAGTTTTAACCACTGCACCGCCAGGGAAGTCACCCACATAGAGCATTTTCTACCCCCACCAAGCTATGTCCTTGATTTCCTTCAATTCATTCCCTCATCCAATCAATAAATATTCATTGTGTGCACGATTAGTATCCGACACTTATAAGTGACAGAGGGCTGAAGAGGTCTTGTTTCTGCACTCATCTTGGCTCACAGCCTAGTGATGGGAGTCAGACAGGGTGACAGCTATTTCCTATATGGTGTGATAAGTTATAATAAGTTCCTAGAGGACAGACATCATAGACATCATTCACAACCCCTAGCACACCTGTGCTGCCCACATAGCTAGAATGTAAATTGCAGTAATATGGAGTTGAACTGCTTTTCGAGAATGGTAATATCCCATCTGAATTCGTCCTTTGGGAGGAATCGCAAAGAAAGTGGAATATCTAAGGAAGGAATATCTTTTCTGAGAAACTTTGCAATTACTTGGACTAAATACCAAGGGCATAGAAAAAGAGTGAGGAAGCATTTGTGGGCTGACTCAGGAGAACCTCAAATAAGAGGTTCTTGGGCAGAAACGGGAATTCCCAGAAGGCATGGCAGAGGACAGTCAACTCAGGCTTTCTGGTTTGGAGTCCCTGGCATTCAACACAACCACTCCTGCCCCTGCCCTTTCCCTTGAGAAAAACCTACTCCTGACTTCACCCTCCCTTACCCCATGACAGAGGATCTTTGAACTCCCAATTGCTTCTACCATTGCTGGAAATACTTAGTGTCTCTCAGCACAAATGCAGCTTAACGTTTTGTGGCTTTATTGGCCACACTGTTGTCTAGATGGTAAGAAAATATATTTTGCACAGTAGTTATTGCTACGTTAGAGGTTCTTACTTTCTGTGACCATGAAAATGAGTACTGAGATTCCCAGAGCTTAAAAATCAACAACCCAAAGCACATCTAATTGAAAAGGAAATAAATTCTCTCTTGCATGCCCTTTGTCATGGGATTAGATTTATTTGCCTTGTGAATCTTCAGATAAAAGAATTATTCAAGGGCATGCTGTGAGGACATGCTTGAGTCTGCTGTAACCACTGATAGAATATACGAAGTGTCAAAGAAAATGATGGTGGCATTCAGACTATGGGTTGTGCTAACGCAGATCTGTAGATTGTTTAGGTCACATGAAAGTTTGTGGACTTGGAAATTTTTATTTGCAAACAATCGGCAGAGCTGATATATATATATATATATATATATATATATATATATATATATATATATAACTGCAGTTTTGAGAAAAACTGGACAATGGTTTTCAGCTTAAGTGAAGATAGTGAAGATATCACTTTACTCAGGAAGTGCAGCCCTTGTGAAAAAGCAAAGTAGGTGATGATCTGTGTGATGTGGTTGGAAGATGAGGCAACCCACATCTCTGAGATTTTCTTCTGCTAACAGCGTGTGCCTTAAATTCCACTGTTGGAGACGGAACTCTCGATTTGAATATCTCTGCTGAGAGGGCATAGCCAACTGACCAGAGTCAGTTTAAGCATAATTTGTTACTGGCCATTTACAGTTTCTGTGGAAGGAAAAATCCACCATTGAACGATTGTAGGAAAAGAAGAAAAGACATTAATTACATGCTTCCCATGTATAAACCACTGTACATTTATCTCCCTTAATCTTTACCGGAAATATGAACTGTACAGGGTTGCAGGGCTTGCTGCCACTAACCTACAGAATGCTTTTGTACAAATGGGAAAAGACTCCTGGAAACCTGGAAAGATAATGTCATAAGGCACATGGCTTAGTGAGGGGAGTGCAGGCTGGCTTTTAGTATCCACTCACACTTCTGTCCGGTACACAAGTTTTACCCCTGCTCATGATGCTCTAGAAGTAGGTATTGTCACAATGAGAAAATGGAGCCTCAGGGGCTAAGTATCCTTCACAAGGGCAGATAGTAAGCGTGGGTCAATCAAGATTTGAACCTTGGTCTATTAGATTTCAAACCTGGAATTTGTTTTTTCATCTTTAAAATTGGAATAAAATTATATTTATCTCATAGGATTGTCATGGGAGGTTAAAGAAGATGACTTATATAAAGTTTTTCACATAGTACCTAGAACACTATATCATATTAAACTATACTACCTTCTGTAGATATTTAGACTGACAAGATTAACAGCTGGTTCTGGAACCTTGCCTCTAGTTTTGGAAACACCTCAGGATTTGATCCTTGGTCAATCCTCCCTGCAAGACTAACTCAAGGACTTGCTTAAGAGTTTATCCATACCACATCCAAAATAAATGAAAATCTACCCAATGACTATGTTCTGAATCAAGCACTTATATTACCACATCATTGAGATGGTGTGATGAGTGACCTGAGGTGATGAGAATCAGGCTACTTATTCGCACCTGAATGAGGGAGAAGGGTCATAGTTCACTATCTAGGAATGGGGAAGGAGCCATTCAGCTGTTGTCTTCCCTGAGTTGAAGCGGTCCTTTTGTACTCAGTCTGCCTCTCGTGACCACACATATGCCCCAGATGTAAAATGACTGGAATGTCAGATGCTATGACTGGGAATCATGAGACCTCCCATGTGCTGTTTCTGTGCAGGCCTGTTGTTTCCTATCTTGTCTTAAAGTCAAATATACTTAGGGCTGAGTGAAGCCCACTTTGCCTTTAGGGTTTGATTGTCATCTAAACCCAAGACTACAGTTTCTAGTAAAGCCATGGAAATGCTGCATTAGATTACTGGGCAGAGTAGAGGACAAAAGGCAGGAATCAAAAGAGAACATCTCTGAGGAGAGAGATAGATCTTCAGATAAATTAAGAAATACTCTGATTTCAAGAAAATGGATCCATACAGGTTCCTAACAAGGAAGCCCTTGGTGCCCTCTGCTTTGCCATAAGCAAAAGACATTTGCCCAGCAGCTCCAGTAAGAGGGCCACACTTGTATGTTAGCTGGATCACAACTGCCAACTTCAGTCTTTGTATTGTAACATGTTAGAGCAGGGTAGAGATATAAAGCAATAGTTATTATCTGCTTACTCTGTGCCCGAAGTTGTCTTTGGTACAATCTCTTGTAATTATCAAAAAAACCCAAACCAGAGGAGTGGTATTTTTTTCATTTTATAGGTGAGGGCACTGAAGCTCAATGGCAATAAATGAATTGCTCAAAGGAGGTCAGAGGAAATGGTGGAGTTAGTGCTGAAGCCTAGGTTGACTGATGCCAAAGTTCTTGCCTTTCTTACTCCACCAGGCTACTTCTAAAATATTAATGATATTCATTTTCACTGGTGATATGTTTTATCCAAAAATCTATAAACATTTATAGATGACTTTTATTGAGTGCTTACTATGTGCTAGGCATTGTGCTTTTAAAAACATTGTCTCATTTTATGCTCACGATACATCTGGCAGGTAGACCCCACTATCTCTTTTCACAGATGAGGAAACTGACTGAGAGAAATTAATTAAATTGCCCCAAATCACACACTATGTAGTCACACAGCTACACAGTGGTGGAGTCGTACGTGAAAACATCTAGAACTCCTGCTGCAAATGGATTATGAATTCCTCTAGGCAGGAACCAGATCACGACATGTGAAAATCTCCTTAAGATTTTCAAGATAGTGGGCATCAATGAAGGTCATTGAATGGACTGTGACAGAACCTGGCTTTCCCAGGCAGTTAAAGTCTGAAAATAGGACTGGTCCATTAGTTATAATAGAAAAAGACTGGAAGCAACCCAGATGCTCATCAACAGAGGATGGATGGAATAAACTAGGTACGCCCAAATACTGGGCATGCTTAAGGAAGCATGCCAAGCTTAAGGAAGTTAGGAATATCTTTCTATATTTTTATGGAGCTATTGCCAAAATATATTGTTAGTTGAAAATTTTTAAAAAACGTAGCAAGTTGTACAAGGGTGTGGATATTATGTTACATTTTGTGCAATGAATGTATATATGTATATGATTTAATATATAGATGTTTAAAGTAAAAACTAATAAGTATGTTACCTGTGAGGGAGAGAGGAAACAGGGTAGGGGCAGGGATGGAAACTAAACTTCTCTAAAACTGAATATGCTTTATTTTGTGGTTTTGATTTTGAAATCATACTTATATTTCACACAATTTAAAAAAGTAAAATCAAAAGCAATCCCTAAAAATAATGGTTATCAAAACTAGAAACAAATGAACCAAACTATATATCAAGTAGGCATCAATGACATGGGGAAAGATTCATTTCAAGTGGCTTTAAACCATAGTATTTTGACTGTACATTCTAATGATAAGAAAGAAAACCACAAAGAAATTTTTAAATGCATTCAATAGGTTTGTTATTACTAGAAATATTGTTATTGTTATTTTGAAACTATTAAATATATTGAAATAAAGCAAATAATGAATTCTATTAATGTTCTCATGAGCCAAGATATTTTCAGAGGAAAAGATATATAAATATAAAACCAAGGAATTTAAGTAAAAATACTGGAATTTTTTATTTGAATTGGTGAAAATATCAGCGTGAACTTAGGAATGATGTTTATTTTTCTAAAAAATAGATATTTTCTCACTTGTTCCACTAAAAAATCCTAGAAGCATTGAACACCAGGCAACCATGAACATTCCTGGTGCCCAGACTGTGGTTTACAAATATGTATTTCCCATTAAAAGGAACTAAGACTCCTTGGAGAATTGCTGATTCCAGGTCTGGAGGAGGAAATATACAAGATGAATTCTGAGCATTACTGTTGTGCCTGAAAGCAAAGAAACTGTCAAAGAAAACTGGGTGGTGTCAAAAGAACACAGGAGCAAACTTGAAGGAGCTCCCATTGGTCAGCATCAGGAGAACCCAGGTACCAAAAAGCCAAAATAATAATAATAATAATTGCTAAGAACTGGACATGTTAAATAAAATATTTAAAAGTCAATGAATTTATGATGATATTAAAAAATAAAAGCCCAATTGTCACTCTTGGAGTTTGCTGGAATACTGACTCATTACTCGGAAAATTGAGAAGCAAAGAAAGACTTAAGCATGTATCCTGCCTTTCCTGTAAGGACTAAATTTTAAGGCATCCAAATAGTGGATGAAGAAGCTTTTCTTAATAGAAGAAGAAAATATAAGCTTTAAAAAGAATCTCATTTTGAAATTCTTAGGGAAGTAATAGATTTAGGCAATGATGATTAACTGTAATAACCTTTACATGAAAAGCTGGTATGTGTGGGGATGGGGTTACACTAGATGGATGAAACTGACAGCATGCAAACCCAGTGATCAGTCTGAGCATTACTCAGAGCGTGACATCCAGACACTATGGTTTTCTATAGTCGGAAGTATATAGCACCAAGAAAAAAAGTTTTGAATCATTAACTGTGAACTTACAGGAAATATGGGAGATTAAGAAGCATGTTGAGGAGTTCATGAAGATAGAATCAGCCAAATCCAGAATGTGAGAAGTCCTAAGAAAAAATGACCAGTTTTCTTTTTTTTTTGAATTTATTTTTTTATACA